>NC_091986.1:37093833-37693833 GCF_044704955.1 Pristiophorus japonicus | reverse complement strand
GACTGAGACCTTAACCAGCATGATTATGAGGATTAATTGTGTGGAGGTAAAATACTGTGGATGCTGGAAATCTGGAATATAAACAGGAAGTGCTGGAAATACTCAGCATCTGTAGCGAGTGAATCAGGGTTAACGTTTCAGGTCATTAATGTTTCATTTATATTAATTATAAATCATGGCATGGTCTTCAGTGGGCATTCTACCATCATTTTGCCTTGTTAGATAATGGCCCTATTCTGATGTTTGTGGAGGATAAATTATAGAGAAAGGTGTTCATACCAATGAGGTGGGACTTGTTGTCAATCTGAAATACCTGGGGTAAATATAACCCCCAAAGACTGGTGGGTTTGGTTCGGGTGGGAAGTGTACATAAGAAGTAAGAGCAGGAGTAGGCCACTCGGCCCTCGAGTCTGCTCTGCCATTTAATAAGATCATGACTGTTCTTCTACCTTAACTTCACTTTCCTGCCCAATCTCCATATCCCTTGATTCCCTTAGGGCACAAATATCTATCTATCTCAGCCTTGAATATACTCAATGACTGAGTATCTACAGCCCTCTGGCATGGAGAATTGCAAAGATGAGTGTAGAAATTTCTCCTCATCTCTGTACTAAATGGCCGACCCCTTATCCTGAGATTGTGACCTCTGGTTCTAGACTCTTCAACCGGGGGAAACAGCCTCTCTCAGTAGTTACCTTGTCAAGCCATCTAAGAATTTTATACATTTTATTCACATCACCGCTCATTCTTCTAAACTCCAGCGAATATAAGACTATAAAAGTGTAAAAATGTTCAAACCCGAACCGAACCCGCCTCCATCTTGCCCACTTTCGGTTTTAACGGAGGTGGAATGGAACGGGTGGGGCGCTGGGAATGGGCGACCAAACCACTCCAAGGAGACCGGTCCCTCATTTAAATATTTTAATGAGGTTGCGTGCCTCAGATTTGTTCTCTGTTCGGAAACCCGACTGCTGCAGGGAGGCGAGGACTGCTGCGAGGGACAGGTAAGTGTATTTGCAGCACTGCTTGTGGGCCAGGAGGAGCAGGAGTGCTTCCACCCGGCCCACCAAGCAAACCTGTTCACCTCCAAAATGATCGCTCCACCCTTCCCACCCTCCTTTCCCCACACCACCCCCTCCGGAACCAATGCCTTCCTAATGTCCTCCACTGGCCACCCCCGGGATGTTCTCCCCTCCTCCTCCGATCTCTCCAGCCCATTCCACGCTATCCCCATCCCCTCCGACCTCCCCTGGCTCCCCCACCCCCGCCGCTCATGTCTCACCCCCACAATCTCTCCTGGCCCCCCACATCGATGTCACCCCCAAGCCCCCGATCTCGCCCTCCCTCCTCTCCGCTCCTGGGCTGTGGTCTGCTGCCAAAGGCCTCCCCACCTGACTGCCTGCCAGCATCTCAACCTGGCCGGCTTCAAACAAGAAACAGATTTCAAAAATATCAATTAGGTGCTGCCTTTAAATTCGTTCAAATCATGATGCACCTGTATAAAGCATTGGAGTACTGTGTCCAGTTCTGAGCACCGCACTTTAGGAAAGAATTGAAAGCCATGGAGAAGTTGCAGAAAAGATTGACAAGAATGATTCTAGGCATGAGGGACTTCAGTTACGTGGATAGACTGGAGAAACTGGGGTTGTTCTCCTTGGAGCAGAGACAATTGAGAGGAGATTTGATAGAGGTGTTCAAAATCCTGAGGAGTTTGGACAGAGTAGATAGAGATAACCTATTCCCATTGGCGGAAGGGCCGAGAACCACAGGACACAGATTTAGGGTGATTGACAAAAGAACCAAAATTGACATAAAAAAGAACTTTTTTACACAGCGAGTGGTTAGGATCTGGGATGCACTGCCTGAAAGGGTGGTGGAGACAGACCCACTGAGCCACAGCTGGCACTGCGTCGAGAAACAACAATTAAATAAGCTACATTTGCTACATTTTGCAATAACCTCTGTGTGGTTCAGTGGGTAACACTTTTGCTTCAGAGTGCGAAGGTTGTGGGTTCAAATCCCACTCCACTGACTTGAACATAAAAAAATTTCGGCTGATACTCCAGTGCAGTACTGAGGGAGTGCTGTCCTTTGGATGAGATGTTAAAAAGAGGCCCCTTCTACTCTCAGGTGGATGTAAAAGATCCCATGGCACTATTTCAAAGAAAAGCAGGGGTTATCCCTGGTATCCAGGCCAATATTTATCCCTCAATCAATATAACAAAGAAAACAGATTATCTGGTCATTATCACATTACTGTTTGTGGAAGCTTGCTGTGTTCAAATTGGTTACAGTATTTCCTACATTACAACAGTGACGACACTCCAAATCGTACTTCATTGGCTGTACAACACTTTGAGACGTCCGACAGTCATGAAAGGTGCTATATATACAAGTCTTTCTTTTTGAAGGATTACACTTTAAGGGCCCAAGTTTCCACATGATTTGTGCCTGATTTTTAGGAGCAACTGGTGGAGAACGGACTATCTTAGAAATCGCAATTCTCCACATTTTTTTTTCTGCAGTTCTAGTCAGTTAGAATAATTTCACTTTGGAACAGAATTTTTTCTTCAAAAGGGGGCGTGTCCGGCCACTGACGCCTGATTTCAAAGTTTCCACAGTGAAAACGTACTCCAAACTAACTTAGAATGGAGCAAGTGAAGATTTTTGTAGAACTGAAAAAACCTTGTCTACACATTAAAAAATCAGGCGCAGGATACAAATTAGGCGTCCGGAACGAGTTGCGGGGGGGGGAGGCGGGGGAGAGGGAAGTCATTAAATTCTACAATAAATCCTTATTTATACTTATACAAATATGATACAAATAAATCCAACCTGAATAAACATTTATAAGCAAAGAAAATATTAAATAAACCATGTTCCTACCTGTGTGAAAGTGCTTCAGGCAGGTTCAGTCAGCTCAGCGGTGTGGCATCGTTCCCGCGAACGGGAGGGAGGGAGGGGCAGGCAGGCAGTAAGAAACATTTGTGCAGCCTTCCACTTGAGGTGGAAGCCTTAAAGTCAGCTCAGCGGTGTGGCGTCGTTCCCGCGAACGGGAGGGAGGGAGGGGCAGTCGGGCAGTAAGCAGGCATTTGTGCCTTCCACTTGAGGTGGAAGCCTTAAAGTCAGCTCAGCGCCAGCAGCTCATCCGTGAATGCTTCAACTATTGATGCCTGAGGGCTCTGCGAACATTCTTGCATATGGACATGTTTATTCTTTGCAGTTGTTCCTACGTTGTGTTGTGCTAATGGAACATGAAACAGTTTTAATGAAAAAATATTTTATTGAAAAGTTAACGTCACTCGAATAAAGTATTTGTTGTATCAAACTATACTTTTTAATATGACTCTTGAAGATCACTTAAAAACTTTAAGATCAATTATAAACTTGTAAAGTTACAAAAGTTACAAAACACTTTCTCTGTGAAAAATTTTACACTCTAAGATCACTTAAACTTCAAGATCACATGTAAGAAATTCTTTGTTCTTGGTGGACGTTGATCCATTGCAAAGTTGAATTGGCACTTTTTTTTCTCCAAACACAGTCCTTAATTTGCAGGCACAGGTACTGCAAGTTTAGCAGTGAAAAGCTGAACTCACTGATTTCAGCAGGTGATTTCTTCAGCAGTGCTGCTAAAAGCACTCCCTCACACACAGAAATATCAATACAATTAAAATACAAGCCTTTGCAGGGGTCCAAGAACAAATCTTCGTGTTTTCTGTAGCACTTTCTAAAATGGCTGAGTGCCAATGTTTTTTTCACACTGCGCGTGCGCGAACGCTCCAACGCGCACGCGCAGGGTTGCCGGCACGAAAAAAATAATTTAAATGGTACCCGCCCCCTCCCATTTGCAAAATCGGCGTGAGTGGTAGGCTCCGCCCCCCTGGGCGCTGCGCCATGCTGCCATGGAGCTGCAGGGTGCTCCAGAATCGCGTGTTTTTTTTCGGGCGCCGTTTTCGGCACGAAAAACGGGCGCCCAGCTCGGAGGGGCGCCTGTTTTTTACCGTGTGGAAACTTGGGGCCTAAAATTGGAATTGGCTAATTCATGGAAAATTCATGAACTAATTATTTTTAAAGTGCTTTCTGTGCAACTGATGTAAATATAACAGTGGTAAATACCACTTTCTGGGGGGCGGGGTATTCAGAAAAACTTTCTGTAATAATTCTTTGGCCCCTATTTTCGCCACGACTATGCATCGTTTTTTGGCGTCCAAATGATTTTTTGGCGTCAAATCCTCAGTTTCCAATTTTCTCCAACGTTTCTATGCCGGCGCAGACCATGTGTGCCAGTTTAAATTTTTTTTGCCGCAGACATGAGTGAAAATGGGCTCGGGCGCCGTTTTTGTGCAGTTAAGCGATTTTGGCCTTCCACAATTTATTTCAGCGCGGCGCACACTGCCAAAAAGGCCCGAAAAAACAAACCTTCTGTGAAACTAAGGAAATCGGCGTGACACACAAAAGGACATTGGGGCCAGGCAGAAGAAGACAAAATAAAGTACAAATGCATTGACTTTTTTGACAGGTTACTCTGAAAATAACTCGGAAAGTAATTTCCGAGTTTTTGGTGCGAGATTATTTAATAAACAAATGTATACGTTTTTTGGAGGGAGGGAACTGAAATAACTTTGCTGGGTTAGGGTTAGGGTTCTTTTTCACCCAAATCGCGACTGTCCACCCCAACACAATCATTGCTGGTCGGGCACCAGGCACGGGTCGGGGGAATGCCGGCCAGGCAGGGTCGCGGGCTTGGCCGGACACAGGCACCAGGGCCCAGCTGCTTTTGAAGCTGAGTGTCGAGTTGTTGCGCTTGTGTCCGGCCGAGCTTGCGATCCTGCCCGGCCGGTATTCCTTCAAACCGTGCTCGAGCTCAGTCAGCATCAAAAAACGGGACGTTTTGTGCACAGGCACAGCAGCAAGCTAAAAATCAGCATTTGCCACAAGTGACCCAAGAGAATCACTGTACAAACAAACAAACAAACGCATGCGCAGATCAGGGTGTGGTCCGATCTAGGGCGTCACCCAGCCTTGCGGAGCAAAATGGAGAGGAAAGGAGTCAGTGATTTAAGTATTTATCTGCATAATAACAATAATAATGGGTGAAATTTTTAGCATGCCTGATGCGTAAGGGTGTTGGCCATACATGGCCTGCAGAGGCGACAAATAATTTGACGCTGATATCGGGGAAACAGATTGATGGGAAGGAGGCCTTACCCTCAGTGAGTCTATAGGGAGAGGCGCTCATACCTGCAACTGAGTGAGGCAGACTGTGTTCGCAGTCTGTGATTCAGAAAGGAGGTCATCACTGAGATCTGCCAACTAATCAGGGCAGACATATGGCCAAGAAGTGGAAGGAGGACTGCCTGAGCTGTAGAAGTAAAGGTAACAGCGGCACTTGCCTTCTATGCTACGGGATCATTTCAAGCCTCAACTGGGGACGTATGCTTGATCTCGCAGCACGCCACCCATTCGCCACGTGACTGCTGCTCTGTATGCCAAAAGGGACCAGTTCATCTCTTTCCCTATGACCACGCAGGCAAAGAGAGACAGGGCTGTGGGATTCTCCAGAATTGCTGGCTTCCCCAGGCTACAGGGTGTCAAAGCCTGTACCCACACCGCCTTGAGAGCACCCTTGGAAGATTCCAAATTTTACCGCAACAGGAAAGGGTTCCACTCCCTAAATGTACAGCTGGTGTGCGACGACCTGCAGTGGATCATGGCAGTGGATGCCAAATATCCCAATAGCATCCATGTGAGAGCATTATATCTGTGATGTTTCAAGAGCTGCCAGAAGGGCAGAGCAGGTTGCTCGGGAACAAAGGTTACGGGCTCACCACCTAGCTTATGACCCCTCTACGCAAACCCTGCACTGAGGCAGAGCATCAGTACAATATGTCCCACATAATGACATGGAGCATCATAGAGAGGACAATTGGCATTTCCGATGCCTGGGCCACTCTGGAGGCTACCTGCAATATTCCCCTCACTACGTGCTGCATGCTGCACAACTTGGCCATCATGAGGGGACAGGTACTGGACATTGAAGATCCTCCTGAGGAGAGAAGGAGGTATTTGGATTTGGAGGAGGCTGACGAGGAGGAGGAGGAGGACCAGCAGCAGGAGGAGGAACCATCTGAAGCCGCAGGACGATGGCAGAGGAGGGTGGGACGACCAAGGAGACCTCTAGCCATTGCGAGAGACTTGCGTCAGTGGCTAATCTGTGAACATTTTTCTGCCTGAAGGCTAAACGCCGGCACGGTTGATTACAGTGTTGCACCATGTTGACTGTTTACACCTGGTTGCACTTTTAATAATGTTACGTTGGTTTATGTTGGACTCATATATACTGTTGGTTAAATTCACAAAATAATGCACATATTCTGGTTAAATTAAAAGAATAGGTTTATTAAACATTTGTACATTTCTACTTAACTTTAATAAAACATTTTGTATCAAACTGCAAACTTTTCAATAAAGAACTATCAAACTTTAACATTTTCAATTAACATGTATCAAACTTTAAACTTCTCGCAAACTTTAACATTTTCAATTAACAAAACGTTATCATATCAAACTTTTCGATTAACAAAACAAGTAACAGCAAGATACAGATATCTCTCCTCCCCGTTATTCAACGACCACTAGCACGTAGTGCCCCTCTTAGCCCGGGCTGTTGGCGCAGCAGACTTCCTCGGCCCCCCCCAGTAAGCCCAAGATTATATTTTTTTGTTTTTCGTTGGTGGGGTTGGACAGGGGCAGAGCAAGTAGACACCTTTCTGGAAGACCCGGGTTCATCTTCGTCTTCTTTTTCAAGCTGTGGATCACCCTGTGGCACAGTCCCTGAGGTTAGTCTGGAGATAATTTGAGTGGCAGCAGTTGATGCAGCCAATTGGTGTTGTTGAATGACAACCTGGGTGTGTTCCCTTATTGCAGCAGCTACCTGCAAATTTCCGTCACATATGTCAGACGATTTCCCCATCTGCTGTCCTGACAGTGCATCAAGTGCATCCACCATTCCCTCCCTAATCTGTCCCGCCAGTGGTGGTCCTATTCCTCCAGACAGTGTTGCTACTTCTTCTGACAATCCCGCAATTTCTATTCTCACCTCACCCATGGTGTCCAGGAGCGACCTGGTTAGCTGCATACTCTCCCCATGCATCCCGATGAGCTGTACCATGTCTACCTGTGCTTGTGGTTCACCTATCCTTTCCACCCTCCTTCGCCGTCTCCCATCTGTACCTTGCTCTTCAACCCTATTGGGCATCCCTCTCACAGGTGTGCGTTGCTGGACCACATTGGGACCTGCATCCTGATCCATGGGCTCCACCGGCTGCAGGTCCAATATGACCGTTTGATCAGTGGGGGGGATCTTCATGCTGGCCTTCATCCAGATCATCTTGCTGAAAATCAGGAAACAATTCTGAACTCTCTTCTGGATGTCCTTCAGGTGTTACTTCTGCTGGTACTTCTACTGATACTTCTGCTGGTACTTCTGTTTGTCCTTCTGCTTGACCTTCTGCTTGTCCTCTGGATCACCTTCAGCCTCTTCCTCACGCGCAGCTGCTGTAAAACATATCGAAAACATTCATTAAAGCCTACCTAGCCCACGCAGTCGTTAGCCAACCAACAGTGCAAACTGCAGGGCTTACCTGGCTATTTGACCTGGGCCCAGTGTCCACATTGGTGGTGGATCTTCTCCGATGAGCTTTAATCAGATCAGAGATTCTCTGTTCCAGCTGGCTCAATTGCAGCTTACTTGATGAACCACCACCAGTATGATTCCTGTGGTTCCTGATCTTTGCATTCTTCAACTGCAAGGATGAAAATAGAACTTTTTAAGAGAGGGTCCTTTTGTGTTATAGCCACACACACACAGACACACATTCACAAATGTAATTGCAGTGCATACTTACTTTAACTAATTGTCCTAGGTCCTGCCACTTCTTTTTCAGCTGCACACCGATTCTCCGGGTGATGGCTACTGCATTGTACTCCACAGAAACTTCATCCCAACGTTGAGCCATTATAGAAGGTTTTACTTTTTTTTTGCTTTTGCCCCTGAGTTGCCAGCAGGTCCCATTTCCTCTCAATGATATCTACCAGGGATACCACTTCGTGTGGGAGAAATCGAACGGCCCTTCCTTCTTCTCCTTCGAATTCCTCTTCCACTTCCCCCCTCAGCCATATTTTGCAGGTTGTAATGCTTAAAATTGCAGAAAGATCCAGCCAGCACGATCCGATCACAAAAGGAAAAATGATCTGATTACAAAGGGCTCTTTAACTATGTCTGATCCAGACCAGGAAGTTTTATTTTTCACGCATGCACGGTCAGTTCTTAGAGCAGACCTGAAGATCCACCTGCGCCCCCCCACCACCACCCCCCCACCCGCCCCATCCCAGATAATTTTGGAGAGTGCAGCGCCAAATTCAAATACTTTTGTTTGGCAAAAGTCCCGATTTTTTTTTCTGCCGCGAATGTATACAAAAAAATCGTTCGTTAAGATGCGTAGGCACCAAAAATCCATCCAATGGAAAATAGGGGCCTTTATACGATACTGCCAGTGTTTCAGTAGGGTGCTTGAAACATAAGCAGTGGTATATATACTTAGATAGAATAATGGAATTATAGAATGGTTACAGCACAGAAGGAGGCCATTCGGCCCATTGAGCCCGTGGGGGCTCTCTGCAAGAGCACTTCAGCTAGTCTCACTCCCCCGACCTGTCCCTGTAGCCCTGCAATTTTTCTTCCTTCAGGTCCATATCCAAATCCCTTTTGAAAGCCATGATTGAGTCTGCCTCCAACATTCCATTCCAGATCCTAACTACTTGCTGCGTAAGAAAGTTCTTCCTCATGTTGCCTATGGTTCTTCTGCCAATCACCTTAAATCTGTGTCCCCTGGTTCTTGAACCTTCCTCCAATGGGAACAGTTGCTCTCTATCTACTCTGTCTGAACTCCTCAGGATTTTGTACACCTCTATCACATCTCCTCTCAACCTTCTCTGCTCTAAGGAGAACAACGCCAGCTTCTCCAGTCTATCCATGGAACTGAAGTCCCTCATCCCTGGAACCATTCTCGTAATTCTTTTCTACAAGGCCTTCACATCCTTCCGAAAGTTCGGTGCCCAGAAGTGGAAACAATACTTCAGTTGAGGCCGGACCAGTTTATACAGGTTCATCATAACTTCCTTTCTTTTGTACTCTATGCCTCTATTTATGAAGCCCAGAATCCCGTACGCTATTTAAACCGCTTTCACTACCAGCTCTGCCACCTTCAACGGTTTTTGCACATATATCCCCAGGTCTCTCATAGAAACATAGAAACATAGAAAATAGGTGCAGGAGTAGGCCATTCGGCCCTTCGAGCCTGCACCGCCATTCAATAAGATCATGGCTGATCACCCACCCCAGCACCTCCCCCCCACAGCCCTTCCACATCCCCCGACCCCCCCAGCCGCAAGGACCACATCCAACTCCCTCCCGAACACATCCAATGAACTGGCATCAACAACCCCCCCCCCATGGCAGGGAACCCCACAGGCCAACAACTCCCCGAGTGAAGAAGTCTCTCCCAATCACAGCCCCAAACAGCCCACCCCCCCATCCCAAGAGCGTGCCACCCCCCGGCTCCGGACCCACCCAACACCGGGAACACTCCCCCCGCACCCAACCCGCCCCATCCCGTCAGAATCCTTCCCAAATGCCGAACACCCCCGGATGTTGAGCCCCCAGCCCTGGCCACCCCGGAGCCACGCCCCCGCGACGCCAACCACACCACATCCGCCAACCGCCATCTGCGCAGTCAACCTGCCCACCCCGCTCCGAACACTCCTTGCACCGAGGCACAGAGCCCCCAGGCCCGCCCCTCCAACACACTTCGCCTCCCCCCCCCAGACCTTCGCTGCAATGTGGCCCCTCCTGTCCCCCGCCCTGGGTTTCTCCACCCCCCACCTCCACCACTCTCCCCTCCATCCCCCACCTCCTTCTCCCCTCATCTTCCCTCTGCCTCCCCGCACAGGCTCCCATCTTGAGGGCGGTAACCTTCTGGGGCAGGGAGTTTTAGCCCCCAACATGGAAGTCCTGCTCCCGCCGCAGAATTGGCCTTACCACCCCTCAATGGAAGCGGAGTGCAATCTGTTCAACATCTCCTTCAGAATTGCAGCATTTAGTTTATATTGCCTCTCCTCATTCTTCCTATCGAAATGTATCACTTCGCACCTTTAAAGCCATTACATCAGACCTAGGTCCTATGCCAGTGTTCACATAGTCACATTGACTGGAACAGAGAGGATGTTAGGGGATTGTTTACTTGCATATGGATAACCTATTCGGTTATGATACACAGCTTTGTACTTTGATACGGAGTAAACACAATCTATAAACCAATGGTGTTTGACATAATGACATTTAAAAAAGCACATAATATTAAAATGTCTCTCAATTGCCAATTCAGCAGATGTCACCAATGCAAGCTAATTTAATTTTTTTTAAGTTTTGGATTTTTGGTTCTCACTGTAAAAACACACCCTCTAGTCAAAAGGAAAAATCTTCTTTACTATAGCTAAAGCTTCTGGTTCAATATTTTTCTCTCTGAAAGATATTGCATTTCATATTAATATTCAGAACAATATATTTTGTAACTCTCGCCATACAGGAAGCATGGAAGGAACTTGAAAGCAGGTTATTCAATATCTGTGTCCTAGAATTTGCGGTCCTGATGACGGAGAACTGGAAGCATTCATCTTCATTTTGCCTTTGACACTGACTGCAGCTTTTGGATTTAGCACCTGCACATCCTAATGCAGAAATCCTGAGGTTGTAGACAGACATTCACTGCTCCGACACTGGCTGCGCTGCGCCCCCACCACCCCCTTACTAATGGGGCCAGCGGCGAACGCCTTTACTTCATCGCTGATTGCAAATTCTGGGCCTATAACTCACAAAATCAGAGAAATTTAGAGCACTGAAAGAGGCTGTTCGACCCACTGGATGAGAAGATGGCTGTTTTTGAACAATCTGTTTGCTCGATCATTGTAGTTTGGCTCAGTATCAATGAAACCACGTCAGTGGCCATTAAAAGTTGTTCACCTCCTGTGTCCAGATGAAAGAGAGAGAGAGAGAAAGAGAAAGAGAAAGAAAGAGAGAGAGGAAGAAAAAGAGACAGAGAGAGAGAAAACACAAGAGCGAGAGAGCACGATACAGCGATAGCGACAGCGACAAATTACTGAAACTCTCTACATGCACAGCTGAACAAATGTTTTCAATAACTGGATGCCCTGAAGAGTGCTCTGTACTTTATAGTGTTCGATTTTTTTTAACACTATGTGTTCTGAATGTTTAAAAGTCAATAGGGTAGAAATCGGATGGCTTAGCACTCCTGGAATTAGTCAGAACAAAGGCGCTAATGGGGCTGGAGCCACGAGCGCCTGCATTTGCGGCGCCTGGCAAATTCGGTGAGCCGGAGCCAGCGGCGCTGACCAGTACCGCCCGGGAGCATCCAGCTGGTGTGCAACGCCCCCGGTTGCGAAACTGTTCTGAAATTTGTCTGCAGTGGGACTTGTAGCGCCCCCTAATGGGACTGCCTGGGAAAGCGGGTGACCCAAGCTGTTCTCGCGGCGCGGAGGGAAGGAATGACTACATCAGGTAAGTGTGATTGTTTTTCTTTTTGCGATTTATATTTATGTGGTATTGGGATTTTTTTTCCCCCAGGGAAGCTTCTCTTAGGACGCTCCAAGGCTGGCTCTTTAGCTCAGGATTTTCAGTTGCTCAGCCAGCCAAGCGCCCTATGACAGGTGTGGAACGCCTTCCTCAATGCTCCACTCCACACTCAGAGCCAAGCTGATGAATTTTGTGGCTGCAGACACAAATCATTTCCCGACACAAAAATTTTCCTGCCTGCCCCCATTAGTGCCCTAGTTAGCCACAAACCGAATTTCCACCCCAATGATTTGACCTGAATGAAAACTTCATGATCATCGAATATAGAAGCAACCACAAAAAATTCCAGCTGGAATTTGCTAAATTTGCTTGATTGCTGCATTAATGAGCTGCAATAGTAAAAATATGCAAACAACGGCAAAATTCTACAGAGGATTACATAGAATAATGCAGGAAATATAACACAGAAATAGGCCATTCAGCCCAACCAGTCCATGCCGGTGTTTATGCTCCACCCGAGCCCCCTTCCGTCTTTCCTTATCTAAATCTATCAGCATAACCCTCTATTCCCTTCCCTCTCATATGCTTGTCTAGCCTCCCCTTAAATGCATCTGTACTATTCGCAACAACCGCTCCCTGTGGCAGCGAGTTCCACATTCTCACCACTCTTTGGGTAAAGCATTTTCTTCTGCATTCCCTATTGGATTTCTTGGTGACTATCTTATATTGATGGCCTGTATTTATGCTCTTCCGCATAGTCTCTCTATATCCACTCCAGCAAAACCTTACTCAATTTTAAAGACCTCCATTAGGTCACCCACAGCATTCTTTTTTCAAGAGAAAAGAGATCCAGCCTGTGTAAGGGGAGTGTGGTCTCTATGAGGGGGTCAGGTTCCCTTCTGACCAACTTGAGCGGTTCGAATCACTCCCCTTCCCTTGGGTTCTGTACTCTGGATTTATTTGGGGGGTTGTGACAAAAGTGCAAAGGACACTGGTTTGATGCAAAAGACGTTTGGTTTTATTACAGTCAAGGTAATACAAGCTTATTACTCTAGTAAGAGAACACAAGGCCAAACTTAAAATCACTCTAATAAAGGACAATACAAGGAAAGGTACAAGGTCAAACTTAAAATCTCTCTAATAAAGAACCATACACTACACATTCAAAGGGGGTTACAGTAAAATTATTCCGCCCACCTCCCAATACCTAATTCTAGCTAGGTTGGCCTCCAGGGCCTTTTGACAGTTTTTGTTCGAGTTTGGTTGATCGCGGTGGTTTTTCTGTTGAAACCACGTTGATTGTGGTCGGTTGTTGCCGCGACGGCGATGTTCTTCCTTCCTTCAGGACTTCAGGACTTCGAGGCTGGAGAAGTTAGTTTACAACTGTCGCGTTGGTTTCTCTCCTTGTTTTGGTGACACAGCATAGTGTGATACTAGTCTGTCAGTCAAAGTGTCATCCGAGGTAGTAGCAGCCTTGTAGCTACCTAGCAACCCTGTGTAGTTTAGCATACCCTCTGTTGAAACAGGGGGCCAGTTATACGATTTCAGTGTTCTAATCTTGGTGCCAAATCTGTTCAAAATCCTGAGTATAATTTTGGCGGGCTTGGTTCTTTGTAATATTTTGGTGGCCTCATTAAAAGTTGATATGTTTTAGAAACAGAGAAACATAGAAAATAGGTGCAGGAGCAGGCCATTCAGCCCTTCTAGCCTGCACCGCCATTCAATGAGTTCATGGCTGAACATGCAACTTCAGTACCCCATTCCTGCTTTCACGCCATACCCCTTGATCCCCCGAGTAATAAGGACTTCATCTAACTCCCTTTTGAATATATTTAGTGAATTGGCCTCAACTACTTTCTGTGGCAGAGAATTCCACAGGTTCACCACTCTCTGGGTGAAGAAGTTTCTCCTTATCTCGGTCCTAAACGGCTTACCCCTTATCCTTAGGCTGTGACCCCTGGTTCTGGATTTCCCCAACATTGGGAACATTCTTCCTGCATCCAACCTGTCCAAACCCGTCAGAATTTTAAACATTTCTATGAGGTCCCCTCTTACTCTTCTGAACTCCAGTGAATACAAGCCCAGTTGATCCAGTCTTTCTTGATAGGTCAGTCCCACCATCCCGGGAATCAGTCTAGTGAATCTTCGCTGCACTCCCTCAATAGCAAGAATGTCCTTCCTCAAGTTAGGAGACCAAAACTGTACACAATACTCCAGGTGTGGCCTCACCAAGGCCCTGTACAACTGTAGCAACACCTCCCTGCCCCTGTACTCAAATCCCCTCGCTATGAAGGCCAACATGCCATTTGCTTTCTTAACCGCCTACTGTACCTGCATGCCAACCTTCAATGACTGATGTACCATGACACCCAGGTCTCGTTGCACTTTCCCTTTTCCTAATCTGTCACCATTCAGATAATAGTCTGTCTCTCTGTTTTTACCACCAAAGTGGATAACCTCACATTTATCCACATTATACTTCATCTGCCACGCATTTGCCCACTCACCTAACCTATCCAAGTCACTCAGCAGCCTCATAGCATCCTCCTCGCAGCTCATACTGCCACCCAACTTAGTGTCATCCGCAAATTTGGAGATACTACATTTAATCCCCTCGTCTAAATCATTAATGTACAATGTAAACAACTGGGGCCCCAGCACAGAACCCTGCGGTACCCCACTAGTCACTGCCTGCCATTCCGAAAAGTACCCATTTACTCCTACTCTTTGCTTCCTGTCTGACAACCAGTTCTCAATCCACGTCAGCACACTACCCCCAATCCCATGTGCTTTAACTTTGCACATTAATCTCCTGTGTGAGACCTTGTCGAAAGCCTTCTGAAAGTCCAAATATACCACATCAACTGGTACTCCTTTGTCCACTTTATTGGAAACATCCTCAAAAAATTACAGAAGATTTGTCAAGCATGATCTCCCTTTCACAAATCCATGCTGACTTGGACCTATCATGTCACCATTTTCCAAATGCGCTGCTATGACATCCTTAATAATTGATTCCATCATTTTACCCACTACTGAGGTCAGGCTGACCGGTCTATAATTCCCTGCTTTCTCTCTCCCTCCTTTTTTTAAAAGTGGGGTTACATTGGCTACCTTCCACTTGATAGGAACTGATCCAGAGTCAATGGAATGTTGGAAAATGACTGTCAATGCATCCGCTATTTCCAAGGCCACATGCTTAAGTACTCTGGGATGCAGTCCATCAGGCCCTGGGGATTTATCGGCCTTCAATCGCATCAATTTCCCCAACACAATTTCCCGACTAATAAAGATTTCCCTCAGTTCCTCCTCCTTACTAGACCCTCTGACCACTTTTATATCCGGAAGGTTGTTTGTGTCCTCCTTAGTGAATACTGAACCAAAGTACTTGTTCAATTGGTCTGCCATTTCTTTGTTCCCCGTTATGACTTCCCCTGATTCCGACTGCAGGGGACCTACGTTTGTCTTTACTAACCTTTTTCTCTTTACATACCGATAGAAACTTTTGCAATCAGCCTTAATGTTCCCTGCAAGCTTCTTCTCGTACTCCATTTTCCCTGCCCTAATCAAACCCTTTGTCCTCCTCTGCTGAGTTCTAAATTTCTCCCAGTCCCCAGGTTCGCTGCTATTTCTGGCCAATTTGTATGCCATTTCCTTGGCTTTAATACTATACCTGATTTCCCGAGATAGCCACGGTTGAGCCACCTTCCCTTTTTTATTTTTACGCCAGACAGGAATGTACAATTGTTGTAATTCATCCATGCGGTCTCTAAATGTCTGCCATTGCCCATCCACAGTCAACCCCTTAAGTATCATTAGCCAATCTATCTTAGCCAATTCATGCCTCATACCTTCATAGTTACCCTTCTTTAAGTTCTGGACCATGGTCTCTGAATTAACTGTTTCATTCTCCATCCTAATGCAGAATTCCACCATATTATGGTCACTCTTCCCCAAGGGGCCTCGCACAATGAGATTGCTAATTAATACTCTCTCATTACACAACACCCAGTCTAAGATGGCCTCCCCCCTCGTTGGTTCCTCGACATATTGGTCTAGAAAACCATCCCTTATGCACTCCAGGAAATCCTCCTCCACCGTATTGCTTCCAGTTTGGCTGGCCCAATCTATGTGCATATTAAAGTCACCCATTATAACTGCTGCACCTTTATTGCATGCACTCCTAATTTCCTGTTTGATGCCCTCCCCAACATCACTACTACTGTTTGGAGGTCTGTACACAACTCCCACTAACGATTTTTGCCCTTTAGTGTTCTGCAGCTCTACCCATATAGATTCCACATCATCCAAGCTAATGTCGTTCCTAACTATTGCATTAATCTCCTCTTTAACCAGCAATGCTACCCCACCTCCTTTTCCTTTTATTCTATCCTTCCTGAATGTTGAATACCCCTGGATGTTGAGTTCCCAGCCCTGATCATCCTGGAGCCACGTCTCCGTAATCCCAATCACATCATATTTGTTAACATCTATTTGCACAGTTAATTCATCCACCTTATTGCGGATACTCCTTGCATTAAGACACAAAGCCTTCAGGCTTGCTTTTTTAACACCCTTTGTCCTTCTAGAATTTTGCTGTACAGTGGCCCTTTTTGTTCTTTGCCTTGGGTTTCTCTGCCCTCCACTTTTCCTCATCTCCTTTCTGTCTTTTGCTTTTGCCTCATTTTTGTCTCCCTCTGTCTCCCTGCATAGGTTCCCATCCCCCTGCAATATTAGTTTAACTCCTCCCCAACAGCACTAGCAAACACTCCCCCTAGGACATTGGTTCCGGTCCTGCCCAGGTGCAGACCGTCCGGTTTGTACTGGTCCCACCTCCCCCAGAACTGGTTCCAATGCCCCAAGAATTTGAATCCCTCCCTGCTGCACCACTGCTCAAGCCATGTATTCATCTGCGCTATCCTGCGATTCCTACTCTGACTAGCACGTGGCACTGGTAGCAATCCCGAGATTACTACTTTTGAGGTCCTACTTTTTAATTTAGCTCCTAGCTCCTTAAATTCTTTTCGTAGGACCTCATCCCTTTTTTTACCTATGTCGTTGGTACCAATGTGCACCACGACAACTGGCTGTTCTCCCTCCCATTTCAGAATGTCCTGCACCCGCTCCGAGACATCCTTGAATTTGGGTGAGTTGATGTTCGAAAATTGTTTCCTGATGGAAATATTAGTTTGATAATTGCAATGTCCTTTTGTGCTTAGTCTTTTGCATACAGGATGGATTGGGCCTCTTTGTGATGTATATGTTGAAATGGTTGTCCAGACCCATGTTGATGGGTAGCTACCTCTGGTTGATTTTGTGACGTTAATGTTTCTTGTAGGGAAAGGATTTTCGAATACTCATCCCTCCAGACAGGTTAACTTAGTCCACACACCCATTAGATTGTCTCCTGCTAGTTCCTTAGTTCCGCCCACAGCCTTGAGTCTGTCTATTAAAATCCACAATTCTATTAAAGTTCGTAGTTTCTTCCATATGCACTTTAGAGTTCCAAACTCTTCGGTAAATAGTCCCAAATTAAATTTCCTTTCGAATGAGCCCAAACATGGTGGGGGGTGATTTCTTGTGAATTTTGCACCTGTTTCAGTCCCCGTGTTGACACTCCACACTCTTGAGTGTCAATCAAGGAAAGCAAAATTCCTGCTCCCGAGAGTCAACCTTCCCTGCATTTATATTAGCTAAACATTACCCTGCATCTCCCGTTGAAATGCAATGCAATTTACAGGCGAATACAGTCATTGCAATTCGGTTATAGCATAGAGGGGGTATGGTGTCCCTCTTTTACTCGGTTTTCACGGTGGAATAACGGTATATGGCCAAACACAACTTTAAGTAAAGTAAAGTAAAAGCACATAGTCAAACACATTCTCAGGTAGCGTAAAGGTCCATAGTTAAACACATTTTAAATTCAGTAAAATAAAGGTACATAGTCAAAACATTTAAGTAACACTCTTACAACACTTGCAATGTTGCGGTTTACAGCAGGTAAAATCAAACACAAATTAAACATGGTGGTATGGTGTCACCCCTCCCTGCGCGATTCCCAAGTTCAGCCAAGGAGCATATAGCACCCTTTGGTGCCTGACCTGACGGCCTCTGCGTTTCACTCGGCAAGTGAGACACCATAAGGAAAGTATAATCGCGAGTTGACAAATAACTAAAGTGTGGAAAGCGATTCTGATCCAGACTGGGACTTCTATATTTCTGAAAAGGTTCCACCAAGGCGGAATGGTGATCTCGAGAATCTTTTCCCGATTTCAATTGTTAGCAGATCAGTAAGATGTTCGGGTAGAGGGGGAATTGCATCGCCAAAATGTACGACATAATCTTGCAGGTTTGTAATGTTTTCCTTCACAGTGAGGTGAACAGTGGAGGGTTCAGGAATGGGGACAATCCGTTCCTGGGCTGCTTGAACTGATGCCTCAGGTTTGAAGCAAAAACTGCTGTCACTTACCGGACACCAGAAGTGTCCATGTTGGTAGTGGGGCACACTGGTGGTGACACAATATGTCCCACCCCCTATGTATGCTACCTGTGGAGGGACGTGGTCTTGTGTCATTACCTCCATGGTGCAGTTAATAGGCTGTGCGCCAGCAGCTTTAAACCCACACTGTGACTTTGAATGAGCACTCAAATACTGGGGACACAGTATTACGTGTGGACCCCGGCTCCAGCACCCCGAGAGGTCAGTACCCGTTACAGCGTGCTCCCACTTTATGACATCGGGTGGGACCGCTGCGAAACGAATGTGTGCATCTCCCTGAATAACTCCAATGTTCTCCACCCGGTATACCGGTGCGGGTCGGGCTGTCCCACCCATGACCGGCATCCTTAATACTATCCCCATAATGATGTGGTTAGATGTCCCACAGTCTACTGGGACAGGGTAGGCTTCAGAGGCTAGGTGGAGCTGGCACAGGCTTAGTGAATTGCTGTATGGGTGGTGGGCTGCGAGGTGCTTGTTCCTGATCCAAGAGGGGACTAAACCTTGTTTTAAATCCTCCAGGTTGTTGCGGCCTTCGCCCAACAATCATGCCCCATATAGTACGCACACCTCGTTCTGTGCAGCCTGGTCCGAAGCGTTTCTATCCTCCCGTATGAGTGCATTCACTGTCTGTGCATGTTTTTCCAGCTCAGCCACTATTTCTTTTAAATAGACAGTCATAGCCTGATCCTCGTGTAGTTCTGAACCTATTACGGTGTTCTCCTGTTTCAGGATTTTTCTCAATTGGGTCTTTAAACTATTTATCTGTGTTTGCAGTTCTATGTCATCTAGGCTATTTATTACAGAGGATGCTGTATTGTAGGTAGTGAAAACGTCATTTATGATTCCCCTTCTAGGTCTCCCTGAGCCCATGGTGTCCCTAGCATTTAGGGTGTATAGGTCTGCTTTGTCTACATTTCCAAAGTCTAACTCATAACATTTCTTAAACATGTCTCTAATTAGGGCCTGGTATAGCAGCTCTGTTTCCTTCGGAAACCATGCAGGCAGGTGTACCTCGGTAAGGTTTAATATTACTGAAGCTACTGCATAATGTACCCCCTGGTATAACACCTTTTTGGTCGGTACCAATACTAATCTGTTCCCAGGTCCCTTGGTGGTGGTAGGACACCTTTCTATTTCTGTGTGTATTGGCGGGGTTGTGGGCAGGAGTTTCTTAATGTGTGCTCTTAGTTCGGTGGCGTTAATTGGGAGTGGGGAGTGTGGGACCGCGCACCCGTGTAGGTTAGAATCCCACCCCATCCCTTCCCCTTCATCTTGCCATTACCTGGCGAAGGCAATTAATATGCCTGCAGGACAAATACTCCCTGATCCCCACATGCAAATGTAAATTCCTTGTTCGGATTCCCACCATTTGTCCGAACACACTTTTACTCCTCCCCGTGTCCCCGTGATGGTGCGGTACATATCATTACCAAGTCTTTCCCAGTCCGATTCCTGGTCCCATGCATCTTTGCTGAGTTTTCTGAGCAACCACCATCTTCCCAGGGGAATGTTCCCTTTGCACGTCAAACACACACGTTTCCCCTCTGTAACACTGACTCAGGCAGCGATGATCTGTATCCAGGGGCATGGAACTGAGGCCTCCCCGTAGGTAAAACCTTCCTGGCTGGAGTAGCGGGTGGAATTAGATCCCAGCCACCCTGGTTATCTTCCCTCGTGGGCGTAAACGGCGAGTTTTTCCACGTCTCGGGGGCCACCCCCTGCGGTTACGATCAGTACTCTCCCTCCTGAACACCTGTAAATGAGGGATTCTTCCACTTCTCCTCGGTCGCTGCTGCTCATCCTTATCAGGGCGAGCAGGAACAGGACCCTTCTCATGCTGTCCTCTTTCCTGTAGGGGCACATAAAACAGATTGTCTAGCCCTGAGAAAGCTCTCTGGCTGGACAAAGGTGACCGAGTTCCAATTTAGGTTCTCTTCCTTTCAGATATCGTCTCTGATCGACTAGCTGTCTTTTTCAGTTCCTTGTCGACTGATTTCTGCTTTCACTTTTTATCTCATAGCCGTTTTGCTTGTTATCTTACCGGTGCTTCCTTAATAGCTATACCAGTAGATTCTTCTTACTCCCGGGTATTACCCGGCCTGTGCCTCTTCTAACAGCTGCACAGGTAGATCCTTTTCCTTACCCCAGTTAACTAATACATATATACTTATTATTATACACAATCTTACACTACTCTAAATTATTACTAAACATTCTTAAATCCACATCACACTATATATGAACATTTGCCACCCGTCTCCAGGTGACCAGGTTAATTCCTGCCTTCTCTCTTTCTTCTTCTCCCGCTGGGTGTCCAGCGAGGTAGGTGATAGATCGGTCTGCACCGTCTAACCCTAAGTACCCTGACCGGACGTGGGTTTGAGTCCCACACTGTCGGGGGAACGTCCCTTCCGCTGCTGCAGCACACCGCTCCTTTGGGGATGGCTGCCTGGTTCCTTTCTTTCCCTGGGGGTTCTGCCTGGTTGAGGGCTACGGCCTGGGGACTCTCACTTGGTGGCTGGTCCACCGCTATCTCTTCTGGGAGTCCCTTGTTGTCCGAGGCTACCGGCTGGGTGTCCCTGCTCGTGGGCTGGCTGGGGGTGCGTCCGAGTCCCAAATGACTGGGGGGACAGCTCCTCCGGTAACACAGTCCACCGCCCCTCTAGGTGCAGTCTGTGGGTCTGCCACGTCCCCTGTGGGATTTCCACAGTCGGGGGCTGTTGGCTGGGGGTCCCTGTCTTTAGTGCGGTTTACAGTTTTTGGCTGTCCCTTACATTTAGCTGCTGCCCCTGGGTTGAAAAGTTTGCACTGATTTATGTGGAAACACTTTGTTCGGCGGGGCAATTTTATGCAAAGACCATGGGGCTTGCCTTGTCGACAATGTGGAACGGTCCCATGTACAGTGCCTCAAAGACCCCTACTCTGGCGTAGTTCCTCACCATGACTTGGTTCCCTATCTCCCATTCGTGATGCTGCGGGGTTCTAGCAGCAGTCGGTTGCTCCGATGCTGTTTTCCCATGTTGTTAGCAGCCTGCCAGTGAATCTGTTTAAGGTGTTCAAACAGATTCCTGCCAAAGCTGTCCCGGTTCGCTTCCCTAAGCTGACCTTCCGTGAGTACCGGGGCTAACACATGGGTGGGGGTTCGCATGAGCTCGTATGGGGAGTACCCCGCACTCTTTGACTGGCTGGCCCGGATCCCCATGAGGACCAGTGGTACGATCTCTACCCACCTCTTGGATGAGTCCCCTGTCTCTTTGCGCAGCCTTTCTTTTATAGTGCGGTTTAAATGCTCCACAGACCCGGATGACTGCGGGTTGTGGGCGACATGCCATTTCCCTTTGATGCCGAGTACCTTAAGGGTCTCCTGCATCACCTGCCCGGTGAAGTGACTCCCTTGGTCGGACTCCACATATTGTGGTAGTCTCCATCAAGAGAACATTTCTTTGACCAGGATCCTGGCTGTTCCCAGGGCAGTGGCTGTTCGGCATGGGAAGGTTTCCACCCATTTGTTGAATACATCCACCAAGACTAGGCAGTACTTGTAACCTCCCTGGGCAGTGGGCAGGGGCCCGATGTAATCGATTTGGATCGACTGCCAGGGTCCCTCTCCCCTCCTGATATGTCCCATAAACACCTTTCTTTTCTTGGGGTCGGGGTTGTTGGCCGCGCACACCACACAGCTAGCACAGAACTCGCAGACGTCTTCCCTGAGTCCTGGCCACCACCCTGCCTGTTCCACTCGTTGCCAAGTGGTTTCAGGTCCGGGGTGTCCTGCTCCGGGACCCTCGTGGGCCAGCTGGAGGAATTCCCTCCGGTGTTGTTGCGGTACTACCCATTGCTCCCCCCTGAACAGCATGCCTTCTTTAATGGCAATTGCTGCGGTGCCGTACGGGCCGTCTATCCTTTCCCCTTTAGCTAGCGTGTTCAGGACAGTTTTGAGGACGGGGTCTTGGGTCTGAACCATTTTTAGTCCAGGGGCAAAACTATCCCTGCCTTCCCTGCCATCCCTATCCTGCCCCTGACTGCTGCGATGGGTCCTGAGTTGTACGGATCCCAGAGCTTGCCCGTGCAGGCCCCCTGCTTGGCCAACATGTCAACCTGCTGGTTTCCCTTGCTACGGGGTTCAGTGGTAGAATGTGCCTTCACATATGTAGATATTCCGTTCCTCCCCTACGGCTTTGATGATCTTTTCCAGTAGGGGCTTAATTGCCAGGGGTCTCCCGTCTGCGGATGTGTACCCGCAGCGCGACCATATAGCCAGGTACTCCGTACACGAATTGCATGTGAACATACTGTCCGAGCAAATCGTGTATGGGGTAGGGAATTCTTCGGAGATGTGTGACTACATAAACCACCTCAGACAGTTCAGTGTGCTGGACGCGCATAGTACTGGGGAGTTTAATCGCCACGCCAATTTCTGCCTCGGGGTCATAAACTCCGCAGCCTGTGAGTCGTTCACCCGCAGATCTCTCGGCCTGTGGGGTGTAACCTAGCCCGAAAGCCTATGTTCATTTTCCATACCCCTTCTACAGAACACCGGTGGGCTGTCCCTGGATAAATCATGCTGGCTGCGAGTCTTGGCTTGCAGAGTCCCTTTACCCTTAGGTCCATTTGGGAGAGGAGCAGGATCCAGCGAGCAATACGGGCCCTGCTCACTGTCCCGTCCTTGATTCTCCCATCCCACGAGCATTTGTGTGGGCATATGGTGGGTAAGGAGTATGATAGGGGACCCCCTGTGAAGAGCAGTGATCTTTTCACAGCCCATTGAGTGGCTAGGAGGTGCCTTTCACAGTTGGAGCATCCCTTCTCCACATCCGTGAGTATCCTGGAGGAGTAAACCACTGGTCTCAGCCGGCCGTGCCGCTCTTGGAGCAGTACTGCGCTCAGGCTGTCCCCACTGGCTGCTACCTGCAGGAAAAACTCTTTATCCCCATCTATGGCCCCTAGAGCTGGCGCGGTCTGCAGGTCTTTTTTGAGTTGGATAAATGCTGCCTCGCAACCTTTGTCCCATTCCCACTCCACTCCCTTGTGTAGGAGTCGGAGCAGAGGGGCTGCTATGGCTGCATAATCCTCAATGAAATCTCTGCAGTACCTGGTTAGCCCTAGAAAAGATCTTACTCCTGTTACTGTGTTGGGGGCGGGTAACGTCTGCACTGCTTCCCTTCTAGCTTTGTCAATGGCTCTTTCCCCAGCGCGCACGGCCAGTCCCAGGAATTTTACTTCCTTCAGGCCGATCTGTGCCTTCTTGGGGTTTACTTTAAATCCCTCTTCTTTCAGCAACTCCAGCAGTTCAGCTAGCAATGGGCCATGCTGCTCCCCCCTCATCGGTGAACAGGAGCAGATCATCCACATACTGTACTAATTGCTGGGGTCTGCTGAAACTCTTTAAACAGTTGGCCATACACTGATGGAAAATATTAGAGCTGTTGTGGAAGCCCTGAGGGAGACAGTTCCAAGTGTATTACTGTCCTTTAAAGGTAAAAGCAAAATTGTACTGTTCTTCCCTTCTTAAAGGTATGGACCAGAACCCATTAGAAATATCCAGCACCGTGAAGGTGGTCGCGGAGGCTGGGATACTTCCAATGAGGTTGGCGACAGCAGCAATGGTGGGTGCACAGGCGGTGATGTTATGGTTGCGTACTCGATAGTCCACCGTGGCTCTCCAGGAGTTGTCCGGTTTCTTAACCGGCCACAATGGAGAGTTCACATGGTTTCAATACCCCCTGTTTAACTAAGGAACCCAAGGCTGTTTCCATGTCTGTCTCTGCCTTTCTGTGGTAGGGTCATGGGGTCTCCCATCAATGCTAACCTCGAGCCCGTTTATTCTCCCACAGTCATGTTTGTGAGTGGCAAAAGCTGCAAGGTTTTTCCTCACATATTCTTGGTATTCTATTGGGGTGTTACTGACCAGTGATTCAAGGTCGTAACCCTCCTTTGGTTTCATGGTGTACACCGTCCCTTTACCCCGTTTTTCTGGGATAACCATCACCTCACTCTCCTGTCCCGTGCAGACTGACCCCCAAAGACAGTGGTTTCGTAAATCCACTAGGATCCCGTGGCCTAGGATGAAGTCAGTCCCCAGGATCCCTCTCCCTTCCTGCTCCCACTTCATCAGGACACAAGTCCACTTAGTGTGGAGTGTACCTAAATGAATCGAGAGTGGAACGGAGAATGAGCCAGTCTGTTCCGTGCCTGTGAAACCCACCAAGCTGTAGGGGACCCCGTTAGACAGAGGTGAGGCGGTGGGGTTAGCTGCATAGACAAGGGTTCTTGATGCACCGGTGTCCCTTTCACCTTTTCCACTTCGATCTGTACGGTTGATCTCCCCCACGCATCATTCTCGAGGGCACACAGGTGGATGGGCTGCGCCTGTCTTAGTCACGGTGTTGGTTGGGATGCGGCCGATGGGATCTCGGTACCGGTGCGGTGGCTACCTTTCCAGGGCCATCTAACATGGCTCGGAGCGCAGTTAAAAAGGTATCAAACGAATGGGGAGGGACTGGCTTCTCGGTCTTGGCCTTTTTGGCAGGGGCTGGAGAATTCTTTCCTGCGCTATTCTTCCAAGGATTTTTACAAGCCCTTCTCCAGAGCGCACTCTTTCCACACCCGAAGCAGGTACGTTTTGTATCGGAGGGGTTGCCCCACTCGTGGCACCATTCCCTCTTATCTTGCCTAGATCGGATTTCATGAACCCTTCCCTTTTGTGGGTGTTCTTTTGTCCCTCTGCCGTTTCTGTAAGCTAGGGTCAGTTGCCTAAGCACTCCCTGTTCTGTGGCTTGGGGATCTCTGGGGTCGAACCAGGCCTCAGCCTTAGTTCTTATTCTGGGTAACCTGTTAGCTACTAGGCTTCGGAGCCAGTGTGCTAATTCATCCGGGCTTAAGTTATCTCTGTCTATGTCCCCACTACAGGTGCTTTTGTACACAGGCCACAGTCGGTCTGCAAAAGCCTTTGGGGTTTCCCCTGTGAGCTGCACTGTTTTCTCTACTCTAGAGAAGGGACTCCCGTCATTGCAGCGCATAGCTTCTAAAATGTCCTTTTGGACGGCAGCAAGTGTTTTCTGTCCTCTTTTGCTCTCAGTAGAGAGGGACTGGTACAGTTTGCTGTCCACGGATAGGAGAAACATCTTTGCCATTTCTGCATCATCGCACCCATTAATATCCCCTGCCTGTTCCACCTCCACAAAGTGGACCGAGGGGTCTCCCTTTGGAGTGAGTTTTCCCAGGTGGCTTATCATAGCCCTAAGCTGGTGGGGAGCATGGGGGACCACAAACTGACTTTCCAGGGGCCCTGGATTCCCGGCACTGGTGGGCGCGCCAAACTTCTGTTGCCGGACCGGGCACATTGGCCCTGGTTCTGGCTCTCCCTGTTCTGGCTTGCCTCCCTCTCCTCCCTGCTGCCAAGCCGAGCTGAAACTCGGTGCCACAGGTAGTGGTGGTTCACTATCCTTGTCCGCCCCGCAACTGATTTGCCCCTCCTGCTGCTGAACCGGTATAGTCACTGGTGCCACAGGTGGTGGCAGAGTTGTTTCCTCCTTCTCTTCCAGGTTTACCTGGGGCGTACCCGGGCTTATTAGGTATACCATGCCTTTTGCCTTGGACAGAGCAAGGTTTAAACTTTTAATTTGTTGCTGGCAGGGACCGTGGTCTTCCGATTCAAACCCATTAGTGTTAGCTACTTTATACGCTGCTTGCACATCTTTTAATCTTTCCTGGAGCTCTTTTACTTGTAGGGTGAGGCGAGTGCTTTCCTCCCTCAGTGACTTTTCATTACTTTTGCCCTCGGTAACCTGACATTGAAAATAGTCCTGACTGTTTTTAAACCTTTCCATTATTTGGGTCCTTTCCTGTTTTAGCTTACTGAGTTCTCCTGATAATCTTTCTTCTGACATAATCCTTTCCTGGTAGTTCTCTGCGCATTCCCATAACTCTGCCTGTAATGTTTCATTCATTCTGTCTAGGAGTTGAACCTGTCGCTGTAGACAGACCAACCAAATTGCCTTCTCTGCTGCTTCTTTGTGATCTTTGCTTGCTGTCTGTCCACTGGGCTGCAGCGTCAGCTGGACGCTCAGCGCGCAATAGACTAAGCACCCATTCTTTAGTTACATTGACCTTCTTATACACATAAGAGGAAATCCTCTCTTCCATCTTGGTTCTTTGCCCCAAACCAGCACTCTCTACATCGCACCCCGTGTACCAGAGTGCTGCCGCGGTCACCATTTTGTAAGGGGGGTGTGGTCTCTATGAGGGGGTCAGGTTCCCTTTTGACCAAGTTGAGTGGTTCGAATCACTCCCACTCCCTTGGGTTCTGTACTCTGGATTTATTTGGGGGTTGTGACAAAAGTGCAAAGGACACTGGTTTGATGCAAAAGACGTTTGGTTTTATTACAGTCAAGGTAATACAAGCTTATTACTCTAGTAAGAGAATACAAGGCCAAACTTACAATCACTCTAATAAAGGACAATACAAGGAAAAGTACAAGGTCAAACTTAAAATCACTCTAATAAAGAACCATACACTACACACTCAAAGGGGTTTACAGTAAAATTATACTTTCCACCTCCCAATACCTAATTCTAGCAAGGTGGGCCTCCAGGGCAGGCAGGGACTATGCTTACCAATCCTTTTGACAGTTTTTGTTCGAGTTTGGTTGATCGCGGTGGTTTTTCCGTTGATACCACGTTGACTGTGGTCGGTTGTTGCCGCGACGGCGATGTTCTTCCTTCCTTCAGGACTTCAGGACTTCAAGGCTGGAGAAGTTAGTTTACAACTGTCGCGTTGGTTTCTCTCCTTGTCTTGATGACAAAGTATAGTGTGGCACTAGACTGTCAGTCAAAGTGTCATCTGAGGTAGTAGCAGCCTTGTAGCTACCTAGCAACCCTGTGTAGTATGGCATACCCTCTGTTGAAACAGGGGGCCAGTTATACGATTTCAACGTTCTAATCTTGACACCAAATCTGTTCAAAATCATTAGTATAATTTTGGCGGGCTTGGTTTTTCTTTGTAATATTTTGGTGGGCTCATTAAAAGTTGATATGTTTTGGGTGAGTTGATGGTCGAAAACTGTTTCCTGATGGAAATATTAGTTTGGTAATTGCAATGTCCTTTTGTGCTTAGTCTTTCGCATACAGGCTGGATGGGCCTCTTTGTGATGTCTCTTGTGGGGGAAGGATTGTCGATTACTCAGCCCTCCAGACAGGTTAACTTAATCCTCACACCCAGGTAGCTTCACTTAATTAGACTGTCTCCTGCTAGTTCCTTAGGTCCGCCCACAGCCTTGAGTCTGTCTTTTAAAATCCAAAATTCTATTAAAGTTCGTAGTTTCTTCCATATGCACTTTAGAGTTCCAAACTTTTCGGTAGATAGTCCCAAATTAAATTTCCTTTCAAATGAGCCAAACACAGGGGGTGGTTTCTTGTGAATTTTGCACCTGCTTCATCTGTTCATCCTTTCCTGATATGTACACCCTCCCATTTCTGGTATCATCCTTGTAAACTTTCTCTGCACCCTCTCCAGTGCCTCTATATCCTTCTTATAATATGGCGACCAGAACTGTACGCGGTATTCTAAGTGTGGTCTAACGAAGATTTGATACAGTTTTAGTGTAACTTCCCTACTTTTCAATTCTACACCAGCAAACCGACGTTAAACCGCGGCCACGCCTGCTCTCTCGGGCGGAAGTAAAAGATCCCATGGCCATGGCACTTTTTCGAAGAAGAGCAGGGCAGTTATCCCCGGTGTCCTGGCCAATATTTCTCCCTTAATCAACATCACAAAAAAAAATGATCTGGTCATTATTATGTTGCTGTCTGTGGAAGCTTGCTGTGCGCAAAGTGGTTGTCGTATTTCTGACATTACAATGGTAACTATACATCAAAAATACTTGATTAGCTGTAAAGTGCTTTGGGAAGTGCTGAGGTTGTGAAAGGTGCTGTAGAAATGCAAGTTTTTCTTAGTTCTTTATTGGAATACATACTGTAACTAGATTGGAATTACTTCTACAGTGGAAATATTGGGAGTTTGATGCCTACATGCCATAGATCAGAGATGATTAACATATCCCATTCATTAAACCACCCCATGGATTAAAACATGGCTTAATGCTGAATAAAGAGAATATTATGTGCAGACCACAAAATTGCAGATATCCCATTGAGACAGGCATAAAATAGACTACCACATGAAACAGTACTTACTGACCAAATTACTTCAAAACATTGGTGCATGACTGATAAAACACCAAGGCCTAGAAATTCATTATTGTCTTGTTTTGGGGCGGTAACATTCGCGAGGCGCAAAGCTTTGTGCCAGACGTGGAAGTCCACTTGATAAATTCGGGTTACCGCCCTCAGAAGTAAGTGGAGCGCGGAGCACTAACCTTCTCGGGGCAGTAACGGAATGCACACCTTCGCAGCGCTACGCACTGGGCCGCGTAGTGCTGCCACGTCCGAGGGGCCTTTCCCTCCATTAAAGGAAGGGCCCAAGCTGCGTAATCTGCCAAAGACGGAGCCACCTACCTGGAGCACCATGGAGCGGGATGCCGCGTGATCGCCCGGCACTCAAGCAGAGTGCTGGCCTGAGCGACCATGGGCCCCGACCCAGCGAAGAGACCGCAACCGGAACGGCAACGAAAAGGTCATATTGTTTTTCTCAGGAGCTGGCCACCTCCCCTTTAAATTTCGTGCCGCCTGGTCAGCATCCCCTGAAGCAGTCACTGTTATCGGCCATCGCTGCTTCAGGGGGTGAAACACAATTTAGGGGCTGGGGTGCTAATGGGGCGATGTGCACTGAGATGACATCATGATCTCCGGGCACAGGAGATTGGGGCGCAACTCCATCGTGCCGCCGCGAAACTCCCGCCGAATTTAGCGTGAGCCTTTAGTGGCACTGTGCCCGGTTGCAAAGTAATTTGTGCCCCATTAGCACCCCCTGGGGGAGCTAACGGGAGGCGCAAATGCACACAATTTCCCCTCCTGCATGAATATAGGTGCAAATCACTGACAGAAAAAGAAGAAATATATTAAACCATGCACCTAGCTTGGGAGTCACTCCTAGACAAAGCATGATAGCTCCTTCCTCTCTCTGTAAACTCTGCCAGTCCTACTTAGATCTCTGCATTCCTCCAATTCTGGCCTCTTGCGCCTCCCTGATTTTAATCTCTCCATCTTGGGTGGCCAAGCCTTCTGATGCCTAGCCCCTAGGCTCTGGAGTTCCCTCCCTAAACCGCTCCGCCTCTCTATCTCTCTTTCCTCCCTTAAGACACTCCACAATACCTACCTCTTTGACCAAGTTTTTGTTGACCTGTCCAAATATCTCATGTGGCTCGGTGTCAAATTTTGTTTGATAACGCTCCTGTGAAGCGCCTTGGGGCATTTTACTAGGTTAAAGGCTTTCTTTAATGCAAGTTGTTGTTGATGGAAGCACAGTAAAAAGTGTCTTAAAATGCTTCAATATTCAAGATACTGTTATTTTACGGCTAGAAACCTGATATTTATTAGAGGACAGATGAGATCATTTACTGTGCTATCATTCTGATCCCATGCTTGAATACACTGTAAGATATATATCAGCTAACAAGAGGAAAGCTAATGTTTTTATTACTTTTTGCATAACCGCTCTTTAGAGCTGTAGTTCATTTGGAGATCAAGAAGAATCATGAAGTCCATGTATCTGAAATAAATTGGCTTTTATAATATGCCATTACTCATGAGTGCTACTATAAAATTAATTACTACTGCTTTGATGAAACAGGCTAATATCAGAAGACTCTAAGATCTCTGAACATTGATGCAGAACCTTATCAGTATATATGGGTTGCTAAAGGGCATGTCACCACAATGATTGTTTATTATCGTGCGCTAAAATTTGCTCTAAATCATTTATGATACATGCTTTGCGAATCTTAGGGGGAGAAATTCGGTTGGATAACACCCCTCACAAGGGGCGCTACAGGGGCAGTAAAGTGTTTGCAGCCACAACTGGCAGCATTAGTGCCGCACAACTAATTCAGTGTACCGGTACCGCCGGTGCTGAGGAGTATCGCCCGGGAGCGTAGCGCCGGTGTGCAACGCCCCCAGTATCGAAACGGAAGCAAAATTTGGTTTGCGCTGCACCCGTAACGACCTGTATTGACCCTGCCACAGAAAGCTGGCGTGCAGTGCTGTCCCGTGTCACTAAGGGAAGGCATGACGGTATCAGGTAAGTGCGATTGATATTTTTTTGCGATTTTTAACTTTATTTGGAGTGAGTAATATATTGGGAATGATTTTTGTTCCTTTTTTTTTGCAGGGAGGCCTCTCTTAGGGCGCTACAAAGTGGGCTCTTTAGCTCGGGTTATTCAGTTGCTCACCTGGCCAAGTGCCCTGAGAAGTGTGGAACGCTTCCCTTAGTGCTTCACTCCACTGTCAGGGCACAAGAACTGAATTTTGTTGTTTCCGTCACTAAAGGTTTTCCGGCGCTAAATTTAGTGACCACCCAACATTCGCACCTTAGGAGCCCTCCAACCAAATTTCTAGCCCCAAGAAAATTAAGTTTTTGAGCTGATTTGTAACATGTTTGGCTATGTTGAGTGAGGAAATCCTGCCTTAACTGACACTGTTATCATAATTTTTCTGTCCTTTTTAAGAGCACTTAATAAAATCCATTAGCTATCGCCAGACCTTCAGAACTTCAGACGATGTCCCACAGAGGGAAAGGTTAGCATTTCAGTGCCATCAAGTCCCCTCAGACGCTCTGAAGATTAATCAGCCAGAAACAGCCTATGCGCACATTAGAGTAGAAAAAAACAGCTCAGAGTCCCACATCTACCCCTAGCCCTGCGAGCGTCGCAGTTGACAGATCCACAATAGCAATGCCTGTGATCTGCACACTAATGGACGCTGTAGCTTCCAGAACATTACCTCGAGGCTTAAGTGTGCATCGCTGTACCTGACACTGCGCAATGAATGCTTCTGGAGGCATGAAGGTCATTTTTTGTTCCCATCATTTTCGCTTCATCCATTAAGTTTATAGGTTTAGTCATGTGGGGGCAATGGGAGTATCGGAATAGTAAGATAATAATGCACTTGCAAAGCTACCTGTGCCTTGTCAAGTGAAAATAAAGCCAAATATAGACAGATCAACACAACATAAAAGAACTCTGGCTGCTGAGTAATCTAGCTCTGCAGTTAGTGCCGCAATGTGCCTTTCTGAAGAACAGGAATAATCTGTGCGGAAAATATTTTCTCAATGCAGAGAAATTCAAACTGCTTCACATGGGGATAAAAGCAAATCCACTGAAGGACTCTACCATTTAAATGAAAGACAAATAATGTGCATGGAAAAGGAAAGAGATCTGGGGGTCCTGATTGCCTAGAAATTGAAGCTATCGCTACAATGCTTCGTGGCAGTAAGTAAAGCAAATCAGATGGCAGAATGCATTAAAATGTCAATAGCGAGGTAAACCCGACACTTTATAAATCATTGGTACAATAACAACAATAACTATACAGCAGTTCTTTTTTTTTAAATTAATTCCTGGGATGTGGGCGTTGCTGGCAAGGTGAGCATTTATTGTCCATCCCTAATTGCCCTCGAGAAGGTGGTGGTGAGCCGCCTTCTTAAACGGCTGTAGTCCGTGTGGTGTATCATAGCAGTTTGGTACAACTAAGTGGTTTGCTAGGCCATTTCAGAGGGCCGTTAAGAATCAACCACATTGTTGTGGGTCTGCAGTCACATATAGGTCAGACCAGGTAAGGATGGCAGGTTTCCTTCCCTGAAGGACATCAGTGAACCAGATGGGTTTATTACGAGAATCTGATAGTTTCATGGTCACCATTAATGGTCCAATTTTTTATTCCAGATTTATTTAATTAACTGAATTTAAATTACCCCAGCTGCCGTGGTGGGATTTGAACTCAGTCCTGAATCATTAGTCCAGGATTACTAGTCCAGTAACAACAACTATGCTACCATTCCCTTACCATTAAGCGCTTTACTTGGAACTCCTACACAGCAAGCGAGTCCAAGGTGGGCAGAGGAAACATTTCAAAGACACCCTCAAAGCCTCCTTGATTAAGTGCAACATCCCCACCGGCACCTGGGAATCCCTAGCCCAAGATCGTCCTAAGTGGAGGAAGAGCATCCGGGAGGGGGTTGAGCACCTCAAGTCTCATCGCCGAGAGCATGCAGAAACCAAGCGCAGACAGTGGAAGGAGCGTGCGGCAAACCAGACACCCCACCCACCCTTTCCTTCAACCACTGTCTGCCCCACCTGTGACAGAAACTGTAATTCCCGTATTGGACTGTAGGAGCTCACTTTTAGAGTGGAAGCAAGTCTTCCTTGATTTCGAGGGACTGCCTATGATGATAACGACCATTATATAGTGCCTCTAGCATAATATAACTTCCCAAAGCACTTCGCAGGTGTGGTATCAAACAAAACATTAACACCGAGCTAAAGAAGATGTTCGGACAGGTGACCAGAAACTTGGTCAACGAGGTAGGTTTTAAGAAGCGTCATGCTGGCGGAGAGAGAGGTAGAAAGGGTAGGGAGGAAATCCAGAGCTTTGAGCCTTGATAGCAAAAGGCATGGTCACCAATGGTGGGGCAAAGGGAGTTGAGGATGCGCAAGAGGATATAATTGGAGGGAACGCTGAATTTTTGATGGATTGTAGACAATGTTCCCGCTAATCTTTGGGGGGAGGTATGCGGCCCCTTCAAAGGGCTGTGCGGCCCATTCAAAGCTCCATTTGGAAAAGGTGGTCCCAGCTGCGCGGGACCAACAGAGAGCTTTGTGACTGCGCAACTTAGAGGGAGCGTTAGTTGTGAGGCTGGAGGAGGTTACAGAGATAGAGTGGGCCGAGGCCATGAGAATGGGCATAAAAACTACAAAATAACAACTACAGCTAAGTTAAATACAAAATATATTTTTTTTTAAACTGACCGTAATTCAGCAGGCCAGCACCTACATTCAGTGGCGCTATGAAGTCAATAGTGTTGCTAAGCAGAATAGTTTTTTTATTCTTCTCATGATTCTTTCCACTTGCTATACCAGCCACCTTTCCACCTTCATGCTGGGACTGATAGATAACTGGTGTTGAACTGTGAACCATTCTCTGCTGTGAGACTTAAAATGTGCCCTGACACTGCCCTCAACTCATTCCGCACCGAAACTTCGCAAGCCAACATATAAAAGAGCCTCCCATCCCATCAATGTAGCCTGGATTTGGAATATTGGTCTCAGACTGGAAAACAACATTAACCTGCTGTACCAACATGACCTTGAACAAACCACAGCAAACCACTATGCCTGCCTCACAGTAGTATTGTGAAGTTCACAAAGCTCTTATGCATTTGTTACATAAAACATTCATTTCTAAAATAGCCTGTAACAATAGTGGTGTGAAGCAGAATATTAATTCCATTGCTTTGTATTTATTAATTCTACTTTACCGCTGTGTTTTTTTTCTCACCGTAAGCAGCTTGCATACTGATTGCAATTAACTGGCATAAATATGATCTATTTTTCTGAATACGTCACTCATCAGAGTGTTTGAACAATATTTAAAATAATCACAGTGGGGCTAACCTGCCCATTACCATCTGCCTGTGTTCTTGGCAGTAATCTCATTTGTACATGATCTGGATTAATAGTCCATAATTTCCAACAACGTAGGACTTCTGCGAGTAAAAGCGTAAGCATACTTCTGAAACTCTGACACCGCTTCATGGAACTCTTGGGGTAGAAATTGCTTTGCGTCCTGCTGTTTTCTAGAGCGGGAATTCAGAAATGGATTTACAAATGTTGCAGTCGGACGTTGCATGCCTGAAGTGCGCCCAAAATGTAGCCGCCGTCATTGGCCTGTGTCATGCTTCGTGTGTGAGCATGAGCTTTCAACGAGAAGGGACAGAGTGAACGATAGCCAAGCACCCTGTAGGATGTGTGCCTCCAGACAGGCCACTCATGTCGCCCCTGATGCAAAACCATCCTCACCATCTCCATGACTTGCTTCTCGGGTTGGGGGTGGGCTGGAGGCTGGGGAGAGGACCTGAATGGATGTTCTCCCTCCTCTTGTCCTTGACTTCACTCTACTATTGTTTCTGGACAATTATAAAGTGTCGCTTACTTTCTTGTGAGTGGTAAGCCTGCTCCTCGCCATCACAAATTATTCTCTGTGATTCCCTTTCACAAATCCTTCATCATTATCTCTGATCCGAAATGTGAAGTGCTCATTGATGTCTCTAAACCATATGCACAGCTGTTACTTTTCCTCCCCTGAATTCTTAAAATGCAGCTCACAGCCCCTACATTCACCAGATATTCCACACCTGCACACTTCAGTTAGGAATGAGCAAAGGCTGTTCAGCTCAAACCACTGTTAAAGTTGATGTACAGTACTCAGTCCTTTCTGCCTTGACATCAAGCCCACATTCTTCTACTCAAAATCTATTCATACTGTGCAAAAGCAAAATACTACAAATGCTGGAATCTGAAATAAAAACAGAAAATGCTGGCAATCTCAGTGGGTCAGGCAGCATCTGTGGAGAGAGAAACAGAGTTAACGTTTCAGGTCGATGACCCTTCGTCAGAACTGGCAATAATGCCAGTCATCGACCTGAATCGTTAACTCTGTTTCTCTCTCCATAGATGCTGCCTGACCTGCTGAGTATTCATACTGTGTGTGGTACTATCAGATTAATCAATATGGTGTAGTATTATCAGAATAATCAATATGGGTGTAGTAGCATCAGAATACTCAATATGGGTGGGTGTATTTCAGGCACCACATGCCAGCATCAATGCTCCCAATTAAAGATTAGCATTGCCAGTGGAAACATTAGGGTTCTTCCATTCTACCCTGAAAACACGCCTTGATACAAATCCCAGAAATGCACCTCCCACTGCATCATTGAACATTTTTTCATTGCACACATCCATCATTCTTGTGGCCTGTCTGAGTGAAAACAGTGTTGAGTTAGGGTGAGGAAACCAGGAGAAAAAGAGGGGAGATGACAGCAAAGCATACAAAAAAATAGGGAATGGGAAAAGTCCAATTGGATTCAGGTGATGATGATGATGATGTGTCTCATCAAGCCCAATCTTCGTGATATACCAAGCATAGTTTGCTCCTTATTGGACTACACCCTTCTTAGTTCTACTAATCAATCTGATCAGCATGGCAAACTCCAGTCATTGTTTGTGTTGAATATGCAATCAGGTTGCCTATTAGACAATTGGCAGTCACTGAAGTGTGAGTTTAGAATGATCACCAAAATGAGCAGACGTTATCTGCTTCAGCACTTCAAGGGTCCTTTTATTGCAAGGGTGAATCTTGCCAATCCTTCTGTAAAAGGATGTAGGAATGATTTAGAAACAAACTTTAAGCATTACATTTTTATCATAAGGCCTTTGAGCAAATAGAGAATAATATCAGAGCCTGTTTGATGATTTTAACTGATGTATTCTAAACGCTGTTGCTACATTGACTTTATTGGACCCTTGTACATGTAACATTTGCATCAGACAGATCGGAGGGTTGCTTTGATCGTACACTTTAATCAGAAAATTGAAAGACCCTTATGACTTTATCCACTTAGATGTGAGCACTCATTGGTTATAATTCATTCTCTTTTATTCCTTCCAAGTGATGGATCGTGTCTGATTTAAATCACTTAATTGGTACGTACAGATAAAAGAAGAATGCGAGACCTCAGATCAGATGGTTGCAGGTCCAACAGATGGAAACATTCGAGTTTAGTTTGGACCAACTAGTTGACATTATGAGCTTCAGTGCCATGAATAAATCTTAAATTGCATTGACTTATCATTTAAAAACAAATAAGGGGAAAAAAAAGACATTCTTTTGATCCACAACAATCCAGCTTGGTAAAACATTATGCAAATTCAATATTTCAAGTTAGAATTAGTGAACATTTTAGAAATTCAATGTGCTAATCAAGGACAGCCAGAAAAGAATCATTAAAAGCATTTCATGTTTGACAGATTTAATAGCATTTTTTGAAGAGATGACAGTCTGGATTGATAAAGGGAATGCAGTAGATGAGATGTAGATGATTTTCAGAAATAGTTTGATGAAGTGTCTGACAGGTTTGTTCGAAATATTCAGCTCTATGTTTTAAGAGTAAAAAAGAAAGAAAGACTTGTATTTATATTGTGCCTTTCACCGCCACCGGATGTCCCAAAGCGCTTTACAACCAAAAAATATTTTTTTGCCGTGTAGTCGCTGTTGTAATGTAGGAAACGTGGCAGCCAATTTGCAAGCTCCCACAAGCAGCAATGTGATAACAACGACATAATGTGTTGTTAGTGATGTTGATTGAGGGATAAATATTGGCCAGGACAAGAGTAAATGCAGTAAGAGGGATAGAAAGTTGGTTGATTGACAGAAAATGAAAAGTTGTGGTAAAATGGGTGTTGCTAGGATTAGAGGTTGGTTGTGGTATAGCCCAGAGATTTGTGATGGGTCCACTTATGTTCTCTGTGCACATAGGACATAGGAAGCACATACATAGCAGACATTATATTAACTCCTTGAAAAGAAATGAATAAATATTTGCAATCCCTATGCTAAGTGAGATGAGGCCATGAAAGGATTAAAGCCCATGGCCTCGATTTTCTGGGCCCTATGACAGCTTATTCAGCCATAGGGGTCCCGGCAAGTTCCGGGTTTAGGCATGCGCTGCACATGCGCGAAAAAACAGAACTCGCGATCTGTCCAGAATCTTCTTGACAGATCTTCCGCATGCGCAGGAATTGGATATACGCTGGCAGAGAGTTGGGCCATTTGCCCAACTACTGCCCAGTGAATGCCTGTGAAACTATTACTCCTAGTAAAAGCAGGCATGGGGCCTTCTTTTACCAGCGTAAGAGTGAAAATAAATATTAAAAAACAGTTTTAAAAATCATTTTAACATTCAAAAACCTGAAAAATAAGTTTGTTATTTTTGGACTTAAAAAATGTTTACATTTATTTTTCAACAAATTAACTTTTTGTTTTAAATGTTTAATTAAATTGTATTTTATTTAATTTTAAACATGTAATGATATTTTTTATTTCAGTGCTGTAAAAATGTATTTTTGGGTGATTCCTATTAAGCTTATGGGAATTCCGAAAATAGGTGGAATCCCTGTAAGCATAATAGGAATCGGCCTTTGTCATTGGTTGGGCCGGCCCATGTGATCCCAGGGACCGCCTGCGCGCCTAGGATCCGTGGGCCTTTATGCTGGCGTATGAGTAGAGACCCAGGAGTGTGAGTCTCGATGGATCCTGGACCATCAGGTAGGTGCGTAGATTTATTGCAGTTCAGATGCATCGGAGGAAGCCACCAAATGAAAATTCATACCCAAAGACAAGGGTATTTATGGGGAGACAGGGAGAGAACATGTTTTGGGGGAGGGGCTTCCTAGAAATCCCAGGGATGCAGAGGTTCTGATGAATTTAACGGCAGGATCTTGTTAGCATTTTTTTCATTCCGTCTCCCTCTTAGAAGCCGGTCAGATCGACAGGCAGTCCGACTACCGGGCCAGAAAACCAGTGGCAGGAGGCCATTGAGGACAGTCGCGGGCAATCGGCAAAGATCGCGGAGCCAGTGATAAGTCTTGTCAATTTACAATTGTCACTAATTGAGTGAGGAGAAAGTTTAGGCAAAATTCCTTTCGACAGAGAGCTGTTACAACATGGAATGTTTTATCACAGAGAGTAATTGAGGCAGAAACCTTTGGGTTTTTTTTAAAAAGGAAAACTGGACAAACATTAGAAGCAGAGGGAACTACAGAAGAGAGCAGAACAATGGGATTAGTTTCTGATTCCTCTTAAAAAGAGCTAGCACAGGCATGGTGGGCTGAATGGCCTCTTTTTTGTGTTATAAACTATGGTTCTTTGGGTATACTGCATTGTGGCCACAAAATGATAAAATGTACATGATGAAGAAAAGAAAAACTTGCAGTTCACAACCTCAAAATATCCCAAAGCGCTTTACAGCCAATTTTGCATGCAGCGCTACTTGTTAATCATGTATTAACCATTTCTCCTATCAGGGGCACTGGTATATTTCTTCCTCACAGTTTGTTATATGCTTTTGTTGCCAACCCAGATAGACTGCAACCCAAAATCAAAAGCAGAAAATTCAGTCTATTAAGAAAGAAAGAACCTTTAGCGCCCTTTATGACCTCAGGTCGCTCAAAACACTTTACAGCTAATATGAAGTGCAGTCACTGTTTAAATGTAGGAAATAACTGCAGCCAATTTGCACACAACAAGTTCCCACAAACAGTAATGTGATAATGACCAGATAATCAGTTTTAGTGATGTTGGTTAAAGGATCTATGTTGCCTAGGACACAACAACAACAACAATTTGCATTTATATAGCACCGTTAATGTAGCAAATGTGATATATTTACAGAACACAGCTCACACAGCTCCGAACATGGCAGGCAGCACCCTCGGAAGTCTCCGGAAATCTGCCTGGTTCTATTTATTATTAACCCTGCAATTGCAGTACACAATACGTCCACATCCACAGTGTGGAGCTACAAACATTACAAGCCTCCAGACATTACACTTCTCCCTCCTTAATGAAGAAGCCATCAAAACAAACATCATACATAACTTTCATGTTTATACATAACACAGGATATAAACTTTTTATCCCCCATATTTACAAATGTAACTTTACCACTTGTTTTCTGTTTCGAAGAGGATATCTTCGCTCTCGAACAGAACCTTCCAAACATGGTGTCGATTTCACACTCATTCGAGGCTCATCCTGAGGAATGTTTTACTCCATAGAATTTCCTTGATTTTCATTTGAACTCACTCTAACTTCAGGCTCTTTGTTTTCCTGACTCGGACTCAGACTTTCATTCTGATTCTCTCCTAGATTTGTTTCCAGTACATTGGATTTAGGATTTGCTACTGGTGTATCAAAACTATCTGATGAGTCAGAAATAATTGAATCATTCCCAACTTCAACTCCTTCCGTGTCTGTAGGTAAAATATGAGTATGAGAAGAAGCTTGCAGGGAACATTAAGACGGATTGCAAAAGTTTCTATAGATATGTAAAGAGAAAAAGGTTAGTAAAGACAAACGTAGGTCCCCTGCAGTCAGAATCAGGGGAAGTCATAACGGGGAACAAAGAAATGGCGGACCAATTGAACAAGTACTTTGGTTCGGTATTCACGAAGGAGGACACGAACAACCTTCCGGTTATAAAAGGGGTCGGGGGGTCTAGTAAGGAGGAGGAACTGAGGGAAATCCTTATTAGCCGGGAAATTGTGTTGGGGAAATTGATGGGATTGAAGGCCGATAAATCCCCAGGGCCTGATGGACTGCATCCCAGAGTACTTAAGGAGGTGGCCTTGGAAATAGTGGATGCGTTGACAGTCATTTTCCAACATTCCATTGACTCTGGATCAGTTCCTATGGAGTGGAGGGTAGCCAATGTAACCCCACTTTTTAAAAAAGGAGGGAGAGAGAAAACAGGGAATTATAGACCGGTCAGCCTGACATCGGTAGTGGGTAAAATGATGGAATCAATTATTAAGGATGTCATAGCAGTGCATTTGGAAAGAGGTGACATGATAGGTCCAAGTCAGCATGGATTTGTGAAAGGGAAATCATGCTTGACAAATCTTCTGGAATTTTTTGAGGATGTTTCCAGTAGAGTGGATAAGGGAGAACCAGTTGATGTGGTATATTTGGACTTTCAGAAGGCGTTCGACAAGGTCCCACACAAGAGATTGATGTGCAAAGTTAGAGCACATGGGATTGGGGGTAGTGTACTGACATGGATTGAGAACTGGTTGTCAGACAGGAAGCAAAGAGTAGGAGTAAATGGGTACTTTTCAGAATGGCAGGCAGTGACTAGTGGGGTACCGCAAGGTTCTGTGCTGGGGCCCCAGCTGTTTACACTGTACATTAATGATTTAGATGAGGGGATTAAATGTAGTATCTCCAAATTTGCGGATGACACTAAGTTGGGTGGCAGTGTGAGCTGCGAGGAGGATGCTGTGAGGCTGCAGAGCGACTTGGATAGGTTAGGTGAGTGGGCAAATGCATGGCAGATGAAGTATAATGTGGATAAATGTGAGGTTATCCACTTTGGTGGTAAAAACAGAGAGACAGACTATTATCTGAATGGTGACAGATTAGGAAAAGGGGAGGTGCAAAGAGACCTGGGTGTCATGGTACATCAGTCATTGAAGGTTGGCATGCAGGTGCAGCAGGCGGTTAAGAAAGCAAATGGCATGTTGGCCTTCATAGCAAGGGGATTTGAGTACAGGGGCAGGGAGGTGTTGCTACAGTTGTACAGGGCATTGGTGAGGCCACACCTGGAGTATTGTGTACAGTTTTGGTCTCCTAACCTGAGGAAGGACATTCTTGCTATTGAGGGAGTGCAGCGAAGGTTCACCAGACTGATTCCCGGGATGGCGGGACTGACCTATCAAGAAAGACTGGATCAACTGGGCTTGTATTCACTGGAGTTCAGAAGAATGAGAGGGGACCTCATAGAAACATTTAAAATTCTGACGGGGTTAGACAGGTTAGATGCAGGAAGAATGTTCCCAATGTTGGGGAAGTCCAGAACCAGAGGTCACAGTCTAAGGATAAGGGGTAAGCCATTTAGGACCGAGATGCGGAGGAACTTCTTCACCCAGAGAGTGGTGAACCTGTGGAATTCTCTACCACAGAAAGTTGTTGAGGCCAATTCACTAAATATATTCAAAAAGGAGTTAGATGAGGTCCTTACTACTAGGGGGATCAAGGGGTATGGCGAGAAAGCAGGAATGGGGTACTGAAGTTGAATGTTCAGCCATGAACTCATTGAATGGCGGTGCAGGCTAGAAGGGTCGAATGGCCTACTCCTGCACCTATTTTCTATGTTTCTATGTTTCTATGAACAAACCTAACCTGTCCATTATCAAACATCTTCAGCAAATATGTGCGAGGACCACATATCTTTTTTTTGATGGCATTTTTTTTTCAGACTTGTTAGCCAAATGTTCCCATGTGGAAATGTCGACTAGTTCAAAGAGTCAATAACGAAAAGGAAATCTAACAAAAAAAAAATCGAGCTCTGATTATGACGATACTGGTCTATTGATGTACAACCAACCACTCAATGGTACCTGGATGCAGGTAGCCAGCAAAGCAGTGTCTTGGAAAGGAATTGTCCAACTTAACCCTGTGTTTTAAAAAAAAAAGTCTTATTCTTGTCTCCAGTGGCCAAATGTTCATCAACACTCTTTGACCATTTGATGCTGCAGACCTCATCGAAATAATTTCTTAATTTTTTGAGATAGGTTTCAGCCCTCAGCAAGAGGACCTAATTGCCCTGAAATGTGTAAGGATGCAAGGCTGAAGAAGTAATATGCAAAATAAGCAAGCTCATACCATCCCAGCAGAAGGTTTGTGATCTGTGTTTGTGTCGAGTTACAGGTACCGAAGTGTTGGGCAACAGCCAAGCTGCTTGTGTTTAAAAGATCATTTCAGTATGTCATTGCATTTTATTGCAAAGATAGTGTTACTGATCTGCAGCAAAGCCAAGGACTTTTATAATGCTACCATTAGGTCATCAACTTAAATTTCATTTAATTTTTACAGCACAGAAGGAGGCCATTCAGCCCATCATGTGCCGGCTCTTTGAAAGAGCTGTCCAAATTAGTCCCATGACCCTGCCCTTTACCCCATAGCCTTGCAATTTTTTCCATTTTAAGTATATATCCAATTCCCTTTTGAAAGTTACTATTGAATCTGCACCAGACTGATTCCTGGGATGGCTGGACTGATATATGAGGAGAGATTGGATCAACTGGGAATTTAGACACTGGAGTTTAGAAGGATGAGAGGGGATCTCATAGAAACATATAAGATTCTGACGGGACTGGACAAGGTAGATGCGGGAAGAATGTTCTCGATGTTGGCGAAGTCCAGAACCAGGGGACACAGTCGTAGGTTAAGGGGGAGGTCATTTAGGATTGAGATGAGGAGAAACTTCTTCACTCAGAGAGTTGTTAACCTGTGGAATTCCCTGCCGCAGAGAGTTGTTGATGCCAGTTCATTGGATATATTCAAGAGTGAGTTAGATATGGCCCTTACGGCTAAGGGGATCAAAGGGTATGGAAGCAGGAAAGGGGTACTGAGGGAATGATCAGCCATGATCTTATTGAATGGTGGTGCAGGCTCGAAGGGCCGAATGGCCTACTCCTGCACCTATTTTTTATGTTCTATGTTCTATCTTCACCACTCTTCCTGGTAACCACTTTAACCATTTATAGTGATGGTTCTTCACTCTCACCTTCTGGTTTAATTTCACACTTCTCTCTTTTACTCTGCCTCTATTCTGATTCTCTTTCTGTCTTAATTGTGTCTCTTCGACGGACTGTGCCAAATTTGGCTTTAAGAATGAGAATCTGGTTGTGGCTGTCGTTTGAGAAACAACTCTGCTGGTGTTCTACCAGTAGATTTATGAGGAATATTTCGATATGTAGTCAAAAAAATTAGCTAATTTGTGATCCAATGACAACTGTTGTGTCCTTGGATTTGGATCTAACATTTGTTTTATGAGGGCACGTTTTACAATTTGTACAGTGCGCTCTGCTGCGCCATTCGAAGCAAGATGGTATGGTGGAACCTTAGTATGTTTCACACCATTGTTGCTCGTGAATTGTGCAAATTCTTCTGAATGAAATTGTGGTCCATTATCCAAAACAATTTCTTCAGGGAAGCTTAATGCAGAAAATAATTTTCGTAAAATGTCCAATGTTGTACTTGTTGTTATTTTCCACATTGGGAACACCTCAACCCACTTCAAATGGCTATCAATCACAATGAATAATTGTAGTCCTTTAACTCAGCAAAATAAATATGCAGCCTTTGCTACACCCTGGGAGGCCATTTCCATGGCTGTAATGGTACTGGTGGTGGTTGCTTGCTTACCGATTGACATGTGGTACACTGACTCACGATGTACTCTATATCTTTATCAAGACCTGGCCACCAGAAATAACTGCATGCAAAACTCTTGGTCAAGCACATTCCCAGGTGCTGGTCATGGAGGTCTCCTAATAATTTGGACCTGAATTTATTTGGTATAACCACTCTTGCACCCCACATAATACAATCTTTATCGACTGATAATTCATTCCTATGAATGAAGAATGGATGTGTATCTTTGTCTGTCACCTGGTTTGGCCATCCATTTGCAATATAATCATACACATTTGACATCACTGGGTCACGTTTGCTTGCTCTACCAATCTCGTCAGCTGTGACTGACAGTTTATCAATGTATGAAAAATAAAATATTTCATCCCTATCGAGTGTAACTTGTGATGAGGAAGGCAATCTAGACATTGCATCGGCATTACTGTGATCAGCTGATCATCTGTATTCAATATCATATGTATATGCTGACAAAATCAAAGTCCATCTCTGCATTCGGGCTGCAGCTAATGTTGGAACTGGGGACTTTGGATGGAGGATTGCTGTTTGGAGCTTATGGTCCGTAACGATGGTAAACTTACGACCATACAAGTATTTTTGAAAGCCATTGAGGACCGAGATGAGGAGAAACTTCTTCACCCAGAGAGTGGTGAACCTGTGGAATTCTCTACCACAGAAAGTTGTTGAGGCCAATTCACTAAATATATTCAAAAAGGAGTTAGATGTAGTCCTTACTACGAGGGGGATCAAGGGGTATGGCGAGAAAGCAGGAATGGGGTACTGAAGTTGCATGTTCAGCCATGAACTCATTGAATGGCGGTGCAGGCTCGAAGGGCCGAATGGCCTACTCCTGCACCTATTTTCCATGTTTCTATGTTCCTTGACCCCAAAAATGAATGCCAAAGCTTCCCTTTCAATTTGCGCGTAATTACTCTCACTGGCACTGAGAGTGCGTGAAGCAAAAGCAATTGGTCTCTCCTCCCCACTACTTAATACATGAGAGATTGCTGCCCCAACTCCATACGGAGAGGAATCACATGCTAGCTTAATCTCCTTAGATATGTCATAGTGAACTAGCATGGTGCTCTCTAACAATTTGCTTTTACACTCCTTGAATGCTGTATCACATTCTTTTGACCACTTCCAATGGACCTGTTTTTTCAATAGTTCATTCAGTGGATTTAATACTGTAGCCAAATTTGGTAGGAACTTCCCATAATAGTTCAAAAGACCCAAGAATGAATGAATTTCAGTGACATTCCTGGAAGTGGGTACATTTGTAATTGCATCCAATTTTTCCTTGGTCGGATGTAAACCATCTTTGTGTACTCTGTACCCTAAATACTCCACTGAGTTTTTAAGTAACTCACAACTCGTACTCCCTGCTTCTCTAGCTGTTTGAGGACTTCATTCAATATGTTATTATGAATTTGCCTATTTAGTGCTGAAATTCGTATGTCATCCAACTAACATACTACCCCTTCAATATCTTGCAAAATCTGGTTCATCATCTCTTGGATGATGGCTGGGGTGGAAGACACTCCAAACAGTAGCCTATTAAATTGATATAGGCCTAGATGAGTATTTATAGTCAAGCATGACTTGGACTCCTCATCTAGTTCAAGCTGTAAGTCGGCATTCGTAAGATCCAGTTTTGAGAAGATCTGACCACCTGTCAGTGTTGTGAACAAATCTTCTATATTTGGCAATGTATTGGGGACATTACTCTCTAGAACCTGGTTTACGGTTACTTTATAATCACCACACAATCTTACATTACCATCAGACTGAGGTACAACAACAATGAGTGTAGCCCAATTACATTGATCTATCTTACAAATAATATTCTCAGTCTCTAGTCTTTTGAGTTCTTGCTCAACTTTCTCCTTGAGTGCATATGGTACGGAACGTGGCATGTAGTAAACTGATCTAGCGTCCTTCTGTACCCTGACACTCGCCTTGAAGCCTTGGATCGGACTGCCCGATTCGCAGAACACCTTTGGATACTGCTTGATAACCTCATCCGTTGATGAAAATTTCGCTTCCACACAGAAAATCTTACTCCAATCCAGCTTCAGTGAGCTCAACCAATTTCTTCCTAGTAAGGCAGACTTGTCTCCTTTCGCAATATTGGAGGCAAGTTCTGAAATTGATCTTTATATTTCACTGGTACGGTGATACGACCTACCACAGGAATTTTCTCTCCCGCATAGCCTCACAGCTCTATCTTGGATTTCTCCCATTGGAAATCACACTATTTGTCGAGGTACAGTGACTCCAGTACTACACTCACGGATGCATCCGTGTTAATTTCCATTGGTATCTTGAATCCCGCAACATCAATGTGGATTTTGATGCTTTCTGAATCGCTGTCCATTAACCTCGTGCTCCTGATGACGTGTAACTCAAACATCTCCTCATCCTGCTGTTGTTCTTCCATGCTATGTAGTCTCTTGGGGCCCAAGTTTCCACAAGAAAAAAAACGGGCGCCCCTCCGAGCTGGGCGCCCGTTTTTCGCCCCTAAAACGGCGCCTAAAAAAATCCTCGGTATTCTCCACCGACTTACAGGTCCTGTGGCACTCGGCGCAGTCAGCACGAGCTGTGGGGGGGGCGGAGCCAGGTTCCGGCGCTGAAAACAGTGCCGGGACCTCTGCACATGCGCGCTACAGTCGGCACGCAAGTGCAGTAGCTCCAGGCGCCGTGGGAGGGGCCCGAAGCACGCAGCCCCTAGCCCTGGCCCAATGGCCTCACTGGGGCTGCGTGAATGAGGCTCCTCCCACGGCCAGCTCCTGCTCCCCGCCCGACCAGACCCGACACTCGCTCTCCCCCCCCCCTCGCCCCGACCCGACACCCGCTCTCCCCCCCCCCGCCCCGACCCGACACCCGCTCTCCCCCCAAACCCTCGCCCCGACCCGACACCCGCTCTCCCCCCACCGCCCCGACCCGACACACGCTCTCCCCCCCCCCCGCCCCGACCCGACACCTGCTCTCCCCCCAAACCCTCGCCCCGACCCGACACCTGAGACCCGCTCCCTCCCGCCCCGACCGAGACCCGACACCCGAGACCCGCTCCCCCCCACACCCCGACTCGACACCCGCTCTACCCCCCAGACCCGACACCCCCCCCAACCCGACACCACCCCCCCCGACCCGACACCCCCCCCCGACCCGACACCCGCTCCTGTTCCCCGACCCCCCCTTTTCCCCCACCTCCCACCCCTTCCCCCTCCTCCCCCCCTTCCCCCTCCTCCCCCCCTCTTCCCCCTCCTCCCCCCTCTCCTCTCCCTCCTCTCCCCTCTCCCCCTCCCTCCTCTCCCCTCCCCCCCTCCCCCTCTCCCCTCTCCCCCCTCCTCCCCCCCTCTCCCCCTCCCTCCTCTCCCCTTCCTCCCCCCCTCTCCCCCTCCCTCCTCTCCCCCTCTCCCCCTCCCTCCTCTCCCCCTCCTCTTCCCTCCCCTCCTCTCCCCTCTCCCCTCTCCCCCTCCCTCCCTCCCTCCTCTCCCCTCTCCCCCTCCTCTCCCCCCTCCCTCCTCCTCTTCCCCCTCCCTCCTCTCCCCCCCCTCCCCTCCCCTCTCCCTCCCCTCCCCTCCCTCCCCTCCCTCCCCCCCTTCCCCCCCTCCCTCCCCTCCTCTCCCTCCCCTCTCCCTCCCCTCTCCCTCCCTCCTCTCCCCTCTCCCCTCCTCTCCCCCTCCCCCCCTCCCCCTCCCCCCTCCTCTCCCCTCTCCCCCTCCCTCCTCTCCCCTCTCCCCCCTCCCCTCCCCTCTCCCCTCCCTCCCCTCCCCTCCCTCCCCTCCTCTCCCTTCCCTCCCCTCTCCCTCCCTTCCCCTCTCCCTCCCCTCCCTCCCCTCCCTCCCCTCCCTCCCCTCCCCTCTCCCTCCCCTCCTCTCCCTCCCCTCTCCCTCCCTCCTCTCCCCTCTCCCCCCTCCCTCCTCTCCCCTCCCCTCCCTCCCCTCCCCTCTCCCTCCCCTCCCTCCCTTCCCCTCCCCTCTCCCTCCCCTCTCCCTCCTCTCCCCCTCTCTCCTCTCCCCTCTCCCCTCTCCCCCTCCCTCCTCTCCCCCTCTCTCCTCTCCCCTCTCCCCTCTCCCCTCTCCCCTCCCTCCTCTCCCCCCTCCCCTCCCCTCCCTCCCGTCTCCCTCCCCCCTTCCCCTCTCCCTCCCTCCCCTCCCTCCCCTCTCCCTCCCTCCTCCCTCCCTCCTCTCCCCCCTCCTCTCCCCCCTCCCTCCTCTCCCCTCTCCCCCTCCCCTCTCCCCTCTCCCCTCTCCCCCTCCTTCTCTCCCCCCTCCCCTCCCCTCTCCCCTCCCTCCCCTCCCCTCCCTCCCCTCCTCTCCCTTCCCTCCCCTCTCCCTCCCTTCCCCTCTCCCTCCCCTCCCCTCCCCTCCCTCCCCTACTCTCCCTCCCCTCCCCTCCCTCCCCTACTCTCCCTTCTTTCTCCCTTCCCCTCCCCTCTCCCTCCCCTCCCTCCCCCCCTCCCTCCCCTCCCTCCCCCCCTCCCTCCCCTCCCTCCCCCCTCCCCTCTCCCTCCCCTCCCTCCCCCCCTCCCTCCCCTCCCTCCCCCCCTCCCCTCTCCCTCTCTCCCTCCCTCTCTCTCTCTCCCTCCCTCTCTCGCTCAGCGGCACAAACAGCTGCAGAATTCTCCCTGGCTGAAGCACTTTCACACAGGTAGGAAGATGGTTCATTTAATCTTTTCTTGGCTTATAAATGTTTATTCAGGTTGGATTTATTTGTATAATATTTGTAGAAGTATAAATAAGGATTTATTGTCGAATTTAATGAATTCCCTTCCCCCCCACCTCGTTCTGGACGCCTAATTTGTAACCTGTGCCTGATTTTTTAATGTGCAGAACAGGTTTTTTCAGTTCTACAAAAATCTTCACTGGCGCCATTCTACTTTAGTTTGGAGTACATTTTCACTGTGGATACTTTCAAATCAGGCGTCAGTGGCCGGACACACCCCCTTTTGAAGAAAAAATTCTGTTCTAAACTAGAACTGTTCTACCTGACTAGAACTGCAGAAAAAAAAATGTGGAGAATTGCGATTTCTAAAATAGTCCGTTCTCCACCAGTTGCTCCTAAAAATCAGGCGCGAATCATGTGGAAACTTGGGCCCTTGGAATCTCTACTCATAGCTTTGAACGCTGGACTCATAGCTCTAAAAGTTGGTTTACCCTTCAGTCGGCATGCCTTCGCAAGATGCCCAGTCTTTCTGCAGAAGAAACACTCTGCCTTCACGTATGGACAACTTTGAGCAATGTGTTATCCCAGGCACCTATAGCACGACTTCGACGCTCTGGTAGAATTTCCAGTTTCTGAGACTTTCGGCCATGCCCGTCTTTTACTTTGAACCTGCAGGTGATTTACCTCGGTTGACTGACGACTGTAATCATTATTTAATTCTCGGGAATATTGTTTGGCCATGTTCATTTACCTCGCTGTCTGACAAGCAATCTCAAAAGTCAAGTCATCCGTCGTCAAAAACTTCCTTCTGATCGCATCATTTTTCACCCCACAAAACAAAACGATCCCGTAATGCTCGATTTAGAAAGTTTCCAAAATTACAGTGCATCGTAGCTTTCTTAATATAATCGCTGATAATTCATCAGCCTTTTGATTCCGAATCCCGAAACGATAGCTTTCAACAATTTCTAATGGTTTGGGGTTATACTCCTGCTCCAGCTTCATTCGAATCTCTTTAAGCATTGTGTCCTTTGGCTTGTCAGGTACAAGCAGATTTACAAGGGTTTCATATAATGCTGGACCCGCCTCCGATAAGAAGATCGCTCTCTTATGTACCAACACAGCCCGGTTCTACACTGCATTGTCTGGAACTTCGATTCTGTTATTTGCAATGAAATACATTTCTAGCCGATCCACATATGTTTTAAAACATTCCTGGTCGTGTCTATATTGCCCCAAATGTTCCAATACACATGCAGGTGCTGCCATTTTAATCTCTAGCTGTTCACACCGTGTGCTGTATTTTACCTCGGATTTTTGTAGCTTTTTCCAAAGACAGAAACTTCCAAAGTCTCTCTGTCAGCTGACTGAATCCTTCATCAACAAAAATGAAGCTTTAAATCATCCGAAAAATCCCATCTTCCGTCGCCAAATGTGATATATTCACAGAGCACAGCACACGCAGCTCCTGACATGACAGGCAGCTCTCTCGGAAGTCTCCGGAAATCTGCCTGGTTCTTTTCATTATTACCCCTGCACTTGCAGTACACAATATGTCCACATCCACAGTGTGGAGCTACAAACATTACAAGCTTACAGACATTACAGCAAAATGTCCCAAGGTGCTTCACAGGAGCATTATAAGACAAACAATTGGACACCGAGCTGCAAAAGAAGAAATTAGAGCAGGTGTGTATTAGTCAAAGAGGTATGTTTTAAGGAGCACCTGAAAGGAAGAAGGAGTGGTAGAGAGGCGCTGAGCTTTAGGCAGGGAGTTCCAGAGCTTGGGGCCTAGGCAACAGAAGGCATGGGTGCCAGTGGTTGAGTGATTGCTCAAGAGGGCAAAATTAGAGGAGCGCCGATATCTCGGTGGGGTTGTGGGGCTGGAGGAGATATCAGAGATAGGGAGGCATGAAGCCAAGGATGAGAATTTTAAAATCGAGGCGTGGCTTAACCGGGAGCCAATGTAGATCAGTGAGCACAGGGATGATGGGTGAGCAGAACTTGGTGTGAGTTAGGACACGAGCAGCTGAGTTTTGGATGACCTCAAGTTTACTTAGGGTAGAATGTGGGAGGCCACAGGAGTGCGTTGGAATACTCAAGCCTCGAGGTAACAAAGGCATGGATGAGGGTTTCAGCAACGGATGAGCTGAGGTATGGGCGGAGACGGGCAATGTTACGGAGGTGGAAATAGGCAGTTTTAGTTATGCCATGGATATGTGGTTGGAAGCTCATGTCAGGAACAAATATGACACCAAGGTTGCGAACAATGCGGTTCAGCCTCAGACAGATGTTGGGGATAGTGATGGAGTCAGTGGCTAGGGAATGGAGTATGTGGCGTGGACCGAAAACAATGGCTTGCGTCTTCCCAATATTTAATTAGAGAAAATAATCTGCTCATCCAGAACTGGATACCGGACAAGCAGTCTGAACATTTAGGGAGCATGGAGGGGTTGAGAGTAGTGCTGGTGAGGTAGGGCTGGGTGTCATCAGCGTACATGTGGAGTCTGATGCTGTGTTTTCAGATGATGTTGTCAAGGGGCAGAATGAAGATGAGAAATAGGAGAGACCTAATGATAGATCCTTGGGGGACACCAGGGATAACACCCCCTTCTTCGAAATAGTGCCATGGGATTTCTTACTTCTACCTGAAATTACAGTTGGGGCCTTGGTTTTACATCCCATCTAAAAAATGGCACCTTTAACAGTGCAGCACTCCCTCAGTACTGCCAGTGGTGTGTTAACCTGGATTATGTGCTCAAAGCTCTGGAGTGGGATTTGAACACATGACATTCTGACTTAGAGGTGAGAGTGCTACCCACTGAGCCACAGCTGATACATAGTGAGAAATAGTTTTCCACATTGACCTTATTTCCTTTGTTAACTGACTGACCCCAAAGCCATCCGAATTGGGACATAAAAAAACAAGAACTAGTTTTTGAATCACCGCGGATTAAAAATGTTGTTTTTGGCTCTTCTACCTCATCTGAAAGTCAAAAGGCTCAGTCTCCATGCAGTTCGTGAAGAAAGTGAAAATCAAGTGTGTTGTTTAACTGAGAGCATAGCAATATTGTTTTGGACAGTCTTTTCATCACCAGCGAGCAAGGCTCATTTATCATATTCGTTACTGACCTATATCTGCAGAAATTAGCACAGCATTCCATGCCTTGCTGCATGATCACATCTTTCTCCAGTATTCACTGCCTCTAAGGAATGCTCCATTTGTTGAGCAACTCTATAGAGTTTGAACATTTTTTTTTGATACAAAGTCCTTGACTTGTTTGGCAAACTGCTTTCTCAAAAGATATTGCTGAGTGGAGGGAATATAACTGATCTTTATACTATAAAGTACAAATAGGTCATGTTGCAAAAATTGAAGCGTGGATGTTGGCAATCTCTGATAATTTGTCGAAGTAACGCTACACTTTGCTCTTCGGTAATTCTTGCTCCTCTTGTTGTTACATATTTATAATAATTATTGCCTTTAGAAAGATTTTAGATGGGGAAGTGATCTGGGCTTTTATTCCCCTTTGCCTTTTAAATCAGCCAAAAACGTGCAGCTTTTTAAATGTCCCTTATTTTTTCCCTGTTTGAATGTGATCATTTGAATTTTAATAAAAATCCAGCAAGGAAAAAATGTTTTAACTGACACCTTTGTTCCCACTGGAATGGAAAAAGTTATGTGATAATATTTTCAGAAAGAAACCATTTGAGGCTTTGGTCTTGGTGTATTCTAAAGATAGTGTTGAGTTGTTAAAAGACAATCTCACATATAGGCGATATAGGTCGTGAGAAATGGGCTGTTGAAGTAGCAATTTGCTTATGCAGCAATTCTTAATTGAACTTTCTTTCCTTGTATTCTCCTTGCAGTTCAGTGGAAAATGAATAATTTCAGCTATGTACCTACACTGCATGTTTTCAATTTCAACTATTGTTGCTGTTGGGCCTGACCATGTGACATAATTATAGCACAAATTACAAAATCATGAATAATTAGGACCTTAACCTTAAAATTACGTTGCACGAATATAAACGTCAAAAGCCTTGATTTTGTTCTATTTTAAAGAAGCTGTTATTTTAAATAGGGTAACACCTCCATCAAAATGGTGGGCACAGGAATTTCAGAGCAATAAACATAAGAACATAAGAAATAGGAGCAGGAGTAGGCCATTTGGCCCCTCGAGCCTGCTCCGCCATTCAATAAGATCATGGTTGATCTGATCGTGGACTCAGCTCCACTTCCCTGCTCCCTCCCCATCATCCTTTACTCCCTTATCGCTCAAAAATCTGTATTTCTGCCTTAAATATATTCAATGACCCAGTCTCCACAGTTCTCTGGGGCAGAGAATTCCATAGATTTACAACCCACTGAGAGAATAAATTTTTCCTCATCTCAGATTTAAATGTTCGGCCCCTTATTCTAAGACTATGTCCCATAGTTTTAGTTTCCTCTATGAGTGGAAATATCCTCTCTGCATTCACCTTGTCGAGCCCCCTCATTATATTGTATGTTTCAATAAAATCACCTCTCATTCTTCTCAACTGCAATGTGTATAGGCCCAGCCTACTCAACTTATCCTCATGTCAACCGCCTCATCTCCGGAATCAATCTAGTGAACCTTCTCTGAACAGCCTCCAATGCAAGTATATCCTTCCTTAAATACGGAGACCAAAACTGTATGCAGTACTCCAGGTGTGGCCTCACCAATATCCTGTGCAGTTGTGGAAGGACTTCTCTGCTTTAATACTCTATCCCCCTTGCAATAAAGGCCAACATTCCATTTGCCTTCCTGATTACTAACTTTTTGCGTTTCATGCACAAGGACCCCCAGGTCTCCCTGTACTGCAGCAGTTTGACATTCTTCTCCATTTAAATCATAATTTGCTTTTCTATTATTTCTGCCAAAGTGGATAACTTCACATTTTCCCACATTATACTCCATCTGCCAAATATTTGCCCACTCACTTAGCCTGTCTATATCCCTTTGCAGATTTTTATGTCCTCCTCTCACCCATCTTTGTATCATCAGCAAAGGTGGCCACATTACACTCGGTCCCTTCATCCAAGTCATTAATATAGATTGTAAATAGTTGAGGACCCAGCACCGATCCCTGCGGCACCCCCCAGTCACTGTTTGCCAACTGGAAAATGACCCATTTATCTTGACTCTCTGTTTTCTGTTAGTTAACCAATCCTCTATCCATGCTAATATATTACCCCCAACCCAGTGAGCTTTATCTTATGTGGTACCTTATCGAATGCCTTCTGGAAATCCAAATACACCACATCTACTGGTTCCCCCTTATCCATCCTGTTTGTTACATCCTCAAAGAACTCTAGCAAATTTGTCAAACATGATTTCCCTTTCATACTGACTCTGCTTGATTGAATCATGCTTTTCGAAATGTCCCAATACTGCTTCCTTAATAATGGACTCCAGCATTTTCCCAATGACAGATGTTTGGCTAACTGGTCAATAGTTTCCTGCTTTTTGTCTGCCTCCTTTTTTTAATAGGGGCATTTCATTTGTGGTTTTCCAATCTGCTGGGACCACCCCAGAATCTAGGGAATTTTGGTAGATTATAACCAATGCATGCACTATCTCTGCAGCCACTTCTCTTAAGACCCTAGGATGTAAGGCATCAGGTCCAACGGACTTGTCCGCCTTTAGTCCCATTATTTTACCTAGAACTATTCCATTAGTGATAGTGATTGTATTACGTTCCTCTCTACCTATAGCCCCTTGATTATCTACTAATGGGATGTTTTTAGTGTCTTCTACCATGAAAACCGATACAAAATATTTGTTCAATATCTCTGCCATTTCCCTGTTCTCCATTATTAATTCCTCCGCTTCATCCTTCAGGGGACCAACATTTACTTAAGCCACTCTTTTCCTTTTTATGTACCTGTAGAAACTCTCACTGTCTGTTTTTATATTTCGTACTAGTTTACTTTCATAATCTATCTTCCCTCTCTTAATCAGTTTTTTAGTCGTTCTCTGCTGGCTTTTAAAATTTTCCCAATGCTCTGGCCTCCCACCAGTCTTGGCCACATTGTATGCCTTTTTTTTCAATTTGATACCATCCATTATTTCCTTAGTTAGTCATGGATGGTTATCCCTTCCCTTACAGTCTTTCCTTTTCATTGAGATATATTTGTGTTGCGAGTTATGAAATATCTCTTTAAATGTCTGCCACTGCTCATCAACTGTCCCATTCTTTCATCTATTTTCCCTGTCCACTTTAGCCAACTCTACCCTCATACCTTTGTAGTATCCGTTATTTAAGGACCCTGGTTTGAGAAGCAACTTTCTCATCCTCCAACTGAATTTGAAATTCAACCATATTATGGTCACTCATTCCTAGAGGATCTTTTACTACGAGATCATTTATGAATCCTGCCTCATTACACAGAAGATAGCCTGCTCCCTGGTTGATTCCGCAACATACTGTTCAAGGAAACTATCCCGGATACACTCTATGAACTCCTCCTCAAGGCTACCCTGGCAAATTTGCTTTGTCCAATCAATATCAAGGTTAAAATCACCCGTGATTATTGCCTATAGACTATGCCCACCAGCGACTTTTTCCCTTTATTATTCCTTGTCTCCACCCAAACTGATTCAACATCTTGATCTTCTGAGCCAATATCGTTTCTCACAAACGCACTGATCCCATCCTTTATTAACAGTGCTACCCCACCTCCTTTTCCTTTCTGTCTGTCGTTCCGAATTGTCAAACACCCCAGAATATTTAGTTCCCAGTCCTGGTCGCCTTGCAACCACATCTCTGTAATGGCTATCTCATCATAATTGTTGTAGGCATTAGGCACCTGCTGAATATATCAAAACCTAGGGCAACGGCACCTGTAGCATAAGGTTAGAACTACACCTGTAACATAAGGTTAGAACTACACCTGTAGTATAAGGTTAGAACTAAATATGTAACTCTAATACCATAAAATGGCTACCCGTGAGGCCTCAAGGGATTTCTGTTAGCTGAATTAGACCGCATTCCTGGAAACTGATAATTGTTGTTTCCCACACACAGGACTAACAAGCAAGCAAACTCTGCAGATGTCTCTAATCAGCCAAGCCTCAGGACTAAATGTTCTGGTGGAAGTAAGGACAATACGACTCTGTAACAGGATTAAGGTAAGGAGGCTACCCAAAGACAGCACCCAAGGACAGTAAGATAAGGGGGGCCTGGGACATGTTACATGAGTCGTTCCTAGCAACATACCCCTTAGCAACACATCTCTTAGCAACACATCTCTTAGCAACACATGAGCCACTTTATGTTTAGAAACTAACTCTATCTATTGGTCTTATTGAATTTATAATCTATATGATGTAACTGTAGTAAACTATTGTAAAGCATATAAAGATCCATGAAACCCTTTGTTCTGCGGAGTGAAGTGCCTGGATCCAGTCCTGAGGCTTCCTCCCCGCTGGCGTTAATAAAGGCCGCATTGGCATTGGAACCAACTCTGAGTGTTGAGTGATTCTTCTGATAAAACACTAACACTAACAATACCCATTTGTATCTATTTGTACTGTCAACTCATCTATTTTGTTATGCATGCTACTTGCATTTAGACTGTAATGTATATAATGACTCGAAAGACTTGTTACTGTAAACTCAATCAGGTGTAAACCTGGTTCAATTTTATTTGCGCCCAAAGTGCACACATCACATATTACTCACTCTTATATACCAGCGCCCACGCACACGAGCATACAGCCCGATGACCCCCGACAGTGGCGCCCCCTGGTGTCTAGTGACCCCAAACATCAAAACACAACAACATCCCCCTTCAAGATCTTAGTATCAGTCTCTTTACAAATTAAGACGGTCTGGGGCTTTTTGCTCACGAGTTGATTGTCGCAGTTCAACTCCAGTTCTGGGCGAGCATTTTGAGTCAGTTATAACTGGAGGCTGAGTAACCGATCTGATGAGAGAGGCGATGACCATGTCAGAGACTGAAAGTCCAGATTCAGTAATGACAGCAGAGTCTTCTGATGAATAAACATTGGTTGGTTGGTCACTGACTGCATCTTCCGCAAATGGTTCCAGTTCATGCGTGTGCCGCAGCTTTATCTGATCAACATGTTTCCTGCATGTTTGTCCATTCTTGAACACAACAATAAACACTCTGTTACCCTCCTTGGCTGTAACAGTACTGATGATCCACTTTGGACCTTGACCATAATTCAGCACATAAACCGGATCGTTGACAGGGATGTCACGTGACATAGCAGCACGATCATGATACCATTGCTGATTTTGACATCTGTTTTCAAAACTATCATTCAAGTCAGGATGGACAAGAGAAAGCTTGGTCTTGAGACTTCTCTTCATCAGTAGTTCAGCAGGGGAGACCCCGGTAAGTGTGTGGGGTCTTGTCCTGTAATTAAGCAATATACGTGACAAATGAGTCTGCAGTGAACCCTGAATCACATGTTTCATACTTTGCTTGATTGTTTGAACCGCACGCTCTGCTTGACCATTAGAAACAAGTTTGAATGGAGCAACCTTACATGTCTGATACCATTGAGTTTCATGAACTCCAGACTTGTGAAGCACGATCCATTGTCACTCACAACAATGTCAGACAAGCCATGAGTAGCAAACATGAAACGAAGGCTCTCAATAGTAGCTGTGGATGTACTGGATGACATAATAATGCACTCTATCCACTTTGAATATACATCCACCGCAACAAAAAACATCTTTCCTAGGAAAGGGCCTGTAAAATCGATGTGTATCCTCAACCATGGTTTAGACGGCCACGACCACAAACTCAGCAGCGTTTCTGCTGGTACTTTACTTAGCTGCATGCAAGTATTGCACTGATGCACACATGATTCCAGATCAGAGTCAACTCCAGGCCACCAAACATAAGCCCTAGCAATGGCTTTCATCATGACAATGACAGGATGAGTGCTATGTAGTTTACATACAAATTTTTCTCAATCTTTCTTAGGCATAACAACATGATTACCCCACAGTAGACAATCTGACTGAGTGGTCAGTTCACCTTTGCGACGGTTGTAAAGTTTGGTCTCATCACACATTTCCAAAGGTATTGCAGACCAATCACCACTGAGGACACATTTCACAACTGATAAAATAGGGTCATGGCTGGTCCAGATCCTAACTTGTTGAGCAGTGACAGGGGTACCTTCACTCTCAAAAGCATCCATTACTAGCAGTAGATCTGCAGGTTGAGGCATCTCCATATCTGGTCTGGGCAAAGGCAGACGACTCAGTGCATCAGCACAATTCTTAGTGTCTGGTCTGTGATGAATGACATAATCATAGGCAGACAACATCAACGCCCACCTCTGAATGCGGGACGATGCATTGGTATTAATACCTTTGTTTTCCGAAAACAATGAAATGAGTGGCTTGTGATCCATTTCAAGTTCAAACCAAAGACCAAACAGATACTAATGCATCCTTTCTACCCCATACAGGCCAAAGCTTCTTTTTCTACCATGCTGTAAGCTCTTTCCACTTTTGACAAACTTCTTGAAGCATACGCAACAGGTTGTAGCTTACCTGACTCATTTGCTTGTTGGAGTACACTGCCAACCCCATATGATGAAGCATCACAGACCAATACAAGATGCTGACATGGATCATAATGAACAAGCAACTTGTTTGAACAGAGCAGATACACTCCAGGCCCAGTTGTCACCTTTTCTGAGCAGCATGTGCACTGGCTCAAGTAAAGTGCTCAATCCAGGCAAAAAATTACTGAAGTAGTTGAGTAGCCCAAGGAATGAACACAACTCCGTCACATTCTGAGGTCTAGGTGCAATTTTGATGGCCTTGGTATTCGAATCAGTAGGCCTGATACTATCAGCAGCAATCTTCCTCCCCAGGAATTCAACTTCAGGTGCCATGAAGACACACTTCGAATATTTCAGCCTGAGTCCCATTTTGTCCAGACGATGTAAGACTTCTTCAAGATTGTTCAGATATTCAGCACTGTCACGACCTGTGAACAGAATTTCATCTTGAAACATGACGGTTCTAGGAACGGACTTCAGTAGATTCTCCATGATCCTCTGAAATATGACAGTAGCTGAACAGGTTCCAAAAGAACACCAGTTGTAGACAAACAGTCCTTTATGGGGATTGATGCAAGTTCCTCGAAGTGTCGACAAGCTCCTGTGTCATATAGGCCGACGTCAGATCCAGTTTAGTGAATGACTTTCCACCAGTTAGCATGGCGAACAGGTCATCAGCCTTCGGTAGCGGATACGGATCCTGTTTCGAAAATCGGTTAATCGTAACCTTGTAGTGTCCACAGATCCTGACAGTGCCATCATTCTTTAATACATGAACAATGGGACTGGCCCATTCGTTAACTTCGACCGGTGACATGACCCCTTCACTTTGGAGCCTGTCAATCTCAATTTCGACCTTCTCCCTCATCATGTACGGAACAGCCTGAGCTTTGTGATAGACAGGTTTTGCATCAGAATCCAGCTGAATCTGCACCTTGGCTCCAGTAAAATTGACAATGCCCGGTTCGAACAAAGAAGGAAACTTCTTCAGCACTTGAGCGCATGAAGTGTCATCCACCGAGGACAACGCTTTGATATCATTCCAATTCCACTTGATTTACTCGAGCCAATTCCTGCCGAACAGTGTTGGACCATTGCCTGGGATGATCCATAATGGTAAATCGTGAACCACACCATCATACGACACCTTGATTACCGCACTGCCGATCACCGGTATGAGTTCCTTAGTGTAAATACGCCACTTGGCATTGACTGGACTCAGCTTAGGCTTCACAACCCCAGTGTTCTACAGCTTGTTGAATGTCCTTTGGCTCATTATTGACTGACTCGCACCCGTGTCAAGCTCCATTGATACAATCACGCCATTCAGCTTCACATTAACCATTATCGGTCGGCTCTTTGTCAGGAACAAATACAGGCCATGCACTTCCTCTTCGGATATCCCGGGTTGCATATCCGGTCCAGCATTGGACTGGTTATCATCACCAATGCGATGAGCAGTAGCACACTTGCTCAGTTGTGGGCACATTCGCTGAAGATGCCCCACTTTCGAGCAGCCTTTACTGATGTGCTGTTTAAACTGACACTGATGAGGCCGATGATTGCCTCCACAACACCAACAGGATGAGATCAGATTCATGCCAGTTGGCGGACTTTGAGCAGCTACAGGTTTCACATAAGCAGTCATGTAGGCCCTGCCATAAGCAGCTCTGCCAGACGTCGACGCAATCTTATTTACAGAACTTACCGTGGAGCTCCGACTCTTCGATGATATCTGCCATAAATTATTATCAGTCACCATGCATGCCTGAGCAGTCGCGATGGCCTTGCTTAAATCCAGCGTTTCTGCAGCCAATAATTTCTGAAGGATCACCTCGTGGTTAATGCCTATCACAAAGAAATCTCGCAGCATGTCTTCCAACATGGTTCCGAACTTACACGGCTCAGGCAGATGTCTCAGGTCAGCGACAAATCCCGACACATCCTGGCTCTCAGCGCGAACATGCATGTAGAAGCGATAGCATGAGATGATGATCCCCTCTTTTGGCTTGAGATGGTCACACACCAGAGCACCTAAATATCCGTAGTCTTTGTCCATTGGACGTGCAAGAGAGAGAAGATTCTTTATGAGGCCATAAATATTTGGACCACAAACGGTGAGGAAAACTGCCCTGCGCCGAACTGCGTCAGCATCTCCCTCCATTTTGTTGGCCACAAAATACTTATCCAGGCGGTCGATAAAATCCGCCCAATCCTCGCCATCCACGAATCGCTCCAGAATTCCAATGGTGCCCATTGTGCATTCGAAGGTTCTTAAGTTACCTCATCGCCAAATGTAATGTATATAATGACTCGAAAGACTTGTTACTGTAAACTCACTCAGGTGTAAATCTGCTTTAACTTTATTCGTGCCCAAAGTGCGCACATCACATGGTACTCGCTCTTGTATACCAGGGCCCGCACACACGCGCGTACAGCTCAATGACCTCTGACAGTGGCGTCCCCTGGTGTCTCGTGACCCCAAGCATCAATACATAACAGAGACAAAGAGCGCTTATATTTGTTTTTATACCCTTTTTTCCTGGTTGTTTCCTCTGTCCTTCAAACTCACTTTCTACTTTTTTGCTTTCTAATTCCAGCTTTACTCCCTGCCCTCCTGAATCTATTCTCAGGTTCCCATCCCCCTGCCAAGCTAGTTTAAACCCTCCCCGAAAGCACGAGCAACCGCCGCCTTCCACCTCCATCCCCCCTCACCCCCGGCCGCAAGGAATGTGTTAAGCATTTGACGTGGTTACAAATGAAATCTGAATAGAGCATTAAGTGTCAAGAGATTTAGTCACGCAGTTTCATCTTTAAGGTACTACAGGAATAACTTTTACATTTTACTTTTCCTTATCCAATTGCACTCACATAGATCTGAGATTAAGAATGAATGCTTATAAAGATGGGTAGCCTCATCTTTGGGAAGGGTGGTGATCTGGCCCTGGGATTGTTGACGACAGTATGATAGAGTGCAGTGAGACCCATATTCAATGCAGCGTCACGTCATAGACTGTAGTGGCACCTTGATGGACTGCGTGGATGGGTTCACTGATCAGAGAATCATAGAATTATAAAATGTTATTGCTCAAAAAAAAAAACATCTCTCTTCTGGTTCTTTTGCTAATTTCCATAAATCTGTGTCCTCTGGTTCCTCACACTCCTGCCAGTGGAAGCAGTTTATCCCTAATTATTCCATCAAAACTCCTCATAGTTTTGAACACCTCCATTAAATCTTCCCTTAATCTTCTCTGCTCTAAGGAGAACTACCTCAGCTTCTCTAGTCTTCCCACATAACTGAAGTTATTTCTCTCTGGACCATTTCAGTAAATCTCCTCTGCATTCTATGCCTTGACATCCTTCCAAAAATGCCCAGAATGAGACACAATACTCCAGCCGGGCCCTAACCAGTGATTTATAATTTAGCATAACTTCTTTGCTTTTGTAATCTTTGGCTCTATTAATAAACAACAAGAACAACTTGTATTAACGTAGCACCTTTAAAGTAGTGAAATGTCCTAAGGTACTTCACAGGAGTATTATGAGACAAATAATTTGGCACCAAGCCGCATAAGGAGAAATTAGGGCATGTGACTAGAAGCTTGGTCAAAGAGGTAAGTTTTATGGAGCATCTTGAAGGCGGAGAGATAAAGAAGCGGTGAGGTTTAGGCTGGGAATTCCAGAGCTTGACACCTAGGCAACAGAAGGCACGGCCACCAATGATGGAGCGATTGTAATCAGGGATTCTCAAGAGGGCAAAATTAGTGGAGCGCAGACATCTCGGAGGGGTTGTGGTGCTGGAGGAGGTTACAAAGATAGGGAGGGGGTGAGGCCATAGAGGAATTTGAAACCCAAGGGTGGAGGGGAGGAAAGAACAAAAGGGAAGGTCTGTGATAGCGTGGTGCATATAGGTACCAACAATATAGGTAAAAAACGGGATGAGGTCCTACAAGATGAATTTAGGGAGCTAGGAGCTAAATTAAAAAGTAGGACCTCAAGAATAGTAATCTCAGGATTGCTACCAGTGCCACGTGCTAGTCAGAGTCGGAATCGCAGGTTAGCTCAGATGAATGCGTGGTTTGAGGAGTGGTGCAAAAGGGAGGGATTCAAATTCCTGGGACATTGGAACCGGTTCTGGGGGAGGTGGGACCAGTACAAACCGGATGGTCTGCACCTGGAACTAATGTCCTAGGGGGAGTGTTCGCTAGTGCTGTTGGGGAGGAGTTAAACTAATATGGCAGAGGGATGGGAACCTATGCAGGGTGACGGAGGGACGTAAAATGGGGACAGAAGCAAAAGACAGAAAGAAAAAAAGTAAAAGTGGAGGGCAGAGAAACCCAACGCAAAAAGCAAAAAGGACCAAATTACAGCAAAATTCTAAAGGGGCAAAGGGGTTAAAAAGACAAGCCTGAAGGCTCTGTGCCTCAATGCGAGGAGTATTCGGAATAAGGTGGCGAATTAACTGCGCACATAGCAATTAACGGATATGAAGTAAATGGCATCACGGAGACATGGCTCCAGGGCGACCAAGGCTGGGAACTCAACATCCAGGGGTATTCAACATTTAGGAAGGATAGACAGAAAGGAAAAGGAGGTGGGGTGGCGTTGCTGGTTAAAGAGGAAATTATTGCAATAGTAAGGAAGGACATTAGATTGGATGATATGGAATCGATATGGATAGAGCTACGGAATATCAAAGGGCAGAAAACGCTAGTGGGAGTTGTGTACAGACCACCAAACAATAGTAATGAGGTTGGGGACAGCATCAAGCAAGAAATTAGGGATGCGTGCAATAAAGGTACAGCAGTTATCATGAGCGACTTTAATCTACATATTGATTGGGCTAACCAAACTGGTAGCAATGCGGTGGAGGAGAATTCCCTGGAGTGTATTAGGGATGGTTTTTGAGACCAATATGTTGAGGAACCAACTAGAAGGCTGGTCATTTTAGACTGGGTGATGTGTAATGAGAAAGGACTAATTAGCAATCTTGTTGTGCGAGGCCCCTTGGGGAAGAGTGACCATAATATGGTAGAATTCTTTATTAAGATGGAGAGTGACACAGTTAATTCAGAGACTAGGGTCCTGAACTTAAAGAAAGGTAACTTCGATGGTATGAGACGTGAATTGGTTAGGATAGACTGGCGAATGATACTTAAAGGGTTGACAGTGGATAGGCAATGGCAGACATTTGAAGATCACATGGATCAACTTCGACAATTGTACATCCCTGTCTGGAGTAAAAATAAAATGGGGAAGGTGGCTCAACTGTGGCTAACAAGGGAAATTAAGGATAGTGATAAAACCAAGGAAGAGGCATATAAATTGGTGGGGAAAAGCAGCCAACCTGAGGACTGGGAGAAATTTGTAATACAACAGAGCAGGACAGAGGGTTTAATTTGGAGGGGGAAAATAGAGCATGAGAGGAAGCTTGATGGGAACATAAAAACTGACTGCAAAAGCTTCTATAGATATGTGAAAAGAAAAAGATTAGTGAAAACAAATGTAGGTCCCTTGCAGTTAGATTCAGGTGAATTTATGATGGTGAATAAAGAAATGGCGGACCAGTTAAACAAGTACTTTAGTTCTGTCTTCACGAAGGAAGATAAAAATAACCTTCAGGAAATACTAGGGGACCGAGGGTCGAGTGAGAAGGAGGAACTGAAGGAAATCCTTATTAGGCGGGAAATGGTGTTAGGGAAATTGATGGGATTGAAGGCCGATAAATCCCCGGGGCCAGATAGTCTGCATCCCAGAGTACTTAAGGAAGTAGCCCTAGAAATAGTGGATGCATTGGTGATCATTTTCCAATAGTCTATCGACTCTGGATCAGTTCCTATGGACTGGAGGGTAGCTAATATAACACCACTTTTTAAGAAAGGTCCCACACAAGGGATTGGTATGCAAAATTAAAGCACATGGTATTGGGGGTAATGTACTGATGTGGATTGAGAACTGTTGGCAGACTGGAAGCAGAGAGTCAGGATAAACAGGTCCTTTTCAGAATGGCAAGCAGTGACTAGTGGGGTACCGCAGGGCTCAGTGCTGGGACCCCGCTATTTACAATATACATTAATGATTTGGATGAGGGAATTGAGTGTAATATCTCCAAAAGTTGGCAGATGACACTAAGCTGGGTTGCAGTGTGAGCTGTGAGGAGGACGCTAAGAGGCTGCAGGGTGATTTGGACAGGTTAGGTGAGTGGGCAAACACGTGGCAGATGCAGTATAATGTGGATAAATGTGAGGTTATCCACTTTGGTGGCAAAAACACAAAGGCAGAATACTATCTGAATGGCTGCAGATTAGGAAAAGGGGAGGTGCAGTGAGACCTGGGAGTCATGGTACATCAGTCATTGAAAGTTGGCATGTAGGTTCAGCAGGCGGTGAAGAAGGCAAATGCTATGTTGGCCTTCATAGCTAGGGGATTTCAGTATAGGAGCAGGGAGGTCTTACTGCAGTTGTACAGGGCCTTAGTGAGGCCTCACCTGGAATATTGTGTTAAGTTTTGTTCTCCTAATCTGAGGAAGAACGTTCTTGCTATTGAAGGAGTGCAGCGAAGGTTCACCAGACTGATTCCCAGGATTGCAGGACTGACATATGAGGAGAGACTGGATCGACTGGGCCTGTATTCACTGAAGTTTAGAAGGATGACAGGGGATCTCATAGAAACATATAAAATTCTGATGGGACTGGACAGGTTAGCTGCAGGAAGAATGTTCCCGATGTTGGGGAAGTCCAGAACCAGGGGTCATAATCGAAGGATAAGGGGTAGGCCATTTAGGATTGAGCTGAGGAGGAACTGCTTCACTCAGAGAGTTGTTAACCTGTGGAATTCCCTACTGCAGAGAGTTGTTGATGCCAGTTTATTGGATATATTCAAGAGGGAGTTAGATATGGCCCTTAAGGGTAAAGCGATCAAGGGGTATGGAAAGAAAGCAGGAAACGGGTACTGAGGGAGTGATCAGCCATGATCTTATTGAATGGTGGTGCAGGCTCGAAGGGCCGAATGTCCTACACCTGCACCTATTTTCTATGTTTCTATGTTTCTATGAAGGCAGAAGAGATTAAGAGACAAAATCGATGTTGGTGCAAGGCAATAGGAGATGGTAATGGGGCAAGTTAAGAAACAAAAGATGAGTCTAGATAGGGTGGAAATGGCAGAATCATCAACAGCTGCCATGGGAAAGAGAAAAAAATACAGCCTTCTAACTTGTCCTGCCATCTTCAATCCTTTGAGTACATAAACCGTCAATCTCTCTGTTCCTGCACACATTTAAAATTGTACCATTTTGTTTATAACCGACCTTCCCTTTTTATAACAGAACTTCCCTTTTGTTCTTTGCTCCAGTCCCCCCTTTCCCTGCCCCTACACTTGCTTAAAAACCTGTTACATCTCTAACTTTTTCCAGTTCTGATGAAGGGTAATCAACCTGAAACGCTAACTCTGTTCCTCTCCCCACAGCTTCTGCTTGAGCTGCTGAATATTTCCAGCATTTCTGTTTTTATTATAGTTCCTCATAAACTTTCTTCTCACCACTATGAATTTCAGAACATATATGTTTGTTTGATTGGTAACATCCAGTTTATAATGTCAGCTGTGGCTCAGTGGGTCGCACACTCACTTCTGAGTCAGAAGACTGTGGGTTCAAGTCCCATCTCAGAGGTACTGTTGTTTGGATGAGATGTTATACCGTGGTCCTGTCTGCTCCCTCAGGTGGAACTAAAAGATCCCATGGTGTTATTTTGAAGAAGTGCAATGGAGTTATCCCCTGTGTCTTGGCTAACATTTATCCCTCAATCAACATAACAAAAAAACAGATTATCTGGTCATTATCACATTGCTATTTGTGGGAGCTTGCTTTTGTGCAAATTGGTTGTTGTGTTTCCTACATTACAACAGTGACAACACTCCAAAAGTACTTTGTTGGCTGTAAAGCACTTTGAGATGTCCGATGGTTGTGAAAGGTGCTATATAAATCTATGTCTATCTTCTTTCTTACTTTGTTCTTGCTGAAAGATACCAATTTAATTGGCTAAGCTTTTGAAGACATCTTCTCTAGCTGAAGCTTCTTATTCAACCCAATCACGTGTTGGAAATTCTCCATATGTTGAGGGACTGGATGTGCCTAAAACTAGTCGGCCATATTTATAAGACAGTAACCAATAAATCCATAGGTAATTTAGGAAATAATTCTTTATGCAGAGCATGGTGAGAATGTGGAACCCACCAACACAGGGACTGGTTGAGGCGAATAGCATAGATGCATTTAAGGGAAAGCTAAATAAGTACATTAGGGAGGAAGAATAGAAGTTTATGTTGGGCTGAGATGAAGAGAAATGGGAGGAGGCTCATGTGGAGCATAAACACCGGCATGGACCAGTTGGGCCAAATGGCCTGTTTCTGTGCAGTAAATTCGATGTGATTCCATCACCATTATTCTGTACTGGCCCTATTTCCAACAGAGAACAAATATACAGAAAATTTAAAGATACTTTGTCTTGATCATAATCCTATTGTTTTTTGGGATCATACTTCATTTCCTTTCCATGTACATGTCCTTTGTTTCAATAACATACAACTGCAAAATGTTCATTTTATAAAGAAGAATCTTGTGGCATTTAAACTTTTATAGCTGAGGGGTTCTTCCTGCTTTCCAGCAGTCCCCCACATGCCTGCCTTATTACAATTGTGCTTAAAATGTCTTGTCTGTGTGCCTGATTGCACCTACTGATGCTGCAGTATGTGATAGTTACAGTGGGTCACCTGTTTTGATCTGTGACAAGTTCTTAATGGTGAAATGGCCCATCAAACTTATCCACCACTATGTCATGTTTCATCACTTGTCAGATTCAACGATGCAAGAATATCCTTTGCTTTATCACCCATGCAATAAATAGATGATTCCAGTTTAACAGATTGGGGAGAACCAGGGGCATGAGTTTAAACTGTGTAAGAGTAGGAGTAGATTGAGATGTTAGGCGCTTTGTCTTTTTCCAGAGTGTAGTGAGCCTCCAGAATACATTGCCAGCTGGTGTGGTGGGTGCTGACTCTTTGCATTGCCTTCAAGAGGAAGCTGGACCTGTTCCTGACTGGAGCAAAGATCACATCATATAGCAGGTCCAGTGTTTGCAGCTAACACTTGGTCTGTGTGATCTCCGGGAGTGGTTTCCATCGCTTCAGGGGGTCGTGGAGTAATTTTCCAATATTTTTCTCCCCCTATTGGACCCAGGTTTTTTTCAGGGTTTTTTTTTCCTCTTCCAGGAAATTATGGCTGCGTGGGAGCGTGGGTTGCGAGGTGGGGGCATGAGTACCTAAGAACGTGAGACCACAAGAAATAGGAGCAGGAGTAGGCCATCCAATTACTCAAGCCTGCTCCACAATTCAATAAGATTCAATGGCTGATCTGATCTTGGCTTCAACTCCACTTTCCTGCCTGTTCCCCATAACCCTTGACTCCCCTATAGTTCAAGAATCTGTCTATCTCAGCCTTGAATATATTTAATGACTCAGCCTCCACAGCTCTCTGGGGTAGAGAATTCCAAAGATTCACGACCCTCTGAGAGAAGAAATTCCTCCTCATCTCCATCTTAAATGGGCAACCCCTTATTCTGAAACTATGCCCCCCAGTTCTAGATTTCCCCCACAAAGGGAAACATTCTCTCAGTATCTACGCTGTCAAGCTCCCTCAGAATCTTATATGTTTCAATAAGATCACCTCTCATTCTTCTAAACTCCAATGAGTACAGACCCAACCTGCTCAACCTTTCCTCAGAAGATAATCTCAGGAATCAACCCAATGAACCTTCTCCAGGGATGAAGTGTTTAGTCATGATGCTATAGCCATCAAGAACTTTAGGGCAGACTCAATAGACTAGTTGTTCTTTTTCTGCCTGTCAATTTTGTATGTTCATAAATGAGTGTTTGGGGGTGAAATTCGGTCGCGCCTCTGTTCTGGCATTAATTGAGGCGGAGTGGAAATTTTAGCGCATTGAAAAAGTTTGCGCCTCCCGCCCAGAAATTCAGCATAATCAGTCAAAGAGCTGACAGGGGTGCTAAATCAGCCGTTGCACACCAGAGCCAGGGCAGCGCTAACGAAAATGCCAGCGCTAAATTTAACCGAGTCATTGCGCATGCGCCGACCTCCGATTCAGATCCTCGGAAAAGCCGAATCTTAAAGGCGGGCATCGTAATGCATCCATTAAAATGTTCAAAATCACTTTTTCTCAAGCTGAACTGTTACGTCTGTCTGCCGTTGCAAACTCGAAGGCTTACGCACCGTGCTCTCACTGACTATGACCTCCAAGAGAAGCGCTTCCTCTTCCCTTTAAGTAGCCACAAGTTAACGACTCTGCAAGCCTGTACCGACTGCTTTTCCAGACGTTGTTCTTGGTTTCCGCTAAATGAGGCGACTGCACCTAATTTACCAACTGGGACGCAAGCATGGGTGTTGCACCAGGACTGACGTCAGGATCGCACTGATCGTCAGCAATCAGGCGCTACTGGTTTGCGCCTCCGGTGAGCCTCGGGTGAATTATCAGTCAGGATGCTAAAAGCTGCACTCCCAGTCGGTAACCTCTTATCCTTCCATTAATGCCCCCTCTGGTCACTAACTGAGGCATTAGACAACCAAAAATCCAGCCCGTGTATGTCTAATTTCCATTAAACCCCTGATACAATATGGAAAATAAATCAGCCTGGCTGTGTCAGCTATTGCTGCATTTCAATTTGCTCAAAAGTTTGGAGTGCTGACATTGTTTCACGCACAGTTCACATTGCCTTAATCTTTCTGCTCAATCCTTGCATCAGTTTAGTCCATCCTCTCTCACTACACCATTAACCCAGTCTCCTTTTGTTTTTAGTGGATACCATTCAACATCTGGCACCATATAAGATTGACAGGTATCAGCGATCCACACACAGACTGATTGCAAGTGCTTAATTTAATTTACAAGGAATACAGATCGATCAAGAGAGATATTTGTGCAGATAGATCCATCGCAAATACGACAGGTCACAAATTTCCTCAGAGTTTTAGGCATAATTTGGTTGTTTTCAGGGTGGCTGGCAGAGATGGAATTTGCTGCAGGACCTATTTATGGGTCTCTCTCCCATGCCTGCTGTGCCTATGTGTCCTGCAGGAATGGGGCATAAGTACAGAGGCTAGCTTTGGTGGATGATGCCATACATTGGATTTTCCACCAGTTCCGATCCTGATGCCTCAGCATAGCACACCCCTGTGTGATATACGTGTGCAACAAAAACTTGCCTTTATATGACCTTTATATGACCTTTATTTACCATAGCAAAATGTCTCAAGGTGCTTCACAACAGCATTATCAGACCAAATGTGATGCTGAGCCACGTAAGGAGATATTAGGACAAGACTTGGTCAAAGAGGTAGGTTTTAAGGAGCGTCTTAAAGGAGGAGAGAGATGTAGAGAGGGGAGAGGTTTGGTGGGGGGGGGGGACCAGTGGGGGTGGGGGGGGAGGTGGAATTACAGACCTTAGGGCCTTTGTAGCTGAAGGCACGGACGCCAATTGAGGGGCAGAGGACATTGGGAATGCACAAGAGGACATATTTGGTGAAATGCAGAGTTATTGTAGGTTTGCGAGGTGCTGGAAGTGGGACCCATTCAATTTAGAAATACCAGTTTCTAAGCTACATAAAGAAGCACCAATGTCTTTCAAATGCAGTACCAAGAAAAAAATGCTTGTCTAACTCTTTCATTTGGCATGAGTATAAAGATAGTTCACACATTCTGGGAGATCATTTCAGCCCATTTCCAATATTGCTTAAAGGCCAGGGTTTGCAGCTAGGCCCTGAGCAGAGAAGGCCTTTCAGTTAAGGCAATGGTTGCTGCACCAGTAGGAAGGAGAGAAACCCGAGTTTCGGATGCCGAACTGGAGACACTCATGCAGGCTGTGGAGGGAACGAGGGGTGTTCAGTACGCCGATGCAGGCAGACCGACTCGGGAAGTTTTCACGAATGCCTGGAGAGAGATAGCTGTGGAGGTCTCAGGTTCCTCCATTCATGATCGCACCGCCACCCAATGCCAGAAAAGGATGAACAACATTATTTGTCTGATGGAAGTGAGTACCTGTTCCACCAACTGCTGATCTTCCATCTGCGAGCCTCTCCTTCATCCATCTCTTATTTCCTACCTTCACTATATAGTCACTGAAGCAGCATTTCATTGTTGAGGCCGTATATATATGTGTGTTCTCGCAATGGAGGCTCCCTTTCATGTCACAGTTACAGCTGCAAATCAGGGACACACTCTTGTGCATTCATTTCTGATGGCTCATGAAACTGCTACTCACCAGCCATTCTTTGTTTTGCAGGCCAAGATTGCTCACAACCGCATGGAGCAAAGGAGGACTGGTGGTGGCGAGGCTCAGCTTCACATCCTTACACTTTTGGAAGAGAGTGTCCAGGCACTAGTGGACAGACTTGCTGCCTTCCCTTTGGCCTCCGGTACTGCCAATCCTGCTGTGGGCAGCATGGGGAAGTAAAGGCCCTCCTTTAATGCTATCTCTCCCTGAATGCGCCAACACCTACTGTGCCTTTCCTTCTAAAAGTGTGAAAGTTGCAGCCTCCATTTGTCAATTCCATGCCTCCCGTCACGGCAGCCCATATGCCATTTATGCTTGCAGATATGATGCCAAGTGAGAGCCAAGGTGAGGGTCCTAGCGCTGGCGCAGGTGGGAGGGCAAGGCAGGACGACAGCCTTGAGGGCAGTGGCAGCCGAGGCCAGGGAGAGGATGATCTAGACAGTGAGACATGAGGCATGGACGGCAGCCGAGACCAGGGAGAAGCTAAAGCGAGGCTGATGTGGATAATGAGAGGCCAAGCCTGAAGGACAGCCAAGAGGGCAAGGAGAGCCAGGGCCATCCTGACACCCTGGAGGACAATGGGGGCGTGAGCCTGGATGACACCCTGGAGCTCACTCCATTTGTTGGCGCCATGTCAGATGAGGCGGAGGAAGAGGGGGACACTGCTGGCAGCACCGTGTCATTGCTTCCTACAGTCAGACGCGCCAGCTCAGATACTGGGAGTACGCGGTCCGATTTATTAGACATAGCAGAGGGGTCTGCACTGGGTGTTGCACCGAGACCTAGCGGGCTGCAGCATGGTGACGGGCAAAGTGAACCTCAGGTGCCATCTCTCTGGGGGGCGAGTGCACACGGGAGTTCTGCAGAAGAGGACTCAAACGATGTTGATGCGTATGAAAGAAGGGAGGTCATGCATTCCCAGATGTTGGGGCTAGTGGCAATGGTGCTGGACATCGGAAGTGGTCAGGAGCATGAAGGAGACCACCTCCTTCATTGTAGACAACTCTGAACACACCATGGAGCCCATCATTGCCAGTGTGCAGGTTATGGTGGACTCCCAGAGTGACCGTGCAGATCCAGCTGTGATGCCGTGACTCAATGGTGATGTGGCAGCTGCCATTACAGCACAGGTGCAAATGAATGAGCGTATCAGTGCTGCTTTGGAGAGGATGGCCGCGGCCCTGGAAGCTCAGAATGCTTTAATGCATTCTGGGCAACAGGCCACGGAGCGTCTTACTCCTGTCATCTCTGCTGGCTTTGAGACTGTGGCTGCGCTCATGCAGCCTCAGCTGGATGCCACCCGACACCTCAGTGTTGCCTTCATGGCTGGGTCCACCACAGGCCATGGGGGACCTTCCGGTGTGTCGCCACAGCACCGACCTGAGCTCCCTCAGATTGATGCCGGTGGTAATGTGCTGCCCCTGGGGAGTGATACAGGCTCCGCGGACCAGGATAAGGATGATGAGGTCTCTCTGGATCCCACCATTCCTGGCCCCAGACCTGTCACTCTGCCATTGCCTCGAAGCATGGAGTTGCCCAAGCCAAGGCCAACTGAACCCTCCGAGGAGGCGCTGACCAGACTGCAGCCAGCCCTTCCTGGTTGAGGGTGTCCCAGAAGGACATCTGTAGCTTCTACACAGGAAACAGAGCAACCTTCCCAGACCTATAAGGCAGCCACAAGGGAGACACTGCAGCATCATAGTAGAATAGGTTTGTGTAAGAGGGGTTATAAGGAAATGCACAAGGGTGAGAAATAATTATGTGTATATTTTTTGCACCTTTATTCTGTAATAAATCTTTATTTTGTGTTCCTATATCTGGGCAGGTGTATATCAGGTGTATCATTTGACTGTGGGCAATGATGGCTGAAAGGACTCATTGGGATGGCCATGGAAATGCAAAGATGAAGGACGATCTGGGCATTAACTCATCAGAAACGAGCAGCAATGAGACAGGTCTGTACTTCCCTTGCAGGGTTGGGATGGCGACGACGTCTCCTGGGTGGTTGGCGACGCACATCCTTGTCCTCCTCCTCCTGCACCTCCTCCTGTGCCTCCTCCTCCTCCTCATCTTGCACCTCCTCCAGAGGTGTTACTACTGGATCGACCTCCAGCGGCTGGCCCCTCATGATTGCCAGGTTGTGAAGCATGCAGCAGACGACCACGAATAAGGAGACCCGCTCAGGCAAGTACTGCAACGCTCCACTAGAGCGATCCAGGCAACGGAACCTTTGCTTGAGGATCCCGATGCAGTGCTCAATTATGCATCTGGTGCCTGAATGAGAGTCGTTGTCGACATGATGCGCAGCAGTCCTGAGGTTGCGAAAGGAAGTGAGCAGCCAAGTGCACAGTGGATATCCTTCATCACCAAGCAGCCAGCCACAATCTTGGTTTGGGCCTGAGAACACGGCGGGCACACTGCTCTGGTGCAGGATGAAGATATCGTGGCTGCTGCCTGGATACCGGGCATCCACTGTCATGATCTTGTGCTGGTGGTCGCACAGCAGCTGCACGTTGAGGGAGTGGAATCCCTTTCAGTTCATGAACATCTCCGTATGGGTTTGTGGTGCCATCAGTGCGAGGTGTGTGCAGTCGATGACACCCTGCACCCTGGGGAACCCCGCAATCAGCACAAATCCGGCCTGCTGCTCCATCTTCTTCTCCCTGCTCATCAGGAAAGAAATATATTCCAGCCTTTTCTTGTAGAGAGCATCTGTCACTTGACGGATGGAGCGATGGCAAAGAACTGAGAAATGTTGGAGATGTCTACAGTTGCAGATTGGAAAGAGCCAGTTGCATAAAAGGTTTAGTGCAATGGTCACCTTGGTTTCCACATTCAGAGCTGTCCTCAGCCTTGCCTGAGGCTGCAGATCTGGGCACAGGAGATTGCACAGCTCCCTGAGGATGTCCTTCCTGAATCGGTGCCTGCGAAGACATTGGTTATCCGTGAGATCCATGAAGGAAAACTGGTGCCTGTAGACCGTTGCATGATAGGGCCTTCTTCCCCCAGCTCTACACTGGGCCTATGGCAGCTGGCTGATTGCCTTCTACCTCATCATGCTCCTCAGCCTCTGCAGGCTGCTGCTGGGAAGCATCTGCCTCATCGCCCACTATCTGGTGCGGCGGGTCGGAGTACTTGACCCTCCTCCTCATGCCAGCTCCTTCCTGGCCGACCTCTCTGCCATGAGATCTGTCGCCATTCCCAGGCCCCTTTCTATGTTGGGCAGCCAGGTCTGCTGCCTCCCTTGCCCGCTGCCTCTGGACCCGTTGCTGTCAGTGTTGCCTTCTCCTGCATACCTCCCTGCCACGCACAATGTGCACAAGGCGTTTCCCTGCTGGTATTGAGCCCATTTTGTCTGCAGGCTCAACCTTCACTATGAGATCTCTGTGGAGTACAGATTGAGGCCCCCAGGCCACTAGTATTCAATGCCGATCTCAAAAGGGTGAGTGATAAAGTTTTCACAAGTCCTATAATGTTTTCACAAATCCGCAAAAATTTTGAAAAACTGAAAAAGTTTTGACCAAAAATATGGCGATTGACGCAACACTCTTTTTATCTTCACTGGCGGTCTTGAGCCGGCCGGCACAGTGCTCCGACACAAAAAGCTGTCGGGGGCACCATCAGGAATCAGGTTGATTTTTTAGAATTAATATAACTTCCGGGGCTGAGATCGATAGATCTTTGGACTCTAGAGGAATCAAGCGATATGGAGATCAGGCGCAAAAGTGGAGGGTTGAGGTCCATATGGCCTACTCCTGCTCCTATTTCTTATGTTCTTAAAAGTTTTGAATAATTTCCATCAATGGATTACTCAAAGCAAAATCAAAAATTATCAATACTCACCCCGCAAAAAATGTGCAAGGAAAGTAGCTTTTCAAATCAGTGCTTTTATTCATTACTAATTTAATTTAAGAAGGAAAGAATTTGCATCTATATAGGCCATTTCATGTGCTCAGGATGTCCAAAAGCGCTTCAGAGCCAATTAATTACTTGTGGAGCATAAGTAACTGTTGTAATCAATGTTACCTGTAGGGTGGGCTTTGTTCTGCATGGCCTGCTTCTTTCAGTGCACGATCCCTTTACATTTCTGTGCGTGCGCGGTATTTATAATGTAAAAGCTAGTGAACGGCCTGTGAGGGTCAAGGCAGATTACTGTGCGGCCATGCATATGCCCACCTTAGCAGGAACGCTGGTGAAAATGTAGGAAAATGCAGCAGACAATTTAGCAAGAAGGTCCCAAAAACAGCAATGAGACAAATATACAGTTTATCGGTTCTGTGTTGAGGGATAAATGTTGATCAGAACAAGGGGAACTCTACTGCTCCTCTTCAAGTCGCACCATGAAATATTTCATTCCACCTGAGTAGAGAGATGGGTCTCCGTTCAAACTCTCATCCAAAATTCAATACCTCCAACAATACAATATTCTCTCAGCCACGCACTGAAGTATCGACCTCGATTATGTGCTTTACATCCTGGAGCAGGGCTTGAACCCAGCTTTCTGACTCAGGGATGGGATTAATACCATTGATCTAAGCTGATGATTTTCTCCGTTATTTATTGGCTTAGGAGAGTTCAAGGCTCTTTGGGGATCGCTGGCGCACTTGTACCGCACCAAAATCACTAAAGCGCTGGCAGGCATGTAGGCACCACAGCGGAGTCCCGAATGTATCAGCTGATGGCCGCGCACGTGAACTTCCAGCAGCAGTTACTAGATATCAACCAGGTGGTTTCTTCCCTCTTGCTACCTAAGGAGTGCGAGGCCAATTGTAGCACTCACACCACAGCTCTGAACGACATTAAATAGCATATTGGTTATGTTAATGGACGAGTAACTGATGATCAAGAGACATGAGTTCAAATTCCACAGCAGCTGTGGAATTTAAATTCAGTTAATTTTTTTAAATCTGGAATAAAAAGCTAGTGTCAGTAATGGTGACCATGAAACTACCAGATCGTAATGTAGCCAAGTTTGCTGATGATACAAAGATGGGTGGGAAAGCAAATTGTGAGGAGGACACAAAAAATCTACAAAGGGATATAGACAGGCTAAGTGAGTGGGCAAAAATTTGGCGAATAGAAAATGTGAGGTTATCCACTTTGGCAGAAATAATAGAAAAGCAAATTATAATATAAATGGCAAAAAATTGCAGAGTGCTGCAGTACAGAGAAACCTGGGGGTCCTTGTGCATGAAACACAAAGTTATATGCAGGTACAGCAAGTAATCAGGAAGACAAATAGAATGTTGACCTTTATTGCAAGGAGGATAGAGTATAAAAGCAGAGAAGTGTGCTATAACTGTACAAGGTTTTGGTGAGGCCACACCCAGTGTACTGTGTACAGTTTTTGTTATGTCTTAAATAAAGAATTTGACCAGATACTGTAAGCTTAAAGTAATGTGTCACCGTAGTCCTTTATTATAGGTCTCCAGAGTGCCTCTCCAGCCTGTGAGGCCTCCTTATGTACCTGTGCTCCCAAGGGATTGTGGGATTCCTTGGGACTCCAGGGGATGAGCCCTCTGGTGGTTAAATAAGATATTTACAGGTTTACATATATAACAACACAATTCCCCCCGGCCCGCAAAGTCAATAGTGTAACTATTTACAAGGTGAGTCGATCTAGGGTCTTCCTTTCCCTGGTTGATGGTCTCGGAGCAAATGCTGGTTTTGGAGAGTCGTTTGTTGGGCCCTTGCTGGGCTGCTGCTCAGCTGGTCTTGCAGGGCTGCTGGGTGTGGTGAGTCCTGCTGGGCTGCTGCAGGTGATGGGTTCTGCTTCATGGTCGACCGCTGGGTCGGTTGCCACTTGTGTGTGTGTGTTGGGGGGTGGAAAAAGGTAAGGTCTATTATGGCTTGTTCTGGATAGTCCGTGAATCTGAGTTTGGTTTGGTCGAAGTGTTTTCTGCAGGTGAGTCCATTTGAAAGTTTGACCAGAAACACCCTACTCCTCTCTTTGGCCATGACAGTGCCGGAGAGCCACTTAGGACCTTGTCCATAGTTCAGCACAAATACAGGATCATTAATCTCGATTTTGCATGACATATTTGCACGATCATGATATGTATTCTGTTGAAGCCGCCTGCTCTCTACCTGTTCGTGCAGATCAGGCTAGACTAACGAGAGTCTTGTCTTAAGTGCCCTTTTCATGAGCAGCTCAGCGGGGGACTGGCCCACTCATTGAATTCGATCGGAGAAATGGTGCCCTCTCGTTGCAGCCTGTCCAGCTCGATCTCCACCCTCTCTCTCATCATGTAAGGTACCGCTCTCGCCTTGTGATGGATGGGTCGCACCCCCGGAATCAAGTAGATCTACACTTTTGCTCCTTGGAACTTCTCGATACCTGGTTCGAACAGCGAGGGGAACTTGTTTAGGACCTGGGCACGACGGATGAGAGTGGTCAGACATCGTCCCAGTTCCAGCGTATCTTTCCCAGCCAGCTCCTGCCGAACAGCGTGGGGCCATCGCCCGGTACCACCCAGAGTGGTAAATTGTGCACCGCTCCATTGTAGGAGATCTTTACGGTAGCACTGCCAGTTACGGGAATCAGTTCCTTTGTGTACATTCTCAGTTTTGTACGAATGGGAGCCAGGACTGGCCTTGAGGCCTTGCTGCACCACAACTTATTGAAAGTCTTTTTGCTCATTATGGACTGACTCGCGCCCATGTCCAGCTCCATTGACATTGGGAGTCCATTTAATTCAACCATCAGCATTATCAGGGGATGCCTTGTGGTAAATGTGTGCACCCCATATACCTCTGCCTCCTCAGTCTGAGGCTCTGCTTCATCGTGATCCACCGTGAATCAGCCCTCCTCTGCAACATGGTGATTTGCAGGATTAGCAGGGTTTGCAGCTTGCCTGCACATACGTTGGAGGTGTCCCATTGTTCCACAGCACTTGAAAACGTATCCTTTGAAGCGGCATGAATGAAAACGATGATCACCTCCGCAGCGCCAACAAGGCGTTAATGGCTTTGCATTCACCACTCTTGATGGTGGAGTCTGAGACATCTGCAGACGTGCATCTGCAGGCATGTGAATCCTGCCCTGTACATTACGATTCGAAAACAACATTACTTTGTTCACAGTACTTGCAGCAACGCTCGTGTGCTAAGAGATTTGTTTGGTATTGTCACTGGTGGCGATGAACGCCTGGGCTATCGCTATGGCTTTACTCAAGTTTGAGGTCTCTACAGTCAAAAGTTTGCGAAGTATTGCTTCATGGCCAATGCCAAGTAGAAAGAAGTCCCTGAGCATGTGCTCCAAGTGTCCTTCAAATTCGAAATGTCCTGCAAGGCACCTTAGCTTGGCAATGTAGCTCACCACTTCCTGGCCTTCAGACCTCTTGTACGTGTCGAACCGATACCTCGCCATCAGAACGCTTTCCTTTGGGTTTAGATGCTCCCGGACCAGTGTGCACAAATCATTGTATGACTTCTCTGTGGGTTTTGCTGGAGCGAGCAGATTTTTCATGAGGCCATACTTTGGTGCCCTGCAAACGGTGAGGAGGATCGCCCTTTGTTTGGCAGCTTTCGCTTCTCCTTCCAGCTCATTGGCCATGAAGTATTGGTCGAGTCGCTCCACGAAGGTTTCCCAATCTTCTCCCTCCGAAAATTTCTCCAGGATATCCACGGTTCTCTGCATTGTTGCGATGGGGTTCGTCATCTGTATGTCGTCGCCAGTTGTTATGTCTTGAATAAAGAATCTGACCAGATACTGTAAGCTTAAAGTAATGTGTGACCATAGTCCTTTATTACAGGTCTCCAGAGTGCCTCTCCAGCCTGTGAAGCGTCCTTATGTACAGGTGCTCTCAAGGGGTTGTGGGATCCCTTGGGACGCCAGGGGATGAGCCCTCTGCTGGTTAAACAAGGTATTTACAGGTTTACATATATTTAAGGAAGGATATACTTCCATTCGAGGCTGTTCAGAGAAGGTTCACTAGGTTGATTCCGGCTGCGGAGGTGATCATCGTTTTCATTCATGCCGCTTCAAAGGATACGTTTGCAAGGGATGTGGAACAATGGGACACCTCCAATATATGCGCAGGTGAGCTGCAAACCCTGCTAATCCTGCAAACCACCATGTTGCAGGGGAGGACAGATCCATGGTGGATCATGATGAACCAGAGCCTCAGACTGAGGAAGCAGAGGTATATGGGGTGCACACATTTACCACAAGGTGTTTAGGGAAGGATATACTTGCATTGGAGGCTGTTCAGCGAAGGTTTACTAGATTGATTTCGGAGATGAGGGGGTTGACTTATGAGGATAGTTTGAATAGATTAGGCATGTACGCATTGGAGTTCAAAAGAATGAGAGGTGATCTTATTGAAACATATGAGATAATGAGGGGGCTCGACAATGTGGATGCAGAGAGGATATTTCCACTCTTCGGGGAATCTAAAACTAGAGGACATAGTCTCAGAGTAAGGGGCCACCGATTTAAAACTGAGATGAGGAGGAATTTCTCCTCTCGAAGGGTTGTAAATCTATGCAATTCTCTGCCCCAGAGAGCTGTGGAGGCTGGGTCATTGAATATATTTAAGGCGGAGATAGATTTTTTTGAGTGATAAGGGAATAAAGGGTTATGGGGAGCGGGCAGGGAAGTGGAGCTGAGTTCATGATCAGATCAGCCATTGAATGGTGGAGCAAGCTCAATGGGCCAAATGGCCTACTCCTGCTCCTATTTCTTATGTCCTTATATTCTAACTTCTCCAGGGATGGGCAATAAATGCCGGCCTGGCCAGCATTACCCACATCCCAAGAACGAATAAAAAAAACTCAGCACATCCCTGAGAAGAAACCTGCTATCGTCCTTGTTTGCATAGCTCAGTACTGTACTACGCTGAGGGATCAGAGGATCTCCTCCACATTTCATTCTTTAAAACATTATTTTCATGAGGGTTTCTGAATTACATTTGACACACAATGAATTGAAAGTATGCTCTTCAGAACATTTTTCTTCTTACACAGTCTGATAACCTGAAAAACCTTTTTTAAATGAAACAGTCTTTCATAATTTGTTTACATTTGGGTCACATAAAGAAACCCATGCTTGCTCTATCAATTCAACAAGCGGAAACTGAACTAAAGTTCAGCAGTTTCAAGTGTGTCTTATGCTGTGTCACATATATCAATGTGGAGACAACGGCCTGGAAATTTGATGGCACTGCACCTGTTCTTCATGTGCAAAAGCATCTAATATGGTGGGCAGGATGCGCACTCATTACACACAGGAAGTATGTAGTCCGCCATGTTGGTAAAGGCATGAGTTGGTGAACCAAGACCCTGTCTGCTCTCTCAGGTGGATGTAAAAGATCTCATGGCACTATTTCGAAGAAGAGCGGGGGAGTTATCTCCGGTGTCCTGGGGCCAATAGTTATCCCTCAATCAATATAATGGAACAGAAACAGATTATCTGGTCATTATTACATTGTTGTTTGTGGGAGCAGACTTGTGCGCAAATTGACTGCCGCATTTCTTACATTACAACAGTGACTACACTCCAATAACTGCTTCATTGGCTGTAAAGCGCTTTGGGATATCCGGTGGTTGTGAAAAACACAATAAAAATGTAAGTCTTTCTTCTTTCAAAATGAGTTGTCCAGGGCCTGTGTCTGAAATATGCAGTAGAGCTTTGCATATGCAAAAAAGGGAGACGGTCTGACCAATTTATAAGCCATTAACTATCTTCTTCTCAGCAACCTGGATGAAAAGTCGACAACCAACATTTTTTTTTTCTTTTTCCAGATGCCGAGAGACCTGCTATGTATTTCTAGCATTTTTTATTTCATGCGTCTCCAGCATATCCCCTGGTGCTTTACCCGTTGGACATAATGAAGCTGTCTACTCTGTGTAGTCTGCGGATTCTCACACGTTAGTATTTCAAAGAAAAGACCGCACAGCCCCTGAGCAAATTAATTCCTGAGCACAGCTCCAAAGGAGGCCAGCTAACTTGTGTCGAAAATGTGGATCAATCAGGGCAGTTTTTGCGCTGGAACTGTTTTTGAAGATACTGTACCTCTAAGTGTAGCCGATTTTTAAAGCACATTTAATCTGCCCATCTAAAGTCGGATTGAATGTATAATACAAACATTTTCCTTATTTGACACACAACCTTACCCCAGGGTTTTTCAGTAATGCCAGAGTGAAAAGGAGTGAGCAGTGTTGACAAGTCTTTTTAGTTAAAGCATGCTACATAACAAATTAACACATTCCTGACTGATGTGTTCCCCTGAAACTATCAATTACTGCAATTTAAGCTAAGTGGGATGCGGGACATGCCTGAATGCCTATGTCTGTCCATCAGAAAACATTGGGCTGAACTTGCGGTCGGAGGCTTCCCACGGCGGATGCCTCGGAACAGCAATAAAACTGCAAAACTACCCGATAGTCCAGGATCCACGGAGACTGGCACTCCTGGGCCTCTACACGCGGGCCTGCGTAAAGGCCCATGGCTCCCAGGGTCACAGGCAGTTCGCAAGCACCCCTGGGATCACATGGGCCAGCCCAACCAATGACAAAGCGGGATCCCTATCATGCTTACAGGGATTCCATTTATTTACAGAATCCTCGTAAGTTTAATAGATATCACCCAAAAAATAAATATATACAATACTGTAATAAAAAAATCATGACATGTTTTAAATTAATTAAAATACAATATAAATAAATATATTTTTTTTAATTGAGAAATAAATGTAAATGCTTTAAAGGGGCTAAAAATAACCTATAACTAATTTTAAAGTTTTTTTGTTTTTAAATAATTAAAAAAGTTATTTGGATATTTATTTACACTATTATGCTGGTAAAATATGGCCCTATGCCTGCTTTTACCGAAGCCCAACTCTCCACCAGTGAATGTGCATTTCCCAGATCTATCAAGAAAACTATTGATAGATCGCAAGTTTCAGGGTTTTTGCACATGCGCATCGCACACGGAAACCAGGAATTTGAGGGGCACTTGCGGTTGCATTCACGGTCATAAGCCCTGGAAAATTCGGGCCATTATTGTGGTTGTGGAATTCCTTATGTTGAGCAGAAAAAACCAAAGGAACACAATCAGAAACTGTCTGACAAAGCTACCAATTAGTCCCAGTCCCAGCACCCCGCCCCTCCCCGGCTCTCTCCCCACAATCCTGCAATTTTTTTCTGTTTTAAGTATATTTCCAGTTCCCTTTTGAAAGTTACTGTACTGTTTCTGTCAGAGTGTAGCGTACAATGAGCGATAACTCTGATTCTCCAGCTAGCTTCAACACTGCAACAGGAAATATGGCTAAAGGTCAGAGCTTCAGAGTCCAAATCCTTTAATAAATGCAGTGTAAAACTGTTAGCAAAATATAGACAGATCTAGTATTCTTGTAATACAACAGGAACAATTGAATAAAGCAGCAATAAAGAGACGTTACTTATCTCTTACTGTACATCAAATATAAAATACAATAATTCCAGAACAATTGGATAAGGAGAAGCTACTTACATAACTGTACTTCTCGGAAGGTTCACAAATACAGAAGTTCCGTTTCTGGTGAACAAAAGTTAAAGATAGTTCTAGTTAAAATGGATGCTGCTCCATGCCGCTTCTCTCTCTTCCTGGCTGTCTGTGCCAAGTCGGAAAAAGCCACCCAGTGGCGGGAAAACTGTAAGACAGCATACGGTGGCTCCAATCAGTCAAGAAGCACCACAGTCCATCACAGCTACCATTGAATCTGCTTCCACTGTCCTTTCAGGCAGCGCATTCCAGATCTTAACAACTTGCTGCATTAAAAAAAAATTCCCATCTCCATCCGTGACTTTTTTGCCAATTATCTGAAATCTGTGTCCTCTGGTTACCAACCTTATTTTTAATATGTTTGAAATATAGTTTAATATATTTTGTGCTGTTGGAGCAATCATTAGGCACAATTCTCCCTAAAAATATTTGCTACATATGAAACAAATATCTATAATTACAGGGATTCACAAAATAGTTTATGGTACTGTACAATCACAAAGTAATCTGGATTGCAGAATTAAAAATATGTATACTTTAAATGGCGTTCAATTATTGTACTATATTCTCGAATAAACTCAAATGAAAGGGATTATTGCAGATATGCTGGAAATGGAAATTGTATTTTATTCAACCAGTTTTATCATTTTTCTGGTACAGCGCAAACTACTTTTTCAAGAGCGAAACATTGAAGAGCATGAAAACCATTATTCCAAGAGTATTCTTCTTCTTTCACACAGTAGTAGCAAAGCAAACCAAATGTCAATATCCAAGTCAGATATCCAGGCCAAAGCATCCAGTCTAACAGATTGGATATCTTGTAGGCTGCCTGTGAATTTCCTCTGAGCGCTGTGCTCAATGATGTGCTCCAGGGCCTGATTAGGAGCTCCACAGTCGCATGATGGGGATGCTTTCATCTTCCATCCTGGAGAAGGTGGCAACATCTATCATGACCAGTTCTGAGGTGGTTGATGGTTGTCCACTGTTTGCGAGGAAGGTTTGATTCTTCAGATTGTAGTGTGGGGTCCTCTATAAGGAATCCATTCCACGTGTCTCAGTTCTTCCACGAGTGATGGTCCAGAACATAGGGTCACAATGACTCATCTTTTCTTCCCAATTTTAATTTGAAGTGGGAATTAATTTACCAGCATTCTGATTATAGAGATATTGCTTTAATTAGCAAATCCTCATTGAAAAATAAATTATGTTTCTATACCCTAAAAATGGTTTAAAAAGATGATAGTTTGAATGTCTACTACACTCCATTGTTGCAAAGCTTTAAAAATGATGTTATATTGAATTACAAGAAATATCAAAACTTTCAAAGCATGCTTGCTTAGATCCTAAGCTCTGGAATTCCCACCTTCATCATTTCCGCATTTCTATCTCTCTCTCCTCCTTTGATTCGGCTGTTGCTCAGTGGGTAGTACTCTCGCCTCTGAGTCATAAGTATTTAAGCTGACACTGCAGTGCAGTGCTGAGAGCTCTGCTGCGCTGTTGGAGGTGCCGTCTTTCGGATGAGATGTTTAAACCGAGGCCCCATTTGCTCTCTAATGGACGTAAAAGATCCCATGGCACTATTTCAAAGAAGAGCAGGGGAGTTATCCCTCAGTCAACAGCCCTTAAATTCTGGCCTCGCCGTGTCCCTGCAGAATACATATGGACCCAGCGAGGCCTCGCAAAAGTTGCATTTTGGCGCACAATGCGCATGCGCCAAAAACCAGCTTTTCCGATCTGTCAAGATTTCTCTTCCGCATCCCATCTATTTGACCATCTCTCTTGCCCAGCGAATGTCCTTCAAACTTTTAAGCCTGGTAAAAACAGGCACACAGCCTACTTTTACCAGCGGAAGAGTTTTAAAACATATTAAAAATAAAATTTAATTACACATCTTTATATTAAAAACCCTGTCCACTAAGTTAAGTTTATTTTAAATGTTATTAAAACATGTTAAAAAATCCCCCAAATATTTTTTCTTCTAAAACGTTTCATTAATTTTATTTCAATTAATTTTAAATGTGTGTGGTGATTTTTTTTATTGATTATGTTGTGTTTGTGGTTATTCTCATTGGTCATAATGGGAACTTGTAAAATCGGAGTTCCCATTACTATCAATGAGAATACTGCACCGTGATTCGTTATCCAGGCCCACATGACTCCAGCTTCTCCATCTATAACTCGAAGACGTGAACGCGCTGCGAAGCGTGTGGAAAGAAGGCCTCCGACCGGAATCCCAGGCGCCTCTGGGACCTCCAGGTACATTTGTACAGAAATTTCGGGTCGGAGGCGTTCGTCCAAAGGACCGGAATATCAAGGCTATTATAACAAAAACAGATAATTTGTTCATTATTATATTGCTCTTTGCGTCATCGCCCCAACCCTCTTCTCAATCTTCCTCGCTGCCATGTTCCACCTCACAATCGACAAGCTCCCCGCTGGAGTGGAACTAAACTACAGAACCAGTGGGAACCTGTTCAACCTTCGCCGTCTTCAGGCCAGGTCCACGACTACCCCAACCTCTGTTGTTGAGCTGCAGTACGCGGACGACGCCTCGTCTGCGCACATACAGAGGCTGAACTCCAGGACATAGTCGAAGTATTTACTGAGGCGTACGAAAGCATGGGCCTTACGCTAAACATCAGTAAGACAAACGTCCTCCGCCAGCCTGTCCTCGCCGCACAGTACTGCCCCGAGTCATCAAGATCCATGGCGCAACCCTGGACAATGTGGACCACTTCCTTTATCTTGGGAGTCTCCTATCTACAAGAGCAGGCATTGACAATGAGATCCAACACCACGTCCAGTGCGCCAGTGCAGCCTTCGGCTGCCTGAGGAAAAGAATGTTTGAAGACCAGGCCCTCAAAACTGTCATCAAGCTCATGGTCTACAGGGCTGTAGTAATACCCACCCTCCTGTATGGCTCAGAAACATGGACCATGTACAGTAGACACCTCAAGTCGCTGGAGAAATACCACTAACGATATCTCCGCTAGATCCTACAAATCCCCTGGGAGGACAGATGCACCAACGTTAGTGACCTCAACCAGGCCAACATCCCCAGCATTGAACCACTGACCACACTTGATCAGCTCCGCTGGGCAGGCCACATAGTTCACATGCCAGACACAAGACTCCCAAAGCAAGCGCTCTACTCGGAACTCCTTCACGGCAAACGAGCCAAAGGTGGGCAGCGGAAATGTTACAAGGACACCCTCAAAGCCTCCCTGATAAAGTGCAACATCCCCACTGACACCTGGGAGTCCATGGCCAAAGACCGCCCTAAGTGGAGGAAGTGCATCTGGGAGGGCACTGAGCACCTCGAGTCTCGTCGCCGAGAGCATGCAGAAATCAAGCGCAGGCTGCGGAAAGAGCATGCGGCAAATCTGTCCCACCCTCCATTCCCCTCAACGACTATCTGTCCCACCTGTGACAGAGACTGTGGTTCTCGTATTGGACTGTTCAGCCACCTAAGAACTCATGTTCAGAGTGGAAGCAAGTCTTCCTCGATTCCGAGGGAGTGCCTATGATGGATGATGACTATTTGTGGGAGCGTGCTTGTGTGCAAATTGGCTGCTGTGTTTCCTACATTACAACAGTGATTACACTCCAAAAATACTTCATTGGCTGTAAACTATTTGAGACATCCAGGGGTTGTGAAAGGCGCTATATAAATCCAAGTCTTTCTTTTCTTTCTTTTGAGGCATTTTTTAAAACCTACCTCTTAACTATCCTAATATCTCCTTATGTGAATCGGTGTCAAATTTTGTTTGGTAAAGTTCCTGTGAAATGCCTTGCGATGTTAAATGGGCTACATAAATACAAGTTGTTGGTGTCGGAATCATTGTCTGTTTGATGAAGTACATCATAGTTTCATTTGAGGCTATCTTGAGCAGCCCTGCTATGCTGACTAAGAGAGGATGTCAATGAACTCACATTGACAATATCCCTGAGATGCACAGAGGAGACTGGGTCTAAACTTGGTAATTGCGCTGGCTCGCTCAGCTAACTACACCCAGCTATTGCACATTGTGATGCAAGCGTGTAATGCAACTCCTGTGAGGTGGTCCCCAGGGCAAACTTAAAAAGCTTTCAAAGTATTGAAACCTCAGAAACTTCAGCCTAAATTTTCTGATTGGCATTATTTTAATGCGAGCGCTAACCCAGTTAGAAAAAAAAATGGGTTGCTGCTTGCATTAAAATAACACCTATCAGCCACCATGCTCCGCTGGGGAGGGTACTCCTGGTCTCTGTACCTCATGTACATTTTCAAATAGTTTGTCAAAAGCTGCCTTTTCTCCTTTTGTTAGGTGATCTTCTGCAAGATCTTACGAGTAAGGTGATGGTAATATAGCCCTTCTGTCATTCTAAATATTCCTTATTGCTTTGTTCCTCCTTGTAAGTCTTAATGTGGTATCTTTATCGGAAGATTTGACTGTGTATAAAGATGCAAGAAAGAAAGACACATTTATATAGCACCTTTCACAACCACTGGACGTCTCAAAGCGCTTTATAGCAAATGAAGTATTTTTGGAGTATATTCACTGTTGTAATGTGGTAAACGCAGCAGCCAATTTGCACACAGCAAGCTCCCACAAACAGCACCTTGATAATAACCAAATAATCTGTTTTTGTTATGTTGATTGAGGGATAAATATTGGCCAGGATACTGGGGATAACTCCCCAGCTCTTCTTCGAAATAGTGCCAGGAGATCTTTTCCATCCACTTGAGAGAGCAGACTCGGTTTAACATCTCATCTGAAAGACAGCACTCCAACAGTGCAGCACTCCCTCTGTACTGTACTGGAGTGTCATCCTAGATTTTTATGCTGAAATTCCTGGAGTTGGGTCTTGAACCCACAACCTTCTGAACTCAGAAGCAAGAGTGCTACCCACTGAGCCACAGCTGGCACTGACAGATACAGAAGAATCTGTGTAGCTATGAAATTGTAATTTCTAAGTAAATCACTCTGCTCCAAGTGCAGATGGTCGAATCAAGCAATATAACCTTGGCAAATAGTGAGATTTCAACCTGAACTTTAGCAATGAGACAGAAGTTCTAGACAGGCTAAAAGCGAATAAGTCCTTAAGAAAGGGTGATGCTAATTCCCAAATACTAAGAGAGACAAGGGAAGAGATTTATCAGGCATCAAAACTCATTATGAGGAAACTTGGAAACATAGAAACATAGAAAATAGGTGCAGGAGTAGGCCATTCAGCCCTTCGTGCCTGCACCACCATTCAATAAGGCAATAAACACTGGCGGTGTTCGAGCATATTGGAAACAGGTAAATGTGATGCCTATTCCCAAAAATGATAATTAAGCAGACTCAAGCAAAGAACAACCCATTTGTCTTACATAGATGCTGTTTAAAATAATCGAATCAACCATCGGGAAGGTGAGGATTATCTGCATGATAATAAAGCAGTATCTAAATTAGTTTCTGATAGGTAATAGCCTGGTTGATCAACCACCTTGACTACTTTGATGAGATCCTTTTAACAATTGCATCTTGGCATCACACATACATTCGACAAAGTTCCCCATGAAAATTATTATTTATGCTCAAAGCAGTGAGATTCCAGCTCAAACTTTAAACTATATAGTTAATAGAACATGGTAAGTGCTCAAACTACAAATAACTTAATTTTAAAAAGTAAACAAAGCACCGAAGATAATTTCTAGAGGGATAGAATTGAAAAGCAGAGAACTTAAGTTACATTTGTATCGAATTTGGTTAGACCACACTTGGAGTACTGTGAGCAGTTGTGATCTCCATATTATAAAAAAGGATGTAGAAGCACTGGAGAAGGTGCCCGCCTCGGACTTTGCTCGCCCCTCTCCCGCCTCGGTAGTAAAAATCGAGCCCTTTGTGTACTTTGTAATATGTAGTGCTGGTGACCAAGTCACAGGAGGCACATTCGAGGTGTTTCAGAGAAGAGGCTTGAAATGATCTCGATCTTGAGGGGAATGAGTTAAGAGAAATGACGAGAGAAACGTTTTAGCATTGAAAGGAGGCAACTGAGACACAACTTCAGCAAGATTTAGAAGTATAGTGAACATCCATTATCCAAAATAGAATATAGTGGAAGAAAAGTAGATCTGTGGCAGGTTCAGATTAGTAAGAGACAGAGAAACATAGAAAATAGGTGCAGGAGTAGGCCATTCGACCCTTCTAGCCTGCACCGCCATTCAATGAGCTCATGGCTGAACATGCACTTCAGTACCCCATTCCTGCTTTCTCGCCATACCCCTTGATCCCCCGAGTAGTAAGGACTACATCTTACTCCTTCTGAATATATTTAGTGAATTGGCCTCAACAACTTTCTGTGGTAGAGAATTCCACAGGTTCACCACTCTCTGGGTGAAGAGGTTTCTCCTCATCTCGGTCCTAAATGGCTTACCCCTTATACTTAGACTGTGTTCCCTGGTTCTGGACTTCCCTAACATTGGGAACATTCTTCCTGCATCTAACCTGTCTAAACCCATCAGAATTTTAAACGTTTCTATGAGGTCCCCTCTCATTCTTCTGAACTCCAGTGATTACAAGCCCAGTTGATCCAGTCTTTCTTGATAGGTCAGTCCCGCCATCCCGGGAATCAGTCTGGTGAACCTTCGCTGCACTCCCTCAATAGCAAGAATGTCCTTCCTCAGGTTAGGAGACCAAAACTGTACACAATACTCCAGGTGCGGCCTCACCAAGGCCCCGTACAACTGTAGCAACACCTCCCTGCCCCTGTACTCAAATCCCCTCGCTATGAAGGCCAACATGCCATTTGCTTTCTTAACCGCCTGCTGTACCTGCATGCCAACCTTCAATGACTGATGTATCATGACACCCAGGTTTCGTTGCAACTCCCCTTTTCCTAATCTGTCACCATTCAGATAATAGTCTGTCTCTCTGTTTTTACCACCAAAGTGGATAACCTCACATTTATCCACATTATACTTCATCTGCCATGCATTTGCCCACTCACCTAACCTATCCAAGTCGCTCTGCAGCCTCATAGCATTCTGTTCGCAGCTCACACTGCCACTCAACTTAGTGTCATCCGCAAATTTGGAGATACTACATTTAATCCCCTCGTCTAAATCATTAATGTACAGTGTAAACAGCTGGGGCCCCAGCACAGAACCTTGCGGTACCCCACTAGTCACTGCCTGCCATTCTGAAAAGTACCCATTTACTCCTACACTTTGCTTCCTGTCTGACAACCAGTTCTCAATCCATGTCAGTACACTACCCCCAATCCCATGTGCTTTAACTTTGCACATTAATCTCTTGTGTGAGACCTTTTCGAAAGCCTTCTGAAAGTCCAAATATACCACATCAACTGGTTCTCCCTTGTCCACTCGACTGGAAACATCCTCAAAAAATTCCAGAAGATTTGTCAAGCATGATTTCCCTTTCACAAATCCATGCTGACTTGGACCTATCATGTCGCCTCTTTCCAAATGCGCTGCTATGACATCCTTAATAATTGATTCCATCATTTTACCCACTACCGATGTCAGGCTGACCGGTTTATAATTCCCTGTTTCCTCTCTCTCTCCTTTTTTAAAAAGTGGGGTTACATTGGCTACCCTCCACTCGATAGGAACTGATCCAGAGTCAATGGAATGTTGGAAAATGACTGTCAATGCATCCACTATTTCCAAGACCACCTCCTGAAGTACTCTGGGATGCAGTCCATCAGGCCCTGGGAATTTATCGGCCTTCAATCCCATCAATTTCCCCAACACAATTTCCTGACTAATAAGGATTTCCCTCAGTTCCTCCTCCTTACTCGACCCTCTGACCCCTTTTATATCCGGAAGGTTGTTCGTGTCCTTCTTAGTGAATACCGAACCAAAGTACTTGTTCAATTGGTCCGCCATTTCTTTGTTCCCCGTTATGACTTCCCCTGATTCTGACTGCAGGGGACCTATGTTTGTCTTTACTAACCTTTTTCTCTTTACATATCTATAGAAACTTTTGTAATCCGTCTTAATGTTCCCTGCAAGCTTCTTCTCGTACTCCATTTTCCCTGCCCTAATCAAACCCTTTGTCCTCCTCTGCTGAGTTCTAAATTCCTCCCAGTCCCCAGGTTCACGGCTATTTCTGGCCAATTTGTATGCCACTTCCTTGGCTTTAATACTATCCCTGATTTCCCTTGATAGCCACGGTTGAGCCACCTTCCCTTTTTTATTTTTACGCCAGACAGGAATGCACAATTGATGCAGTTCATCCATGCGGTCTCCAAATGTCTGCCATTGCCCATCCACAGTCAACCCCTTAAGTATCATTCGCCAATCTATCCTAGCCAATTCATGCCTCATACCTTCAAAGTTAGCCTTCTTTAAGTTCTGGACCATGGTCTCTGAATTAACTGTTTCATTCTCCATCCTAATGCAGAATTCCACCATATTATGGTCACTCTTCCCCAAAGGGCCTCGCACAACGAGATTGCTAATTAATCCTCTCTCATTACACAACACCCAGTCTAAGATGGCCTCCCCCCTCGTTGGTTCCTCGACATATTGGTCTCGAAAACCATCCCTTATGCACTCCACAAAATCCTCCTCCACCGTATTGCTTCCAGTTTGGTTAGCCCAATCTATGTGCATATTAAAGTCACCCATTACAACTGCTGCACCTTTATTGCATGCACCCCTAATTTCCTGTTTGATGCCCTCCCCAACATCACTACTACTGTTTGGAGGTCTGTACACAACTCCCACTAACGTTTTTTGCCCTTTGGTGTTCTGCAGCTCTACCCATATAGATTCCACATCATCCACGCTAATGTCCTTCCTAACTGTTGCATTAATCTCTTCCTTAACCAGCAATGCTACCCCACCTCCTTTTCCTTTTATTCTATCCTTCCTGAATGTTGAATACCCCTGGATGTTGAGTTCCCAGCCCTGATCATCCTGGAGCCACGTTTCTGTAATCCCAATCACATCATATTTGTTAACATCTATTTGCACAGTTAATTCATCCACCTTATTATGGATACTCCTTGCATTAAGACACAAAGCCTTCAGGCTTGTTTTTTTAACACCCTTTGTCCTTTTAGAATTTTGCTGTACAGTGGCCCTTTTTGTTCTTTGCCTTGGTTTTCTCTGCCCTCCACTTTTCCTCATCTCCTTTCTGTCTTTTGCTTTTGTTTCCTTTTTGTTTCCCTCTGTCTCCCTGCATTGGTTCCCATCCCCCTGCCATATTAGTTTAACTCCTCCCCAAAAGTACAAGCAAACACTCCCCCTAGGACATTGGTTCTGGTCCTGCCCAGGCGCAGACCGTCCGGTTTGTACTGGTCCCACCTCCCCCAGAACCGGTTCCAATGCCCCAGGAATTTGAATCCTCCCTGCTGCAACACTGCTCAAGCCACGTATTCATCTGCGCTATCCTGTGATTCCTACTCTGACTAGCACGTGGCACTGGTAGCAATCCCGAGATTACTACTTTTGAGGTCCTACTTTTTAATTTAGCTCCTAGCTCCTTAAATTCGTTTCGTCGGACCTCATCCCTTTTTTTACCTATGCCGTTGGTACCAATGTGCACCACGACAACTGGCTGTTCTGCCTCCCTTTTTAGAATGTCCTGCACCCGCTCTGAGACATCCTTGACCCTTGCACCAGGGAGGCAACATACCATCCCGAAGTCTCGGTTGCGGCCGCAGAAACGCCTATCTATTCCCCTCACAATTGAATCCCCTATCACTATCGCTCTCCCATTCTTTTTCCTGCCCTCCTGTGCAACAGAGCCAGCCACGGTGCCATGAACTTGGCTGCTGCTGCCCTCCCCTGATGAGTCATCCCCCCCAACAGTACCCAAAGCAGTGTATCTGTTTTGCATATTTATCTATGACTGCTCACAGGCAATTGTTTTGCACACAAAGGGCCCGAAATTGGTTGACATACCGCCCACTACCGCTCACGTACCACCCAGAAATGCGATTTTGGTCAAAAAACACCTACATACCGCTCGGCGGAATATTCATCATTGACATGCCGCCGAGCGGTATGCACACCGTCCGGCGTGCAGGACCACCCGCATACCGCCCAAAAAGTCTGATTTTCATGGCATACCGCCGACATACCACCAGATCTGCATACCATCCTGGAAACAGTGGTTTTATGCAATGTTACGTGGGCGGGAATGGGTGGAGTGCATGCAACTGCCATTTTGGAAATCAGGAACTGTCAGCTAAAGCAACTCCTCTGTATTTCAGAGGTGAACAGTGACTTTACAGTGCGATTTACAGTGGCATAGGTATTTTATTGGTACTGAGTAACTTATTAAGGCATTTTAGTTATTTTTTTATTGAAATATATTGAGATTTAAAAAGAATGGGGCCTGTACTATCTCAGCCTGTATTGTTGACAACCTGTCTAATGGAGGAATCAGATGTGAGAAGGTTTATAAATGAACGCTTTGCTTGAATGTGGAGAGCTACATTTTGGGACCCTGATGACTTTTAACCCAAAAGTTTGACACTGTACAAGAGTGCTTAAATTCAATTCAAACGTTTATGTAAAAATGTCAAAAATAAACGACAACTTTAAAACTTTGTAAAACATAACTATAAAATAATTGTAATAACTTTAAAAGCTTTAATAACAAATTTAATCAAACTTTAGCAACTTTAATAAACTTTTAAAAATCAAACTTAATTTATTCAATGAACAAGTACAACAAAGGATCCTTTCGACGAGGACCTCAACCCCGTCCTTGACCGCATGCTACACCACCCTTGGAACTATTCCCCCCCTTTCTTACTCCCGCCCTTCGCATTCCCACTGCCGCTCCCCATGGACCTCCCCATGCTGGTACCAAGCCAGCGTGCAGTACTGCACCCAGAGTGCTGTTGCTGTCGACATATGTTGACGCTGGCCCATGACAGACGCACTATGTCCTGGTATAAGCCTACGGCAATCGGCATTGCAGGCGCAATAAATGGGGCCTCAGGAGAAGCTTGTGGAGTGGAAGTCGCAGCTTCATGCTGGAAGATGATGTCAGCTCCCCACCCTCAGGTGCTGTCGACCTGACTTCCACGGCGCAGCGGGGGGGAGTTCCACGCCATATCCCGATCCCATCACCGCATGGTTTCGACGGCGTCGGCGGTTCGCTCCATCATGGAGTTCATACGCAAACTTTCCTCCGACTGCCGCTCTGAAAGAGCTGCGATATTTGTTGCTATTGTAGTCATGGCCTTGAGCAGCTCTTGACCTATGTTGACGCTGGCCTGTGATAGACGCACCAAGTTCTGGTACACACCTATGGCAATCGACCTTTTCTGCACCAACCTCCGTTGCTGCGGCAAAGGCGCTGCAACACTGGGGGTGCCTTGTTGCACACCGCTTGGTCCGGCAGAATCAGAGGAGCCATGGGGAAATTCCCTGAGTACATACTCCATGATGGAGGATTTTCCAGCTGTTCCACATGGAACTGGTGTATCCTCCTCCGTCACCACCCCCACCTCCACCTCCACTGAATGCCGGATCAGCGGCTCTTCCTCTTCCTCATCTCTGCCAGTGGTGAAATCGGGAGAGGGTTGGGTGATGTCGAGGTGGAGTCAGTGGCTCTGTCATCTGGTCTCTCGGTGTCGGTGTGGTCTGAATCGTCCGAGTCTAGAAGTACAAAACAATATTTTAGGATGCTTTACACCAGGGGAGGGGGTCAGGGTTACATGAATACATAGTTACAGTGGCTTATCACAGTCTTTCTTAAATGTCCACCACTGCTGTATTACTGCATTACATATCGCAGACAGACAATACATATATACATTGCATTACATGCCCCCAACATTGCAGTACATCACATGAGGCCAATATTACAGTGCAATAAATTTACATTACATAACATCAGGCCGACATTACAGTTACAGTTACATTACATGACGTGACAGGACCGCAACACAGACCGGGGATTGTATTCAACTGACCATCCTGTGTGAGTGGGTCAGCTCCAATGCTGGTGGTGTCATGGTTGCTATCCCTGACCAGGGACAGGGCACAGATCTCAATGTCAGTGAGGCTCTTTGGTTGTGGGTCCTCCCCCATAAGCCGCTGATCGGCTGCTATTGCAGATGTCTTCTTCTGCAGAAAGTAAAGTAAATAAAAATAAAAATCTTCAATCCATTTTACATCGTGCACACACAGGGTCAGACACACACACACGTAAATTAAAACACTGCTTTGATCCTCTTGTCATTGCCTAAAAGCACGAATACATCGGCATAACCCTAAGATAAATAAAATCATCCTTGTGGCACTGAACCTACATTTACATGGTACATGGCACATGGGAGTTGCATAAATAAAATCATTACTTACTCTTGCTACCCTCACCAGGTCATTCCACCTCTTATGGCACCTTTCCCCAGTGAGTACCATTGTACTTGTAGAGGTCACAGCCTCCCGATCTCGTCCCATATCCTGTTGTACTCATTTGGGGGTGGGGGGGCTTTCCACGACCACCCTTCGTTAGCTCGGAGTACCTCTCTGTAATATTCTTGAGAAGGACAGGTAACTCCGTCTTCTCAAAGGCGGGCACCCTCAATTTCCCATCCTTTTCGATGTTCCTGCACTTGTATTTTTTTTTCTTACAATTCCATAATATTTCTGTTGTTATGATTTTTGTTTTGTAAAATATATCTTCTTATTATTCAAACTGTAGAATTATTAGTTGTTATGAATATTTTTTAACTCTGCAATGTGTTTTTGAAGTAACTGCCCGTCAACTAGCTTGCTGCTGCTTCTCACTCTCTCTCCCTCCTCTTCAACTCACTGCGCATGTGCGGATGACCTCTGACCCCCAAAATCGCGGGTAAAATGCTTCTGTAAAAAAAAACGGAAAAATAAAAAATTGCGCGTGCGCAGTTCAGTGCCGCACCGTCCATCGAAGAGAAAGTCGATCTGGATCGACTACCAGGTTACATACCGCCCTCTGTGCACCGCTGACATACCGCCGACATAACGGCAAAAAGAAATCTACCAATTTTGTCTTCTTCGGTCTCGGCGGTATGCCAGCGGTTTGAAACGAAGCACCACCGCATACCGCTGAGAAATGCGCAGACCTTATGCAACGACCAATTTCGGGCCCTCTAGAGAATGATCAACACAGGGAAGGTCAGCTGTGCGGAAGCTACTAGAATCTATCATTAGGGATAGATTGACTGAACGAATATGAGCTGATCAGGCAGAGTCAGCGTGGCTTTGTTTAGGGTTCCTGTGGACTGGATTTCCAGATGGAATAGCGGAGATCAAAACTCGGAAGTCATTTCAGAAACAGTTGGCTGCTGTGATGAGGAAGAATGAAAGGATTAAAAGATGGATGAGCTAATATTGGCAGAATGATCGTCCTCACGTATCATCTGGTGATGATGGGCAACTTGCCAAAATTACCTGATATACATGGCTGGCAGACAAGGCTCCCTGCCGGCCATGCAGATAAAATCAGGTCTTCTATATATTTTCATAAGCATTACAGATATGGTATCAGTATCTGTAGCAAGGCAGCACATATCATCAGTAAATGATACTGGGGCTAAAAGGGTTAAATTATGAGAACAGGTTGCAAAGATTAGTCTTGTATTCCCTCGATCATAGCAGATTAAAGAGTGAACTAATTGAGGTGTTTAAGTTGATTAAAGGAGTTAATAGGGTAGATAGAGAGAAGCTATTTTCTCTGGTAGTGGAATTAGGGAGCATAACCTTAAAATTAGAGCAAGGCTGTTCAGGGGTGATTTCAGGAAGCACTTCATCACACAAAGGGTAGTGAAATTTGGAACTCTCTACTCCAAAAAGCTGATGAGACTGGGCGGGGGGTGGGGGTTTAATTGAAAATGTCAAGACTGAGATTGATAAATTTTATGTTAAGCAAGGATATTAAGGATTACGCCACAAAATTTGATGCAGATCATGGAGTTGAGATACAGATCAGCCATGATCTAATTGAATGGCGGAACAGACTCGAGGGGCTGAATGGCCTCTTCCTGTTTTTATTTTCCTGTGATGCTTTAGGGAGAAAAGTTAGTAACTCCAGCACAGAGGCACCAGGGTCAATGTACCTTTTGTACGAGTGGAGCAATTGGGCCCGCAGTGAAGTGACCTTACAAAGACAGGTCACGCACTGAAGTAAATTGGCAGCATGCTGGATGCACAGTGCATGACACGCTGAGAGTTGACTGGAGTCAAGGGGTGGGTTACCTGATTTTAGCAGCTCTTGTTAAATGGATTTGTCGAGGGACTTGAACACAAAAATCGAGGCTGACACTCCAGTGCAGTGCTGAGAGAGGGCTGCACTGTCGGAGGTGCCGTCTTTCAGATGAGACGTTAACCCGAGGCCCCATCTGCTCTCTCAAGTGGATCCACTGGCACTATTTTGAAGAGGAGTAGAGGAGATACTCACGGTGTCCTGGCCAATATTTATCCCTCAATGAACATTAAAAAAACGCAGATTATTTGGCTGTTATCACGTTGCTGTTTGTGGGAGCTTGCTGTGCGCAAACTGGCTGCTACATTTCCTGCATTACAACAGTGACTACACCCCAAAAGTATTTTATTGGTTGTAAAGGATGTTGTGGTCGTAAAAGGCGCTATATAAATCCAAGTCTTTCTTCTTTCTCTTAAACCGTTGTCCTCAAAACTGTCCCACTGCTAAATAGTGGAAGAAATCCTGCAGCAAACACTGGAGTTGCTAAAAAAAAGGCCCTGCACAGAAGGGAGACAGAAAAAGAAAGACTTGTATTTCACGACCTCAGGATGTTCCAAAGCGAATTGCAGCCAATTAAATACTTTGTCAAGTTGCTTTGGCACTCGAAACATTCGAAATATTCAATAATTTCAATTAAGCAATGTAAACAACACAGCAAAGTGGGAATTTACTTCTAAAAAAGATTTAATGATCAGATCATTTGAATTAAATGACTTTAAATTAAATGAATTAAGCTGGATGCACCAACTGTTTCTCAGTTGGTATAGCAGCAATAAAAATCAAAGCAAATCAGATCGGGAGGAATAGCACTACATCACAGACCCTACTAGTACCATCTTCGAACTTCATCCCCTCGCCCCAGCAGTCCTTTAATTTCAACTCCAACCCCTCTCACCGCCCCACTCCACCCCCGATGCGTAAATGACAGCATAGAGTTGAGGTCCGTAAATCCTTAACTCATGCCATGACTGCCACCCATCCCATGGACCACCAGGTGAGACGTAGAATGACATCGGAGAAACTGATCATTTGGCCCAACGTTTATGCTCCGCACGAGCCTCCTCCCGTCCAACTTCAATTCACCCTATTGACATATCCTTTTATTTCTTTCGCCCTCATGTATTTATCTAGCATCCCCTTAAATGCATCTGGGCAAATCACCTCTACTCCTTGTTGTAGCGAGTTCCACATTCTTATCACTCTTTGGGGTAAATAAGTTCTCCTCTACACCTACCCTATCAAACCCCTTTGTAATTTTAAAGACCTCTATTAAGTCAGTCCTTAGCCTTCTAGGGAAAAAAAGCCTCAGCCTGTTAATCCTATCCTGATAAGTATAACTTTTCAGTTCTGGTATCTGTTGTGTAAATTGACTGCCGTGTTTCCTACACTACACCAGTGACGACACTCCAAAAAGGACTTCATTGGCTGCAAAGTGCTTTGAGACGTCGGGTGGTCATGAAAGGCGCTATATAAATGTAAGTCTTTCTTTCTTTTATCATTCTTGTAAATCTTTTTGGCACCTTCTTTAGTGCCTCAGAATCTTTTTATAATATGGAGAGCACAACTGTGCACAATGCTTGATGGAGTCTGGAGCAGCGACAGGGTGTCCACCGAATGCCTTCTCTGAAGGATGTATTCAGTTGGTCGGGGTAACAGCAAAATCAAGTTCAAAACAGAAACTGCTGGAAACACTCAGCAGGTCGGGCAGCATCTGTGGAGAGAGAAAGCGAGTTAATGTTTCAGGTCAATGACCCTTCGTCAGAACTGGATGAAGTTAGAGATGTAACAGGTTTTTAAGCAAGTGCAGGGGCAGGGAAAAGGCCAAAGGGAGGGAAGAACAAAAGGGAAGGCCTGTGATAGGGTGGAAGGCAGAAGAGATTAAGAGATAAAAAGGGATATTGTTGCAAGGCAAAAAGAGATGGCAATGGGACAAGTTAAGAAGCAAAAGATGAGTCTAGATAGGGTGGAAATGGCAGAATTAGCAACAGCTGCCATGGGAAAGAGAAAAAAATACAGCCGTCTGACCTGTCCTGCCACCTTCAAAGCTTTGTGTACTTAAACCGCTGGTCTGTCTGTTCCTGCACACATTTAAAATCGTACCATTTAGTTTATAACCGACCTTCCCTTTTGTTCTTTCCTCCCCTCCACCCTTTCCCTGCCTCTCCACTTGCTTAAAAACTTTTTACATCGCTAATATTTTCCAGTTCTGACGAAGGGTCATCGACCTGAAACGTTAACTCTGTTTCTCTCTCCACAGATGCTGACTGGCCTGTTGAGTGTTTCAGATTTCTAGCATCCCGCAATATTTTGCTTTTGCAAAATCAGGTTTGGTGCCCTGCCCCTTAGCCAGTGGCTAACCCCAAATGGAAGAAAATCCAGGCCTGTGGGTTTTCAATAAAATGATGACTGTACTTAAGTTGTGCGTGCAGACATTGTTCTTTGCCAGATTTAGAAATTGCTTTCGTAAGGTTTAACAAATCATGTACGAAGGCAAGATATATTCACATCTGCCTTCAGATACGCGTGTGTGGGGAGTTGTGATTGAGATAAGAGCACCTCCCATGCAGCCCTAGCTGCCTGATACCCCTTTGTTCATCATCTTCTTCTCCCAAGCATATAAGATAGGAGAATTCCCACTGTGCAATCCACTGGTGCTTTAGCAGGAAAGCTCAAGGGAATGTAAATGTCAGCAGAAAATCAACAGAAATACAAATAAATCCATTAAGCAACGGTTGCAATAGATTTAACTTTACATTACTAAGGAAAGATAGAAAGACTAATTTATGCAACACTTTTCACACAACCTCAGGATGTCCCAAAGCACTTTACAGCCAATTAAGTACTTTTTTGAATTGTCATCGCTGTTGTAATCTAGGAAACACGCAGCCATTTTGCGAAGATTGAGATAATGATCAGATACTTTGGTTTTTTTAGTGATGTTGACTGAGAGATAAATATAGGCCAGGACACCAGTGATAACTCCCTTGCTCTTCTTCAAAATAGTGCTGTGGGATCCCTTACGTCCACCTGAGAGAGCAGACTGGGCCTCGATTTAAGGACATGCTTATTTGTACTGCCAAAGTGGCTGCCATGCTCCGCCCTTTGTCTATGATTGGTCCCCTTGGAGGATAAGCCACACCCTGAAGTTTCACAGCAATGTGCCACTGGAACCATCCATCCCAAGGTCTCTCTGACTTTGCAAATTGTAAATCGATCCACTTTGACTTCCTGAAGCAACAGAGGACAGAGCTCCCCAGAAGACAGCAAGGGCCAGACAAAGCGCCTTACCCCAGTCCCAGTGCATGCCTCTCCCAGTCGAAGTGCCTTATCCCAGTCCAAGTGCATGCATCCCCAAGCCGAGGTGCCTTATCCCAGTCCAAGTGCATGCCTCCCCCCTGCCAAAGTGCCTTACCCCAGCGCAAGTGACCTTACCCCCACACCTCACCATAGATGGAGCATTGTGTACGGATTGTGAACAGGTTTATTGGGTATGAAGTGAATAGTGATATTGTTGTGACTTCTGGATTTCATCCATTCCAACGATGTCCCTTGTAGGGGGTTGGAAGAATGTGATCCATCTTTCCTGAGTTCCCTCTCTACTGACCCCCTCCGCCGTCTCTCCCCCCGCCCCAGTCTCTCTCTCTCTCTCCCTCTCCCTTAGCCTCTCTCGGGGCCAGAGCTTGACAGACGTGGCATGGGGGGGGGGGGCGGAGCTTGACAGACATGGCATGGGGGGGGGGCAGAGCTTGACAGCTGTATGCGCAAAAAAAGTACAGTACAAATAGTCGGTTTAATGTCTTATCTGACAGGCAGCATCTTCGACAGTGCAGCACTTCCTCAGCAATGCACTGGAATGTCAGCCTAGATATCTTTTCATGCTTCAAGTCAAACTTCCTGGAGTGGGATTTGAACCCACAACCTTCTGTCTTAGAGGCAAGTGTGCTACCCACTGAACCACAGCTGATACTGTGATGTGCTGGTAACATTGGCAGATGCATAAATGATGCATTTTTAACCTGGACTTGGTGCCATTAATTGAAACTTCGATGGTTTCTAACACAGTGCTGTACATTTTTATATACATATACATATATATATATTCAGAAGATTGAGAGGTGATCTTATCGAAATGTATCAGATTATGAGGGGGCTTGACAAGGTGGATGCAGAGAGAATGTTTCCACTGATAGGGGAGACGAGAACTAGGGAGCATAATCTTAGAATAAGGGGCTGCCTATTTAAAACTAAGATGGGGAGAAATTTATTTTCTCAGGAGCTTGTAAATTTGTGGAATTTGCTGCCTCAGAGAGCTGTGGAAGCTGGGACATTGAATAAATTTAAGACAGAGATAGATAGTTTCTCACCGATAAGGGAATAAGGGGTTATGGGGAGCGGGCAGGGAAGTGGACCTGAGTCCATGATCGGATCAGCCATGACCGTATTAAATGGCATAGCAGGCTCGAGGGGCCGAATGGCCTACTCCTGCTCCTATTTCTTATGTTCTTATATTCTTATAATAAAATTAGAAAACACTTACTTGGATATAATGCCTCATCATAATCGTTAGAAATGCCTAAAAGCACTTAACATTCAATGAATGTTATAATTCAGGCTCTAAATGCTGGTTGCAAAGAGGATGGTGAGTAGAAGGAGGAATGGTGTTGGCCCTGTCAACCTGGTCCTGGCAGGTTTGAAAGTAAAACTTAGGGAAAGAAATTAGTATGTGTTGCATCTATTTTTCAGGCATAAAATGGAGACAAACTCCATTCCCAATCCACTGACTCCATCCCTCTCCCTGGCAAATGTCTGAGGCTGAATCAGACTGTTCACAACCTTGCTGTCATATTTGACCCAGAGATGAGCATCTGAACACATTTCCTTGCCATCACTAAGACTGCCTATTTCCACCTCCATAACATCGCCCGATTCCACCCCTGTCTTAGCTGGCCTCCCATATTCTACCCTCTGTAAACTTGAGGTTATCCAAAGCTCTACTGCCCGTATCCTGACGCTCACCAACTCCCATTCACCCATCACCCCTCTGCTGGCTGAATTACATTGGTTTCTGGGTAAGCAACGCCTCGATTTTAAAATTCTCATCCTTGCTTTCAAATCCCTCCTTGTCCTCACCCCTCCCTATCTCTATAATCTCCTCCAGCCCCACAATCCCCCCGAGTTATCATCGTGCCTATAATTCTGGCCTCTTGAGTCTCTGGAGTGAGACTTCAACCCACAACCTTCTGACTTAGAGAAACATACAAAACAGGTGCAGGAGCAGGCCATTCAGCCCTTCTAGCCTGCACCGCCATTCAATGAGTTCATGGCTGAACATGCAACTTCAGTAACCCCTTCCTGCTTTCTCGCCATACCCCTTGATCCCCCAAGTAGTAAGGACTACATCTAACTCATTTTTGAATATATTTAGTGAATTGGCCTCAACAACTTTCTGTGGTAGAGAATTCCACAGGTTCACCACTCTCTGGATGAAGACGTTTCTCCTCATCTCGGTCCTAAATGGCTTACCCCTTATCCTTAGACTGTGACCCCTGGTTCTGGACTTCCCCAACATTGGGGACATTCTTCCTGCATCTAACCTGTCCAAACCCGTCAGAATTTTAAACGTTTCTATGAGATCCCCTCTCATTCTTCTGAACTCCAGTGAATACAAGCCCAGTTGATCCAGTCTTTCTTGATATGTCAGTCCCGCCATCCCGGGAATCAGTCTGGTGAACCATCGCTGCACTCCCTCAATAGCAAGAATGTCCTTCCTCAAGTTAGGAGACCAAAACTGTACACAATACTCCAGGTGTGGCCTCACCAAGGCCCTGTACAACTGTAGCAACACCTACCTGCCCCTGTACTCAAATCCCCTTGCTATGAAGGCCAACATGCCATTTGCTTTCTTCACCGCCTGCTGTACCTGCATGCCAACCTTCAATGACTGATGTACCATGACACCCAAGTCTCGTTGCACCTCCCCTTTTCCTAATCTGTCACCATTCAGATAATAGTCTGTCTCTCTGTTTTTACCACCAAAGTGGATAACCTCACATTTATCCACATTATACTTCATCTGCCATGCATTTGACCTCTCACCTAACTTATCCAAGTCACTCTGCAGCTTCATAGCATCCTCCTCGCAGCTCACACTGCCACCCAACTTAGTGTCATCCGCAAATTTGGAGATACTACATTTAATCCCCTCATCTAAACCATTAATGTACAATGTAAACAGCTGGGGCCGCAGCACAGAACCTTGCGGTACCCCACTAGTCAAAACAGGGAATTATAGACCGGTCAGCCTGACATCAGTCGTGGGTAAAATGATGGAATCAATTATTAAGGATATCATAGCAGCGCATTTGGAATGAGGTGACATGATAGGTCCAAGTCAGCATGGATTTGTGAAAGGGAAATCATGCTTGACAAATCTTCTGGAATTTTTTGAGGATGCTTACAGTAGAGTGGACAAGGGGGAACCAGTTGATGTGGTGTATTTGGACTTTCAGAAGGCTTTCGACAAGGTCCCACACAAGAGATTAATGTGCAAAGTTAAAGCACATGGGATTGGGGGTAGTGTGCTGACGTGGATTGAGAACTTGTTGTCAGACAGGAAGCAAAGAGTAGGAGTAAATGGGTACTTTTCAGAATGGCAGACAGTGACTAGTGGGGTACCGCAAGGTTCTGTGCTGGGGCCCCAGCTGTTTACATTGTACATTAATGATTTAGACGAGGGGATTAAATGTAGTATCTCCAAATTTGCGGATGACACTAAGTTGGGTGGCAGTGTGAGCTGCGAGGAGGATGCTATGAGGCTGCAGAGTGACTTGGATAGGTTAGGTGAGTGGGCAAATGCATGGCAGATGAAGTATAATGTGGATAAATGTGAGGTTATCCACTTTGGTGGTAAAAACAGAGAGACAGACTATTATCTGAATGGTGACAGATTAGGAAAAGGGGAGGTGCAACGAGACCTGGGTGTCACGGTACATCAGTCATTGAAGGTTGGCATGCAGGTACAGCAGGCGGTTAAGAAAGCAAATGGCATGTTGGCCTTCATAGCAAGGGGATTTGAGTACAGGGGCAGGGAGGTGTTGCTATAGTTGTACAGGGCCTTGGTGAGGCCACACCTGGAGCATTGTGTACAGTTTTGGTCTCCTAACTTGAGGAAGGACATTCTTGCTATTGAGGGAGTGCAGCGAAGGTTCACCAAACTGATTCCCGGGATGGCGGGACTGACATATCAAGAAAGACTGGATCAACTGGGCTTGTATTCACTGGAGTTCAGAAGAATGAGAGGGGATCTCATAGTAACGTTTAAAATTCTGACGGGTTTAGACAGGTTAGATGCAGGAAGAATGTTCACATTGTTGTGGAAGTCCAGAACCAGGGGTCACAGTCTAAGGATAAGGGGTAAGCCATTTAGGACCGAAATGAGGAGAAACTTCTTCACCCAGAGAGTGGTGAACCTGTGGAATTCTCTACCACAGAAAGTTGTTGAGGCCAATTCACTAAATATATTCAAAAATGAGTTAGATGTAGTCCTTTGTACTAGGGGGATCAAGGGGTATGGCGAGAAAGCAGGAATGCGGTACTGAAGTTGCATGTTTAGCCATGAACTCATTGAATGGCGGTGCAGGCTCGAAGGGCCGAATGGCCTGCTCCTGCACCTATTTTCTGTGTTTCTATGTTTCTATGTAAGTGTGCCTGATAACTCCTGCACCCACCCCCCCCCCTCCCCCAGCTGTATCTTTCTCCTGCAGCCTCCTGCTCTTTTTCACCTCCTGACTGAACCTTCCCTGCCATTTCAGCCTCTTCCTTACATTAGGTTTATGCCGAGGAGCTGCCCCTGCTCCCCACTGCTGCCCCTCACTAACCTTTCCCTTTCCACATGATGCCACACCACTTCCCACTTCCATGTCTCCATCTCCCTCTGCCTCCTCACTCTCGAGCTCTTCTGGAATCTCCCATCTCTGCTCCCTGTCAGATTCATAATCTCCCTTAGAGAGTCTTCCTGCTATCATGATTTCTCCAACAGTGCCACTGCCTTCGGTCTCATCTCCACCACTGACCCTTGCTCCCCGTTTCTTCTCTTTCTGGGACAATGGCACGTCTTCACCTATCTCGCTCCCTTTTGGCTTCTGTGTCTCCCAATTCCCATCCTGCTGCCCCTTTAAGGTTCCTGCCTCTTGCACCCTCTCCTTGTTTTGCCCCATTCAGCTCCCCAAGATGTTCAACTCCCCATCTTTCTTTGGAGTACTTACTCTTACCCTGCATTCCGCTCTCGTTCCCCCCACAGAGACCCGATTCTTTAGGGAGAACCAAGCAGTATTATAGCTCGATTCTGTCCTTGACCCGGGCTGTGCTCCGATGTCTTTGTCCTTTTCCACCGTACTTGGTGTGTTTTCCACCATCTCCATTCTGTTCTCTGCTCCGCAATTTTCTGCTGCTTCTTGCATTATTTTCGCATTCTGTTCGCCAGCTGTGTCTTTTGCCTGCTCCGCTCTTCTGGCTAATCCGCTCACACCTCCTGCTCCTTCTCCCATCTCCTCGTTGCTCAAGGGGCTTCCTTCTGCCTCACACTCACAGCGGGTGGGGCCTTTATGACACACCCCACAGCTCTCTGCCTTGCAGTTCCAAGCGATGTGTCCAGACTTGCCGCAGTTATAACAGTACAGATCTGGTCAGCTTCTTGCAAGGTGGCCATGTCTAAGACAGTAATAGCAAACCTTTACCTGGTTATCAATCAGTATCAGGAACTATTGCACTCCTCCCATTGGTTCGAATTTGATGTTGTAAGGTAATGAATTCACCCCCTCTGGCAACCGCACTTTTACATAACAGGTTCCATCAGTTCCAGGATAGTATCTCCTCTTTATTACTGAGCAAAATTTTATGTCCTATGACTCCAAATTTTATAAGCACATCGCCCTCAACATAAATCGGCAGGTTTAAGAATGAGATCACCTCTTCAGAATACAGCAGAGATAAATCCAAATATTTCTCACCAACCGTCAGGCTCAGTAAAAGTCTTTCCATCTCCTCTCGGCCATTGATTGTCACCTAGAATCCAATATTTAGTTTTGGTCGGCAGGCAAAGCAACTTTCCTCACCACAGTCCTCATGTACTGCCTGGATGATATCCCAAGCTCGCATCTCCTTGTCCTCGCACTGAACTACCACTGTGTTTTCTTTTCCAAACCTCTTGTGGTCCCGGCCCAAATCTTTGGGCCTTAAGTTCATCCTGGGAGCATTGTCCTCTGAAGGACCCGGCCCTCCAGGCCATTTGGCTGCTGTTTATGGGCCAAAAAGGCCCTAAAATTTGAGAAAAAAAACATGCTAACACCCCACCACCAACTTTATACAAACTCACTCCAACTCCTGCAGTAATCAGCAGCACCTGCTCACTCCTAGCCCCTCCAACCCAGAGAGTGTTACCCACTGAGCCGCAGCTGACACTAAGGTAAATGCAAGTTTTTGTTTTTATTCATTCTAAATTTTTTCAATGTTGTACATTAAATCCATATTTTGTATTTTGTGGAGGTCTGTTTCAACATATACCATCATTTATTACCTGCTCTGGATACATTCTATCAGTTCTTTTGGCAGCATCTAACAAGGACATACAAAACAAGGTTGACAACTTTACACATGCTTGTTTTATCTCAGGGGAAAGCAGATATATTTGTAACGCTGTCTATCAATGTAACTATTTTGAGAATTTATCATGTATTGTCTGGGACTGAGTGTTATAAAATAAGTGACTATTTACCTAGTCAAACAGTTCTGTCATTGCAGGAAAAGGAGAACATGAGCGACATTTTGTCATTTTGTCAGACATTTTGCCTGGAGGTCTTTGGGGACAATTTGTGATACGGGCGCAAATTGCCCCCCAAAAATAAGTTACTTTTGAGAAGTGTTTTTTTTTCCCTCAAGTTTCCGCTCAAACTCATTGGCATAGCGCCGAACGTAAACTCTGCCAAAAACCAGTGCAATCGGGCAGTGTTTTAGAACAGAATTAAAAAAATGTTTTCTTTACAAAATATTCCCTGATGTATTTAAGAGCGGTAACTTGGTGCAGTTTAATTAATGCAGTTGGAAATGGGTTTATCACCAAAAATGAGCATTTTTAATAATAGTATCTAGTCCACTACTTCTGAGTAATCCGATTTTAAATAACTGAATATTACTTTAAAATAATGTACTGAACCATTTACTCATTACATTGGTATACAATAGTCAGTTTCTTAGTAAATTAAAATATGCATTTAAAGCATGCCAATAGTGTCCTTGCGCCTAAAATACACAGCGTAATTTTTAGAGCCTCCTCGAAGGCCTGCAAACGGGTGCAGTTAGCGGAATTTTGCCAGGCTGACTAATTCGATTTGTGGAATGGGCCAGCTGCTTGTGCAATGGTTTTTTAAAAATTAACTCAAAAGTCCACGGAAACTGGATTTGCACTGGACGTAATTTGCGCTTAAAATTCCTCGATCTTTTAGGTTGGTTTGGTCTATTTCGAAAGACTTTCAGTGAAAAAAAAAACAGCACAATGTGAGCGGAAACTCCAGGCCATAGGTTTATAATCCAATTCCAGGCAGTCAAGATCCATTAGTGCAAAGCATAGATGCGAATAACAGTAAGTGCCCCTAAAATGGGTTTTAATTTCATTCTCTCTCAAACTGGATGAAGTCAGATCCATTATAACCTTCCTACAGGTGGAATTGTACTAAGTTAGGCCTGCTGGAAATGAAATATATTTTTATGGGTACTTTATATCTATAATTATGCATATATATGTCTCAGCTGACAATTGGTCCCCTGAGAAAGCTGGTATGGTCTGTCTCAGTATAACAAGGACCCCACAGCAGGAAATGTTAACTACAGAATTTTATTCTAGGTCTGACTTTTTCTCCAGTCCTCTTCCTTGCTGTAATTTTGCTCTGATTTTCTTGTGTAAATGCATCAAAGAAGAAAAAAAGATTACATAGATTATCAGCACAGAAACAGGCCATTCGGCCCAACTGATGTATGGTGGCATTTATGTTCCATGTGAGCCTCCACCTACCCTACTTCATCTGACCCTATCAGCATATCTTTCCAAACAGTGGCTTTTCTCATCCTTGTTTTCAATTCCCACCATGGCCTCGCCCCTCTATGGGCCCAAGTTTCCACATGATTTGCGCCTGATTTTTAGGAGTAACTGGTGGAGAACGGACTATCTTAGAAATCGCAATTCTCCACATTTTTTTTTCTGCAGTTCTAGTCAGGTAGAACAGTTCTACTTTGGAACAGAATTTTTTCTTCAAAAGGGGGCGTGTCCGGCCACTGACGCCTGATTGCAAAGTTTCCACAGTGAAAACGTACTCCAAACTAAAGTAGAATGGAGCAAGTGAAGATTTTTGCAGAACTGAAAAAACCTGTTCTACACGTTAAAAAATCAGGCGCAGGTTACAAATTAGGCGTCCAGAACGAGGTGGGGAGGAGGGGGGGGGGGAAGGGAACTCATTAAATTCGACAATAAATCCTTATTTATACTTCTACAAATATTATACAAATAAATCCAACCTGAATAAACATTTGTAAGCAAAGAAAAGATTAAATAAACCATCTTCCCACCTGTGTGAAAGTGTTTCAGCCACGGAGAATGCTGCAGTCAGCCTGAGGCGCCCGTTCTTTCCCGCGGGGGGGGGGGAAGGCGCCCATTCTTCCCGCGGGGGGGGTAGGAGGCGCCCATTATTCCCGCGGGGGGGGGTAGGAGGCGCCCGTTCTTTCCCGCGGGGGGGGGAAGGCGCCCATTCTTCCCGCGGTGGGGTAGGAGGCGCCTGTTCTTCCCGTGGTGGGGGGGATAGAGGAGGCGCCCGTTCTTCCCGCGGGGGGGAAAGGAGGTGCCCGTTCTTCCCGCGGCGGGGTCGGGGGAAGGAGACAGTGAGAAGGCTGGAAGTGCTGATGTGCTGATGGCAATGTGCTTTTATTAAAAAAATGTTCAAAAATTAAACAGCTACAAAGAACTACAAAAATGGCCGAGTGCCAATGTTTTTTTCACACTGAGCATACGCGAACGCTCCAACGCGCACGCGCAGGGTTGCCGGCAGGAATAAAAATAATTTAAATAGTACCCGCCCCCTCCCACTTACAAAATCGGCGTGAGTGTAGGCTCCGCCCCCCTGGGCGCCGCGCCAGGCAGACAAGGAGCTGCAGAACGCTCCAGAATCGCGAAGTTTGTTTTAGGCGCCATTTTAGGCCCGAAAAACGGGCGCCCAGCTCGGAGGGGCGCCCTTTTTTATCGTGTGGAAACTTGGGCCCATATCTCTGTAATCTCCTCCAGCCCTACAACCCCCCGAGATTTCTGCACTCCTGTAATTCTGGCCTCTTGAGCATCCCCGATATTAATCGCTCCACCATTGGCGGCTATGCCTTCAGCTGCCTAGGCCTTAAGTTCTGGAATTCCCTCCATAAACCTCTCCACCTCTCTACCTGTGTCTCCTCCTTTAAGACGCTCCTTAAAACCTACCTCTTTGACCAAGCTTTGGTCACCTGTGCTAATATCTCCTTATGTGGCTCGGTGTTAAATTTTAGTTGTTAATGCCCATGTGAAGCGCCATGACATGTTTTACCATGTTACAGGCACTATATAAATACCAGTTGTTGTTTTCCTTTGTCTCTTTTGGCCATACATTATTTCCAACTCAAAGTTATATTATATTTAGCACTCAATTTACGCATAATTTTCTCTTCTCAGTCTCTCTGCTTTTCTTGTTTTATTTCTTATGCTGGTTTGAGTTCCTTCTCTATTATTTTATGTTTCTTTGCTGCATTAACAACACAGAGAGCTATATTTGGCTCCTATCTTTACTGACCAATTCTCTGACCACCGCTCTCCAGATTCCTTTCTCACTAATCCTTCATATCTCCCATTCCTCGGGGGTAATTTTTACTTTTAGCGATCGTGCAAATTAGGTGATATTGAGATCAGCTGGCTTTTGTGCATCGCTCCCAAATTTCATTTCCATTGACTTCAATATTCATTGCTCAGGTTGTTCTGCACACTACTGCATGCTGAAAGTGAGCGTAAACTGTGTTAAAAACTGAGAGGAGAAGTTGATTTTGTGATGTTGTTTGAGGGATCAATATTGGCCAGGACACCGGGGTAACTCCCCTGCTCTTCTTCGATATAGTGCCATGGGATCTTTTACGTCCACCTTAGAGGATAAATGGGGTCTTGGTTTAATGTCTCATTTGAAGGACGGCATCTCCGACAGTGCAGCACTTCCTCAGCACTGCAATGTGAGTGTCAACCCAGAATATGTGCTCAAGTTATTGGAGTCGGCCTTGAGCCCATGACCTTCTGATTCAAATCAACAAAAACAAAAATTTGTATTTATATAGCCCCTTTAACGTAGTCCCAAGGCGCCTCACAGGAGTATTATGAGATTAAAAAAACTTGACAGTGAGCCTCATAAGAAGAAATTAGCGCAGGTGACCAAAAGCTTGGTCAAAGAGGAGCTTCTTGAAAGAGGAAAGAGAGGTAGAGAGACAGAGAGGTTTAGGCAGGGAGTTTCAGAGCATGGGCCTAGGCAACAGAAGGCACAGCCACCGATGGTTATAAGCAATGATGATAATCAGGGATGCTCAAGAGGCCAGAATTAGAGGTGTGCAGACATCTCGGGGGAGGGTTGTGGGGCTGGAGGAGATTACAGAGATAGGGAGGGGCGAGGCCATGGAAAGATTTGAAAACAAGGATGAGAATTTTGAAATTTGAAATCAGGGCATGCTACTCACTTGAGCCATGATGTGAGATTGCATGCCTGACTATATAGCTTTAGCTGGCTTGCTGCTGCGGCTTGCAAGATCCACCATTATTTCTTTGGTTTGTTACTTTAATGTTTAAAGAAAGCATAAAATACACAGCTCAAGGAGAGTTCAACCATTTATTCAATCATTGATTTCTGGCATTCAAATACCTAGCAGTCTCAGTGAAGTTATTTTGGGACATCTCTTTATCCTCAGCTCTGGTCCAGAATGAGTAATGTTTATCAGCCTGGGTCACCTTGTTGCCAAAAAGCTCATATCGCAAACATATTCAGATTCAAATCAGAGTATCGAAGGAGAGGTGCAGAGAAAGTCATCACAGGATTACAGTATAAAGTAATTATTGTCACAACACCTATTCAGTACAATAATTAATATCATGCAGGTGTGAAAATTCAACAGCCATCAGGCATTCTGAAGGCGGTGGGGGGGATTTATCGAACCCATTTGTGTCAGCCATTGCTCAGAGGGCAGCACTCCAGCTGCTGAATCAGAAGGTTGTGGGTTTAAATTCCACTCCAGAGACTTGAGTACAAAAATGCAGGCTGACACTCCGACTGCTGCACTGTCAGAGGTGCCGCCATTCAGATGAGATGTAAAATCGAGACCCTGTCTGCCCTCTCAGGAAGATGTAAAAGATAAAACGGCACTCTTTCGAAGAGAGCAGAGGAGTTCTCCTGGTGTCCTGGGTCAATTTCCATCCCACAACTAACATCACTAAAACAGATTATCTGGTCATTTTCACATTGCTGTTTGTAGGAGCTTGCTGTGCACATATTAGCTGCCGCGTTTCCTACATTATAGCAGTGACTACACTTCAAAAGTACTTCATTTGGTGCAAAGCGCTTTGAGACGTCCCAAGTGTGTGAAAGGCGCTATTAATGGCAAGACTTTCTTTTTTTCTCTTGAAAAACTTGTTTTCTATTTGCCAATGAAAGAGGAAATAATTTAATGAGTGTGAATCCCATGCCTGAAATCTGCAGCAATAATCGGCACTGTGGGCTGGAATCTCCACTTTTTTTGCCTGCCTAACGCCCACTTAACGCCCATTTTACCGCTGAAATGATGTATAACGCCCATATATCGTTTATTTAGGCACAAAATGGAAACTTGCAGGCATTTTTCGGAAACTTATCGCTGAGCATTACTTTCCCCATGTGGTTAACGCCGAGAAAAAATATTACTGCCCGCCCACAGAATCAGCAGGATGGGCGAATTCAACGCCCATAATATCGCCCAGCGTTACTTTCCGCACGGTATTAACGCCGAGATTCAATATTAATGCCCGGTGACTGTTCTTGTCACAAAGAGCATATTTACCCAAACTAGCAGGCATGGAGATCGCCCATCGTCAATTTCACCAACTTGCACACATATCGCCCACAATATCGCTCGCTCAAAAAACCCCCCACAAAAAGTGGAACTAACCGGAACGAATCACAGTGTTAGGGACGCCATGTTATAGATCACATGCCGCATCCTTTAAAAGGCTGCTGTGCTGCAACCTCGGAGGAGTTCGGTGTACTCTGTAAGTCGTTGGAGTTGATGTGAACATCTGTGAAAATATCTTGACCACACTGTGACCGATTGGAATTGAAGAGGAATGCTCGTCGGGACATTCCTTGTTTGTGTGCAATGAGTGGCAAACAGAGCAACTGCAATGGGGCCTGTCCTTTCTCACCCGCTCTTGGTGACCAAATACATGCAGCAGACTCAACATCGCCGAAGGAACGCTGCACTGCATTATGTGCCCAATGTACGAAGTGACAGACTGATGAGGAGGACCAGACGTTACACCCTCCACAAGTACAAAGCGAAGCATTCTTACCTCGACTTGCCCGACACCACCTGCCTTCGGAGACTGCGCTTCCACAAAGAAGTTATCACTGAGGTATGCCAGCTGATAAGGGCAGATCTGCAGCCTGCCAGCACCATCAGTATTGCACTGTCCGTCGAGGTCAAAGTCACCGCGGCACTGTCGTTCTACGTGTCAGGTTCTTTTCAGGCCATAGCTGGCAACATTTGCGGACTTTCTCAGCATGCCACACATCGCTGCATTCGACAGGTCACTGAAGCCCTGTACGCAAGAAGGAGGGACTTGATCAGCTTCCCTATGACCAGGGAGGCAGAGTGAGAGAACTCTAGGTTTCTCCAGAATTGCAAACTTCCCCAAGGTGCAGGGAGCAATGGACTGTACGTACATCGCGAAGCGGGCACCTTTTCAGGATGCTGAGGTTTTCAGGAACCGCAAGGGATCCCACCCCCTGAATGTCTAGCTGGTTGTCGACCACCAGCAAATTACACTGGCAGTGAATGCTCAATTTCGGGGCAGCATCCATGATGCTCACATCCTGCATGAGAGCACTGTATCTGACTTGTCAAACAATGAGCCACAAGGTCAATGCTGGATGCTTGGTAACAAAGGATATGGCCTTGCTACCTTGTCTGATGACCCCCACACCAAGGCCGAGAGGTGATACAATGAGAGCCACAGAGGAACTCGCAATATTGTGGAGAAAACCATTGGAGTGCTGAAGCAGTGCTTCAGATGCCTGGACCACTGAGGAGGCGAGCTCCAATACCACCCTGAGCAGGTAGCTCAATTCGTGGTGGTCTGCTCCATGTTACACAACTTGGCTATCAGGAGGGGACAAGAATAGCCTGATGAGTCTGACAGTCCACCTCACCAGAGCGAGGAAGAGGAGGACAAGGAGGCGGACGCTGACATCGACCCAGACAATCAGGCTTATGCTGAAGCCATACACCGCCCCCCTGTAGACCGCATGTAAGGGCCCATGGTGGCATGATAGCTGCAAGAGCCTTATGTCAGGAGCTCATCAATGATCACTTTGCCCAAAAGAACGTTGGTGTTATTTCCACGGCTGACACACTGCTGGGTGTGCAGGTCATACATCCATGATGGGCATCACCTTGGTGACAGTTAAAGTTTACGTTGATTGAAGTTAAGTGTGATTATACCCTTTGATGTTAAGGAATCACCAACGTGTAATGGTGCAGCTATCTGAGCCAATGTGCTGCAAGGTTTTGTTAAATAAAAAACATTTAAACCGAACATTAGTCTGAAATCATCAGTACTTCTGTACAAACCAACCCTACCCACTGCCCCCCCACCCCCGCTTCTCCTCCCCCCCGCTTCTCCTCCCCACCTCTACCCCTTCCCCTTAACCTCCTGATTCCAAGCCGCCTGGCCGAGGAGGTCCTCAGGCAATGCTTCATTGGTGGGGGGTAGGGCGGGGGGCGAAGCGCTGCTTGGACGGATACGGGAGAGGACGGCCCCGAGGTGGGAACGTGCTCCGAACCATAAGCAAGATGTTGCTGCTGGCTCTCATGTGTGGTTGGCAATGGGGTGCTTCAACTTGGGGTGCAGTGCCACACTCCGGGACCACTGGGAGCCCTCTGTCACCAGTGTTCCTGGCTACCAGCTCCAGAGCCTCCTCCATCCCTTCCATTTTATATATTATTTGTTGATCAAAAACTCAGTGCTAACTATGTTCTTGGTGCTTAGTGGGCTTTTTGCTGCTGGTGAATCTCCGTCGTGCCTCCCACAACAGCCAAACAAGCACACACCACAGCCACACACGCTTTCAGTGCCTCTGAGCTCCCTCTCACTTTGTCTCTTCTTCTGCGCATGTCATGATGACCCTTGACCTCCTGAATCGCGGGAATCAAGTGTTGCCATGCCGTTGCTAAAGACAGACACACTTTACAACAGAAGGTCAGAAAAATTTAACACTGCCGCCCATTTGATATCGTTCGCGGTAACGGCTATTTTCAATAATGTAAACTAGATGTTTTGAGAATGAGTGCGGAGCCGGCGATCTGAAAACCTTTTTTTAACGCCCATGCCGGAAATAACGCCCATTTTTGGCCGATAAGCTCAAAAGTGGAGGTTCTAGTCCTAAGCCTTTTAAAGAATAGTTGCTCTCAAATGGAACATCACATCACATTACTGCACACCCCAATTTGCTTGAGCATCTGTTTATGTACATGTCTGGTTTATGTGTGTTGACTGGATGAGTGACAGAACTCATTAAACACTTTTAGCAACCATATCGTACCAAGGTCTTCATTCCACCTGCTTGGGTTAATTTAAACAATTCCTCCAGAGCTGCAATTGTGCTGCCTCGTCTCCTTGATTATATGAAATTATACACGTTCGTTCAGAATTTTATTTATTGTCTGACAAGTGTATTTTATAGTGTATTGGAAGGCAAGCTTCCCTAACCTTGGAAAGTGCTGTTTTCATATTAATCATTCAGATTCATAATTAAGTTATTCATACGATTTTGCAGCAACATTTAGCAATTCCTAGAGGTAATCTCATTCAAAACTCTGCTGCTCATGTCCTAACTCGCACCAGGTGCTATTCACCCATCACCCCTGTATTCGCTGACCCATTTTAGCATCTGGTCCAGCAATGCCTCGATTTTAAAATTCTCATCCTTGTTTTCAAATCCCTTCATGGCCTCACCCCTCCCTATCTCTGTAATTTTCTCCAACCCCACAACGGCCCTCCCCCCCCCCCGCGATCTCTGCGCTCCTCCAATTCTCGCCTCTTGCACAACCCCGATGGTGGTTGTGCCTTTAGCTGCTTAGGCCCTAAACTCTGGAATTCCCTCCTTAAACTCTCCGCCTCTTGATCTCTCTCTCCTCTTTAAGATGCTCCATAAATTCTACCTCTTTGACCAAGCTTTTGATCACCTGTCCTAATATCTCGGCTCGCAGTCAAATTTAATGCTCCTGTGAAGCGCCTTTCAAGTTTTACTATGTTAAAGGTGCTACGTAAATGCAAGTTGTTGTTGTTTTGCCAGCAGATGTCTCCTAAATCTTTTTTGCGGGGGCTTTGTCAGGTAATTGCTGGCTGCCATTATTTTCTATTCTGTTTTCAGTCTCCACTGAGAGGCTTCTAGGTCACATAGGATTAAACTAATCCAGTCATCACTAAAGAAGACAAATCCTTAAACAAGGAACAGGCATTATCTCTCACCTTTAAAGGACACCCTGAAAAAGATTCAGACAATGTTCAATGCCAGCCATTGTAGGACTTTTTCCTACGGGTTTCAAACACCAAGACATAAGGACACTGAGATTTTCCAATACAATGGATTTTATTAAAAAGATTAAAGATGACTATAAATTCCTAGTTCAAAACTACCGAGTACAGATTTAAAGGGCTAGACTTTCCACTTTGCTGGCTATCACCCAAAAAATGGGCGATGTTCCAGCCTTGGCGATGTGTCAGCCTTCATGATCGCTGGAACATCGGCCATTTTTGGGATCACGACTTTCGGCTCAGTGATAGTCCAGCAATGTGAAATGGGCAAAGCGATAACCCAAGCGCTGTGAAATATCAAACAAACTACAAATTATCCGCTTACCGATTTCAGATTCAATACGTACATACAAGCAACAGGAAATGTGCGCTAATTAACACAGTAGTGAATTCGATTCTGCACAGATTATTTTCCAAGAGGGCAGTCGTATTCACCTCTGCCACACTTGTCATTTCCACCAACTGCTGAAGGTAGTAGGAAGACATGCAATCGCCTCTTGTTATTAAGGATAAAATAAAGTCAAAAAAAGCATCATCTACAACAACAACGTGAATTAATATTGCGCCACACAAGGAGATGTTAGGGCAGATAACTAAAAGCTTCGTCAAAGAAATAGTTTTTAAGGAGTATCCTAAAGGAGGAGAGAGAGGTGGCAATATGTACCATCTACAAGCTGCACTGAAAAACTCACCAAGGCTTTGTCAACAACACCTCCCAAAACTGTGATCCCTAAAAACTAGAACGACAAGGTGCATGGAACACCTTCACCTCCAAGTTCCCCTCCAAGTCACACACCATCCTGACTTGGAAATATTTCACCATCCCTTCATCGTCCCTCAGTCAATATCCTGGAAATCCCTACCTAACAGCACCGTGGGAGTACCTTGCACTGACCACACTCGATCAGCTCCTCTGGACAGGCCACATTGTTCACATGCCAGACACGAGACTCCCAAAGCAAGAGCTCTACTCGGAACTCCTTCACGGCAAACGAGCCAAAGGTGGGCAGCGGAAACTGCCTGAAGTAGAGGAAGTGCAGACGAGAGGGCGCTGAGCTCCTCGAGGCTCAACGCCGAGAGCATGCAGAAATCAAGCGCAGGAGCGGAAAGAGCATGCAGCAAACCAGTCCCACCCACCCCTTCCCTCAATGACTATCTGTTCCACCTGTGACACAGTCTGTGGCTCTTGTATTGGACCGTTCAGCCACCAAATAACTCGTTTCAGGAGTGGAAGCAAGAATTCCTCGATTTCGAGGGACTGCCTATGATGATGATGATGATGATGATGGGAGTATCTTCACCAAATGGACTGCAGCGGTTCAAGAAGGTGGTTCACCACCATCTTCTCAAGGGCAATTAGGGATGGGCAATAAATGCTGGCCTTGCCAGAGATACCCATATCCCATGAATGAATGAAAATAAAAATGCTGGAAGAATTCAGCAGATCAAGCAGCATCTGTAGAGAGAGAAACAGTGTTAACGTTTCGGGTCAATGATCTTGTATCCACCACTGAATTTAGGGAGCTAGGAATTAAATTAAAATGTCGGAACTCAAAGGTAGTACTCTCAGGATTGCTACCAGTGCCACGTGCAAATCAGAGTAGAAATAGCAGGATAGTTAAGATGAATATGTGGCTTGAGGAATGGTGCAAGAGGAGGGATTCAAATTCCTGGGATATTGGAACCGCTTCTGGGGGAGATGGGACCAGTACAAACTGGACGATCTGCACCTGGGCAGGACAGGAACCGATGTCCTTGGCGGAGTGTTTGCTCGTGCTGTTAGGGAGGGTATAAACAAACATGACAGGGGGATTGGAATCTATGCAGGGAAACAGAGGGAAGTAAAATGGGGGCAGAAGCAAAAGATAGAAAGGAGATAAGTAAAAGTGGAGGGCAGAGAATTCAAAGGCAACAATCAAAAAGGGCTACATTACAACATAATTCTAAAAGGACAAAGAGTGTTAAAAAAAACAAGCCTGAAGGCTTTGTGTCTCAATGCGAGGAGCAATCAAAATAAGGTGAATGAATTAACTGCGTAAACAGCTGTTAACGGATATGATTTAATTGGGATTACGGAGACGTGGCTCCAGGCTGACTGAGGCTGAGAACTCAACATCCAGGGGTATTCAACATTCAGGAAAGATAGACAGAAAAGAAAAGGAGGTGGGGTTGCGTTGCTGGTTAAAGAGGAGATTAATGCAATAGTGTGGAAGGACATTAGCTTGGATGATGTGGAATCTGCATGGGTAGAGCTGCAGAACACCAAAGGGCAGAAAACGCTAGTGGGATTTGTGTACAGACCACCAAACAGTAGTCGGGGGGTTGGGGATGGCATCAAACAGGAAATTAGGGATGCGTGCAATAAAGGTACAGCAGTTATCATGGGCCACTTTAATCTACATATAGATTGGGCTAACCAAACTGGTAGCAATATGGTAGAGGAGGATTTTCTGGAGTGTATAAGGGATGGTTTGCTAGACCAATATGTCGAGGAACCTGGAGAGCTGGCCATCCTATATTGGGTTTTGTGTAATGAGAGAGGATTAATTAGCAATCTTGTTGTGCGAGGCCCTTGGGGAAGAGTGACCATAATATGGTGCAATTCTTCATTAAGATGGAGAGTGACACAGTTAATTCAGAGACTAGGGTCCTGAACTTAAAGAAAGGTAACTTCAATGGTATGAGACGTGAATTGGTTAGGATAGACTGGCGAATGATACTTAAAGGGTTGACGGTGGATAGACAATAGCAGACATTTAAAGTTCACATGGATGAACTTCAACAATTGCACATCCCTGTCTGACGTAAAAATAAAACAGGTAAGGTGGCTCAACCGTGGCTAATAAGGGAAATTAGGGATAGTGTTAAATCCAAGGAAGAGGCATATAAATTGGCCAGAAAAAGCAGCAAACCTGAGGACTGGGAGAAATTTAGAATTCAGCAGAGGAGGACAAAGGGTTTAATTAGGAGGGGGCGGAGAAAGAGTTTGAGAGTAAGCTTGCAGGGAACATAAAAACTGACTGCAAAAGCTTCTATAGATATTTGAAGAGAAAAAGATTAGTGAAGACAAATGTAGGTCCCTTGCAGTCAGAATCAGGTGAATTTATAATGGGGAACAAAGAAATGGCAGACCAATTGAACAAATACTTTGGTTCTGTCTTCACGAAGGAAGACACAAATAACATTCTGGAAATACTAGGGGACCGAGGGTCGAGCGAGAAGGAGGAACTGAAGGAAATCCTTATTAGTCAGGAAATTGTGTTTGAGAAATTGATGGGATTGAAGGCCGATAAATCCCCAGGGCCTGATAGTCTGCATCCCAGAGTATTTACGGAAGTGGCCCTAGAAATAATGGATGCATTCGTAGTCATTTTCCAAAATTCTATGGACTTTGGATCAGTTCCGATGGATTGGAGGGTTGCTAATGTAACCCCACTTTTTGAAAAATGAGGGAGAGAGAAAACATGGAATTATAGACGGTTAGCCTGACATCGGTAGTGGGGAAAATGTTGGAATCAATTATTAAAAATGTAATAGCAGCGCATTTAGAAAGCAGTGACAGGATCGGTCCAAGTCAGCATGGATTTATGAAAGGAAAATCATGCTTGACAAATCTTCTAGAATTTTTTGAGGATGTAACTAGTAGAGTGGACAAGAGAAAACCAGTGGATTTATTTAAACTTTCAAAAGGCTTTTGATAAGGTCCCACACAAGAGATTAATGTGCAAAATTAACGCACATGGTATTTGAGGTAATTTATTGACGTGGGTACATAGAAACATAGAAACATAGAAAATAGGTGCAGGAGTAGGCCATTCGGCCCTTCTAGCCTGCACCGCCATTCAATGAGTTCATGGCTGAACATTCAACTTCAGTACCCCATTCCTGCTTTCTCGCCATACCCCTTGATCCCCCTAGTAGTAAGGACCTCATCTAACTCCTTTTTGAATATATTTAGTGAATTGGCCTCAACAACTTTCTGTGGTAGAGAATTCCACAGGTTCACCACTCTCTGGGTGAAGAAGTTCCTCCGCATCTCGGTCCTAAATGGCTTACCCCTTATCCTTAGACTGTGACCTCTGGTTCTGGACTTCCCCAACATTGGGAACATTCTTCCTGCATCTAACCTGTCTAACCCCGTCAGAATTTTAAATGTTTCTATGAGGTCCCCTCTCATTCTTCTGAACTCCAGTGAATACAAGCCCAGTTGATCCAGTCTTTCTTGATAGGTCAGTCCCGCCATCCCGGGAATCAGTCTGGTGAACCTTCGCTGCACTCCCTCAATAGCAAGAATGTCCTTCCTCAGGTTAGGAGACCAAAACTGTACACAATACTCCAGGTGTGGCCTCACCAATGCCCTGTACAACTGTAGCAACACCTCCCTGCCCCTGTACTCAAATCCCCTTGCTATGAAGGCCAACATGCCATTTGCTTTCTTAACCGCCAGCTGCACCTTCATGCCAACCTTCAATGACTGATGTACCATGACACCCAGGTCTCTTTGCACCTCCCCTTTTCCTAATCTGTCACCATTCAGATAATAGTCTGTCTCTCTGTTTTTACCACCAAAGTGGATAACCTCACATTTATCCACATTATACTTCATCTGCCATGCATTTGCCCACTCACCTAACCTATCCAAGTCGCTCTGCAGCCTCACAGCATCCTCCTCGCAGCTCACACTGCCACCCAACTTAGTGTCATCCGCAAATTTGGAGATACTACATTTAATCCCCTCATCTAAATCATTAATGTACAGTGTAAACAGCTGGGGCCCCAGCACAGAACCTTGCGGTACCCCACTAGTCACTGCCTGCCATTCTGAAAAGTATCCATTTACTCCTACTCTTTGCTTCCTGTCTGACAACCAGTTCTCAATCCATGTCAGTACACTACCCCCAATCCCATGTGCTCTTACTTTGCACATCAATCTCTTGTGTGGGACCTTGTCGAACGCCTTCTGAAAGTCCAAATATACCACATCAACTGGTTCTCCCTTGTCCACTCTACTGGAAACATCCTCAAAAAATTCCAGAAGATTTGTCAAGCATGATTTCCCTTTCACAAATCCATGCTGACTTGGACCTATCATGTCACCTCTTTCCAAATGCGCTGCTATGACATCCTTAATAATTGATTCCATCATTTTACCCACTACCGATGTCAGGCTGACCGGTCTATAATTCCCTGTTTTCTCTCTCCCTCCTTTTTTAAAAAGTGGGGTTACATTGGCTACCCTCCACTCCATAGGAACTGATCCAGAGTCAATGGAATGTTGGAAAATGACTGTCAACGCATCCACTATTTCCAAGGCCACCTCCTTAAGTACTCTGGGATGCAGTCCATCAGGCCCTGGGGATTTATCGGCCTTCAATCCCATCAATTTCCCCAACACAATTTCCCGGCTAATAAGGATTTCCCTCAGTTCCTCCTCCTTACTAGACCCCCCGACCCCTTTTATAACCGGAAGGTTGTTCGTGTCCTCCTTCGTGAATACCGAACCAAAGTACTTGTTCAATTGGTCCGCCATTTCTTTGTTCCCCGTTATGACTTCCCCTGATTCTGACTGCAGAGGACCTACATTTGTCTTTACTAACCTTTTTCTCTTTACATATCTATAGAAACTTTTGCAATCCATCTTAATGTTCCCTGCAAGCTTCTTCTCATACTCCATTTTCCCTGCCCTAATCAAACCCTTTGTCCTCCTCTGCTGAGTTCTAAATTTCTCCCAGTCCCCAGGTTCGCTGCTATTTCTGGCCAATTTGTATGCCACTTCCTTGGCTTTAATACTATCCCTGATTTCCCTTGATAGCCACGGTTGAGCCACCTTCTCTTTTTTATTTTTATGCCAGACAGGAATGTACAATTGTTGTAGTTCATCCATGCGGTCTCTAAATGTCTGCCATTGCCCATCCACAGTCAACCCCTTAAGTATCATTCGCCAATCCATCCCAGCCAATTCACGCCTCATATCTTCAAAGTTAGCCTTCTTCAAGTTCTGGACAATGGTCTCTGAATTAACTGTTTCATTCTCCATCCCAATGCAGAATTCCACCATAGAGAACTGGTTGGCAGACAGGAAGCAAAGAGTAGGATTAAATGGGTCCTTTTCAGAATGGCAGGCAGTGACTAGTGGGGTGCTGCAGGGCTCAATGCTGGAACTTCAGTACCCCATTCCTGCTTTCTCTCCATACCCCTTGATCCCTTTTGCCCATAAGGGCTATATCTAACTCCCTTATGAATATATCTAATGAACTGGCCTCAACAACGTTCTGTGGTAGAGAATTCTACAGGTTCACAATTCTCTGAGTGAAGAAGTTTCTCCTCATCTCAGTCCTAAATGGCTTACCCCTTATCCTTAGACTGTGACCCCTGGTTCTGGACTTTGCCAACATCGGGAACATTCTTCCTGCATCTAACCTGTCCGATCCTGTCAGAATTTTGTATGTTTCTATGTGATCCCCTCTCATTCTTCTAAATTCCAGTGAATATAAGCCTAGTCGATCCAATCTTTCTTCATATGTCAGTCCTGCCATCACGGGAAACAGTCTGGTGAACCTTCGCTGCACTCCCTCTATAGCAAGAATGTCCTTCTTCAGATTAGGAGATCAAACTCAAGATGTGGTCTCACCAAGGCCCTGTGCAACTGCAGTAAGACTCCCTGCTCCTATACTCAAAACCCCTTGCTATGAAGGCCAACATGCCATTTGCCTTCTTTACTGCCTGCTGTAACTGCATGCCTACCTTCAATGACTGATGTGCAATGAGACCCAGGTCTCATTGCACCTCCCCTTTTACGAATCTGTCACCATTCAGATAATAATCTGCCTTCCTGTTTTTGCAACCAAAGTGGATAACCTCACACTTATCCACATTATACTGCATCTGCCATGCATTTGCCCATTCACCAAACCTATCCAAGTCCCCCTGCAGCGTCCTAGCATCCTCTTCGCAACTCGCACTGCATCCCAGCTTAGTGTTAGCTGCAAACTTGGAGATATTACATTCAATTCCTTCGTCTAAATCATTAATGTACATTGTAAATAGGTGGGGTCCCAGCACTGAATCCTGCAGTACCCCACTAGTCACTGCCTGCCATTCTGAAAAGGACCCATTTATTCCCATTATAACATTAAGTATATCTTACCCTATGCGTTCCCATGAAGTTTACCAGAAAGATAAAATTTCTCCCCTCTTTAAGGACCATTACCTTTCCGACTGGTGGGCAGACGGATGGTCCGACCCAACTGAAATTGCCCCCGAGTTGGGGAGACGGAAGTGGGTTTCTGCTGCGTCCTGTGTTCCTGGCCTGTTGGGCACGTGCCGACCCCTTACCGCCCGGTGCGACCCCATTCTGCCCCGGGAGAGAAAATACCCCACAGAGCCATCGCCGTTCGGTGCCCCCAACAGCTTTTCCCGGTGAGAAGCTGCCAGTGACTGGGCAGTACGTCCACCCTTAAAGGGCTTGGTTGCATGGCCGTGGCCACAATTTTATTTTAATTGTTAGTCGACAATGGCGGCCACGGGTTCGGCCAGGCCGCCAATAGGCTCAGTGGGTACCACTGAAGTGCCTGCAGAGCTCGCAGTGGCCCTCCACTTTAAGTGAAGGGGATGGATGTTGCTACGGATCAGCATGCTGATGACACTGCCTGCCTTCCACCCGGCTCCTGGCTCACTTCCACCCCTCTGCTGCCCCACACACTTCCGCAATGATTTTCAACAGTTAAAAGAGGCCAACTTTGCTCTATTCTCCACCTCATCAATTTGGGCGGAGAATATTCATTTAATTCAAATTATCCGCCCCAAACGGGGCGGAGGGCAATTTCAGCCCCATACAGTCTTCAATAAGAATTGACCTTCTGCCTATTGCCAGGCTTCCCATAGATACATACAACAACTCAACATAGGGCTCTCCTCTTTGTTAGCTTCTGCAGTTATCCACCCATTGCCCTTCTTCTAATCAGGTCTTTCTGAATATGGTCCAATCATCTCAGCTGTGGTCTCCTAAGTAATCTTTACACTGCTGGGGACCATGTTATCATCTTCCCAGAGTATCAATCTTTAGACATACTGGATGCTTAAGCCGAGAAGTTATTCTTCATCACATTTTTTGTTAACATGGTGTTGGTGTGGTGAGCAGTTGGCTCCTATATCCTTAACATTCGAGTTCATAAACAGTGATTTTTTTATACCAAAGCAAAATACTGCTGGATATCTGAAGTATAAATGGAAAAAGCTGGACTCCACATTGAGTTCAACAGCTTCAGATCTTAACCGCTGCTTCCATTTTTTTTTTAGACAGCTGGTAATGATTCTGCTATTCGTTTTAATCATTCCTGCCTTCCACCCTATCATAGATCTTCTCTTTTGTCTTTTCCTCCCCACCCCACCTTTGTGTGCCCCTGTACTTACTTAAAGCCTGTTAGATCTGTAACATTCACCATTTCTGACGAAAGGTCTCCGGCCTGAAACGTTAACTCTGTTTCTCTCTCCACAGATGGTTCCTGACCCGCTGAGTATTTCCAGCATTTTCCATTTATATGTGTTGTACGCTGCCATTTCACATACAGAGAAATCGAAAGTTACAAAACTGAACAATACAGTATAATCCCATAGCTTTGATCTAACTGTGCATTGTTATAGGTCTGGAGTTTAGAAATATGAGAGGTAATCTCATTGAAACATATGATTCTGAGGGGGATTGACAGGGGTTGTTTCCCCTGGCTGGAGAGTCTAGAACCAAGGGGCATAGTCTCAGGATAAGGTGCCAGTCATTTGAGACTGAAATGAGGTGGAATTTCTTCACTCAGAGGGTAGTGAATCTTTGGAATTCTCTGCCCCAAAGGGCTGTAAAAGCTGAGTCGTTGAGTATGTTCTAGGCTGAGATCGATAGATTCTTGGACTCTAGGGGAATCAAGGAATATGGGGATCGGGCAGGAAAGTGGAGTTGAGGTCAAAGATCAGCCATGTTCTTATTGAATGGTGGAGCAGACTCGAGGGGCCGTATGGCCTACTCCTGCTCCTATTTCTTATGTTCTCATATACTTATGTCGAGTTGCAACTTCTCAGTTCCTTCTCACAATTATTTGCTTTTATGATCTGTAAATACTGATTATATTTTGATACCCATTATTGCACAGAAAATGAAATCATATGAAAATGCTTTCAATTGAATTAAAACTGTAAACATGATTTCAGAGCATGAAATTATATTATATTGCATCATGAGTGATTGGTCAATCTCATGAAATGTAAATTCTTAACTAATTATTTATTTTGCTAGTTATGGTGTCTTCTTCAGGAACTTGAGCACATAAATCTAGGCTGACACTCCACTGCAGTGCTGAGGGAGTGCTGCACTGTCTTTCAGATGAGATGTTACACCGAGACCCCATCTACCCTCTCAGGTGGACGTAAAAGATCCCATGGCACTATTTTGAAGAAGAGCAGGGGAGTTATCCCTGGCGTCCTGGCCAATATTTATCCCTCAATCAATATAACAAAAAAAACAGAGTATCTGGTCATTATTGTTCTGTATTTAACCCTTTGTAACTTGCATTATACCTGACCACGAGAGGGCCCACCTGTTGGAGTCCCAAGGGATCCCAGCATCCCTTGGGAGCACAGTATATAAGCAGGCCACCCATGAAGTACCTGCACTCTGGAACCTTAATAAAGGAGCTAAGGTCACACTTGCTTATTACACACAGTACTAAGTCTCACCATTTATTATGAGTGTAACAATTGGCGACGAGGTAAAGAACAACGGCGCGAAAATGCAAAGAACATTCAGCATCCTGGAGAAGTTCTCAGAAGAGGACAATTGGGAGGCCTTTGTGGAGAGACTCGACCAATACTTTGTGATCAATGAGCTGGAAGGGGACGAGAATGCCACCAAATGAAGGGCAATTCTCCTAACTGTCTGTGGGGCAACAACCTATGGCCTCATGAAGAATCTCCTGGCTCTGGCAAAACCAACAGAGAAATCCTACGAAGAATTGTGTACGCTGGTCCGGGAGCACCTAAATCCTAAGGAAAGCCTTTTGATGGTGAGATATCGGTTCTACACGTGTCAACGATCGGAGGGCCAGGAAGTGGCGAGCTACGTCGCCGAACTAAGGTACCTCGCAGGACACTGTGAGTTTGAGGGATTCCTAGAACAAATGCTCAGAAACCTTTTTGTACTGGGCATCAGACATGAGACAATCCTTCGCAAACTGTTGAATGTAGAAACTCCGAATCTGAGTAAAGCCATAACAATAGCCGAGGCATTTGTGTCCACCAGCGACAACACCAAGCAGATTTTGCAGAACAAAGAAGTTTCGGCCAGTACTGTGCATAAAGTAATGTCGGCTTTGAGCAGAAATGTACAGGGCAGAACGTACATGCTGGCTGCTGTGGCCCGACCTCAATTGACCCAAAGTCTGCGATCATCTGTTAATGCGAGGCAGTTAACACCCTGTTGGCACTGCGGAGGTGATAATCAGCCCCATCAACGCCACTTTAGGCACTATGCGTGCAATGGTTGCAGAACAATGGGACACCTCCAACGAATGTGCAGGCGAGATGCAAACCCTGCAAACCACCACGTTGCAGAGGAAGATCGATCCACTGTGGATCAGACTGAGTTGGACACTCATACAGAGGAGGCAGAAGTGTATGAGGTACACACGTTCACGACGAAATGCCCACCAATAATGTTGAAAGTTGAACTGAACGGCATTGCAGTATCTATGGAGCTGAACACTGGGGCAAGTCAGTCCACAATGAGTAAAAAGGCTTTCGACAGGCTGTGGATAAAGAAGGCACACAGGCCCAACCTCAGCCCCATTTACACTAAACTAAGGACTTATTCCAAGGAACTAATCCCTGTAATTGTCAGTGCACAAGTCAAAGTCTCCTATGATGGAGCTGTACACGAACTCCTGCTGTGGATTGTGCCAGGGGATGGCCCCACGTTGTTTTGTAGAAGCTGGCTGGGGAAAATCCGCTGGAAGTGGGACGACATCCGAGCGCTTTCGTCCGTCGACGACACCTCATGTACACAGGTTCTAAGCAAGTTCCCATTGCTATTCGAGCCAGGCATTAGAAGTTTCTCGAGGGCAAAAGTGCAGATCCATTTGATTCCCGGTTACCGACCCATCCATCACAAGGCTCGGGCAGTACCGTATATGATTCGTGCAAAAGTGGAAATTGAGCTGGACAGGCTGCAACGCGAAGACATCATCGCGCCGGTGGAATTCAACGACTGGGTCAGTCCGATTGTCCCGGTACTCAAGGAGGGCGGTACGGTTAGAATTTGCGGGGACTATAAAGTAACGATTACCCGTTTTTCGCTGCAAGACCAGTACCCGCTACTCAAGGCAGACGACCTATTTGTGAACCTGGCTGGAGGGAAGACGTTCACCAAGCTGAACCTGACCTTGGCCTACTTGTCGCAGGAGCTGGAGGAATCACCTGCATCAACACGCACAAAGGTCTGTTTATCTACAACCGTTGCCCGTTCGGGATTCGGTCGGCCGTGGCAATCTTCCAGCGGAACATGGGGAGCCTGCTAAAGACGGTTCCTTGCTCAGTGGTCGTCCAGGACGACATATTGGTTACAGGTCGGGACACCATGGAGCACTTGAAGAACCTGGAGGAGGATCTTAGTCTGTTGGATCGTGTGGGGCTCAGGTTGAAATGCTCGAAATGTGTTTTCCTGGCACAGGAGGTCGAATTCTTAGGAAGGAGAATTGCAGCAGACGGCATCAGGCCCACCGATGCCAAGAAGGAGGCCATCAAGAACGCGCCACGACCACAGAACGTGACAGAGCTGTGGTCATTCCTGGGATTCCTTAACTATTTCGGTAATTTCCTACCTGGGTTAAGCACCCTGCTAGGAGCCTTACATACGCTACTGTGCAAAGGAGACGACTGGGTGTGGGCGAATTCACAAGAGACTGCCTTTAAGAAAGCCAGAAATTTATTGTGTTCTAACAAACTGCTTGTCCTGTATAATCCATGTAAACGATTAGTGTTAGCTTGCGATGTGTCGTCATACGGGGTCGGGTGTGTGTAACAACAGGCTAATGATTCAGGGATTTTGCAACCGGTTGCGTATACATCCAGGAGTTTGTCCAAGGCTGAAAGGGCCTACAGCATGGTTGAAAAAGAGGCTCTGGCGTGCGTTTACAGGGTAAAAAAAATGCACCAAAACTTATTTGCCTCAAGTTCGAGCTTGAAACTGACCACAAGCCATTCATATCGCTGTTCTCTGAGAGCAAAGGGATTACTACCAATGCCTCTACCCGCATCCAAAGATGAGCGCTCATGCTGTTGGCATACAACTATATAATCTGCCACAGACCAAACACAGAGAACTGCGCTGATGCTGTCAGTCGGCTACCATTGCCCACCACCAGGATGGAAATGGCACAGCCAGCGGACTTGCTCATGGACAGGGAGGCATTTAAGAATGAGAAGTCCCCCATTACAGCCCGCCAGATCAGGGCCTGGACCAGCCAGGATCCTTTACTGTCCTTGGTAAAAAAAACTGTGTCCTCCATGGGAGCTGGTTCAGTGTCCCAGTGGAGAGGCAGAAAGTGATTAAGCCACTCCAAAGACGCAAAGACGAGTTGTCCCTGCGAGTGGACTGTCTTTTGTGGGGCAATCGCGTGGTCTTGCCCAAGAAAGGCAGAGACACATTTATTTGCGAACTGCACAACATCCACCTCGGCATCGTAATGATGAAAGCCATAGCCAGATCTCACGTGTGGTGGCCTGGCATCGACTCAGATTTAGAGTCATGCGTGTGCCAGTGCAACACTTGCTCTCAGTTGAGCAACGCACCCAGAGAGGCACCGCTAAGTTTGTGGTCGTGGCCATCCTAACCGTGGTCGAGGATCAGTGTTGACTATGCAGGCCCATTCCTCGGCAAAATGTTTTTGGTTGTCGTGGACACTTACTCAAAATGGATTGAATGTGCAATAATGTCTGTAAGCACATCCACGGCCACCATTGAAAGCCTACGAGTCATGTTTGCCATGCACGGCTTGCCTGATGTCCTAGTCAGCGATAATGGGCCGTGCTTCACCAGTGCTGAATTCAAGGAATTTATGACCCACAACGGGATCAAACATGTCACATCTGCCCCGTTCAAGCCCGCGTCCAACGGCCAGGCAGAACGAGCTGTTCAGACCATCAAGCAAAGCTTGAAACGTGTGTCGGAAGGCTCCCTGCAGACCCGGTTGTCCCGTGTGCTGCTCAGCTACCACACCAGGCCCCACTCATTCGCCCAGGATTCGCCCAGTTGAGCTGCTCATGAAAAGGACGCTTAAAACAAGGCTCTCTCTTGTCCACTCTGATCTCCATGATCACGTTGAGGGCAAGCGGCATCAACAAAGTATGTACCATGACCGCGCAAATTTGTCACGTGATATTGAGATCTATGATCCTGTGTTTGTGCTCAATTATGGACATGGTCCCAAATGGCTCGCTGGCACAGTCACAGCCAAGGAGAGGAGTAGGATGTTTCAGGTCAAACTGACCAATGGACAAATGCACAGAAAATATTTGGACCAAATCAAATTGCGGTTCACCAACAGTTACGAACAACCCGAAGAGGACACCACCAACTTTGACCTTCCAACACACACACAAGTGACAACTGACATCATGGTTGACCACAAAACTGAATTCATCATCTCCAGCAGTCCGGCAAGGCCGGCTGCCTAACAGCCCAGTGAAGAACTGACCAACCCATCCACACCAGCATTTGTACCGAGACGATCGACAAGGGAGCGCAAAGCCCCAGATCATCTCACCTTGTAAATAAGTGTATTGTTGACTTCATGGGGGAGTGATGTTTTGTATTTGTAATGTCTGTAAGCTTGTAATGTTTGTAGCTCCACACTGTGGTGTGGATGTGGACATATTGTGTACTGCAAGTGCAGGGTTAATAATAAACAACCCAGGCAGATTTCCAGAGACTTCTGAGAGAGCTGCCTGCCATATTCGGAAGCTGTGTGTGCTGTGTTCTGTGAATATATCACAGTATTTAACCCTTTGTAACTTGCATTACACCTGACCACCAGAGGGCTCACCTGTTGGAGTCCCAAGAGATCCCAGTATCCCTTCGCAGCACAGTCTATAAGCAGGCCACCCATGCACCCTGGAACCTTAATAAAGGAGCTAAGGTCACACTTGCTCATTACACACAGTACTCAGTCTCACCATTTATTGGGCCCAAGTTTCCACATGATTTGCGCCTGATTTTTAGGAGCAACCGGTGGAGAACGGACTATCTTAGAAATCGCAATTCTCCACATTTTTTTTTCTGCAGTTCTCGTCAGTTCTACTTTGGAACAGAATTTTTTCTTCAAAAGGGGGCGTGTCCGGCCACTGACGCCTGATTTGAAAGTTTCTACAGTGAAAACGTATTCCAAACTAAAGTAGAATGGAGCAAATGAAGATTTTTGTAGAACTGAAAAAACCTGTTCTACACATTAAAAAATCAGGCGCAGGTTACAAATTAGGCGTCCAGAATGAGGTGGGGGGGAGGGGAGGGAAGGGAATTCTATAATAAATCCTTATTTATACTAATACAAATATTATACAAATAAATCCAACCTGAATAAACATTTATAAGCAAAGATAAGATTAAATAAACCATCTTCCTACCTGTGTGAAAGTGCTTCAGGCAGGCCTTTCGGGACCGAAGGCTGAACGGGCCGGCCCGAGACTTCGGGCAGGGCCCGTCCCCAGCACCAGATTTACAGGTAGGTGGCGTTGGGTTGGGTCGGGTCGGGGAGGTTCGGTTCGGTTCGGGTCGGTGGGAGGGAGAGAGAGGGAGGGAGGAGGGAGAGGGAGGAAGAGGGTGACGGGGGGGGGAGAGGGAGAGAGAGGGAGGGAGAGGGAGAGGGAGGCGGGGAGGTCAGGTCGGATTCAGTCCGGGAGCGGGAGTCGGGTCGGGTCCAGTCGGGGGGGCGGGGAGCGGGAACAGGAGCGCGGGTCGGGTCGGGTCCTGACGGGGGGCGGGGGGATGGAGCGGGAACAGGAGCTCGGGTCGGGTTGGGTCCAGTCGGGGGGGGACGGAGCGGGAACAGGAGCTCGGGTCGGGTCGGGTCCAATCGGGGGGGGGCGGAGCGGGAACAGGAGCTCGGGTCTGGTTGGATCGAGTCCAGTGGAGGGGGGGGGGGGTGGCGGAGCGGGAACGGGAGCGCGGGTGGGGTCGAGTCCAGTCGGGGAGGCGGGGATCGGGAACAGGAGCGCGGGTCAGGTCGGGTCCAGTCGGGGTGGGCGGAGCGGGAACAGGAGCTCGGGTCAGGTCGGGTGGGGTCGGGTCCAGTCGGGGGGCGGTGGCGGAGCGGGAACAGGAGCGCGGGTCGGGTCGGGTCCAGTCGGGGGGGGCGGAGCGGGAACAGGAGCTCGGGTCAGGTCGGGTGGGGTCGGGTCCAGTCGGCGGGGGGGGGTGGCGGAGCGGGAACAGGAGTGCGGGTCGGGTCGGGTCCAGTCGGGGGGGGCGGAGCGGGAACAGGAGCTCGGGTCAGGTCGGGTGGGGTCGGGTCCAGTCGGGGGGCGGTGGCGGAGCGGGAACAGGAGCGCGGGTCGGGTCGGGTCCAGTCGGGGGGGGGGTGGAGCGGGAACAGGAGCTCGGGTCAGGTCGGGTGGGGTTGGGTCCAGTCGGGGGGGGCGGGGGGGTGGCGGAGCGGGAACAGGAGCGCGGGTCGGGTCGGGTCCAGTCGGGGGGGGCGGAGCGGGAACAGGAGCTCGGGTCAGGTCGGGTGGGGTCGGGTCCAGTCGGCGGGGGGGGTGGCAGAGCGGGAACAGGAGCGCGGGTCGGGTCGGGTCCAGTCGGCGGGGGGGAGCGGGTGTCGGGTCTGGTCCGGAGGCGGGGGGGGGCGGGAGCGGGTGTCTGGTCTGGTCCGGAGGTGGGGGGGGGTGGGGAGCGGGTATCGGGTCTGGTCGGGTGGTGGGGGGAAGCAGGAGCTGGCCGTGGGAGGAGCCTTATTCACGCAGCCCCAGTGAGGCCATTCGGCCAGGGCTAGGGGCTGCGTGCTTCGGGCCCCTCCCACAGAATTTCGGGCGCCTGGAGCTACTGCACTTGTGTGCCCACTGTAGCGCGCATGTGCAGAGGTCCCGGCACTGTTTTCAGCGCAGGGATCTGGCTCCGCCCCCCCACAGCTCGTGCTGGCTGCGCCGAGGGCCAGAGGACCTGCAAGGAGGTGGAGAATACGGAGGATTTTTTTAGGCGCATTTTATGGCGCGAAAAACGGGCGTCCAGGTCGGGACTGCGCCGTTCTAGGCGCGTGTGGAAACTTGGGCCCAATATGAGTGTAACAATTATCACATTACTGTTTTGTGGGAGTTTGCTCTGTGCAAATTGGCTGTCACGTTTCCAACATTACAAAAGTGACTACACTCTAAAAGTACTTCATTGAATGTAAAGCACTTTGAGATGTCCAGTGGTCATGAAAGGTGCTGTATAAATCCAAATCTTTCTTTCCTTTTCTTTTCCTTCAGAAGGCTGGGAATTGAATTAGCAACAGGATGACAAGTATGATAATGAACAGCATTTTTTTTATATAAATATATAAATATATTTTTTATTTTAGCTACTTTCTGCATTGCTTTCGGAGTATTGTGTCTGCATATTCAGATGCTTTTTACACCCGTATTTTCCTCAATGTCAATCAAGTAAATTGGCCCATCAAGATCAACGCTCTAGCAGAGTGTAACAAGAATGAAGTAAAATATTTTAAGCTGGTAAAAGTTATATTTATTCCACTTCATTCCCATTTTTTGTAAAGGATTTTCTGAAAGGAGTTAATTACTTGTTTATTTGTCAATAACAAGACCTGGCTTTGAATATTTATGACAAGTTGCCGCACTAATTTGTCAACTCAACAGTCAGCAAAAATTAAATCAATTCAGAGCCGCTCTTGGAAAATGTTTCACCCCAGACTGTTCTTATCAACGTACAACATTCTGAAATTAGGTAGCAAATGATATCTGTAAAGGCTTTCGCTCAGAGATCAAACTACCATGTACATAAATTGTACTATTTGCTCAATGATTGGAGACATATTTATTTGTTCCATTAAAAGACAGCACTGGCAAATAATTCGTCACAGAGCCATGTGGACTGAATGATTATCAGCAGATTGATACATTTTTACCTTGTATATTTTAGAATCATAAGAATCTTACAGAACAGAAGGAGGCCATTTGGCCCATAGTGCCTTTGCCGTCTCTTTGAAAGAGCTATCCAATTAGTAACATCATTGATAGCCACATGTTCCCCAAGCTTCACATTCAGTGCGAGGCTTAGTAGGCTACCTCGATCTCCAAGCAAATCACCGTAGTCTTAGAATGCTTGGCAAGAGTCAGAAGGTTATCCCAAACATGCACATTGTTATATGCTGATGATGTCTAGGATACACCAGACTAACTCACTAACCCTTTTCTAACTCCGGCCATTACCATTTCAATTCGGCCCAACATCCCTTTTGTCTCTCTAATCTCTCCTGCCTTCCACCCTAACACAGACCTTCCCTTTTGTTCTTTCTTCCCCTCCCCCTTTCAGTGCTTCTTAAGAATGTGTTCTTTTCAAACATTCGCCAGTTCTGGCGAAGGGTCGTCGATCCGAAACGGTAACTCTGTTTTTCTCTCCACAGGTGCTGCCTGACTCGCTGAGATTTCCAGCATTCGCTGTTTTTATTTCAGATTCCAGCATCAGCAGTATTTTGCTTTTGTATCACTGACTTGGTTCTCAATCTATTTGGAAATATCAAGAAATGTGCTTGACTTCCAGAAGACAAACTTAATTATTCAAAAAGGGGGTGCATTCTGTAGTCGAGGACGTACCTCATGCAGATACAGGAATTCCATTATTTCATACGGTCATAGAATCATACAGCACAGAAGGAGGCCATTCAGCCCATCATGCCTGTGCCAGCCCTTTGAAAGAGCTTTCCAATTAGTCCCACGCCCCTGCACTTTCACCATAGCCCGGCAATTTTCTACCCTTCAATTCCCTTTCGAAAGTTACAATTGAATCTGCTTCTACCACACTTTCAGGCAGTGCATTCCAGATCATAACGACTCGCTGCGTAATGTTTTTTTGCTTCATATCACCTCCGGCTCTTTTGCCAATGACCTTACATCAGTGTCCTCTGATTACCAACCCTTCTGCCAGTGGCATAAATTCACCCTTACTTACTCTATCAAAGCCCTTCATGCCCCTTAACCTTTTTGCTCAAAGGTCTCAATGACGGCTAATTATTTGAAACCTATGACAATATTCCAAACTCTCAGCCCCATATAAAGTAGACCCCTCCCGCCCCTATCACCGTATCAGCATTTATAATAATAATGAACAGTGGAGCATTATATCTATTGTAATGAGGGGTGGGGGAGGGGGGAAATTGTGTAATGCCCTGTTTGGGGGCGGTAACACCCGCGAGGTGGGAGTTGCTGTGCCAGGCGCAGAAGTCCTGCCCCGCGACCTCACTTCGGGTTACTGCCCCCAGAGAGCAGGTGGAGCCACAAAATATCATCCTCCACTTGCTCTGGGGGGCACGAGCGACGTGGAAGGAATCAGTGAGGAGCGCAGTGCTACGCATAGAAAGGGAACTGCTCTTCATTAACGGGGAAGACCAAGCTACCGACTCTGCCATCCCTATCTGGACTACTAGGGAGCGGGGTGCATTAGTCCGGTACTGAAGCGGATTGCTGGGCTACAAGATCGTGGCACGGACCCTGCGTTCCGCGCTGCAATGAGCCTCGACCGGTATGTCAGCCGCTTACTTCTTTTTCAAAGTGTCACCTCCCTTTAAATTTTGCCCCATGAGCAGCCTACAGCCCGGTTCACATCCCCTGAAGGTGTCTCTGACATCGCCTGGTGCAACTTCAGGAGACGCTACCGAATTTACGGGTCGCTGTGCACGGTGATGAAGTTGTCATCGTCGGCATCGCCAGCGCAGTGGAGCAGGGCGCTACTGGTTACTGCCGGTTACTTCGCGGGAGCCGTCAGCGGTGCCATACCCAGGGACGCTAACGGGAGGCACAAACGCCCCGAATTTCTCCCCCATAGTGTTATTGGCTTTGTACTGCTGTTATTCCATAAACTTTAAAAATGCATGTAAAGTTTTCATTTCAAGGTGGAAAAATGCGTTAAAAAGAATCTTTCGATATACTAATGGTCTATTCTTCAAAATTCCATTAGTACATAGTCGTAGCCTTGCTGTCAAAACAGCAAGGTTTTATACTTGACTAACCAGTTCTATCTGAAGGAATTATGCTGAAAAAATATTGATATTTTGCAGAATCAGAAAATCAATGACTGGTGTTGACTTAGAGCAAACATATTGATTTATGTGCATAACCTGCACCTATTCTCTAAGCAGGATACATCAACTTCCACTTGAACCAAATATTTTTATTAAGCTTTTGATTTAGTTCTTCTTATATTACAAATTGCATCTTACTTCAAAGTTCTGATTGGCTGCAATCACATTGTGAAATTCAGACGGGAAGTGTGCGCATATTTTGTGGTAATTTTCCACTAAATAATTTACCTGCAAAAATTAGAACGCAGCCAATATGGTGGTCAGTTAAATGTTAGTATATACAGAAAGTAAGCTTGGAAATGAATACCCAGTGGACTTGTACACAAACACACTCTCTCACACAGAGTAATATTTAATTACATGCCATCTTTCACAATATGAGGCACAGATTTAGTGCAACACATGTATCATTCAATTAGAGGATGTCTGGAGGCATTAAAGAAGATAGATGCCCTGCATCCATGTATCATTTGAGGTATGTATCTATCCTGGAGCCAGAAAAGCAAAAGAAAGACTTGCATTTATATAGCGCCTTTCACGACCACGGGACAGCTCAAAGTGCTTTACAACCAATTAAGTACTTTTGGAGTGCAGTCACTGTTGTAATGCAGGAAACATGGCAGCCAACTTGCGGGCAGCAATCTCCCACAAACAGTAATGTGATAATGACCAGATAATCCTTATTTGGTGTTGGTTGAGGGATAAGTATTGGCCAGGACACCAGAGATAACTCCACTGCTCTTCTTCGAAATAGTGTCATGAGATCTTTTACATCCACCCGAGAGAACAGATGGGGCCTCGGTTTAACAACCCATCTGAAAGACAGCACCTCTGACAGTGCAGCACTTCACTGGAATGTCAGCCTCAATTTATGTGCTCAAGTCCCTGGATTGGGACTTAAATCCACAACCTTCTGACTCAGAGGTGTGTGTGCTACCCACTGAGCCACAGCTGACACTAAAAGAAGTAAACTAAAGATTTAGGGTCAACATTTCTTTCAGCAATAAGAAGTAGACAACTTGCATCACCTTTTTCAAATCTATGACACAAAGAAAAGATCCCTATGGTGTTCTTTTTTGTTTTTAAGAGGCCCACTGTGCTATTTTCAGGGAGCTCACAGTACACACAGCCTTAAGATGGTAGAATCTTCCAGAAATCACCAGTCAGGTGACCTGTATCTTTATTATAAACAGCACTGGCTGCAGTGCCACAGGAGTCCACAGTGTGGAGCTACAGACATTACACTTCTCCCTCCTTAATGAAGAAGTAATTATAACAAACAATCATCATACATACTTTGCATGGTTATACATAACCAAAGATATTGGCTTATTTTGCCATATTTACAAATTAAGCTTAACCACTTATTTTCTTTTTTGAACAGAACCTTCCAAACATGGTGTCGGATTTATACTCATTCGAGGCTAATCCTGAGGAAAGTTTTCCTCCAAGGGATGCCCTTGATTTCCATTTGAGCTCTCTCTAACTTCAGACTGTTCGTCTGCCTGGCTCGGACTTAAATTCTGACTTTCTCTTGGACTTGTTTCCAGTACATTGGATGCAGGATATGCTACTGGTACTTAACTTGTATCAAAACTACCTGATGAGTCAGAAATAATTGAATCATTTCCACCTTCAACTACTTCCACGTCTGTAGGTAAAATATGATCAATGTGAACAAACCTAACCTGTCCAAGATCAAACATCTTGACCAAATATGTGACATATCTTCACCACTCTTCTGAGTAACCACTTTAACCATTTATGGTGATGGTTCTTCACTCTCAACTTCTGATTTAATTTCATACTTCTCTCTTTTGCTCTTTCTCTTTCACTTTCTGTCTTAATTGTGTCTCTTCCACGGACTGTGCCAAGTTTGGTTTTAACAATAAGAATCTGGTGCGTGGCTGTCATTTGAGAAACAACTCTGCTGGTGTTCTACCAATAATTGTGTGAGGAGTATTACGATACGTAATTAGGAAATTAGCCAATTTGTGGTCCAATGACAACTGTCTTTTCTTTGGATTTGGATCCAACATCTGTTTGATGAGGGCACGTTTTACAATTTGTACTGTGCGATCTGCTGCATCATTCGAAGCAGGGTGGTACGGTGGAACCTTGGTATGTTTCACAACATTTTTGCTCGTGAACTGTGCAAATTCTTCTCAACGAAATTGTGGTCCATTATCAGAAAGAATTTCTTCTGGGAGGCCAAATGAAGAAAATAATCTTCGTAAAATGTCTAATGTTTTACTTGTTATTATTTTCCACATTGGAAACACCTCAACCCACTTCAAATGGCTATTAATCACAATGAACAATTGTAGTCCTTCTAACTCAACAAAATCGATATGTAGCCTTTGCCACTTCCATGGCTGTAATGGTACTGATTGACATGGCATACACTGACTCACGATGTACTCTATATCTTTATCAAGACATGGCCACCATAAGGAACTACGTGCAAAACTCTTGGTCAAGCACATTCCCAGGTGCTGGTCATGGAGGTCTCCTAATAATTTGGATCTGAATTTATTTGATATAACCACTCTTGCACCCCACATGATACAATCTTTATCGACTGATAATTCATTCCTATGAATGAAGAATGGATGAATATCTGTCTATTACCTTCTTTGGCCATCCATTTGCAATATAATCATACACCTTTGACATAACTGGGTCACGTTTGGTTGCTCTACCAATCTCTTCAGCTGTGACTGGCAGTTCATCCATGTATGAAAAATAGAACACTTCTTCCCTATCAGGTGTAACTTGTGATGGGGAAGGCAATCTAGACATAGCATCAGCATTACTGTGATCAGCTGATCATCTGTATTCAATATCATATGTTTATGCTGACAAAGTCAAAGCCTATCTCTGCATTTGGGCTGCAGCTAATATTGGAACTTGGGATTTTGGATGGAGTTTGCTGTCAGAGGCTTATGATCCATACCGATGGTAAACTTATGACCATATAAGTATTAGTGGAACTTCTTGACCCCAAAAATTAATGCCAAAGCTTCCCTTTAGATTTGCACATAATTACTCTCGCTGGCACTGAGTGCGCGAAGCAAAAGCAATTGGTCTCTCCTCCCTACTACGTAATATATGAGAGATCACTGCCGCAACTACATACAGAGAGGCATCACATGCTAGCTTGCTCTCCTTAGATACATCATAGTGAACTAACATAGTGCTCTCTACCAATTTGCTTTTACACTCCTTGAATGATGTGTCGTGTTCTTTTGACCACTTCCAATGGACCTGTTTTTTCATTCAGTGGACATAATACTGTGGTAGGAACTTTCCATAATAGTTCAAAAGCCCAAAATTAATCGAAGTTCAGTGACATTCTTGGGAGTGGGTGCATTTCTGTTTGCATTCAGCTTTCCCTTGGTTGAATGTAAACCTACTCTGTACCCTAAGTACTACACTGAGTTTTGAAATAACTCACACTTGCGAGCAGACACTTGTACTCTGTTCTTCTCTAGCCATTTGAGGACTTCATTCAATATGTTATTCTGAATTTGCCTATTTGGTGCTGACATCTAAATAACACACTACACTTCAATACCTTGCAACATCTGGTTCATCACCCCTTGGAATATGGCAGGTGTAGAAGACACTCCAAATGGTAGTCTATTAAATTGATATAGGCCTAAATGAGTATTTATAGTCAAGCATGACTTGAATTCCTCATCTAGTTCAAGCTGTAAGTAGGCATTCGTAAGATCCAACTTTGAGAAGATCTGACCACCTGTCAGTGTTGTGAACAAATCTTCTATATTTGGCAATGCACTGGGGACCTTACCCTCGAAAATCTGGTTTACGGTTACTTTATAATCATCACACAATCTTACCTTACTACCGGACTTAGGTAAAACAATAATGGGTGTAGCCCAATTACATTGATCTATCTTACAAATAATGTTCTTAGTCTCTAGTCTTTTGAGTTCTTGCTCAACTTTCTCCTTGAATTCATATGGTACGGAACGTGGCTTACAGTAAACCGATCTAGAATCCTTCTGTACTCTGACATTCGCCTTGAAGCCTTGGATCGGACTGCCTGTTTCACAGAACACCTTCGGATAATTCTTGATGACATCATCCTTTGATGCAAATCTTGTTTCAACACGAAAAATCTCACTCCAATCCAGCTTCAGTGATCCCAACCAATGTCTTCCTAATAACGCAGGCTTGTCTCCTGCCACTACTATTGGAGGCAAGCTCTGAAATAGATCCTTGTATTTCACCGGTACGGTGATACGACCTACCACAGGTATGTTCTCTCCAGAGTAACCTCGCAGCTGTATCTTGGATTTCTCCAATGGGAAATCCCTCAATTTGTCGAGGTACAGCGACTCCAGTACTACACTCACGGATGCACCAGTGTCGATTTCCATGGGTATCTTGATTCCTGCAACATCTATGTGGATTATGATATTTTTCGCTGTTAGTTAACCTCGTGCTCCTGATGATGTTTAGCTCTAACATCTCATCATCGGCTTAAGGGATCAAGGGGTATGGAGAGAAAGCAGGAAAGGAGTACTGAGGTGAATGATCAGCCATGATCTTATTGAATGATGGTGCAGGCTCGAAGGGCTGAATGACCTACTCCTGCATCTATTTTCTATGTTTCTATGTTTCTATCCTATTGTTTTTCTTCCATGCTATGTAGTCTCTGGCGATTTCTACTCAGCTGTGAATACTGGTTTACCCTTCAGTCGGCATGCCTTTGCAAGATGCCCAGTTTTCCTGCAGAAGAAACACTCTGCTTTCACATATGGACAACTTTGAGCAATGTGTTGTCCCAGGCCCTGATTGCAGGACTTCAATGCTCTGTTACCATTGCCAGTTTCTGAGACTTTGGGGCCCAACCACATTTTACTTTTAACCTGCAGGCGATTCACCTCAGTTGTCTGACGACTGAAAATAGTATGAAATCCTCAGGAATATTGGTCAGCCATGTTCATTGACATAGCTGTCTGACAAACTAAATCAAAAGTCAAGTTAGGCGTTGTCAATAACTTTCTTCTGATCGCAACATTTTTCATCCCACAAACAAAGCAGTCACGCACTTCTCGGTCCTGAAAGTTTCCGAAATTACAATGAATAGATAGCTTTTTTAATGCTACAATGTACTCACTGATATTTTCTTCAGTTAACTGATCTTGTATTCCGAAATGATAACTTGCAGCAATTTCCAAGGGCACGGGGCTGTAGTGCTGTTTCTGCTTAAGAGTTGTGTCCTTTGGCTTGTCAGATACAAGCAAATTTTTCAAGGTTTCATGCACCTCGGGCCCTGCTTCAGTTAAGAAAATAGTCCTTTGTTGTTCCAACACCACCGGTTATGGTTTTCATCATCGAGGACTTTGATGATATTATTTGCAGTAAAAAACATTTCTAGCCGCTCCACATACACTCTGAAACTTTCACAGTCGTGTTGAAATTCCTGCAAAAGCCCTATTACCCCCATAGGCACAGCCATCTGGACTCTGACAGTTCAAACAAGAGTGCTTGTAAATTATCTAGGATTTGTAGTTGTTAATCAAAACAGAGAAGCTCTCAAAATCGCTCTGTCGGCTGGTTGAATACTCCACCAACAAACATTGCAGTTTTGTTTTATCTGCTTAATCCCATCTTTGCCGCCATTGTGTGATATTTTCAGGGAACTCACAGCACACACAGCCTTAAGATGGCAGAATCTTCCAGAAGTCACCAGTCAGGTGACCTGGTCCCTTTATTATCAACAACATTGGCTGCAGTGCCACAGGAGTCCACAGTGTGGAGCTACAAACATTAAAACCACAATTCCAATATTTGTGCTGCTGAGGAAAGGTTGCCATACTGGAGACTTTATGGCTCACAGTCCTATTAGGTCTGTCAGAGAAAATGGATACAAGCCAACATGTCTCCAAGATATCCAAAGAGAACAGATTCTACCAGAGCTGAATAAACACTCTCATTCAATTTCACACTCCTCGACATCATCCTGCAAGGCCATCTGCCATGTCCCCCACTGAAAGTCAGCAGCCTTTCACAAGCCATGTTGCAGCCACTGGGAGAGTACTGTGTGGAAGCACTAGGATAGGCAAAGGCACAGGCAAGAAGCTCACTAAGAGAATGCACAAGGGTGATTAGTTGAATTTTTGGCTGCCGAAAATGGTGACCGGCGCAATTCACATGGGAAGCGAGGTGACCGCCATTTCTTTCTCCGAAGCCGGCCTCATTAGCTGCCGCTCAGGTGCTGAATTTCACGATCTTCTTGTTCTGAGTTTGGGTTGGAGTAACTTCCCTCTGGGCTGTCCTTGACCTGACCTGCAAGTAGCTTATTTCCAGCCAGGGCGAATTTTACTTTTCCACCAGCGGTACTCTATTTTATATTCAAAACTGCAGACAATTAATAATGGTTTCAGGCTGCACTTAACACTGACTCTTTTCACAGCTTACAAAGTCAGGAACAATGACACCAATCTATTCCAATTGACATAAAACACCTTCCAGGAGTTGTAGGCCATTATCATTCCACTGGTAGCATATTAGAAAGCAGCTTAGTGGCTTTAGGTCTAATATGACCATTCAATACTGGAGTTAATTTTTGCAAATATATAATTCATTTGGACCCAAATAGTCAGACAATCTGATCCAACACTGAAAGCTTTAATTATAATGAAATTATTGAAATACATTCCAGTGCTGATTTTTCTTCCTGTTATTTATTATTCTACTTACCACATTTATTGATTGGTCTGCTTTCTTATTTTTAATGACATTCAGCGCTATACTCATAATAATAATAAATCTTCATTTAACACCCTCAATAGGGCCGCACTGGCAGCAAATATTGTCAAAATTGAATGCTTTTAGGGGGCGGGTTCTCTAACACAGGCAATTGAAAAATTACCTGTCAGTTGTTTCACAAAATTAGGCAGAATTTTTTTAACATTTAATATAAAAGAAAATAACTATTCAATATATAGCTTAAAAACTGCAAATGCTGAAAATCTAAAATAAATATAGAAAATGGTGTAAACATACAAGAACATCAAAAACTTAAATTTACATAGCACATTTAATGTTGTAAAATATCCCATGGTGTTTTACTACATTAACAGCACTATATAAATGCAAAAGTCAACAAAATAAAAGACACAATTTGATACCGAGCTACATAAAGAAATATTAGGACAAGAGACCAAAAGCTTGGTTAAAGAGGTAGGTTTTAAAGACCAACTTAAAGAAGGATGGAGTCGTAGAGAGTCAGAGAGGCTTAGGCAGGGATTTCCAGATCATGGGGCCTAGGCAACAGAAAACACGGCCGTCAGTGATCGAGCGTTTATAATCAGGGATGCTCAAGTGGTCAGACTTGAAAGAGCGCAGTCATCTCGAGGGGTTAGAGGACTGGAGGAGGTTGCAGAGATAGGGAGCGGCAAGGCCATGGAGGGATTTGAAAACAAGAATGAACATTTTAAAATCAATATTAAATAATGAGAATTGGATAAATATTTGAAAAGCGAAAAAATTGCAGGGCTATGGGGAAAGAGCAGGGGGAGTGGGACTAATTGGATCGCTCTTTCAAAGAACCGGCACAGGCACGATGGGCCAAATGGCCTCCTTCTGTGCTGAATGATTCTATGAATCATGTTGTAGGTCGCAACAATGGAGCAAAATAATTAGGGAAATGCAGAAGTTAATGGGATGCTAAGGTCTGGAAGACACTGTCATATTTATAGGATATGAAGAGGGAGTGAGAGCAGAGTTCCTGGAAAAAGGATAGTTAGTCAAGAGTCCCGTCCACCTAAGCCAAAGGCAAAACTTTGCTTAGGAAAAAGAACATTGCAGAAAGTGCAATCACCAGAACAGATATTATTAAGCTTAAGAAACTGAGAGAAAGGGATGGACCCTTTACATGGAACGTTGTGGAAAGAAACATAATCCAGGGTAGGTGAGATAGTCTGTCAGCTTGGTTTTACTACAGGGCTTTTTATAGCCATGCAATTTTTTCCCTTTTCAAGTATTTTATCCAATTCTCTTTTGAAAGATGTTATTTAATATCGAGTTTAAAATCTTCATCCTTATTTTCAAATCCTTCCATGGCACTCGCCCCTCTCTATCTCTGTAACCTCCTCCAGCCCTGCAAGCCTCTGAGATGTCTGCTGGGAATGCCCATTAACAAAGATGGAGAAAAATAAATTTTGGAAGAAAAAAGCATCAGTGATGGATTGTATAAAGTTGGGAGAGGGCTAACCATTGGAAGCACAAGCAAGAGTAGGAAACAGCACTACTGCAGTCATCAATGTAATGGAGGAAGAGGTAAATGAGGGTTTGGGACAAAGCTGGATTCACATATAGTTCTCACAACAACAATATAGGCTGTAAGTTGCAGCACCTACGGGCGGGTAAATGGTGTGCCCATAAGGGCCGTGCAAGTTCCGGGTTTAGGCATTCACTGCACATGCACTATAACCCGTAATACGGTCTGTCAAGAACAGACCATACGAATCCCTGGGAAAAGGGCATCCTCGGGTGAAGAATTGGGCTATTTGCCCAAATTCTGCCCAGTGAATTCCCGTGAAATGCTTATGCCAGGTAAAAGCAGGTGTAAAGCTTGCTTTTACCAGCATAAGAGTTTTAAAAATCAGAAAAATAAAATTTGATCAATAATGTACACAATTAAAAATCTGTGAAATAAGGTAAGTTTATTTTTAGCTCCTTTAAAACATTTTTCAAAAAATTACATTTTTGTTTTAAATATTTAATGAAATGCCTTTTTAATCCAAGCAGGAAATGATTGGGTCAAGAGGAACTTAATTCACAGGACAGGAGCAAGATAAAACAATGGGTCGACAGGAACAGTTGTATTTGTGCGTCTTGGAGTGTGGCTGTGCACGGTTAGTAAATTAGGAGAGTGGAAGCACTGGGGGGAGGAGAACATGGAAGCAATGAGATAGGTAATTAGTTTGGCAAATGATTGTGTGGTTTTCGGTCATCTGTTGAGTCAGAAGGCAGCAACTACCAGCTGATGCTACAGCCTGCTCATATCTGGCAATATCTGTGGACTGTGTCCAAACATAGTTTCTTGCAGTGAGAGACAAACAGGGGCTTCCAAAAGATGGGCCGTTTTTCATCTAAGACAAGAGAGGGAAAGAGAGAGGATACATGTCAAGGACAGATAGTTTCCGAATAATAAATCAAAGTGAGGTGCAGAACTCATAATGTGCAAACCAATCCTTGATTCATCAATCATCCACACCTCATATGTGTTTTGTTTATTATTTTAACTTTTAAAGCGCAGATTTAGGGGAATCACTAATGGATGTGTATTAGCAATAAATAAGGAGGCAGTAGTTAAAATCTTTCAAAGTACATTCGATTTGGAGGATGAAACCAAAGGATTTGAATGCAGAAACCACATAATTACAGACCAGTGAGTTGCAGGACAGCAGTGAGAGTATAGAAACATAGAAAATAGGTGCAGGAGTAGGCCATTCGGCCCTTCGGAGCATGCACCGCCAATCAATATAATCATGGCTGATCATTCCCTCAGTACCCCTTTCCTGCTTTCTCTCCATACCCCTTGATCCCCTTAGCCGTAAGGGCCATATCTACCTCCCTCTTGAATATATCCAATGAACTGGCATCAACAACTCTCTGCAGCAGGGAATTCCACAGGTTAACAACTCTCTGAGTGAAGCAGTTTCTCCTCATCTCAGTCCTAAATGGCCTACCCCTTATCCTAAGACTATGTCCGCTGGTTCTGGACTTCCCCAACATCGGGAAAATTCTTCCTGCATCTAACCTGTCCAGTCCCGTCAGAATCTTATATGTTTCTATGAGATCCCCTCTCATCCTTCTAAACTCCAGTGAATAAAGGTCCAGTTGATCCAGTCTCTCCTCAAATGTCAGTCCAGCCATCCCAGGAATCAGTCTGGTGAACCTTCGCTGCACTCCCTCAATAACAAGAACGTCCTTCCTCAGATTAGGAGACCAAAACTGAACACAATATTCCAGGTGAGGCCTCACTAAGGCCCTGTACAACTGCAGTAAGACCTCCCTGCTCCTATACTCAAATCCCCTAGCTATGAAGGCCAACATAGCATTTGCCTTCTTCACCGCCTGCTGTACCTGCAAGCCAACTTTCAATGACTGATGAACCATGACACACAGGTCTCATTGCACCTCCCTTTTTCTTAACCTGCCGCCATTCAGATAATATTCTGCCTTTGTGTTTTTGCCCCCAAAATGGATAATCTCACATTAATCCATATTATACCGCATCTACCATGCATTTGCCCACTCACCTAGCCTGTCCAAGTCACCCTGCAGCCTCTTAGCATCCTCTTCACAGCTCACACCGCCACCCAGTTTAGTGTCATCTGCAAACTTGGAGATATTGCACTCAATTCCTTCATCTAAATCGTTAATGTATATTGTAAAGAGCTGGGGTCCCAGCACTGAGCCCTGCGGCACTCCACTAGTCACTGCCTGCCATTCTAAAAAGGACCCATTTATCCCACTCTCTGCTTCCTGTCTGCCAACCAGTTCTCTATCCATGTCAGTACATTACCCCCAATACCATGTGCTTTTCTTTTGCACATCAATCTCTTGTGCGGGACCTTTTGAAAGTCCAAATACACCACATCCACTGGTTCTCCCTTGTCCACTCTGCTAGTTACATCCTCAAAAAATTCCAGAAGATTCATCAAGCATGATTTCTCTTTCATAAATCCATGCTGACTTGGACCGATCCTGTCGCTACTTTCCAAACGCGCTGCTATTTCATCCTTAATGATTGATTCCAACATTTTCCCCGCTACTGATGTCAGGCTAACCGGTCTATAATTATCCGTTTTCTCTCTCCCTCCTTTTTTAAAAAGTGATGGTACATTAGCTACCCTTCAGTCGATAGGAACTGATCCAGAGTCGATAGACTGTTGGAAAATGATCACCAATACATCCACTATTTCTAGGGCCACTTCCTTAAGTATTCTGTGATGCAGACTATTAGGCCCCAGGGATTTATCGGCCTTCAATCCCATCAATTTCCCTAACACAATTTCCCACCTAATAATGATATCCTTCAGTTCCTCCTTCTCACTAGACCCACTGTCCCCTAGTTCATTCAGAAAGTTATTTGTGTCTTCCTTCGTGAAGACAGAACCGATGTATTTGTTCAATTGGGCTACCATTTCTTTGTTCCCCGTTATAAATTCACCTGAATCCGACTGCAAGGGACCTACGTTTGTCTTCATTAATCTTTTTCTCTTCACATATTTATAGAAGCTTTTGCTAGAAACATCAGCGATTGAGTAAATGAGCACTTTATTGAGATGCTGGATAGAGTAGGATCAATGGATTTGATTTTACATTGAATGTTAGAAGTTGTTTAATAAAGTTGTGCACAAATATTGGTATCTAAGATTGAGGCTCAGCTGTCACTTCAGTCAGAGCTCTCTATTTTGTTAATTAGATATGCCAAAACTTTTACAAATCCACGAAATGGGAAAGTGCCTGGTCGAGAAGTAGGAGGTGGTTGAGATAAAAAGGACATTCTTGGATTGGTGGGGAGCGACAAGTGAGGTCCATGGGTTGAATGTGGTAGTAGAAAGGAATAGCAGTGGAATCAGCGAGGGTTGATCCAAACTTATAAAGCTAACATATTGTAGTGTATTTGCTTCATGGGTTTTTTGAGGGCGCCAACACAAAAGTGCCCCCTGGCAAAAAGGCAGGGCGGGGCACTAAAATGGGCAAATTAAACAAATTAAACTTTAGACATAAAATCAAATTAAAATTTGTTTGCCGGCGAGGATGATGCACTCCAGTCCCTCCGGCGGCCACATCTCGCAAAAGGCCACGAGCGTACCGGTGGACACCGCGTGTTCCATCTCCAGGAACACCCTGGCTCGAACATAACCATGGAAGAGAGGCAGGCAGTCGGTCTGAATGACCCCCTTGACCGCCCGCTGCCTGGTCCAGTTAATGGCCACCTACAACGGGGCCTTCTGACCTGCCCAGTCCCCTCCGCACAGGATGACCAAAGATCAGGAGCATGGGACTGAAGTGCAACCAGAATTTGAGGAGCAGTCCCTTCAAATATTGGAACAGGAGCTGCAACCTGACACACGCACCATAAACATGGAACGCGGACTCTTCCAGACCGCAGAAACTGTAGGCAACCTGGGAGTCTGTGAACCGACTTAAAAACTGATTGCACGGGACTGCCCCATGCAACACCCTCCAGGCTAAGTCCCGAATAAATAAAGGGAGGACTCCCGCATAGAGAACACTCCATTGTGGACCCCTGCCTCCTCCGGACAGCAAGATGGTGTGCCATGACGTGTCTGAATGGCTGACGAGGATGGCAAAATGGAAGGTGTGCAAGAGCAGCTTGTACAGGAATCCCCACTGAGCAGAATTAAAAGGCACGGAGGCGATTTCCCGGAGGAGGCTCAAGATGTGAAGCACCAGTTCCTGAGGGAGGTTTCGGGGTTTGGCGCGGATAAGGAATTCTGTCCAGACGGGGGTCAGTTCGGACGGGATCGCCCCACGTGCTTGAGCCTCCTCAACGCACTTAATGGAGTCAGGGCCCAGTGCTGCTTTTACCGACTCGATGGCATTGGTCACGCGCTGGACGTCAGCCCAGAAAAGGCACCATGCCAGCTCTTCCGGCACCATCCAGCCCACTCCTCCGCCATCCAGCAACTCCCTGACCCTGGTCACCTTGCCAAACACAGCCCTCTAGTCTGCCTGCCACCTAAAATCGCGTTCATGGAGGTATGGATTCCTGAGCAGCAGCTCCCAAAAGACAGCCGTCACTCCAAACGGGGGAGAACTGCATTTGATGGCGATTTTGTTCCAGACCCTGATGAGTTCCTGGTCAAAGACAGGCAGCCCCCACATGGCAGTCCTGACGCCTCCCAGGTTTACAAAGAGGGTAATAGGTCCACGAGCATGTGAGCGTGCTCACAGGTGCATATATTACACATACCACATCTGTTTTATTGTGTTGGAGCTCTGTTGGATGAATGCTGGAGAGCATGTGACCAGATTCGTACTGTTCGAAATTAGGAGTATCTAAATGTATATGGTTATGAAACCGAAACTGTGATGCAAATAATACTGTGTTTAAATAATTGTATTAGAGTTCGACACAAGTAAAGGGTTAATGTATAAGTTATGTTTTAGTGGAACTACATAAATGAGTATGAGAGTCTCTAGCCTTGGGAGGACAGAGCCAGATGAGGTAAGAGGAAGACAGTCCTCAGTATGCTGTAAGATCTTGATTGGTGAATTACAGAAAGAAGACCCCTGACAGGTGGGAGATAAAGGTGGGTTGGCCTTTTTCCGAGGCTTAAACAGAGAACTCAACATGACATTGGGCACTTTATTTTAAGGGGAACCTCCATAGGTTAAATTGTCTTATCCGTATTCTACCCCAGGCCCACCTCTAAAATGAAAATAAAAGCAAGACTCGCAGAGCTTTTAGCGCAGACGGTGAAGCAAGGACACCTAAGGATTCGATGCTGACTTCGGTCTAACACTCTTTGGCAGTTCGGGAAGAGAGAGGAATAAGAAGAGTCATTCACGCATGCCAGCCATCTGCCCAATCGGGTCCAGTACCAGCTATTTGTCACAGTTGTATTTTTTTGTTGTATAACTAGTGTTTTATGTTCCGTCCTAAACTCCGATGAAAGACAATATACCTTTCATGTTATTTGCATTCGATCCTGTTTATTTGAAAGACCAGAGATAAGATAGTCTCAACAGCACATCCATTCAAGTGCCCTTCATTCCAAACTTTTTTTGGGAAACATCACCAGTGTTGAAGCCCCTGTTAGATTCCATTCCTTGTCCCCTGGGATGCAAAGTCCACCTGAAATGCACTGGTTAGCAACAATTCCCACTGCTAGCAGCAAGATGATGCATACATGCCCCTATATAGCAAAACCACACCCTTGCCCAGCACAAACATTTGAATTAGGCACTTGTGGCTTGTATGCTAATTAAAACAAGTGATGTAAAGACAGTAATGGAAAGTCAACAATTTGTTAAAGGATCACTAATGACTCGAAGGGGTGGTATTTTGGTTTGTTGCTGCCTGTTTGCGCCTCAGAGGAGAAGCAATTGCGGAGGAATTGATTTCCGGGCGGTCGGCCAGCTTCCAGCGCTCCGCCGGGACATTCGGTGCTAGTTTTGCGGGAGCACAGGGCAGTACCACCCGGGAGAGGCGAGCCGGTGTGCAACGCCCCCGGTTGTGACACCGTTCTTAAATTTGTTTTCTGGGGGACCCGTAGCACTTCGTAAAGTGCGCTCGTGGGACCATCTGAGAAAGCGGGCGGTCTGAGCTGTTCCGGCCGTAGTGATCGAAGGAATGTATTTATGAGGGAAGTGTGATTTTTTTGGTATTTTTTGTGATTTATTTTTATGTGGGGAGTTCAAGCTATTGGGAATGTTTTTGGAGGGTTTTTTTGCTGATTTTTATTTTCCCACAGGGAAGCTTCTGTTATGGCACTCCGTGGCCGGCTCTTTAGCTTGGGATTTTCAGTTGCTCAGCCGGCCTAGCACCTTAAGAGAGATGTGGATCACCTCCCTTAGCGCTGCACTCCACACTCAGGGCCCAGCTGATGAATTATGTGGCTGCAGACGCAAACCATTTCCCTGCGCAAAATTTACCGCCTTGCTACTATTAGCGCCCCAGGTAGCCTCCAATGGAAGTTCCACCCCTTTGAGCCTTGTGTGAAGGGAGGGAACCAAATGAAAAGTTTAACCTCATTTGACATTCACAATGAGGGTATATTCAGAAGAAGAAGGGCAATAATAGCACAAGCAGCACTCATTGCTGGGAATTAATTGTCGGGTTATCTAGTTATGATAAGATTATGTCTGTATGTGCAATGCATTGAAAAGTTCAGGAAATATGTTCAGCCTTGTTGCTATTGTATTCGGACTCTGAGTCCATTCTGTAAAAATGGCTGGGTTTTGCTGTACTAATGACAACAAGGCTGTCATCATCACCATTATTAAAGAGTAAAACTGACAGCAACTTCTGGCGTTCGCACATGCACCTCAAGTGTGAAAATCCGATGGATGCTGTCAGAGATACCCCACTCCTCCACAGGGTGTACTGTTGCAGTCTTCACCGATGGAATCTGCACAGAGATCATTGTAATGGTGTGAATTTAAGCTAATTATCCACTATTCCCACTCTAAAGACAGATGAAAAAGTTAGGCTTGTCCAATCTGGAGTAACTTAGATTGTGACAGTATAATAAATGATAATTACTACTGATAAAACTCTCTGGCACAGAAAAATTAATTTTACAAGTGTGGAATCTCATTCCCTTAGAAGAAAGTTAATGTTGCAGATTAAAAAAAAAAGAAAATTACATGTTTTCAATAGTTTTCCCTTTTTCTCTTTTATCATTCTCCATTAATCCAATCTGTATGTCCAAATATTTATTTTGCTTTCTGTAGAATGATTTTAGTGGAATTTATATTTCCTGTTTTTTACTTCCTGCTTTGCAGTCCGCATATCTCCGTAAGGATTCATCAATATGATTGGTTGAAGAGGGTCCCTGCTGTTTGGCTTGATTCCAGGCACCACAGATCCCCTGTAGAGGATCCCTCCCTGGATCAGATGTGTGATTAGTAGAAATTTCCACTGCCACGCCTGCAAAATGTCTCTGGGCAACTGTACGCAAGATGAACGGTGAAAGCTGTTCCTTCGCCACTCACTGAAAAATCCGGGCCAATGTATCGGTAACCACTGCTGGGTTTAGAAGGCAGGGAGTCTTCAGGGATGTAACTGTTCCTACCTTATTGCCCTGATTCCTGCTGACATCCCTGAAAGTGACTGCATATTCATGTCAATTCATTTGTTCATTTTTCAGTATGAGTATTAATTAATATGGAAATAAATTAACTGTATTATTAATTTCTAATAAAATCATGACTAATTCTACACTCCAACAGAAAACCAAATTAATTGCAATTCAAACTATAATAAATCATAACCTACATTCAGAATATCACAGTCATAAACAGAGCTTAATTGTGATGAATTAATTGAAAATCTTTTGGCTTAGAACTGATTTTCTATGCAAATAAACTTAAAAAGAATGTAAAGCATCTGTTTATCTATAATTCCTTTATGTTGTTTTAATTCTTGTTCAATCCAGTTTTTATCAGATCTTTTAATGATTTATCAGGTTCTCACCCTCCGCTTCTCTGCATCCATTGACTATCTTTCCCTTTGGAACCTTCACTGGTGTGCCCCTTACTCTCTCTTGGACTTCATCATCACTAGCTTTTATCCTTCCTTCCCTTTTTCATTCACATTCTGTCAGATTCCAAATCTACATTCACTTGCATAATTCTGTGCCTGTTGTCACCTGCCATCTGCGTATTAATGGAGTAATCACCATTTCGCTAATGAGGGACAATATTGCCTTCAGGTACATCATGCATCTTCTGTTCCGAGCTGTAAGCTCCTGTGTTATATGCAAGTTTTGCCAACAAATGTAAGACCAGAAGAGAGTTGAGACAGGATGATTTGGCCCATGGAATTTCCCCTGCAATATATTCTCTCACCCATCATCGCACATGCGGTTTGCATAAACTTACTTTTATATCGGCTACCTTATTTGTTCAATGTCAATGCCAGTTATCAGCTTCTTTTCAGATCTACAACTATAACTATTACTTTCCTTCATTCCATATAAGTCCTATGCTGCTACTTTACAATAATACTTAACAAAGCAAAAAAAATACTTCCTATAGCATTTTTCATGACCTCAGGAAATCCCAAAACACTTTGAAAAGCCAATGAATTACTTTTGAGTGAGGTCACTGTCATAATGTAGGAAATGCAGCAACCAATTTGCGCACAGCAAATTCTCACAGGCAGCACATGATAATGAACAGATAATCTGTTTTAGTGATGTGGGTTGAGGGATAAATATTAGCCCAGGACACCAGGGAGAACGCCCCTGCTCTTGCTCAAAATGGTGCCATGGGATCTTTAATATCCATTTGAGAGGGCAAGACTTCCTCTCCTCGGTTTAACATCTCAGGTGAAAGACAGCATCTCCTACAGGGGAGCACTCCCTCAGTACTGCACTGGGAGTGTCAGCCTAGATTCTGTGCACAAGGCCGGAATTTTGCAGCGAGTCAGCAGGTGCGATCGGTGGCAGGTCGTGTGGGAAAGTAATTTTTTTTTGGACAACAGGTCGGGACCTCGCTGTCAACCTGCCGCTATGCACCTTTCCCAATGTCGCGTCAGTCAGCGTGGAGCAGACCCGACAGGCAGCAGCGGGGGACCCAATTCAGGTAATTAGTGGCTTGTTTAGAGCCACTTAAGAATGATTTTCAGCTTAGCTTTTGCATTTGACAGCTCGCCCGCGGGGCCAACGCTGGTCACGGACCACGTCTATCAAGCTGAGGTGGGAGTTCAGTGGCCACTTAAGCAGCTGTGGAGTTGACAGCTTCAGATATAAAGTAAAAGCTCCCACCTTACAGAGATATCTTCCCTCAGTCACAAACTGCTCCTCACTGCATTTCCACAACAGATTCACCATGCTGCAAGACTTTATACAAGTCTCCATCCAGTCAGACCTCTTTACCTCTCTCGCCATTGACAGATCGCTTCTGTCATCTCTATTTTACCTGCCATCTATTCCATCTGCATGGGTGCCTTTTATACTTTCTCACATTGGCCCTCAGAATTTCACCACGATCAGCCCCAACACCAGCAACACCAACAACAACACCAACCTTCTCTGCAAGCAACTGATGCTACACAGGACACAGGGCATCAGCACCCGATCACATTGCTGCCCGGGAGGCCAGGGTTGGCATCACATGGCCAGATTTACTTCACTTGACGCTGTACACCCTGGCTGACACATGATGTGGCAAGTTGGGACCACCCACACCAGCACCATAAGGCATCCCTACATTGCCCAAGCAATTCCTTTCACACTCACCACTATTGTGGGGGTACCGTTATGTCTCACCATTCACTGCCACTCACTAAGCCACTTCCAAAAGTGCACACAAATCTGTCCAAGAAGGCAAAGTGCTGAAAATAAAGATTTCAATGTTTGGAAACATATTAACGAAAACTTTACATAAACATTGGAGAAAACACCCAATTGCTTACCCTGGTGTGTTGTTAGTTGGTATGATTGGCCTAGGATGAGGGTGAGTGTGAGGGGTGGCTAGTGAGATGGGGATGTGATAATATATAAAGAGACGGATGGGTGGAGGTCCAAGGTATGCTGGTGTGAGAAAGGATGTGCAGGGGTAGAGTAAGGAAGGCAGAGTGATGAGGATGTGATTAGAGGCACAGCAGGATGAGGCTGAGTGTGGCTTTGTAGTGACGTATCGTGATCTACTGAGATCATTGAAAGTTTTACACAACTGCAGCCAGGTCCTCCTGACGACATTCCTGCTTGTTCCCTCATGTGCAATGTGCAACCAGGCTGCGTTGATCACCTGGGGAGGTCGCTTCCATCCATTGGAATGGAAGAGAACCTCCCTGCGTGCTGTGACTTCCTCCATAAGCATCTTGTCAGTGTTTGCAGTACCTTAATGATGTAGAACACTGACAGCATGTATTGTATAGGGTTAATCACATAGAGTTAATTATGATATTTAGTCATTTACAGTGTGTCTCTGTCCCATGCCCCACAGAATGTTGTTGCTATAGAGAGAGAGAGAAGCGACCTTGGGATGCACACCAGCTTGGTATGAGACGTCGGCGCCTCAAGATCTCATGCTATGTGGACAAGCACCTGGGGCCTTACAGATTAGGAGTTGGCCATAAGCCACATGCACCCATGTTTTGTTCAATAGTATGTTTGATAGTATAAAGGTACAGCACTGTCCCGTAGCTCTTTGAACTTCACCTTGGTCCGTGATTCGTGAGCGGTGCCGGGACCCCCAAGGCTCCAGGCCAGCTGTCTCTGCGGAGTTCCCGATTGGCTGAAGGCCGTGAGCGTTGTTGCATCACACTTCTCTTTTCTTCGTAAACTGTATTATTAATGTTTCTTTTCTCTCAGTAAACGGTATTATATTCTTTACTTTATTTGTCTTGTCTCTTATTTAACATTCATCCGATCCCGAACCTGGGTCTATTATTATCGATCCAAAACATTTTGGCGTCACGAACAGGATCTGGTAAAATGTTTCAGAGAAAAGACAAGAAGCAGTCTCCTCCTGCGGGAGAGAAGTATAGAATACCAGGGTGGGGCACGAGGGATGAGGGTCTCTTGCCAAGGTACTAGCCCAGTTTGGACCCCCGCAACATGGGGATACGCTGTTATTGGAACAGAACAAAGATAGAGCTGTACCCCACGTGGTACTGTCTCTCCTGGAGGAAGTGGGCTTCCCACAGGAGAAAAATAGTCTCCCACAAATGGGATGGATTTTGTTGACAGCCTTAAGGGCAATGTGTAAACAACTCAAGGAAAGTGAGGCAGAAAACCTACCGTTAAAAACAGCTGTAAGGTTTCGGAAAGTCAAAACTCTGACCCTGACTGAAGCGGTCTGCACTGCACAAGAACGGACTGACAAGGTCAATGAACAATCAGAAATTTTAATACGCCATCTGGCGACAGTACAAAATATAAAGAAAGCCAGACGATGAAAATGACAGATGGATTTGAAATATATCCTTTGTATTGCACTGATTTGCTGCTGCATGTGGTTTGGACTTGCTCAATCAGACCCCAGTGAGTGTTTAAAAGCCAATGCAAAATCATGTGGAGATGGTATACAAGCTGGAAAAATATCTGGTACTCCTTTGACTCAGAATATGAGTGGACAGCTGGAGAGGGGGGGGGAAACAGGAGGAAACTAAAAACCCTTTCCCATACGTTCCGGGCACGGGAGCTAGACCCCTTATGACAAAGAAGACGAAAGAGCAAGATGGGGAACAGCCGGTAACCACTAGAGGGGTGCGTGACTTCACCACTAGTGAGCTACAAGAAATACTTAACCCCGAAGAGTTAACAAAAATGGGGACTGTGACTACGGACCACCATATCACAACAGTGCTACGGAATGTCCAGGGCACAAGTTCGCTATGGGACATAGTTACTACAGGGGTCCGGCAAAAATATCCCTCTGCAGTTGATTGGGAAGGGGAGGTAAAAGCTTGGAATACTATGGCGGAGGGTGCAATACAGTTGCGCAACATGGCAACACAGGGAGGAATATATCACCAACCATATGGGGGGCCAGATCAGGAACTCTTTATGGCAGGAATGTGGAGCAGGCTGATGAAGAGTGGCCCTCCTATGATGAGGAGTGCGCTACTCGCAATATTGGGACCAGCCCAAGGGCAGCAGGTGGGGCACGCTTGCTTATTGTTAGGACAGTTAGAGGATGCAGAAGATAGTGTGCGAGAGTCGAGAATGGTTAATGTAGAGGGGGGTCGGGACGAGCGACAAGGTTCGACCTCTGGGAAAGGTACAGGTCAGGAAAGACAAAAAAAAGAATTACATGGAGGGACATGTTCGTGGCTTTACTGAAGCCCAAGGGAAAAATTGATGGAATCCCAACAGGAGCGATGTATTCTATGTGGAAGTAACACTGCGTCCCGGGAACAGAGAAGGGTGAAAGGAGGGAGGTAAGGGAGACTAAGTCGGATAGCGATAAGTCTGCGGATGTGGAGAAACCACCTCTTGATAGCCTATACCCCAACATAGAAGAGCTGTGGAAGGCTAGTAATCCCTTCGACTAGGGGTGTGGCCGGGACCCGGGAGTACCCAAGCTCCCGGAGATCTGAGGCCACACATTCCGATTACGATGTGGCTTTACTAGGCAGAGGGGCAGAAGTTACTATTATCCATGGAAATCCTAGGAAACACACAGGGACCCGTATGATAATTAATGGGTTCGGAGGGGCAGAAACGGCTGCTGTCCGAACAACTATCAGAATGGCGTTGGGAAATGGGCCTCCGTGCTGGGTAACGGCCTTAATATCGGCAGTAAAGGAACATATCATTGGGATGGACCTTTCAAAGGGAACTACACACAACACCTCGTTCGGGCAATTCTCATTCGGGATACGGGCGATCACTGTGATTGCAGGGGAAGCAAAGTGGGAACCAGTGGTAATACCATGGCCATCGCGTATAGTGACTATGAAACAGTACCGAATACCTGGGGGACACAAAGAAATAGGGGAAACTATACAAGATCTCATGGAGGCAGGTATCATTAGACATGCGGTGTCCCCCTACAATAGCCCTGTTTGGCCTGTGCAGAAACCCGACAAAAGTTGGAGGATGACTGTGGACTACCGACAACTGAATAAATTTGCCCCTCCCCTGGCAACCGCTGTCCCAGATGTAGTAACTATAACAGAGCGGCTGTCTGAAGAAGGTGCGGAGTAGTAAGCGATAATCGACCTGGCCAATGCCTTTTTCTCCATTCCAGTAGCGGAAGAATCCCAGGACCAGTTTGCATTTACTTGCGAAGGGAGGCAATACACGTTTAAACGCCTACCTCAAGGTTACCTACATAGCCCTACCCAATGCCACGGATTGGTAGCCCGGGACCTGGACATGTGCACGTTGGCTCCTAATGTCTCACTGGCACACTACATCGATGATGTACTAATAAGGGATCCCACCGAGGCAGTGGTGTCAGAAGCCCTAGCTACTTTAGTCCAACACATGCGAGACAGGGGCTGGGAGATAAATCCGAAGAAGGTGCAGGGCCCTAGCCAGACTGTCCAGTTTCTGGGGATACAATGGTCTCGGGGTGAGCGCATCATACCCGAGCCTGTGAAGAATAAAATTCAAGAAATGGCCACTCCCACAAATTAAACTGAGACACAACGGTTCGTGGGACTATTGGGTTACTGGAGGAAACACATACCTCACCTCACAATGTTATTAAAACTGCTGTATGCCGTAACATGAAAAAAGGCCCACTCGAGTGGGGAAAGGAACAACAGGCGGAGTTCCCGATGGGCTGAAGGCCGTGAGCTTTGTTGCATCTTATCACACTTCTCTTTTCTTCGTAAATTGTATTATTAATGTTTCTTTTCTCTCAGTAAACAGTATTATATTCTTTCCTTCATTTTTCTTGTCTCTTATTTAACATTCATCCAGATCCTGAACCTGGGTCTATTATTATCGATCCAAAACACAGCACAACTGTCAAAATCAATTTGGCCATGGTCCCTTTAGGGAAACCGGTGTATGACATGTCATCATATGATATCGCCAGACCTGCTTCCTTTTAATTGGCTGGGAAACAAGCTGGGCGGGCTTAACAAGCCCAATCAAGGAAAAATCATTTCACAGGGCAGGATGGAGCCAATAGCTGGCTTGGAAGCTGCCACCGACGTCTACCACCCCGGACTCGCCAAGTTCAGCAAAATGCGGCCCAAGTCTCTTGAGTGGGACTGTGAATACACAACGATCTGACTCACAGGCGAGAGCGCTACCAACAGCTGAGCCACAGCTGATTATTATATTTGTGATTAAGTCACGCAATTTCTATTTGATCCCTCACCAGGTCCTCTGCATAGCTAAGATTGAGGGCTCTCTTTAAGTGGCATAGTGCCACACTCCATCCCTCCTTTGCATATGTGGGGTCTACTGTCCCCAATTAAACATGTGCTCTTGAAGTTCTACTGCAGAGGTTGCAACAATAAGTAGCTGGCTGGTTTATTAGTCACTTCTCAATTCTTATTAAACCATTGTCCACAAATGGTTTAAATATGCACAACTGGACAAAAAACATTTTTAGGTATTTAGTGGCTTGTTATCTGCATTTAACCATTGTTAATCACAGATGCATGATGATTGGCTGGTAGTTTTTCATTGCCACTCTTTTGCAGAAATCATATATTTCAAAACACCGTGATTTAATTGGCAGCTTATAAACTACGGTGAAGAATTGGCATTTCTTTGATTTTTCTCAAGAAAATTGTCACAATTCGTTTGTTGGAAAGGCTCATGTAGCTAACCTCAATGAAACTTGATGCTCTTCAGCCAAAGTTGGAAATATGATATCGAGTTATTCTAAACTCTGTGGGGCTGAAATTGACCCATTCCTTAAGACCCATTATCGCATCCAAGAGGCAGTAATGGAGCAGATAGGCCTCACCGACCGGGGCCAGAGGGATGGGCCGACCCATCCAAAATTGCAAACGGGCCAGGAGCAGCGGGAACAGGTTTGCACGCCGCACATACTGCTGCCCCGTCAGACGTGCGCCGACCCCCTTCCGACTGATGCGACCTCTTTCCGCCCCGTGCGGGAAATGATCCCGCGAGAAATTGCTCCGTGGGAGCGGAGTGGTCGCCGGTTGGTGCTACCGACAGGTTTCCCCTGCGGGAAGCTGTGGGTGCCTGGACGGCACATCTGCCCTCAAAGCGGAGGGTGCAATGCCACCGTCACAATTTTATTTTATTTGTTGTCCGACTCTGAAGTCGGCCCGACAATGGTGGCTATGGGTTCGGCCGGGCCGCCAACAGACAGCCCGGCACCCCCTCTTGGGTGCCAGGCCGCTGGCCCAGCCAAAGCTGTTTCTGGTGGCCCAGTGGGCCAAATTAAACATAGTTTAGAGTTCTCAGCCGTCCTCCCCTTTAACTGAAGGGGAGGAACCTTGTGACGCGTCAGCGCAATGCGGCACATCCGTGTTGCATTCACGTCATCAGCGAGGCGCTGGTGACTTGGAGCGATGGCCAACCTGATCCAATGGCACTTCCGCCCCATTGATGACCCAAAATCAGCCCCGACCAAAAAAAAAACCAAGAACTGAATATCGCAAGATTCTCTGCTCCCTGGATTGGGGCAGCGAAAAATCTTCGCAAGCAGTGAGTGTGCCTACTCTTACTCGGGGGCAATTTTGGCCCTTGTCTCTTCAAAATGACGCTGAGGGATAAAAGTCTATGATTCATCAACATTTCTCAAATTCTTCTCTCCACCAATTGTGTAGGGATCTTAATTCATTGAAAATAAATGGACCTCCTCCAAAATAAGGGAGAGGAATTCAGAAGAACGAGTTAAACATTTTGATCCTGGAATTTCCATCGGGCCTGTCCCAGTGTCGTGCAGATATTTACACCATTTCCCCAGGATTTCCGCCAAGCTTCCAGTGGATGATGGGGAGAATCTCACTGAAATTCTCTCCTTGTGCTAGTATCCGGCAGCATAACCAACAGCCCACTGAGATCAGCACAAATAAGAAATGATGTGGTACTACACAAAAATAATTCGAAGGCAATAATTTGTTGTATTTGACTAAGCTCTAATATGCCGATACATACTAAAAGAAAGAAAGACTTGAATTTATATAGCGCCTTTCATGACCTTAGGACATGCCAAATCACTTTGCAGCCAATGAAGTACTTTTGAAGTATAGCCACTGTTGCAAAGGAGGAAACACGGCAGACAAATTTTGCACAGCAAGTTCTCACAAACAGCAATGAGATAATGACCATGCAATCTGTTTTTATTAAGGTTGGTTGAAGGATTAATGATTATCTTGCAGAATTGACTGCTTCTGGTCCCCTGCTCTTCTTTAAAATAGTGCTATGATATCTTATATTTCCACCCGAGAGGGCCTCTGTTTTCATCTGTAAGACAGACCTCCAATAGTGTAGCACTCTCTCAGTGTACTGGGAGTGTCAGTCTAGATTTTGTACTCAAGTCTCACAGATGTAGGACTTGAACTCATAACCTGCTAGACTTGGAAGTGAGAGCACTACCCACTGAGCCACGGCTGACACCTTAGTCTATTGGAGGGGATGTGCACATGCACCCGTAGAGGCCCCGCAAGTTCCAGGTTTAGGCACGCAAAGCGCATGCGTCGAAATCCGGCATGTGAACTGTCAACGTTTCTTTTGACAGTTCCAATGCATCCCTGGGAGATGGGCCTTCACAGGCTGAGATTTGGGCTATTTTCCCAACTCTTGCCAAACGAATGTCCTTCAAACTCTTACCCCTGGTAAAAGCAGGCATAAGGCCTACTTTTACCAATGCAAGAGTTTTACTAGATAGAACAATAAATGTTATTACTTATTTTTATATTCAAAAACCCTGTCTATGAAAGCAAGTTTATTTTTAACACTATTAAAACATTTCATTAAAAATTTCAAAAAATAAATTTTCCTCTAAAACATTTAACCTAATGCAATTTTTATTAATTTTTTAAAAGTGAAATGTTTTTTTTATTGATGTTCGTGTTTTATTTGGTTTTAGGGGCATTCTCATTGATAGTAATGGGATCTCGGAGCTTCCATTACTATCAATGAGAATACTACATTGTGATTGGTGATCCAGGCCCACGTGATCCCAGGATATGCACACATTCCTGGAATATGTGGGCCCCGTATGCTGGACTGCACAGCTCAGCCTCGGAGTGCAAGTCTACGTTCCTCCTGAACCATCAGGAATATTCGTCAAAAAAATTTTGGTGGAAGGCATGTGCCCGCAGGAAGTCTCTGACCGCAATTTTTGGCCCAATATATTCTTCTCAACAGCCATATACAAGCAATAGTTGATTGGTGACATGAGAGGGATTATTACATACTGCTGCAAACTGTCACATATGTATATTCTGTACATACTATGCTGGTACCACTAGAGGGTGCAACTGTGGGAGGCCCAGGCAGGAGCTGTATTAAAGGCTGGTCATCACATTGCTGCCTCAATCTCAGTTACAGTAAAGAGACTAAGGTCACAGCAGTTCAAGCACAGCACTAGGCCTCGTGGAGTTATTCTACAGATAAGTAGAGACATATTAACTGGCGACGAGACCAGATCACGGACTTACACGCAGACATGGCTGCTATTGGTAGTTTAGAAAAGTTTACAGAGGGTGAAGCCTTTACTGGGGTTTCACTGGCAAGGTATCGATTCTACACAACCGCCGCACCGAGGGCCAAGATTTCGCGGAATATGTCACAAACCTACGAACGCTCGCGGAACCGTGCGAATTTGGCGAACTCCTCAACAATGTGTTGTGGGACGTTTTCGCGATGGGACGGGATGTGAAGCGGACCACCACCTTAAGCCAGGCGTTTACGACCTCAAGGTTGAGATTCTTCCAGAATCAAAACTCACTGGCAAGTACTGTGCAGAAAATAATTGTTGATCAAAGAATTAGTTCGACTCAGAGTCCGCCAAGTGGTGTAAATGTGAATCGTTAAACATGCCGGCTTTTCTGGGGTAACTATTGGGTCCATCTGTATTGATTCAGACACTATGTGTGCAAAGGCTGTGGCCAAAAGGGCCACCCACAGCGAATGTGCAGAAGAACTGTGACTCAAAACGTGGCAGAGGAGTCGGCAGGAGGTTTCTGATCCTGCAAGGATCATAAAGTACAAGCTAGAGAGGCGACCCAGCCCAAGGAAGCAGTGCACGGGGTGCACACCTTCACTACCAAAAATCCCTCTATGATGAAAGTCAAGATAAATGGCATTCCTGTTTCGATGGAGTTGGACACGGGGGCGTGCCAGTCACTTATGAGCGAGAAGGCATTTGAGAGGCTGTGGGGCAAAAAGGAACAAAGACCCAAGCTGAGCCCGATTCAAACAAAGCTGCACACTTACACCAGGGAACTGATCCCAGTTATCGGCAGTGCGAACGAAAGGTATCCTATGATGGAGAGATACACGAATTGACACTGTGGGTTGTACCAGGTGATGGGCCAATGCTGCTTGGCAGAAGCTGGATGGGGAAGATTCGGTGGAACTGGGAAGACATCAGAGCACTATCTTCAGTGGACGATGCTTCCTGTGCTCAAGTGCTGAGCAAGTTCCCATCTCTATTTAATCGGCAACTTCACAGGCTCCAAAGTGCAGATCCACTTAGTTCCCGAGGCACGGCCTGGTCATCACAAGGCTCGAGCGGTCTCTTACATGATGAGGGAAAAAGTGGAGATCGAATTGGACAAACTTCAACGCGAGGGAATCATATCACCAGTCAAATTCAACGAGTGGGCCAGCCCGATTGTTCCGGTAATTAAGAGCGATGGCACGGTCAGAATCTGCAGTGACTACAAGGTAATGATTAACTGAGTTTCATTACAGGACCAGTACCCGCTACCCAAAGCCGATGATCTCTTTGTGACATTAGCAGGGGGAAAGGCATTCACCAAGCTGGATCTATCCTCCGCTTACATGACCCAGGAGCTGGCTGAGTCATCGAAAAAATTAACGTGCATTAACACACACAAGGGACTGTTTTTGTATCACAGGTGCTCGTTCGGGATCCGCTCAGCTGCAGCCATCTTCCAAAGGAACATGGAGAGTCTGTTGAAATCGGTTCCATGCACCGTTGTATTTCAGGCTGATATACTGATCACTGGTCATGACACCACCAAACACCTGCACAACCTGCAAGAGTTTTAAGTCGACTAAACAGAGTCGGACACCGGTTGAAACGATCTAAGAGTGTCTTCCTGGCGCCAGAGGTAGAATTCCTGAGGAGGAAGATTACGGCAGACAGCATCAGGCCCATGGACTCGAAGACTGAGGCCATCAAGAGTGCACCCAGATCACGAAACGTAATGGAGCCGCGCTCGTTCCTGGGACTCCTCAACTATTTCGGTAACTTTCTTCCAGGGTTGAGCAACTTGCTTGAACCGTTGCACAAGTTGCTACGCAAGGGAAATGATTGGGTTTGAGGTCAAAATCAAGAGGCCGCTGTAAAGTCCTGTCCCCTCAGTACAGATTCACACGAGGCATGTAGTGAAGTCAAGGTCACTCTGGACGTGCACATTTATTTCACAGCTCTGGAATGCTGCACTTGCTGTCCTTTTATACCTGTCTGGGACAGGTATCCCAGTGTCTCCTGCAAGTGCACCCCTGGTGGTAAGGTATGCTGGTGGTTATAGGTCATATCTTATTACAGTCATGTATAGCATGTTAGGATACAGTTATATATAATAATGTAAGATACATGCCATCACCCTTCCCCAAGGTCTTATTGTCTTTTATAGGTTCAGTCTCTCAGGTGGTCTATGCTCTCGCATGGAGCATCTGAGTCGTGGTTCAGTTGTTTGCCTTGGTGTCTGTTTTTCTTTGGGTGTGGTTGCTGGTATCTCGCCTGGGCTGTCTGTTTCGATTGGTGTGATGTTGTTGAATCGCCTGGGCTGTCTGTTGGGATTGCCCTTTACTCAGGTTGTTCCATCTGTCTGTCCACCAGGTGTGGTGCGAGTTCCACATTGTAGTCTGCTTCTGGTTCCGCAGTGTTGTTGGTAAATCTGCTTTTGACTTGGTCTACATGACTCCGGCAGGTTTGGCCATTGTCCATTTGTACTACCAGTAGCCTGTTTCCTTCCTTGCCCGTTACTATCCCTGTAAGCCATTTGGGACCCCTGCCATAGTTTAGTACAAACACTTTGTCCCCTATCTCATTCCATCTCCCCGTCGAATTTCTGTCATGGTACTCAGTCAGCTTACGGCGCATTGCCTCAACGATTTCGTGCATGTCTGGGAGGATTAATGAGAGCCTTGTTTTTAAAGTCCTTTTCAAAAACAGTTGTGCCGGGGGAGTCCCAGTCAATGAATGCGGACGAGATCTGTATGCCAGCAGCAGTCGCAACAGGCGATCCTGCAGCGTGGGACCTTGGATTTTAAGCATGCCTTGTTTAATGATTTGCACTGCTCTCTTCGCCTGGCCGTTAGAGGCCGGTTTGAACAGTGCCATCTTGACGTGATTTATGCCGTGGTCAATTATAAAATCTTGGAATTCTGCGCTGGTGAAGCACGGACCATTGTCACTGATCAATATGTCAGGGATTCCGTGCATTGCAAACATGGTTGCGAGGCTCTCCACAGTGGAGCATTCGATCCACTTTGAAAATGCATCTACAACTACGAGAAACATTTTGCCCATGAATGGGCCCACATAGTCTACGTGCACCTGCGACCACGGTTTGGTAGCCAGGGCCAGGGGCTCAGGGGAGCCTTCCTGGGGGCATTGCTGAGTTGGGCACAAATGGTGCACCGTCGGATGCAGAGCTCCAAGTCCGCGTCAATACCAGGCCACCAGACGTGGGATCTGGCTATGGCCTTCATGAGAACGATCCCCGAGTGCTCGCGGTGGAGCTCCTGGACAAATGCCTCTCTGCCTCGCAGAGGCATGACTACTCAGCTGCCCCATATCAGGCAGTCTGCTTGTAGTGATAGCTCATGCATGCGCCTGTGAAAGGGTTTGATTTCCTCGGGGCAGGCATCGCGAGTCTCTGCCCAGTCACCGGTTAGGACACATCTTTTTGCTAAGGATAACGTGGGGTCGCTGGCCGTCCAGGCTCTGATTTGGCGAGCCGTCATGGGCGAACCTGTGGACTCAAAGGCATTGATTGCCATGACTATCTCACAGTCCTGTGGTCGCCAGGGGGTAGCCTGCTGAGCGCGTCGGCACAGTTGTCTGTGCCTGGTTTGTGTCTTATGATATAGGCGTAGGACGTCAGCATGAGTGCCCACCGTTGAATTCGCGCCGAGGTATTGGTGCATCTTTTTGACACTGTACACGCACGCGAGCACCTCCTTATCTAGCATTCCGTACCCGTGCTCCACCTGCAAAAGTGACCTGGAGGCATAAGCTATGGGTTGTAATTTGCCCGCACTATTGACATGTTGTAAAACGCACCCGACCCCATACACTGACACATCACATGTGAGAACTAGCTTTTTACCTGGATCAAAGAAAGTCAAAATACTGTTGGAACAGAGAAGATTGCATGCCTTATTGAAGGCGCGTTTCTGGGCGTCCCCCCAAAACCAATCCCACCCCTTCCTGAGTAGCACGTGGAGAGGCTCCAGCAGCATGCTTAAGTTCTGCAGAAAGTTCCCAAAGTAATTGAGTAGCCCGAGAAAGGTGCACAGTTCTGAGACATTCCGGGGCCTGGGTGCCAGGCGAATTGCTTCTGTTTTGGACTCTGTTGGGCGAATTCCATCAGCGACAATCCTTCTGCCCAAAAATTCAACCTCGGGTGCGAGAAACAGGCACTTGGATTTCTTAACTCGTCGGCCTACCCGATCCAACCGCTTTAGTACTTCCTCCAAATTACGGAGATGGGAGTCGGTAGCCCAGTGTCTCCTGCAAGTGCACCCCTGGTGGTAAGGTATGCTGTTGGTTACAGGTCATATCTTATTACAGTCATATATAGCATGTTAGGATACAGTTATATATAATAATGTAAGATACATGACAGCCGCCTTCAAAAAGGCCAGAAACTTGCTGTGTTTGGACAAGTTGCTTGTATTGTATGACCCAAGCAAACATCTAGTTTTAGCATGTGACGCATCGTCGTACAGTGTCGGTTGTGTTTTACAGCAAGCAAATGTAGCGGGTGAACTCCAACCGGTTGCATATGCGTCTAGAAGTCGATCCAAGGCCGAAAGAGCCTACAGTATGGTCAAGAAGAAGGCTTTGGCCTGTGTCTATGGGTTAAAAAAAATGCACTGGTATTTGTTCATACTCAGGTCGGAGTTAGAATCCGACCACAAGCCCCTAACCTCACTGTTTTCGGTAAGCAAAGGCATAAACAGCAATGCTTCGTCGCGAATCCAAAAATGGGCACTAACACTGTCGGCCTACGATTATACGATCCGCCACAGGCCAGGCACTGAGAACTGCGCCGATGTCCTCAGCCGGCTACCGTTGCCCACCACCGGGGTGGAAATGGCACAGCCCGCAGACCTGTGCCTGGTCATGGATGTCTTCGAAAGCGAAGGGTCATCCGTAACGGCCTGCCAAATCAGGACTTGGACCAACCAGGACCCCGAGCAATCTCTTGTAAAAAGTTGTGTCCTCAATGGGGGCTGGTCAGCGGTCCCAAGAGAAATGCAAAACGAGATAAAGCCGTTTCACCGTCGTAAAGATGAAATGTCCATCCAATCGGATTGCCTCTTATGGAGCAACCGCGTCGTCTTGCCAAAAAAAGGCACGGCAACCTTCATAAGCGACCTACACAATGCCCACCCAGGCATAGTCATGATGAAGGCTATCGCCAGGTCCCATGTCTGGTGGCCCGGCATTGACTCGGACTTGGAGTCGTGCGTGCGCCAGTATAACACTTGCTCACAATTGAGCAATGCCCCCAGGGAGGCTCCACTTAGTCTGTGGTCCTCAAAACCATGGTCTTGGATCCACATACATTATGCGGGCCCCTTTCTAGGAAAAATGTTCTTTGTTGTAGTGGACACCTAAGCGGATCGAATGTGTAATAATGGCATCCAGCACGTCCACCATCACCATTGAAAGCCTCAGGGCCATGTTCGCCACCCATGGCTTGCCCGACATTCTGGTCAGAGACAATGGTCCGTGTTTCACCTGCTCAGAATTCAATGAATTCATGACCTGCAATGGCATCAAGCATGTCAGGTCTGCCCTGTTCAAGCCCATATCCAACGGCCAAGCGGAGCGGGCAGTCCAAACCATAAAGCAGAGCTTGAAACGCGTCACGGAAGGCTCCTTCCAAACCCGCCTCTCCCGGGTGCTGATTAATTACAGGACACGACCCCACTCGCTTACCGGGTCCCCCCTGCGGAGTTACTAATGAAAAGTGCACTCAAAACCAGGCTCTCCTTAGTCCACCCTAACCTCAATGATCAGGTGGAAATCAGGCGTTATCGGCAAAACATGTACCATGATCGTGCGGCTGTATCACACGACATCAATGTAAATGACCAGGTGTTTGTGCTGAATCATGGTCATGTCCCCAAAATGGGTCGCTGGCACTGTTTTAGCCAAGGAAGGGAATAGAGTGTTTTTTTGTCAAACTGCTTAATGGACAAACGTTCAGAAAGAATTTGGACTCGACCAAATTGCAATTTACAGGTAACCAGGAACTACTAGGAGAGGACCTTACCTTCAGCGATCCACCTACACACAACCAATCAGCAACAGACCTAGCTGCCAACCACGAGGATGATCCCACCATCTCCAACAGTCCAGTCAGACCAACAGCGCTGCAAGACAGCAGTGGCCCGACCAACTCACCCATGCCAGAAGTGACACTCAGACGATCAACCAGGGAGCGCAGAGTTCCGGATCGCCTCAACCTGTAACTAACTCGCATCAAAGACTTTGGGGGGGAAAGTTGTCACATATGTATACTCTGCACATACTTTGCTGGTACCACTAGAGGGTGCAACTGTGGGAGGCCTAGGCAGGAGCTGTATTAAAGGCTGGTCACCACATTGCTGCCTCACTCTCAGTTACAATAAAGAGACTAAGGTCACAGCAGTTCAAGCACAGCACTGGGCCTCGTGGAGTTATTCTACTGATAAGTGGAGACACATCACAAACGACAACTCAAGCCAGCCCGCAACAAATCAGGGCAAATTTAATTTGATGTAGTTTTATAATCTAATTTTGCATTTAATCTGTAATAAAAGGATGCTTTTGCTCATGGGAAATTCATAAATGTCATATTCAATATGTTCGACACAATCACATGCATGCAGAGGGAAGATTTGCCACCAAATGCTTCATTATGCATTATAAAAAATAATTCCATGCAATGCAAAATAATTTGTTTAAATCTATTTCCAGCTGGCGTACCTCAAATAGATTAAAACAAAAATTAAATAGGAATGACTGATGATAGGGTTTAACAATTAAATTAATGCAGTTAAAGTTTTCCATCCATTTTATTCCTTTGGATTTAAGTTCTTCTGTGCACTATTTTTGAGTTCATGATTGAAGAAAGAAAGACTTGGATTTCTATAGCGACTGTCACAATTACCGAACATCTCAAAGTACTTTACAGTCAATGAAGTACTTTTGGAATGAAATCGCTGTTGGAATGTGGGAAACGTGGCAGCCAACTTGCGCACAGCAAGCTGCCACAAACAGCAATGTGATAATAAGCAGATAATCCTTTTTTAGTGATGTTGATTGAGGGATAAATATTGACCAAGACAGCAGGGATAACTCCCCTGTTCTTCTTCAAAATGGTGTCATGGGATCTTTTATGTCCACCTGAGAGGGCAGACAGGACCTTGATTTAACATCTCATACGAAAGACACTCGCTCAGCACTGCACTGGAGTGTCAGCCTAGATTTATGTGCTCAATTAATAGACTCAAATTCCTGTTTGTATTATTTTAACGAAACCCGGGGTAAAGATTCGGTCATGCCTCATTAGGGGTGGTAACCCAGACGAACGGTAATTTTAGCACCTTGGAAAGTTTGCGCCCTCCGCACAGAAATTCATCAGAATCGGGCAAAGAGCTGACAGGGGCACTATATCAGCCATTGCACACCAGAGCTGGGGGGGATGCGAACAAAAATTCCGGTGCTAAATTTAACCAAGTCATTGCGCATGCGCTGAACTCCGATTCAGATCCTGGGAAAAGCCGAGTCTTAAAGGTGCGGCATAATAATGCACCCATTAAAGTTTTCAAAATCACTTTTTCATCAGTTCAGCTCTTATTTCTGTCTGCTGCTGCAAACTGGGAGACTCACGCACTGTGCTGTGTGTAAACACTGCACTGACTGTGACCTCTGAGGGAAGCGCTTCCTCAGTCCTTCAAGTAGCCACCAGTTAGCGACTCTGCAAGCCTGTACCAACTGTTTTTCCAGACATTGTTCTTAGCAGCCTTTAAATGAGGCAGCCGCACCTAATTGACTGACTGGTGCGCAACATAGAAACATAGAAACATAGAAAATAGTTGCAGGAGTAAGCCATTTGGCCCTTCGAGCCTGCACCACCATTCAATATGATCATGGCTGATCATGCACTTCAGTACTCTATTCCTGCTTTCTCTCCATACCCCTTGATCCCTTTAGCCGTAAGGGCCATATCAAACTCCCTCTTGAATATATCTAACGAACTGGCCTCAACAACTCTCTATGGTAGAGAATTCCACATGCTCACAACTCTCTGAGTGAAGAAGTTATCCTCATCTCGGTCTTAAATGGCTTACCCCTTATCCTTAGACTGTGACCCCTGTTTCTGGACTTCCCCAACATCGGGAACATTTTTCCTGCATCTAACGTGTCCAGTCCCATCAGAATTTTATATGTTTCTATGAGATCCCCTCTCATACTTCTAAATTCCATTAAATATAAGCTTAATTGATCCAGTCTTTCTTCATATGTAAGTCCTGTCATTCCAGGAATCAGTGAACCTTCGCTGCACTCCCTTAATAGCAAGAATATCCTTCCTCAGATTAGGAGACCAAAACTGTACGCAATATTCAAGGTGTGGCCTCACCAAGGTCCTGTACAATTTTAGTAAGACCTTCTTGCTTCTATACTCAAATCCTCTCGCTATGAAGGCCAACATGCCATTTTCTTTCTTAACCGCCTGCTGTACCTGCATGCCAACTTTCAATGACTGATGTACCATGACACCCAGGTCTCGTTGCACCTCCCCTTTTCCTAATCTGTCACCATTCAGATAATTTGCCTTCCTGTTTTTACCGCCAAAGTGGATAACCTCACATTTATCTTCATCATACCACATCTGCCATGTAATTGCCCACTCACCTAACCTGTCCAAGTCACCCTGCAGCCTCTTAGCATGGTCATTGTATAGTGAATACATCATGATCGGAGTGATCATCAGCAACCAGGCGGTATTGGCTTAAGCCCCCGGTGAGCCTCTAATGAATTTTCAGTCGGCGTGCTAAACACTGAGCTCCCACCTCTTATGCTCCCATTAACGCCCCCCCTGGTCATTAACTGAGTCATTAGACAACTGGAAATCCAGCCGCCAGTGTCCAATTTAAAGTAAATAGATTGGGACTGTATAAAATAGCGCAAACCGGAATTCCATGGGAATACATTAATCCGTGAGCTGAAAATAGAGCACAGAGAAATTAACAGCCTGTCTGAGCAGGAGTACAGCATGTTCAACAACACATCTTGGTATCTTGACTGCTGTGTAGCAAAATCTGATTGCTCCTGATGAGTAAAAGACTAGTCTTTCTGTCTTGATGGACTTTTATTAGTGATAAAGGGCACTTGATGATGGGTTGGGTTAGCACACTGGCCTTTCACATCTGGGCCGTACAAACACAATTCCAGCCAAGACCAATCGGATGAATGTGTCCTCTGTCTGTTAGTCCCTTCCTAAACCTCTCCGCCTCTCTCCTCCTTTTAGACACTCTTTAAAATCTACCCAACTGTCCAAAACTCTCTTTATGTGGCTTGGTGTCAAATTCTGTTTGATAATGCTCCAGTGAAATGGCGGGTTTGCGACCGGGTTTTCGCCGCGATTTGACCCTCCGTGGTGAAAACCCTGTTGGCGGGACCTTCAGGTACATTTTTGCAGCGACGCATCCACGTACTGCTGGAGAGAGGTGCGTCGACATGAAACGACGTGGAACACCACGGATTGCATTACCATTGTACTTTCAGCACTCTCCGCCACGCCCAGAATACCAACAGGGTCAAACCTGTCGGTGCAGCCCTGCCAGCAGCGGTAAGTAAGAAGACCTGCAAAAAAGATAAGTTAAAGTTTTATTTCTTAATTCTTTTTTAGCAATTTAGTAGGTAAGGATTTTGTGAATGTTTTGCGAATGCTTTTTGAATTTTTTTGCAATTTTGTTTTGTTTTTCCCCCCTCTCTCGCAGCGCTATCGGCCCCAGACTAAAGTTGCCAAAACTCGCTGTTTGCGCTGCGAATCTTCGTGCAACGCCAACTTTACCGACGTAAAGGCTGAAGATTAGGCCTAAAAACGATAGTGCAGCAAAAACGGTAATTTTGGCATAAAACTTCAGTTTTCAGCGAAAAACGGAAATCCAGCTCTTATAAATGTATATAAATCCAAGTTGTGGTTATGATTTGTTTGATGGGTACAAAACAGTAGTTTAATTTGCTCATTTCATTTTGTTTGCTCCTTCAGAACTCTTTAGTGACTCAATACAAATCCTGGAGACTTTATGTAAAAAAAATATATAGCACTTGAAATTAAACAGAGGGGTCAGCTCTCTCACCTCTAAATTAAAAAGTTGATTTTGTAACTCCACCATCCTTTCAGCTGTCTAGGCCCTAAACTCTAGAATCCCCTCCCTCAACTTCTCCGACACTCCTCCCTCCTCCCTCCTTTAAGTCGCTCCTTAAAACCTGCCTCTTTGAGCAAGCTTTTGGTCACCTGTCCTAATTTTTCCTCATATGGCATGTGGAAATATTGTCTGGTAACACTCCCGTCAAGCTATTTGGGACATATTACTTCATTTAAAGCGCTATATAAGTACAAGTTTCTGTGGGTTCAAGTCATACTCCAGGCCGCGAGCAAATAAGCTAGGCTGACACTTCAGTGCAGTACTAAATGAGAGAGTGCTGCACGACCAGTGGTTTCACCTTTCAGATGAGATGTTAACCAAAGTCCTGTTGGCCTGTTTGTGTGAATGCAAATGATCCATTGGTGCTCAAAGCAGCACAGGGAGCATTCCCAGTGTCTTGGACAATATTAATCTCTCAAATTGTTTGTGGGATTTTGCTGTGCGAAAATTGGCTGCCTAGATTGCCTATAAAGCAACATAGAAACATAGAAAATAGGTGCAGGAGTAGGCCATTCGGCCCTTCTAGCCTGCACCACCATTCAATGAGTTCATGGCTGAACATGCAACTTCAGTACCCCATTCCTGCTTTCTCGCCATACCCCTTGATTCCCCTAGTAGTAAGGACTTCATCTAACTCCTTTTTGAATGGTGACTGCACTTCAGGAATAGTCCATTGGCTGCGAAACAATTTGGAACGTTCAAAGGATGTGAAAACCGTTCTTTAAATGCACTCACTTTAAGAAATAAATTACAAATTTTGGACGGTGTGAGGCCAGTTTGACAAGGCTAATCTTCCATGTAATACTTACTTACAATGCAAATCCCTATCATTGCATCATATCCCTTCATAACTTGTACAGCATTCGAATGTTGCCATTTTTACAATGGGCTTGTTCATAGACAGAGGCTGATTTAAAATACATATTTCAAAATTAATTGTTGTGACTCATCACAATATTGAGATGAAAATCTTTAAAACTCACTTGTGCCAATAGAACTCCAGAGCATCAACCATATAATGATAAAGTGTATTAAGCAAAGCAACTAACTGCATTTAGACTTGAGAGAACTCTCATTAAACAGCCATTATAAACTGCTGCAGGCTAATCTATTCTTTCTCTTTCCATGGGAGATCTTTGCTAGATTTTTCAAGATGACTCTCAAAGTAGCTTAATAATTGAATGTTGAATTAAAAGATAAAAGTTCCTGTCATCACAATTTATTTGAAGTGATTCCTTCAAGTGCATAAAAACAGATCATAGCTTCAGAAATTATTTTCCTTTCCTTTTCTGGAGGGGTTTGAATGCCCAGTGTCATATTCCAATAGTCGCTCAGAACAATAGGAGTGCCTTTTGGCTCCGCTGTAGCCCCAGACACATAATGAAGCATGAAATGTGCCAACCAGTCCTGACTGAGCTAGGATAGGCAACGTAAAATTTACACCCAACATTTTGACTGGCTCGTGTCTTAATTTTTAATCTGATAACATGTCTATGAAGTGTCTTGGTATGTTTTACGACATTAAAGGCGCTATATAAAGGCACATTGTTATTGTTGTTTTATGGCTCAATTTCCTTAATTCGACACACCACTGAGGCCTTGCACCATCATCCCCTTTGTCTCTTAATCTCTTCTGCCTTCCACCCGATCCTAGACCTTCCCTTTTCTTCTTTCCTCCCCTCCACCCTTTCCCTGCCCCTACACTTGCTTAAAAACCTGTTACATCTCTAACTTCTTCCAGTTCTGACGAAGGGTCATCGACCTGAAGCGTTAACTCTGTTTCTCGCTCCACAGATGCTGCCTGACTTGCTGAGTGTTTCCAGCATTTTCTGTTTTTATTATATACCCACTGAGGAATTGGTCAACATGAATTAATTGTCAACAATAATCTCTTAGTGGAGGGCTCCAATGGAAAATCTAGCTGATTACCAAGACATTGCAAATGCTGCTGTGTCTTGTGAAGAACTTTTGTTGGGCAGAAAGCTCTATTTTAATGAAGTCAGGACGACTTTGTTTAAAGCCTCACCTCACCTCTCAGTTTATCAGCTATAATGGCTGAGTTTAATGAATATATTGACGCACTTAAACATTGTTAATGAAATAGCTTCATCTACAGTATGATTATTTTCAACAGGCTTGCGACTAACTAAATTACTTGCTGTTCACATTTAGAAGAAGTGGTGTATGCTAATAAAAGCATCATTATCTGAGTATACAATGGACCAACCACAGAGTTGTCCTGGCAGTTTACATGAATATTTTAGGAAAGTTAAATACCCAATGCAATGTCAGTTAATTGGAATTGTGACATATATATTAACCCTTAGAGTGAGGGCATCTCCATAATATTCATTTCACCTGCGCTGGCCATTTTCTTTTGAAAAGTTTCAGCACCGTCAGATCAACTGTTACAACTAATTTTGTTGCAATAACTACTGCAGTAATAAAGTGAGGCATTATAATTGGCTTCCTTGTTGATGTGATATCACGACAAATGTGCTATACCTCTAAATTAATGGAGTCCCCAGCTCCAAAGTATAAAAGATCCCACAAGAAATCAGTTTTGCTCCCTCTCCTTATGCAATAATAGATAAACATATTCTTAAAGTTCATTTACTTCAGTGCTGAACTTTAACTCATGACAAGCTCTAATCCCAAGAGATTGGTGTGCAAAGTCAAAGCGCATGGTATTGGGGATAATATATTGACGTGGATAGAGAACTGGTTGGCAGACAGGAAGCAGAGAGTCGGGATAAACCGGTCCTTTTCAGAATGGCAAGCAGTGACTAGTGGAGTGCCGCAGGGCTCAGTGTTGGGACCCCAGCTCTTTACAATATACATTAACGATTTGGATGAAGGAATTGAGGGTAATATCCCCAAGTTTGCAGATGACACTACACTGGGTGGCGGTGTGAGCTGTGAGGGGGACGCTAAGAGGCTGCAGGTGACTTGGACACGTTAGGTGAGTGGGCATGTGCATGGCAGAGGCAGTATAATGTGGATAAATGTGAAGTTATCCATTTTGGGGGCAAAAACAAGCAGGCAGAATATTATCTGAATGGCGGCAGATTAGGAAAAGGGGAGGTGCAATGAGACCTGGGTGTCATGGTTCATCAGTCATTGAAGGTTGGCGGTGAAGAAGGCAAATTGTATGTTGGCCTTCATCGAAACATAGAAATATAGAAAATAGGTGCAGGAGTAGGCCATTCGGCCCTTTGAGCCTGCACCGCCATTCAATGAGTTCATGGCTGAACATGCAACTTCAGTACCCCATTCCTACTTTCTCGCCATACCCCTTGATCCCCCAAGTACAAAGGACTACATCTAACTCCTTTTTGAATATATTTAGTGAATTGGCCTCAACAACTTTCTGTGGTTGAGAATTCCACAGGTTCACCACTCTCTGGGTGAAAAAGTTTCTCCTCATCTCGGTCCTAAATGGCTTACCCCTTATCCTTAGACTGTGACCCCTGGTTCTGGACTTCCCCAACATTGGGAACATTCTTCCTGCATCTAACCTGTCTAAACCAGTCAGAATTTTAAACGTTTCTATGAGATCCCCTCTCATTTTTCTGAACTCCAGTGAATACAAGCCCAGTTGATCCAGTCTTTCTTGATAGGTCAGTCCCGCCATCCCGGGAATCAGTCTGGTGAACCTTCGCTGCACTCCCTCAATAGCAAGAATGTCCTTTCTCAAGTTAGGAGACCAAAACTGTACACAATACCCCAGGTGTGGCCTCACCAAGGCTCTATATAACTGTAGTAACACCTCCCTACCCCTGTACTCAAATCCCTTCGCTATGAAGGCCAACATTCCATTTGCTTTCTTAACCGCCTGCTGTACCTGCATGCCAACCTTCAATGATTGATGTACCATGACACCCAGGTCTCGTTGCACCTCCCCTTTACCTAATCTGTCAATATTCAGATAATAGTCTGTCTCTCTGTTTTTACCACCAAAGTGGATAACCTCACATTTATCCACATTACACTTCATCTGCCATGCATTTGCCCACTCACCTAACCTATCCAAGTCACTCTGTAGCCTCATAGCATCCTCCTCGCAGCTCACACTGCCACCCAACTTAGTGTCATCCGCAAATTTGGAGATACTACATTTAATCCCCTTGTCTAAATCATGAATGTACAATGTAAACAGCTGGGGCCCCAGCACAGAACCTTGCGGTACCCCACCAGTCACTGCCTGCCATTCTGAAAAGTACTCTTTGCTTCCTGTCTGCCAACCAGTTCTCAATCCACGTCAGCACACTACCTCCAATCCCATGTGCTTTAACTTTGCACATTAATGCCTTGTGTGGGACCTTGTCGAAAGCCTTCTGAAAGTCCAAATACAGCACGTCAACTGGTTCCCCCTTGTCCACTCTACTGGAAACATCCTCAAAAAATTCCAGAAGATTTGTCAAGCATGATTTCCCTTTCACAAATCCATGCTGACTTGGACCTATCATGTCACACCTTTCCAAATGCGCTGCTATGGCATCCTTAATAATTGATTCTATCATTTTACCCAGTACCAATGTCAGGCTGATCGGTTTATAATTCCCTGTTTTCTCTCTCCCTCCTTTTTTAAAAAGTGGTGTTACATTCGCTAACCTCCACTCCATAGGAACCGATCCAGAGTCTATGGAATGTTGGAAAATGACTGTCAATGCATCCGCTATTTCCAAGGCCACCTCCTTAAGTACTCTGGGATGTAGTCCATCAGTCCCTGGGGTTTTATCGGCCTTCAATCCCATCAATTTCCCCAACACAATTTCCCGACTAATAAGGATTTCCCTCAATTCCTCCTCCTTACTAGACCCTCTGACCCCTTTTATATCCGGAAGGTTGTTTGTGTCCTCCTTAGTGAATACCAAACCAAAGTACTTGTTCAATTGGTCTGCCATTTCTTTGTTCCCAGTTATGACTTCCGTTGATTCTGACTGCAGGGGACCTACGTTTGTCTTTACTAACCTTTTTCTCTTTGCATATCTATCGAAGCTTTTGCAGTCCGTCTTAATGTTCCCTGCAAGCTTCCTCTCGTATTCCATTTTTCCTGCCCTAATCAAACCCTTTGTCCTCCTCTGCTGAGTTCTAAATTTCTCCCAGTCCCTGGGTTCGCTGCTATTTCTGGCCAATTTATATGCCACTTCCTTGGCTTTAATACTATCCCTGATTTCCCTTGATAGCCACGGTTGGGTCAGCTTCCCTTTTTTATTTTTACGCCAGACACGGATGTACAATTGTTATAGTTCATCCATGCGGTCTCTAAATGTCTGCCATTGCCCATCCACTGTCAACCCCTTAAGTATCATTCGTCAATCTATCCTAGCCAATTCACGCCTCATACCTTCAAAATTACTCTTCTTTAAGTTCTGGACCATGGTCTCTGAATTAACTGTTTCATTCTCCATCCTAATGTAGAATATTATGGTCACTCTTCCCCAAGGGGCTTCGCACAACGAGATTGCTAATTAATCCTCTCTAATTACACAACACCAAGTCTAAGATGGCCTCCCTCCTAGTTGGTTCCCCGACATATTGGTCGAGAAAACCATCCCTTAGGCACTCCAGGAAATCCTCCTTCACCGTATTGTTTCCAGTTTGGTTAGCCCAATCTATATGCATATTAAAGTCACCCATGATAACTGCTGCACCTTTATTGCATGCACCCCTAACTTCCTGTTTGATGCCCTCCCCAACATCACTAGTGCTGTTTGGAGGTCTGTACACAAATCCCACTAGCGTTTTCTGCTCCTTGGTATTCCGTAGCTCCACCAATACCGATTCCACATCATCCAAGCTAATGTCTTTCCTTACAATTGCATTAATTTCCTCTTTAACCAGCAATGCCACCCCGCTTCCTTTTCCTTTCTGTCTATCCTTCCTAAATGTTGAATACCCTTGGATGTTGAGTTCCAAACCTTGGTCACCCTGGAGCCATGTCTCTGTGATGCCAACCACATCATATCCGTTAACTGCTATCGTCCACCTTCTTCCGAATACTCCTCGCATTGAGGCACAGAGCCTTCAGGCTTGCCTTTTTAATGCACTTAGACCCTTTAGAATTTTGCTGCAAAGTGGCCCTTTTTTCTCCTTTCTTCTTTTGCTTCTGTCTCAATTTTGTTTCCCTCTGTCTCCCTGCATTGGTTCCCATCCCTCTGCCATATTAGTTTAACTCCTCCCCAACAGCACTAGCAAACACTCCCCCTAGGACATTGGTTCCGGTCCTGCATGGTTGAAGACCGTCCAGTTTGTACTGGTCCCACCTCCCCCAGAACCGGTGCCAATGCCCCTTGAATTTGAATCCCTCCCTGCTGCACCACTGCTCAAGCCACGTATTCATCTGAGCTATCCTGCGATTCCTACTCTGACTAGCACGTGGCACTGGTAGCAATCCCGAGAATACTACTTTTGAGGTCCTACTTTTTAATTTAGCTCCTAGCTTCTGAAATTCATCTCGTAGGACTTCATCCCATTTTTTACCTATATCGTTGGTACCAATGTGCACCACGACAACTGGCTGTTCACCCTCCCTTTTCAGAATGTCCTGCACTCGCTCCGAGGCATCCTTGACCCTTGCACCAGGGAGGCAACATACCATCCTGGAGTCTCGGTTGCGGCCACAGAAACACCTATCTATTCCCCTTACAATTGAATCCCCTATCACTATCGCTCTCCCACTCTTTTTCCTGCCCTCCTGTGCAGCAGAGCCACCCATGGTGCCATGAACTTGGCTGCTGCTGCCCTCCCCTGATGAGGCATCCCCCTCAACAGTACTCAAAGCGGTGTATCTGTTTTGCAGGGGCATGACTGCAGGGGATCCCTGCACTATCTTCCTTGCACTGCTCTTCCTGTTGGTCTTCCATTCCCTATCTGGCTGTGGACCCTTTACCTGCGGTAAGACCAACTCACTAAACGTGCTATTCACGTCATTCTCAGCATTGTGGATGCTCCAGAGTGAATCCACTTGCAGCTCCAATTCCACAACGCGGTCCGTCAGGAGGTAGAGCCGGATACGCTTCCCGCACACGTAGTCGTCAGGGTCACCGGAGGCGTCCCTGATTTCCCACATAGTACAGGAGGAGCATAACATGTGTCCGAGCTCTCTTGCCATGACTTAACCCTTAGATTAACTTAAATTGGCAACAACAGTGCTACAAGTTACTCACTATATAGAAGAGAAAAAAGAAAAACTACTTACCAGTCACCAGCCTATCACTTACCCCCTTGGCTGTGACATCACTTTTCTATTTCTTTCTACTTCTTTTTTGCCTTCTCCTTGTAGCTGCACAAGCACGCCTCAGTGACGCACCTCCGACTCTCTCCACGCACCTGGAACTCCCGAGCCTCCTCCGATGCGTTGGGCCTTTTTATAGGCCTCAGCGATGCGCCTCCCAACTCTCTCCATGCACCTGGAACTCCCGAGCCTCCTCCAACGCATTGGGCCTTTTTATAGGCCTCAGTGACGCACCTTCCAACTCTCTCCACGCACCTGGAGCTCACGAGCCTCCTCCGACGCGTTGGGCCTTTTTATAGGCATCAGCGACGCACCTCCCAACTCTCTCCACCCACCCGGAACTCCCGAGCCTCCTCCGATGCATTGGGCCTTTTTATAGGCCTCAGTGACCCACCTCCGACTCTCTCCACGTACCTGGAACTCCCGAGCCTCCTCCGATGCGTTGGGCCTTTTTATAGGCCTCAGCGATGCGCCTCCCAACTCTCTCCATGCACCTGGAACTCCCGAGCCTCCTCCGATGCGTTGGGCCTTTTTATAGGCCTCAGCGATGCGCCTCCCAACTCTCTCCATGCACCTGGAACCCCCGAGCCTCCTCCAACGCATTGGGCCTTTTTATAGGCCTCAGTGACGCACCTTCCAACTCTCTCCACGCACCTGGAGCTCACGAGCCTCCTCCGACGCGTTGGGCCTTTTTATAGGCCTCAGCGATGCACCTCCCGACTCTCTCCACCCACCTGGAACTCCCGAGCCTCCTCCGATGCGTTGGGCCTTTTTATAGGCCTCAGCGATGCGCCTCCCAACTCTCTCCATGCACCTGGAACTCCCGAGCCTCCTCCAACGCATTGGGCCTTTTTATAGGCCTCAGTGACGCACCTTCCAACTCTCTCCACGCACCTGGAGCTCACGAGCCTCCTCCGATGCGTTGGGCCTTTTTATAGGCATCAGCGACGCACCTCCCAACTCTCTCCACCCACCCGGAACTCCCGAGCCTCCTCCGATGCATTGGGCCTTTTTATAGGCCTCAGTGACCCACCTCCGACTCTCTCCACGTACCTGGAACTCCCGAGCCTCCTCCGATGCGTTGGGCCTTTTTATAGGCCTCAGCGATGCACCTCCCGACTCTCTCCACCCACCTGGAACACAGCTAGGGGATTTGAGTATAGGAGCAGGGAGGTCTTACTGAAGTTGTAAAGGGCCTCAGTGAAGCCTCACCTGGAATATTGTGTTCAGTTTTGGTCTCCTAATCTGAGGAAGGACATTCTTGCTATTGAGGGAGTGCAGCGAAGGTTCACCAGACTGATTCCTGGGATGGCTGGACTGACATTTGAGGAGCGACTGGATCAACTGGGCCTTTATTCATTGGAGTTTAGAAGGATGAGAGGAAATCTCATAGAAACGTATAAGATTCTGACGGGACTGGACAGGTTAGATGCGGGAAGAATGTTCCCGATGTTGGGGAAGTCCAGAACCAGGGGACATAATCTTAGGATAAGGGGTAGGCCAATTAGTGCTGAGATGAGGAGAAACTTCTTCATTCAGAGAGTTGTCAACCTGTGGAATTCCCTGCTGCAGAGAGTTGTTGATGGATATATTCAAGAGGGATATGGCACTTACGGCTAAGGGGATCAAGGGGTATGGAGAGAAAGCAGGAAAGGGGTACTGAGGGAATGATCAGTCATGATCTTATTGAATGGCGGTGCAGGCTCGAAGGGCCGAATGGCCTACTCCTACACCTATTTTCTATGTTTCTACGTCTATGCTCTCATTATACTAAAGCAAGAAATTATATAGTGTCTTTCATGTCTTCAAGATGTGCCAAAGGATAGTAGGCAAGTATAGCAAGTGATCAGGAAGGCCATTTTCTTGGCCTTTATTGCAAAGGGGATGGAGTATAAAAGCAGGGAAGTCTTGCTACAGCTATATAAGATATTGGTGAGGCCACACCTGGAATACTGCGTGCAGTTTTGGTTTCCATATTTACGACATCCATGGAGCAAGAACAGTGTTCTCTTAAAAGGTGGCCTGTCATTTTCGAAAGCATCACATATTTAAAATTAATAAAATTGGAAGTTAATTAATTATTTAAAACAAAAATTTAATTTTTTGAAAAATAAATGTTCATAATTTAAAGGGTCTAAAAATAAACTTACCTTACAGGATGATAAATGTTTAAATTATTTTTTAAAATGTATTTTTCAATACTTTAACAGTCTTACGCTGGTAAAAGCAAACCTTATGCCTGCTTTTTTCGGTCGTCAGAATTTGAAGGACATTCACTGGGTTGCCCAACTCTCCGCCCGCAGAGGCCCTTTACTTTCGGATGTGGTTGATCTGATCGCAAGTTCTGGGTTTAGGCGCATGCGCTTCGCATATCTAAACCCGGAACTTGCATGGCCCCCTACAGATACGTGTGCACCCGTAAGGGCCACAAATTCAGGCCCATTAGCTCTTAGTCTATTCTTAAACTCCTTAATCAGGAGACATTACCCTTGCTATATTCTCTTTTTTCTACATCCTTTGAAGTTGTCATAAAATGTTTCCATATTCCTTGATATTGTCATTGCTGATTTAGCACAATAAATGGGCATAAAAGGATTGATCTAATTACCTAGGAGTAAGTCCTAATGTGTTCAAAAACCAGCCCCCTCCTAGAATCATCTGAGTGTATTCTCGAGCTGTGACTGTTAGCTCCCATTTGTTTTTTGTTGAAGCTACTGACAGCATTTGTAATTTTTATGCGTTCTGTTCATTTGATCTCTTGTGATAATCAGTGCTTTCCCCTTTTCTGGCATACAACATGCTGAAACTCATTACTGAACGGGTTCAAATAAAACCGAAAGGAGAATTCTCGATCTTAGATCTCTGCATTATAAACAGAACTCAATTTCAAAAAGTTTGATGGGGAAAGAGGTGGGATATATAATTCATGCATTTAAAATTATGGGGCAAATTGATAAAATGGATGAGGACATGTTCTTTGTGTAGAATAAAGGGGAAAAAACAGAACATGTAAAGTGAAAAATCTATCCTAAGTACAACTGTCAGGGGGGTTGTACTTTTTGTTCAAGGAAGTGAACATAGAAGAAAATAATAATCATATTAAATATTTCTGTCCATTTTATTGTTGACATGGAAACCTTTGATGACCTCAATTATAGGGAACATCTCACTGCATCCCACAGAAGCTTCATTACAAACAATGGAATGAATTGTGGCTCACTTGAAATTCAGCTCAAAGCTTCTTGACTCTGAGAAACCATGCTCCAGACTAGGAGATCTGCCAATAGTACGATATCCCCAGAGCCAGACAATATTCGAGCAGTCCCTCAGGCTGGTTTCAAGTTGTGCCATCGAAACTTATAATTCAGCTACTCCAAGTGCTCTCCAGAACTGATCACGGGGCGGGGGGAGGGGGGTTGACTAAGAACCTTTCTCGCGGGTCTTCAAGTCAGCGATTTAAGCAACAAAAAAAAATATGGTTAGACCATTTCATTCATCTATAAAAATGGGGGAATACTTTGGACAAAAGGAGTTCCCACCATACTTTAATTCTCCTTGAATTCATTTACTCTTAGAATTGAGGATTTATGGAATTAACGGCCAGTGAATGTGGAAAATGTTGACTAAAATTAAGCGATCAGAATTGAATTGGACAGATTCCAAATTTATGATTTAACTCTTAGACAGTTCGTAAGTCCATATAAATGCCAAGATTTCCATGCTAAGCAGTTTTGTTTTCAGCTCATGCGATGGGTAAGGAAGCAAAGCCTAATGCTACAATAAAGTTACTCAAGTATAATGAGTTGCCTGATTTCAACAATAAAATAAATTATTGAAATAAACTGTCTTCCTCTTATCATATCCCCTTTTAAGCTTGCTCTCTGTCTTCCTTAATCGGTCTTTCGGACGAGATGTTAAACCGAGGCCCCGCCTGCTCTCTCAAGTGGACATAAAAGATCCCATGGCAATGTTTCGAAGAAGAGCAGGTGAGTTACCCTCAGTGTCCTGGCCAATATTTATCCCTCAATCAACATAACAAAAAAAACAGATTATCTGGTCATTATCACATTGCTGTTTGTGGGAGTTTGCTTGTGTGCAAATTGGCTGCTACGTTTCCCACATTACATCAGTGACTACACTCCAAAAGTACTTCATTGGCTGTAAAATGTTTGAAACATCCAGTGGTCATGAAAGGCGCTATATAAATCCAAGACTTTTTTTCTTAATTATTATAACCGTACTTTTACTTAATTTCAATGCTTTTTAATCATTTTCTTCAATTTTTGCAAGTTGTCCGCATTGAAGATAGGAGCAACAGGAAAACAACAACCTTGATTTGGCCGGAATCCAGCTCAAACATTGAGTTTTACAGTCAACAAAGTCATAGGCATGTAGCGATTAATGTGGTTATATCACAGATACAGGTTAAATTGTGATGCCATTTTCTGGTGTTAGAATCTTGTCCTTGGATGGAGTGCAGTGTAGATTTATCAGAATGATACATGGACTACAAAGGTTAACTTACGAGGAGAGAGTACGCTAATTAGGGTTGTATTCCCAGAAATTTATAAGGTTAAGTGGTGATTTGATCTAAATTTACATGATATTAAGGGGAATTGATAGAGTAGATAGAGATAAACTATTTCCGCTGGTTGGGGAATCTAGGACTGGAGGCATAGTCTAAAAATTAGAGCCAGACCTTTCAGGAGTGAAGTTAGGAAACACTTATACATACTAAGAGTACTAGAAGTTTGGAACTCTCTTCTGCAAATGGCAAATGATGTTCGGTCAATTTTAAATTTTAAATCTGAGATTGATAGATTTTTGTTAATCAAAGCTATTAAGGTGTCAGTTGTGGCTCAGTGGATAGCACACTCACCTCTGAATCAGAAGGTTGTGGGTTCAAATTCCACTCCAGGGACTTGAGCATATAAGTCTAGGCTGACCCTCTAGTGCAGTGCTGAGGATTGTTGCACTGTTGGAGTTGCTGTCTTTTGGATGAGATGTTAAACTGAGGCCTTGTCTGCCCTCTAAGGTGTACATAAAAGATCCCATGGCACTATTTCGCAGAAGAGCAGGGAGTTTATCCCTGGTGTCCTGGCCAATATTTATCCCGCAATTAACATGACAAAAACAGATTCTCTTGTCATTATCACATTGCTGTTTGTGGGAGCTTGCTGTGCACAAATTGGCTGCCATGATTCTCAGCTTACAACAGTGACTACACTCCATAAGTACTTAATTGGCTGTAAAGCACTTTGAGATGTCCGGTGGTCATGAAAGGCGCTATAGAAATTCAACGAAGTCTTTCTTTATGGTCTCAAGGCCATATGGAGTTAGGTCACAGATCAGCCATGATCTTATTGAATGGCGGAACAAGCTCAAGGGGCTGAATAGCCTCCTCCTGTTCCTACATTCCTATCCCCCGCTGGAAGGAGATGTCTAGCGGTTGTGCAATTGCACCCAAATAGGACAACATGCCCATAGAAGATGAAAGACTCCAGAAGATGCAGGGAAGCAGGCGGTAAGAGGCATCACGTAGATGTGGGTTGAGCGATGTGTTGTCCCAGGCACCGATAGCATTACATCAATGTGTTGTTACCTTGGCCAGTTGCTGAAGTCTTGGGGCCCAACTGCCTTTTAATTTTAACTTGCAGGCAATTCACCTTGGTTGTCTGATGACTGGAAATTGTGCGAAATTCTTGGGGATTGGTCGGCCATATCCATCAACATAGCTGTCTGACAAGCTAAATCGAAAGTCAAGTTAGGGGTTGTCAACAATTTTCTTCTGATTGCTTCACCTTTCATCCCAGAAATAAAGTTGTCATGCAATACGTGGTCCTGAAAGTCTTGTCAATGAATTGATCTCGCATTCCAAAACAGTATCTTTCACTGATTTCCAGGGGCTCAGGACTAACTGTTGTTCCAACTTAGTGCTGTTCTAACAGTTGGAATCGCTGTGAGTGGCGTGGACTTCGGCTTGATGGGAACAAGCGCATTTTTCAGGGTTTCATGCACATCGGGGGCCTGCTTCAGTCAAGAAAATAGCCTATTTCCTTTCTAAAACAACCCGGTTATGGTTTTCATCATTGAGGACTTCGATGATACTATTCGTGGTGAAAAACATTTCTAGCCGCTCCACAGATGTTCCGAAAGACTCTCGGTTGTGATGGAACTCACCCAAGTGCCCAATTATTCCCATAGGCATGGCCATCAAGGCTTTGGCAATGTCAACCAAGTGTGTTTGAAATTTAGCTTCGATGTTTAGCTGTTCTGCAAAGGAAAGAAGCTCTCAAAGTCTCTCTGTTTTTTGGTAGGAACATCCACCAACAAAAATTTCAGCTAGGGAATCCAGAAATCCAACCCTCGTCACCAATGTGATATATTCTTATGACATCACTAACAAACGCACTATACAAGACAGCTCTTCACACAGAAACCCTGTCATCATATGACTTTTCCACATGACCCTTTTATCTGTAGTTGCATTATCACCGTACTCCACTAGGTGGAACTGTAGTACACTAGGGGGAGCTCTATTACACTGTCATCCACAGGGGGATCAGAGTATGGCCTCTTTATAAGAAGTACAATACAACAAGATTTGAATAAACTGCACAGCTAGTTTCGAACTGGAACAAGATCAGAAACTAGAATTTTTCTCTAGAGAAAAAACAAACATGAAAAAAATTATGAAAAATGTCATGCATTTTTAGAAATATATACAACATTTATACAGCAGTCATTGCAGGAAACATCAAAGTATGACAGCCAATAAGGCACCACCATCAGTATGCTTAGTTCAACGTAAGCTCGAAGATCGAAGAACAGCAACTTATCTTTCTATTAGGCACTTTACAGCCTTCTGGACTCAACATCGAGTTCAACAATTTCAGACCTGAACCTCTGCCCCTATTTTTTTCACATGTAGCTGTTGATGATTCAGCCATTCCCAATTACACCTCTTCTAGACTCATCTTTAGTTTTTTTACTTGTCCAATTACCATCTCCTTTTGCCTCGCACCATCATCCCTTTTGTCTTTTAATCTCTCCTGCCTTCCATCCTATCACAGACCTTCCCTTTTGTTGTTCCCTCCCCTCCCCCCTTTCCCTGCCTCTGCACTTGCTTAAAAACATGTTACATCTCTAATTTTTTCCAGTTCTGACTAAGGGTCATTGACCTGAAGCGTTAACCCGTATGCTGCCTGACCTACTGAATATTTCCAGCAATTTCTGTTTTTATTTCATATTTCCAGCATCCGCAGTGTTTTGCTTTAGGACACTGAGTTCACTGTGCCAATGTTAATTTTATGTATTGGGTCATGACCCTGTGCAGGTGCGATGAAAACAACTAGAAAAAAAACTCCACAGAAGCCAGAACGCTCTTTGTCTTTCTGTAATTAAGAAAACAGAAGGAGCATTCTCTCAAGGGTTTGCATGAATAAATGGGTTTACCTCATTCAGCTACACTACACCTGAGGTTTAGTTTAGATACTTAACGGTAAAAAAAGATTGGCGTTGATTTTTACGGGGGGAGCTGATGGGTGCGCGAGAGCCCCCAGAGAGTTTGGGGATGTGGAGTAACGGCGGGGCCTCAGTTCAATAAAACTTCCCACCTGACACCCGGCCAGATTGACGACCTGTTTCATAGTTTGCGGAGGAGCAGGGTAACTCAGACAGACACTTCATGATTTCCATGTTTAACTGCACATATGCGGAAACCAGAAGTCGTTATCCGATTTACTCCTTATTTAAGGTGAGCTCTGATAGCCTTACTGTTATTCTTAATACAAAATTCAGAGGTTTTTCTCTACTACTCAGCAGATCTAAGCAGTCTTTTTTTTGTTATAGAAACATAGAAAATAGGTGCAGGAGTAAGCCGGCATTTATTGCCCATTCTCTAATTGCCCTCAAGAAGATGGTGGTGAGCTGCCTTCTTGAACCGCTGCAGTCCTTGTGGTGAAGTGTGCTCCCACAGTGCTGACTTTGTCATAGTGGTTCGGTACAACTGAGTGGCTTGCTAGGCCATTTCAGAGGACAGTTAAGAGTCAACCATATTGCTGTGGGTCTAAAGTTTTATACAGGCTAGACTGGGTAAGGATAGCAAATTTCCTTCACTAAAGGATACTAGTGAACCAGTTGGGTTTTTACAACAATTCAATAGTTTCATGGTCACCATTACTGATACTAGCTTTTTAATTCTAAATGTATTTAATTAACTGAATTTAAGTTCCCCAGTTGCCCTTGTGGGATTTGAATTCACATTTCCTGGATAATTAGTCCAATAACATAACCATTATGCTACCTTATCCCCTGATACTGCATCTCCAGCAGCACATCAATGACTTCATATTAACAGAGAGAAGTTTCCTGGCAGTCCTTTCACTTATTATTGAGTTGCTTCCTCTAATCCTCTTTTTGGTTTGAGAAACTACACTAATAAGGATAAACACAAGCCAGATTTCACAGGGCTCATTTGGTGTGGCAACATGTTCATTGAATATTGCTTGATGCAATTTGAGGGCAGCTTTGTGCTTATTTTTTGGGTGTATTGTTTCATAACTCTACCACCTGCTGAACTAGTTCAATAGGATACATTTCTACTTTTTCTGTTCCCAGCATAGTGTTAGGAGTGCATATTGGGAATTCTGAGGAGCACCACATAGATTTCCATCAAATTCATTTTCATTCTTGCTCCTTATATGTGATAAGGATGAAAGTTTACTTCAGCTGGGAAAGAAGATTTTTATTTAAATATTTGCCTGTGAGCATTGATGGTTCTTTTGGCCAAGTGACCACTGTGGCTCAGTTAGTAGCACTCTCGCCTCTGAGTCCAAAGGTTGAGGTTCAAGTACCACTCCAGAGACTCAAACACAAGAATCTAGGTTGACACTGAGGGAGTTTTTCTGATGAGATGTTAAATCAAGGCAGATGTGCAAGATCCCATGGTACTATTTTGTGGAAGAGCAGGGCAGTTATCCCTGGTATCCTGACCAAAATTTATTCCTTGACCAACATCACTAAAAAAACAGATTATCCGGTTATTATCACATTGCTGTTTGTGGGAGCTTGCTGTGTATAAATTGGCTACTGTGTTCATTACATTATAACAGTGACTACGCTTCAAAAAGGACTTAATTGGCTGTAAAGGGCTTTGGGACATCTTGAGCTCATGAAAGGTGCTATATAAATGTAAGTCTTTCCTTCTTTCCTTCTTCTAAGTGATAGCACTCTCACCTGTTGCAGAAGGTTGTGAGGTCAAGCCCCACAACACAATTGATTATATACTGCAGGCTGACACTTCTGTGCAGCACCAAAGGAGTACTGCCTTGACAGAGGCATTCTCTCTTGTATCAAGTATTTGCTTAATGGCTTCCTTGCTTAAGAATTCATAGCAACACATTGCTATTAAGAAGTAATTAGTTTATTAACGAAGGTTTAACAATCACACTATACATTACCAGTTCATCCACTAGGCTCACAACTGCATAGCTCATTGTGGATGACCTAGACCCAACTGACTGGGGTTTTATTGAGTCTTGTGAACATCATGTGACTGGCAAAGCCACTCACAATGCAACAGCTCTACAACTATTTTATGTAAAATTATAATTCAAGTGGCCCCCTTATTAAAGGGGGAACTGGAACCGACAAATTAACAAATTAAACTTTGGCCCATTAAACAAATCAAATTAAAATTTGGTTGCCGGGGGTGATGATGTACTCCAGTCCCTCCGGTGCCCACCTCACACGGAAGACTGCAATAACAGCTCTACAAACCTGTGAACATACTCACAGGTGCATAAATTGCATCTTGGATGAAGCCTTCAACTAAGACCCCGTTCGGGTCAATGCAAAAGGTACCATGACACTCCTGGTGTACTGGCCAATACTCCTCCCACAAGCAGAACTATCAAAAATAGATTAATTTGTCATTTATCTCATACGGTACTTTCAGAACCCTGTGGTGTATAAATTGTCCATTGTGCTTGCCTACATAACATCAGTAACTACACTTCAAGAGAAATTCATTGGCTATGACAGAGTTTGGTATGACATAAGGAGATAAATAAGAACATAATAATTAGCAGCAGGAGTAGGCCACAGGGCCCTTCAAGCCTGCTCTGCCATTCAATAAGATCATGGCTGAACTTCGACCTCCACTCAACTTTCCCGCCCGATCCCCATATTCCTTAATTTCATTAGAGACCAAAAATCTATCAATCTCAGCTTTGAGCATACTCAACAACTCAGCATCCACAGCCTTTTGAGGTAGAGAATTCCAAAGTTTCATGACCTGCTGAGTGAAGAAACTCCTCCTCCTCTTAGTCTTAAATGGCCGACCCCTTATAGTGAGACTGTGACCCCGACTTCTAGATTCTCCAGCTGGGAGAAACAACGTCTCAGCATCTACCCTGTTGACCCTCCTCTGAATACTACAAAACAAGCTGCATAAATGGAACTTATTCTTTCCTCATGCTGCTTTTTTCTCACCATTCTTTTCAAATACAAATCCAATATCAAGTACAATATCAAAACAGATTGAATAGTAACTTTCAAATGGGAATTGGATATATACTTACAAAGGAAAGGTTTTCAGGATTACGTTGAAGAGCAGGGAGAGTGAGACTAATTGGATAGCTCTTTCAAAGAGCCGGCACAGGCACAATAGGCTGAATATCCTCCTTCGGTAGGGCTCACGTTTTGGCCTGAGTTGCTCCTATTTTTTTGGAGCAACTAGTTTAGAGTGGAGCATCTTAGAAATTGCAATTCTCACATTTAGTTTGCTCTAGTTCTGATGAGTTCGAACAGTTTCATTTTAGAACGGATTTTTTTTTCAAAAGGGGGCGTGTCCAGCCACTTATGCCCGTTTTGCAAGTTTAGACAGCGAAAACTTACCACAAGCTAACAGAATGGAGTAAGTGTAGATTTTTGTATGTTCAGAAAAACCTTGCCTACACTTATAAATCAGGTGTAGGGAATGAGAGATGGCGGGGGGGGGGGGGGAAGGAAGGGGGAATTACAAACATTAAACACTTCACTTTTACAAATAAAGAGCCATTATCAATAATAAATGGTAAATCAATAACTCAACCAATAAATCAATCAAAAAAATTAAAAATTAAATAGGAATAAAAAATCAATTAATAAGTGAAAAATTACGTTTCTACTCAGCTACTGCAGCACTGGGAGCCCTCCAACAGTGTGCTGGAACGGGGTCCCCCGCAGTGTCTCTCTCTCTTTGTCTCTGTCAGTGTCTCTCTCTCTGTGTTTCTGACAGCGAGGGGTGGGGGGAGAGAGGGGGGAGGGAGGAGGGAAGGAGGAGGAAGAAGGGACAGGAGGTGGAGGGAGGGAGAGGAGGGGGGAGGGATGGAGAGGGAGAGAGGGAGAGGAGGAGGGAGTGAGGGAGAGGGAGGGGAGGGGAGAGGGGAGAGGAGGGAGGGAGAGGGGAGGGGAGAGGAGGGAGGGAGAGGGGGAGGGGGCAGGGAGGGAGGGAGAGGAGGGGGAGAGGAGGGAGGGAGAGGAGGGGAAGGGAGGGGGAGGGGAGGGGGCAGGGATGGAAATGGGAGGGGGCAGGGAGAGAGAGGAGGGGGGAAGGAGGGAGAGTAGCGGGGAGAGGAGAGGAGGAGGAGGAGGCTGAACGGGCCCCGCTGACGACTCAGATGCCTGGCCGGGCCGCCGAAGACTTCGGGCGGGACCCGCCCCCAGCAAGATGTCGGGTGGGCAGGCCTCACCGATGACGTGGAGGGAGGGAGGGGGGGAGAGGAGGGGGGAGGGGGAGCTGAACGGGATGGAAGGGGGATGGAGCAGGAGCTGAACAGGAGGTGGGGGCGGGGAGTAGGAGCTGAACAGAAGGAAGGGAGGTCCGAGTCCCGATCTTCGCCCTGAGAGCCCATTCGGCCAGGGCTAGGGGCGGCGTGTTTCAGGCCCCTCCAACACAACCTCGGGGGCGAAAAGCTACTGCACATGCGTGCACACTCTAGCGCGCATGTGCAGAGGTCCCGGCACTGTTTTCAGCGCCGGGACCTAGCTCCGCCCCCGACTCCTTGTGCTGTGCCACGCCAAGCACGAAGACGTCCTGAGGAGCTCGGAGAATCACAAGGTAAGTTTTAGGTGCCCTTTTTATTCCAGAAAATCGGCGCATCTTATGGGGGTGCGCCATTCTTACAGAGGGCGGAAACTTGGGCCCATTGATAATAAATACTATGACAATTGCTGCAATGCCCCACCTCACACTCAACAAGCTCCCAGCTGGAGTGGAACTAAACTACAGAACCAGTGGAAACCTGTTCAACATTCGACGACTCCAGGACAGATCCAAGACCATCCCAACCTCTGTCGTCGAACTACAATAAGCGGACGACTCTGGCGCCTGTGCACATTCAGAGGCTGAACTTCAAGTCATAGTCAACATCTTCACTCAGGCATACGAAAGCATGAGCCTTACACTAAACATCCGTAAGACAAAGGTCCTCCACCAAACTGACTCAGCTACACAGCCTTCGTCCGCTTGAGGAAAAGAGTGTTCGAAGTTCAGGCCCTCAAATCTGCCATCAAGCTCATGGTTTACAGGGCTGTAGTGATACCCGCCCTCCTCTATGACACAGAGACGTGGACCATATACAGTATACACCTCAAATCGCTGGAGAAATACCACAACAATGTCTCCGCAAGATCCTGCAAATCCCCTAGGAGGACAGATGTACCAACATTAGTGTTGTGTATGGGGAAAGAGTCAAACTGAATACTGTGAGCTCAAAGTAAAGTGTGACCTTAGTCTTTTATTGCAGGTCTCCAGAGTGCCTCTCCAACCTGTGAGGTCTCCTTAAATACCTGTGCTCTCAAGGAATTATGGGATCCAGTGGATGAGCCCTCTGGTAGCTGTACAAAGTATAAACAAGTTTACATATATAACAACACTCCCCCTCAAAGTCAACTGTGCAACTATTTACAAGGTGAGTCGATCTGGGGCCCTTCTTGCCCTGGTTAATAGTTTCGGGGCAAATGCTGGTATTGGTGAATTGTTTCTTGGGCCCTCGTTAGGCTGCTGTGCAGCTGGTCTTGCTGGGCTGCCTGGTGTGGTGAGTCCTGCTGGGCTGCTGTGGATGATGGGTTCAGCTTCGTGGTCAACCGCTGTGTCGGTTGCCACTGGTGTCTGTGTGTGTTGCGGTGTCAAAGAAGGTAGGGACCAAAGTGGGTTGCTCAGGATAGTCCGTGAATCTGAGTTTGATTTGGTCCAAGTGTTTCCGGTGAATAAGTCCATTTGAAAATTTGCTCCTCTCTTTGGCCACAACAGTGCGGGAAGACACTTGGAATCTTGTCATAATTCAATACAAATACAGGATCATTGATTTCAACCTCGCGTGACACATTTGCGCTATCATGGCATGCACTTTGTTGAAGCCGACTGCTCTCTACCTGTTAATGCAGATCAGGGTGAACAAACGGGAGCCTTGTCTTAAGTGCCCTTTTCATGAGCAGTTCAGCAGGTGGGATCCCAGTGAGCGAGTGGGGTCTCATGCAGTAGCTAAGCAGGACTCGGGATAGGCGAGTCTGCAGTGAGACCTTCGTTAATCTCTTCAAACCCTGCTTGATAGTTTGCACTGCTCTCTTTGCCTGACCATTGGATGCTGGTTTAAATGGGGCAGATGTGACACGTTTGATCCTGTTGCGGGTCATGAATTCTTTGAACTCGGCACTGGTAAAACATGGACCGTTGTCGCTCACCAGGACATCGGGTAACCCGTGCATGGCAAACATGGCCTGCAGGCTTTCAGTCATGGCAGCGGACGTCCTTGCTGACATTATCTCACATTCAATCCATTTGGAGTACGCATCTACAAACACAAGGAACATTTTACCCAAGAACAGGCCTGCATAGTCGACATGGACCCTATACCACGGTTTGGAGGGCCAAGACCATAAATTTAGTGGCACCTCCCTGGGTGCATTACTTAACTGCGAGCATGTGTTACATCTGTGCATGCAGGACTCTAAGTCCACATCGATACCGGGCCACCACAAGTGGGATCTGGCTATCCCTTTCAACATTACGATGCCTGGGTGGGTGCTGTGGAGGTCACTGATCAAAGTGTCCCTGCCCTTCTTGGGGACCACTATCCGATTTCCCCACAGAAGGCAGTCTGCCTGTACAGACATTTCATCTCTGCGCCGCTGGAACGCCTTTATCTCTTCCTGCATTTCCACTGGGACACTGGACCAGCTCGTGTGAAGCACACAGCTTTTGACTATGGACAGTAAGGAGTCCTGGCTCGCCCAGGTTCTAATCTGTTGGGCTGTGACGGGTGATTGCTCACTCTCAAATACTTCCATAACCATGACTAAAGCTGTGGTTATGGAAGTATTTTGGTAAATACTTCCAGGAGTCTATCTAAGGCTGAGAAAATTGTTGTGCTCAAACAAATTGCTTGTGTTGTATGATCCATGTAAACGTTTGGTACCAGCATGTGATGCGTCGTCATATGGCGTCGGGTGGTGGGTAATGGCAGCCTACTGAGAGCATCGGCACAGTTTTCTGTGCCTGGCCTGTGGCGGATGGCATAGTTGTATGCGGACAACATGAGTGCTCATCTCTGGATGCGGGCCGATGCATTAGTATTTATCCCCTTACTCTCGGGAAACAGGGATATCAGTGGCTTATTGTCTATTTCCAATTAAAATTTTAGCCCAAACAGGTATTGATGCTAACGATTCTTTTTCAATCATGCTGTAGGCTCTCTCAGCCTTAGACAACCGGTTGCAATTTCCCCAAATCATTAGTTTGTTGCAATACACACCCGACGCCATATGACGACGGATCACATGCTAGTACCAAACGTTTACATGGATCATACAACACAAGCAATTTGTCTGAGCATAACAATTTTCTAGCTTTTACAAAGGCATTTTCTTGGCTTTTGTCCCATACCCATTCGTCCCCTTTACGCAGTAAGACATGCAGTGGCTCTAACAGTGTGCTGAGACCTGGTAAGAAGTTACCAAAATAGTTCAGGAGTCCTAGAAATGACTGCAGCTCCGTCACGTTCTGTGGCCTCGGTGCATTCTCGATTTCCTCAGTCTTTGTGGGCCTGATGCCATGTGCCTCGATCCTCCTCCCCAGGAACTCCACTTCAGGCTCCAGGAAAATGCACTTCGAGCGTTTTAACCCGAGCCCCATGCGGTTGAGTCGACTAAGAACATCCTCCAGGTTCTGCAGATGTTCGACTGTGTCCCGACCTGTAACCAAGATGTCGTCCTGGAAGACCACGGTGCGCGGCACCGAATTTAGTAAGATTTCCATGTTTCTCTGGAATATCACCACTGCTGATCGAATTCCAAACGGGCATCTGTTGTAAATGAAGAGATCTTTGTGTGTGTTAATGCAGGTGAGGCCCTTCGCTGATTCCTCCAGCTCCTGCATCATGTAGGCTGAAGTCAAATCCAGCTTCGTGAACGTCTTTCCTCCCACCAGCGTTGCAAAGAGGTCGTCAGCCTTTGGTAGTGGGTATTGGTCCTGCAGGGAGAAACGATTGATAGTTGCTTTGTAATCGCCACAGATTCTGATGGTGCAGTCTCCCTTGAGGACTATGACTGGCCCACTCATTGAATTCGATCGGTGAAATGATGCCCTCTCTTTGCAGCCCGTCTAGCTCAATCGCTACCCTTTTTTTCATCATGTACAGTACTGCTCTTGCCTTGTGATGAATGGGTCGTGCTCCCAGAATAGGGTGGATCTGCAGTTTTGCTCCTTGAAATTTCCCGATGCCTGGTCTGAACAGCGAAGGGAACTTGTTTAAGACCTGGGCACACGAAGTGTCATCAGCGGGCGATAGTGCTCGGACGTCGTCCCAGTTCCAGCGTATCTTTCCCAGCCAGCTCCTGCCGAGCAGTGTGGGACCATCGCCCGGTACCACCCAGAGTGGTAGCTTGTGCACTCCTCCTTCGTAGGAAACCTTTACGGTAGCACTGCCGATTACGGGAATCATTTCCTTTGTATAAGTTCTTAGTTTCGTGCGAATTGGAGTTAAGACTGGCCTTGAGGCCTTGCTGCACCACAATTTTTCGAAAGTCTTTTTGCTCATGATGGACTGGTTCGTGCCCGTGTCCAACTCCATTGATACCGGGAGTCCATTTCGTTACACATTCAGCATTATCGGGGGAAACTTTGTGGTAAATGTGTACACCCGATGTACCTCTGCCTCCTCAGTCTGAGGCTCTGGTTTGTCGTGATTTGCCGTGGATCTGTCCTCCTCTGCAACATGGTAGTTTGCATGATTAACAGGATTTGCAGCTTGTCTGCATATACATTGGAGGTGTCCCATTGTTCCACAGCCCTTGCAAACATACCCTTTGAAGCGGCATGAATGGAAATGATGATCACCCCCGCAGTGCCAACAAGGTATTAATGGCCTTGCATTCATCACCCTTGATGGTGACTCTGAGACATCTGTGGACGTGCAGCTGAGGCATGTGTGACCTGCCCTGTATGTTGCGATTTGAAAACAACATCACTTTGTTCACAGTACTTGTAGCAGCACTTGTGTGTTGAGAGATTTGCTTAGTATTGTCACTGGTGGCAATGAACGCCTGGGCTATCGCTATGGCCTTACTCAAGGTTGGTGTCTCTACAGTCAAAAATTTGCAAAGTATGATTTCATGGCCAATGTCAAGTTCGAAAAAGTCTCTGAGCATGTGCTCCAAATGTCCTTCAAATTCGCAATGTCCTGCAAGGCGTCTTAGCTCGGTGACATAACTCGCCACTTCCTGGCCTTCAGATCTTTTGTAGGTGTAGAACCGGTACCTCGCCATCAGAACACTTTCCTTCAGGTTCAAATGCTCCCAGACCAGTGTGCACAAATTATCGTACGATTTCTCTGTGGGTTTCGCTGATTTTTCATGAGGCCATATGTTGGTGCCCCGCAGAGGGTGAGGAGAATCGCCCTTCATTTGGCAGCGTTCTCTTCTCCATCCAGCTTGTTGGCTATGAAGCATTGGTCGAGTCGCTCCACAAAGGTTTCCCAATCATCTCCCTCTGAGAAGTTCTCTCGGATGTCTACTGTTCGCTGCATCTTTGGGTTCACTATCTGTATCTCGTTGCCAGTTGTTATGCATGAAGAAAGAGTCAGACTGCCTACTGTGAGCTCAAAGTAAAGTGTGACCTTAGTCTTTTATTCCGTTCTCCAAAGTGCCTCTCCAACCTGTGAGGCCTCCTTAAATACCTATGCTCCCTAGGGATTATGGGATCCCTTGGGACTCCAGGGGATGAGCCCTCTGGTGGCTATACAGAGGTTATACAAGCTTTACATATATAATATTTAGCATCTTTGATCAGGCCAACATCCCCAGCATCGAAGCACTGACCACACTCGACCAGCTCCGTTGGACGGGCCACATTGTTCGCATGCCTGACACAAGACTTCTAAAGCAAGCGCTCTACTCGGAACTCCTACATGGCAAGTGAGCCTAAGGTGGGCAAAGGAAATGTTTCAAGGACACCCTCAACGCCTCCTTGATAAAATGCAACATCCCTACCGACACCTGGGAATCCTTGGCCAAAGAACGCCCTCAGTGGAGGTGGTGCATCCGGAAGGGCCCTGAGCACCTTGAGTTTCGTTGCCGAGAGCATGCAGAAAACAGGCACAGGCAGTGGAAGGAGCGTGCGGCAAACCACCCACCCTTTCCTTCCACGACTGTCTGTCCCACCTTTGACAGAGACTGTGGTTCCTGTATTGGACTGTTCAGTCAACTAAGAACTCACTTTTAGAATGGAAGCAAGTCTTCCTCGATTTCGAGGGTCTGCCTATAATGATGACTTTTGAATCGCAGTCACTATTGTAACTTAGGCAAACATGGCAGCCAATTTGTTTCATTGGTGTTTTTTTGAGGGCTAAACATTGAGCCTGTGCACCAGAAGATTCCGCCTGATGTTCTGCAAATACCGCACTGAAATGTCAGCCTAGATTAAGCGCTGAAGTCTCTGGAGTGAGACTCGAACCCCATGACTTCCTGATGCCGAGGTGATGATGCTGCTGTTGGACCAAGACTGACATCTCGAGTTTGTATTCATGGGGTGCTCCAAGCAATGAGAATTTAAACTCTGAACAGGACTGGGTGCGGTGAATACTCTGCAATATACTGCAACCACAGCCTTGCTGTGATAACGCTGTGAGCTCGCAAAAAAGTTTAAATGAGGCTTCGATAAAGGGGACTAATTTAATTTAAACTGTTTTGCCTCATTTGTAGTTTCTGTAGAATATACCAATTGTTTCAACACATTTAAATGGTAATGTAAACGCATTGTTGTATCCACTAGACTGTGAATAATTTAAATTCTATTAGAAATAATTTCATGAAGTAACATAGACTTTCGAGTTGTTCAATTATTTCGAAGGGGGAAATCACTAATTTGTAAAAAAAAAAGGAGTTAGCTTACATAATTTTCCACTGCAATTATGATTGCTGAAAAATAACATAAATATATTATGTAGAAGGGTGTGCGCTGCATCCATCGTGAAAATATTAATAGCTATCGCTATTCCCTTAATGACAGGAAAGTGCTAGAATTGTTCCCTTGGATTTAATGAACTGCCTCTCACATGATTTTATTTAGAAATCGTTTGAAATGTTTTTGGATTTACTGCACAAACAAGATCTAAGATTGAAATATAGTAAACATTTTCAGTATCTATAATTGTTATGGTTACAGCTTCCTCCCGACACATTTAATTTGTGTCCATAGCAAAAAGGCTGTGTTCAAGCAGAATGAATTTCTTACAAACCAAGATCTGTATCTTTAAATAGGCTGTGGATGGGATAGTCTACCATGGGACTAACAGTTACCACTCGAGAATGCTTTAGTACACTTGAAATTATACAGGAGGCCTACCATAGTCTCCTGGCTGCTGCAACAAAAAACCATATGGCTGCATGTATTGACAGTCCCGGCCAGAATGGAGATGATTGGGTAATTCTCCCCCGTCAATCACACCTGGAGACTGCACTGTTGTAGCGACTGGGTTTGATTTTATACACATAGGGCCATAATTTGCAGCCCTTATGGGCGCGTACGAGGTGAGCACATGTCCTTAGGAGCCCCGCATGTTCTGGGTTTAGGCATTTGCAGCGCATATGCAAAAACTCGGAACTTGCGATCTGTCGTAAAGCGCAGAGTTGGGCTATTTGCCCAACTGCTGCCCAGCGAATGCCCGTGAAATTCTTACACTTGTAAAAGCAGATATAAGGCCTGCTTTTACCAGCATAAGAGTTTAAAAAAACATAACATTTTTCAATCATTTAAACATTAAAAACCCTGTGCAATAAGATATGTTTATTTTTAGCCCCGTAAAAACATGTATATTTATTTTTCAAAAAATTAAATGTTTGTTTTAAATATTTAATTCAATGCCATTTTAATTCATTTTAAATATGTAATTTTTTACATTTATTTGATGTCTAGATGTATTTTTTATGTGATCCCCATTCATGCTTGAGTGGTTTCTGTGCATACAGGGGATTCCCATGGGGTTGAGGCAGCCCTGAGGTGCTTGCGAACTGCCTGCGCCCCTGGGATATGTGGGCCTCTCCGCAGGCTTACGCATAGATGTGCAGGACCACAGGTCTCTGTGAATCCTGAGTCAGAAGGTAAGTTCGCAGATTTTTTGCTGGTCGAATGCTCCAACCACAAATTCAGCCCCACTATTTGTATTCTGTAACTATCCTCCACTCACTGCATTTTACTGATGAAAAAAGCCTGTGTTTCTCAGGAGACTTTGTTGTAGTTTTGGTTATGCATTCTGTTTGCTGTAGTTCATAGAGACAGACACTGTTTGCTAAGTAAATAGATTCTGTTTACTGACGTACGTAAAGACTGTTGAAATAGTCTCTGTTTGCTGTAAATCCTGGCGTATGTTTCGCTCCAGCTCCAACTCATTGGGTGACATTGTAGTACCAATACTCACTCTAAAAACATAAATAGCACAACATTAAACTAGTACATTCAGGCTGATACATAAAGATTTATTTATAAATACAATCATTGCACACAATCAGAATGACACAACAAGTAGATAATAATCTTGGATGCGTAATTTGCAACATCTAAAGCTCTGATTGGTCCCATTGGATGACAAGTCCTGATTGCTGATTGGTCCCCTTGGAGGACAAGACACACCCAGCAGTTTCTCTGGAATGTGTAATTAGATCCTCCCTGCCTACGTAATCAGTGACTTTGTAAAATGTAATTCAAGCCATTCTGCCTGCCGACTCGAGACAGAACAGAGCTCATTGGAATAGACAAGGCTTATCCTCACAGATTAAGACCTCCTCCCACCCGCAAACAAGTTCCTGCCCCCACCGCCCAAGTTCCTGACCTCCACCCGCCCAAGTGCCTGACTTTTTCCCCATTCCCCACCTGGCCCAAATTAATGACCTTCTCCCTCCCACCCTGGCTTCCTGATCTGCTCCCACAGCCCAAGTTTCAAACTTTCTTCCCCCACCGCGCCCCCCGGGCCAATGGGATATAGTGTGTGGGTCACTGATTGTTAACAGGTTTATTACATAGAAACACAGAAACATAGAAATAGGTGCAGGAGTAGGCCATTCAGCCCTTCTAGCCTGTACTGCCATTCAATGAGTTCATGGCTGAACATGCAACTTCAGTACCCCCTTCCTGCTTTCTCGCCATACCCCTTGATCCCCCGAGTAGTAAGGACTTCATCGAACTTCCTTTTGTATATATTTAGTGAATTGGCCTCAACAACTTTCTGTGGTAGAGAATTCCATAGGTTCACCACTTTCTGGGTGAAGAAGTTTCTCCTCATCTCGGTCCTAAATGGCTTACCCCTTATCCTTAAACTGTGACCCCTGGTTCTGGACTTCCCCAACATTGGGAACATTCTTCCTGCATCTAACCTGTCTAAACCTGTCAGAATTTTAAATGTTTCTATGAGGTCCCCTCTCATTCTTCTGAACTCCAGTGAATACAAGCCCAGTTGATCCAGTCTTTCTTGATAGGTCAGTCCCACCATCCCGGGAATCAGTCTGGTGAATCTTCGCTGCACTCCCTCAATAGCAAGAATGTCCTTCCTCAAGTTAGGAGACCAAAACTGTACACAATACTCCAGGTGTGGCCTCACCAAGGCCCTGTACAACTGTAGCAACAACTCCCTGCTCCTGTACTCAAATCCCCTCGCTATGAAGGCCAACATGCCATTTGCTTTCTTAACCGCCTGCTGTACTTGCATGCCAACCTTCAATGACTGATGTACCATGACACCCAGGTCTCGTTGCACCTCCCCTTTTCCTAATCTGTCACCATTCAGATAATAGTCTGTCTCTCTGTTTTTACCACCAAAGTGGATAACCTCACATTTATCCACATTATACTTCAGCTGCCATGCATTTTCCCACTCACCTAACCTATACAAGTCACTCTGCAGCCTCATAACATCCTCCTCGCAGCTCACACTGCCACCTAACTTAGTGTCATCCGCAAATTTGGAGATATTACATTTAATCCCCTCATCTAAATCATTAATGTACAATGTAAACAGCTGGGGCCCCAGCACAGAACCTTGCGGTACCCCACTAGTCACTGCTTGCCATTCTGAAAAATCCCCATTTACTCCTACACTTTGCTTCCTGTCTGACAACCAGTTCTCAATCCACGTCAGCACACTACCCCCAATCCCATGTGCTTTAACTTTGCACATTAATCTCTTGTGTGGGACCTTGTCGAAAGCCTTCTGAAAGTCCAAATATACCTCATCAACTGGTTCTCCCTTGTCCACTTGACTGGAAACATCCTCAAAAAATTCCAGAAGATTTGTCAAGCATGATTTCCCTTTCACAAATCCATGCTGACTTGGACCTATCATGTCACCTTTTTCCAAATGTGCTGCTATGACATCCTTAATAATTGATTCCATCATTTTACCCACTACTGAGGTCAGGCTGACCGGTCGAGAATTCCCTGTTTTCTCTCTCCCTCCTTTTTTAAAAAGTGGGGTTACATTGGCTACCCTCCACTCGATAGGAACTGATCCAGAGTCAATGGAATGTTGGAAAATGACTGTCAATGCATCCACTATTTCCAAGGCCACCTCCTTAAGTACTCTGGGATGCAGTCCATCAGGCCCTGGGGATTTATCGGCCTTCAATCCCATCAATTTGCCCAACACCATTTCCCGACTAATAAAGATTTCCCTCAGTTCCTCCTCCTTACTAGACCCTCTGACCCCTTTTATATCCGGAAGGTTGTTTGTGTCCTCCTTAGTGAATACCGAACCAAAGTACTTGTTCAATTGGTCTGCCATTTCTTTGTTCCCCGTTATGACTTCCCCTGATTCTGACTATTGGGTATGAAGTGAATAGTGTCGTGACTTCCAGATTTTGTCCAGTCTTACCACCTGGATCATGTTCTCACTCTCAAACCCCCGCCCATTCGACTTGGATCACGTTCTTCCGCCATCCCCACTGTGCTCCCTGTAATCTCCCCCCCTCCCCCACCAAGGTCCTGACCTTCGCTCTGAGTTCCTTACCCGCTCTCCCCACTCCAATCCCCCCTCTCTCTCTCTCCCTGTGACCCCCCCTTTCTCTCTCTTCCTTTGATCCTCCTCTCTCTCCCTCCGATTCCCTCTCTCCTCACCCTTCCGCTTCTCTTTCTCCTTCCTCTCTCCCTCCGATCCCCCTGCTCTCTCCACCCTCCATCTCTCTCTCTCTCCCTCCTCTATCTCCCTCTCTCCCCCTCTGTTCCACTCTCTCCTCCCTCTCTCTCACCCCAATACCCTCTCTCTCTCTCTCCCCTTTTTGATCCTCTCTTCTCCCTGTGGACCCAGTGAGGGGCCTTGTCCCACAGAGCTGAAAAAAGGGTGGCCCACGCTACAATGCAGCCGCAACTTTGAGGTACGGTGCATGTACGGCCGGACCTCGGTGACAACGCGCATGTGCAGAAGGGGATCGCTTGTGAATGTGCAAAAAGGGGCAGGGCCGACCACGTTCATGCACAGAAGGACACGCAAAATGTTTGTGCCGATAATAGGGCTGAAATTCAGCTCCCCAATAAGGCCTGTTATCGCCCGTTTGTGGCGGCCATGCGGTAAAGTCGAGCGGCCGCCGATTTCTGGTTGAATGACTGCCGCAAGCTAAATTCAGCTCGGGGGCTTTTCTGGCAGTCCACGCTTGCACCCTGTCACTGCCGACCAGCCGTGCGTGCATCATCAGTGTGCACACTGCTGGGACGCCCAACCCACCCCACCTCCCGTGAAATTTAGCAAACAAAATCTTATTTCCGCCAAGCGGTGCCCCCGACAGCTTTTTCTTTCGGTGCACCTTTTATGCTCTCTCTCTGCCCTGGCTGTGCAGCAGCCATTAAAGACAAGGGCCCAATGCCATGGCTACCATTTTATTTTTTTTGGCCAGCCGGCTTCCACGTCGGCCGGACTACTGTGTCCCCGGGTTCGGCTGGGCCGCCAAGAGGCAGTCTGGAACTCCCTCTTGGGTGCCAGGCTGCTGGTCAGCTAAACCCTCCCTGGAGGTCCAGTGTCCGATCGTGGCTGATGGCCGATTCTCTCCCCTTTAACTGATGCTCAATGACGTCACCACCGCTCCGCCGCTGAGTGAAAGCGGTGTGGAATCCATCCCGCCTCCACTTCCATTCCTCACCAGCACTTACCGGCGTACTTCTGCCCCCTTTAGGACCGACTTCCAGGCCGATTGAAAAAAAAAGACAAAGAGCTGAATTTCGCGAAAGGAGGGACCTCTTCCGAAAGGCAGTAAAAAACGTTTAAAATGGTAGGTGCGCCAGCTTTCAGGCTGGGCTGAATTTTGGCCCCATTCACTTCGAATAATCTGTTACTTGACTTACACAACACGTTATTTCAAAGTAAGAAAACAAAATCCTTCTGCTCTTTTCACCAGCTTTTAGCTGAGTTACTGACGAGCATTATATGGGATCTGACTCACAAGAAATATGGTATAAGCAAGGAACTGAAAGTCACAGGACAGACCAACTTGTTCCCTTTACGTTGCTACGAAGGAAAAATCTCTCAGTGAGTTTGCTATTGATATGCATCGGTCATGAAAAGCATATCTTGTCTCGTTCTCCCGTGCCTACCAAGGCTTTTGAACACCGTAAACCTGAAAACCTCTTAGAACAAAGCTCAACCATTTAAGATTAATGGGATTGTTTGTAAACTTACAGACTTTAACTTTTGCAAGCAATTTAAACCATTTCTATGCTTGATTGTCGTGAGCTGGGGTACAGTAGCATAGTGGTTATATTACTGGACTACTAAACCGCAAGACTGGACTAATGATGGAGAAAGGTGAGTTCAAATATCCACCATGGCAGCTGGGGAATTTAAATTTTGCTAGTTAAATAAACCATAGACTCATAGATATTTACAGCACAGAAGGAGGCCATTTCAGCCCATCGTGTCCATACCAGCTGACCAAGAGCTGTCCAGCCTAACCTCACTTTCAAGCTCTTGATCCATAGCCTTGTACGTTATGGCACTTTAAGTGCACATCCAAGTATTTTTTTTAATATGGTAAGGGTTTCTGTCTCTAACATAAGAACATAAGAACATAAGAATTAGGAACAGGAGTAGGCCATCTAGCCCCTCGAGCCTGCTCCGCCATTCAACAAGATCATGGCTGATCTGGCCGTGGACTCAGCTCCACTTACCCGCCCGCTCCCCGTAACCCTTAATTCCCTTATTGGTTAAAAATCTATCGATCTGTGACTTGAATACATTCAATGAGCTAGCCTCAACTGCTTCCTTGGGTAGAGAATTCCACAGATTCACAACCCTCTGGGAGAAGAAATTCCTTCTCAACTCGGTTTTATATTGGCTCCCCCGTATTTTGAGGCTGTGCCCCCTAGTTCTAGTCTCCCCTAACAGTGGAAACAACCTCTCTGCCTCTATCTTGTCTATCCCTTTCATTATTTTAAATGTTTCTAAAAGATCACCCCTCATCCTTCTGAACTCCAACGAGTAAAGACCCAGTCTACTCAATCTATCATCATAAGGTAACCCCCTCATCCCGGAATCAGCCTAGTGAATCGTCTCTGTACCCCCTCCAAAGCCAGTATATCCTTCCTTATGTAAGGTGACCAAAACTGCATGCAGTACTCCAGGTGCGGCCTCACCAATACCCTGTACAGTTGCAGCAGGACCTCTCTGCTTTTGTACTCCATCCCTCTCGCAATGAAGGCCAACATTCCATTCGCCTTCCTGATTACCTGCTGCACCTGCAAACTAACTTTTTGGTATTCATGCACAAGGACCCCCAGGTCCCTCTGCACCGCAGCATGTTGTAATTTCTCCCCATTCAAATAATATTCCCTTTTACTGTTTTTTTTCCCAAGGTGGGTGACCTCACACTTTCCGACATTGTATTCCATCTGCCAAACCTTAGCCTATTCGCTTAATTTATCTAAATCTCTTTGCAGACCACTAATCTTTGTGTCATCTGCAAATTTTGTTACACTACACTCTGTCCCCTCTTCCAGGTCATCTATGTATATTGTAAACAGTTGTGGTCCCAGCACCGATCCCTGTGGCACACCACTAACCACCGATTTCCAACCCGAAAAGGACCCATTTATCCCGACTCTCTGCTTTCTGTTCGCCAGCCAATTCTCTATCCATGCTAATACATTTCCTCTGATTCCGCGTACCTTTATCTTCTGCAGTAACGTTTTGTGTGGCACCTTATTGAATGCCTTTTGAAATCTAAATACACCACACCCATCGGTACACCTCTATTCACCATGCTCGTTATATCCTCAAAGAATTCCAGTAAATTAGTTAAACATGATTTCCCCTTCATGAATCCATGTTGCGTCTGCTTGATTGCACTATTCCTATCTAGATGTCCCGCTATTTCTTCCTTAATGATAGTTTCAAGCATTTTCCCCACTACAGATGTTAAACTAACCGGCCTATTGTTACCTGCCTTTTGTCTGCCCCCTTTTTTAAACAGAGGCGTTACATTAGCTGCTTTCCAATCCGCTGGTACCTCCCCAGAGTCCAGAGAATTTTGGTAGATTATAACGAATGCATCTGCTTCCGCCATCTCTTTTAATACCCTGGGATGCATTTCATCAGGACCAGGGGACTTGTCTACCTTGAGTCCCATTAGCCTGTCCAGCACTACCCCTCTAGTGATAGTGATTGTCTCAAGGTCCTCCCTTCCCACATTCCTGTAACCAGCAATTTTTGGCATGGTTTTTGTGTCTTCCACTGTGAAGACCGAAGCAAAATAATTGTTTAAGGTCTCAGCCATTTCCACATTTCCCATTATTAAATCCCCCTTCTCATCTTCTAAGGGACCAACATTTACATTAGTCACTCTTTTCCGTTTTATATATCTGTAAAAGCTTTTACTATCTGTTTTTATGTTTTGTGCAAGTTTACCTTCATAATCTTGTTTTGCGCAAGTTTACCTTCGTAATCTTGTTTTGCGCAAGTTTACCTTTTTAATCTTTCAGGCAGTGAGTTCCAGATCCCCACTACCTTCTGGGTGAAGAAATTTCCCCTCATATCTCCTCTAAACCTTCCTCCAATTACTATAAATCTATGTCTCCTGGTTCTTGACCCCTAAAACTGCAATTAAAAAGCTAGTATCAGTCATGGTGACCATGAAACTATCAGATTATCATAAAAAAACCATCTGGTTCACTAATATTCTTTAGGGAAATAAATCTGCTGTCTTTACCTGATCTGGCCAATATGTGACTCCAGACCACAGCAATGTGGTTGACTCTTAATCGCCCTGTGCAGTTCAAGTCAGCGGCTCACCGCTACCTTCTCAAGGGCAATGAGTGAGGCTCAATAAATGCCAGCCTTTCCAGCAACGCCAATATCCCATGAACAAAATATCCATTGGCCTAGAAATTGGTCCATTTTAGCCTGTTCTTCAGGCGCTAAGTGTCTACTAAGGCCCTAAAAAGATGAGCAAGAAGCATGCGCGCAATTCCAGCCGGCCGCAATATTAGGTAAGAGGAAACAAAAGGCGCCTTTTACCCACGCTTGACACAGGCTTTAGGACCTTTGCACATGTAAATAAGGAGCCTAACACCTGCTTGAGGTGGCAAGAATGGTTTGCCCAGAGGCACTCAGGGAAACCAGCCCTATGGACTATCTTTCAACTATGTAAGTCAGTAACTTACCCGAATGTGGAGCTAGGAAGAGCAGGTGAGCTCCTCACAATCCCACATTCAAGGAGCCGATCGCAGACTCACTGAAATGGCTGGATGCCAGAAGTCCAGAGAGGGGGCTTGATAATTTCTGACTACGGTGATGAGTATATTAGCTGGCAACATTCAGGAGGACGAGGGAAGGAAGAAAGGTAGGGTGAGGAGTTGTACTAGTTAGAAATAATATCTGTACCAGAGTACTACTGTTATGTATTTAACCCTTGGCAACCTGTATCACACCACCACCAGAGGGCCTACCCGTTGGAGTCCCAAGGGATCCCAGCATCCCTTGGGAGCACTGTATATAAGGAGACCACCCACGAAGTACCTGCATTCTGGAGTCTTATTAAAGGAGCTAAGGTCACACTTGCTCATTGCTCACAGTACTCAGTTTCATCCTTTATTATGAGCGTATCAATTAGCGACGAGATAATGAACAACCGCGCGAAAATGCAAAGTACAGTTGGTATCCTGGTGAAGTTCTCAGTCGGGAACGATTGGGAGGCCTTTGTGGAGAGACTCGACCAATACTTTGTGGCCAACGAGCTGGAAGGGGACGAGAACGCTGCCAAACGAAGGGCGATCCCTTACCGTCTGTGGGGCAACAACCTATGACCTGATGAAGAATCTTCTAGCTCCGGTAAAACTAACAACTAAATCCTGTGAAGAATTGTGTACGCTGATCCGGGAGCACCGAAATCCTAAAGAAAGCATTTTGATGGTGAGGTATCGGTTCTACACGTGTCAACGGTCGGACGGCCAGGAAGTGGCGAGCTACGTCACCAACCTAAGGCGCCTCGTAGGACATAATGAATTTGATGGATTCCGCGAACAAATGCTGAGAGACTTTTTTTTGCTTGGCATTGGCCATGAGGTAATTCTTCGCAAACTATTGACTGTTGAAATTCCGAATCTTAGCAAAGCCATAACGATAGCCCAGGCATTTATGTCCAGCAGGGACAACACCAAAAAATGTTGCAGCATAAAGAGATCTCGGCCAGTACTGTGCATAAAGTAACGTTGTTTTGGAGCAGGAATATACATGGATGAACGTATACGTCAGCTGCTGCACGACTCAGATGACCCAGAGTCCGCCACCAATCGTTAATGCGAGTCAGTTAACACCCTGTTGGCATTGTGGAGGTGATCATCGGGCCCAGCAATGCCGCTTCAAGCAACGGCTGCAGAACGATGGGACACCTCCAGCGAGTGTGCAGGTGAGCTGCAAACCCTTGCAAACCCTGCAAACAACCACGTTGTAGAGGAAGATCGATCCACTGTGGATCAGGCTGAATTGGAGACTCGAACGGAGGAGGCAGAAGTGTACGGGGTACACACCTTCACTACAAAATGTCTACCAATAATATTGAAAGTTGAACTGAACGGAATCCATGGAACTGGATACGGATGCGAGCCAGTCCTTAATGAGCAAAAAGGCCTTCGACAGGCTGTGGTGCAACAAGGCTTACAGGCCCAAACTCAGCCCCATTCACACCAAGCTAAGAACTTACACCAAGGAACTGATCCCTGTAATTGACAGTGCAGAAGTCAAAGTCTCCTGTGATGGAGCAGTGCACGAACTCCCACTGTGGATTGTGCCAGGGGATGGCCCCATACTGTTTGGCAGAAGCTGGCTGGAAAAAATCCGCTGGAACTGGGACGACATCTGAGTGCTTTCGTCCGTCGATGACGCCTCATGTATCCAGGTTCTGAGCAGATTTCCATCATTGTTCGAGCCAGGCATTGGACGACCTATTTGCAACGCTGGCAGGAGGAAAGACATTCACCAAGTTGGACCTGACCTTAGTCTACATGACGCAGGAGCTGGCGGAATCTTCGAAAGGCCGCACCTGCATCAACACGCACAAAGGTCTCTTCATCTATAACAGATGCCCGTTTGTGATTCGATCGGCCACGGCAATTTTCCAAAGGAACATGGAGAGCCTGCTAAAGTTGGTTCCGCGCACCGTGATTTTCTAGGACGACATACTGGTCACAGGACGGGATACCATCGAACACTTGAAGAACCTGGAAAAGGTTCTTAGTCAGCTAGATCGCATGGTATTCAGATTGAAATGCTGGAAGTGTGTTTTCCTGGTGCCAGAGATCGAGTTCTTAGGGAGAAGAATCATGGCAGACGGCATCAGACCCACCGACGCCAAGACGGAGGCGATCAAGTATGCACCGAGAACACAGAACATGACGGAGCTGCGGTAGTTCCTGGGACTCCTCAATTATTTGGGGAATTTCCTACCTGGGTTATGCACTATGCTAGATCCCCCACATGTGTTGCTACGCAAGGGAGATGACTGGGTATGGGGGAAATCAAAGAGGCTGCTTTTGAGAAAGCCAGAAATCTGTTATGTTCCAACAAATTGCTGTATAAACCATGTAAATATTTAGTGCTGGCTTGCGATGTGTCTTCATATGGGGTCGGGTGTGTGTTACAACAAGCTAACGAATTGGGAATATTGCAACCGGTCGCCTATGCATCCAGGAGTTTGTCCAAGGCTGAAAGAGCCTACAGCATGATTGAAAAAGAAGCTCTAGCATGCGTTTACGGGGTGAAAAAAATGCAATAATATCTGTTTGGCCTCAAATTTGAGAGTAGAAACTGACTATAAGCCGCTCATATCGCCATTCTCAGAGAGCAGAGATTAATACCAATGCCTCTGCCCGCATCCAAAGATAGCCGCTCACGCTGTCTGCATACAATTATGTAATGCGCCACAGACCAGACACAGAGAATGGCGCTGATGATCTCAGTCGGCTACCATTGCCCACCACCGGGGTGGAAATGGCACAGCCTGCAGACTTGCTCTTGGTGATGATGCATTCGAAAACAAAAAGTCACCCGTTATGGCCCACCACACCTGGACCTGGACCAGCCACGATCCTTTACTGTCCCTTGTAAAAAACTGTGTCCTCCATGGGGGCTGGTCCAGTGTCCCAGTGGAGATGCATGAAGAGATCAAGCTGTTCCAGCGGCGCAAAGATGAAATGTCCATACAGGCGGACTGTCTTTTGTGGGATAATCGCATGGTTTTACCTAAGAAAGGCAGGGAAACTTTCATACGCGACCTACACAGTACCCACCCAGGCAGAGTAATAATGAAAGCTATAGCTAGATCCCATGTGTGGTGGCCCGGCATCAGATTTGGAGTCATGCATGCGCCAATGCAACACTTGCTCTCAACTGAGCAATGCACCTAGAGAGGCACCGCTAAGTTTGTGGTCATGGCCCTCCAAACCGTGGTCTAGGATCCACATTAACTTTGTAGGCCCGTTTCTAGTCAAAATGCTTTTGGTTGTTGTGGATGTTTATTCAAAAGGGATTGAATGTGTAATAATGTCGGTAAGCATGTCCACTGCCACCATCGAAAGCCTACGAGCCATGTTCACCATGCACGTCCTGCCTGATGTCCTTGTCAGCGACAATGGGCCGTGTTTCACCAGTACTGAATTCAAGGAATTCATGACCTGCAGTGGGATCAAGCACGTCACATCTGCCCCGTTCAAGCCCGCATCCAACAGCCAGGCAGAACGGGTAGTCCAGACCATCAAGCAAAGCTTGAAACGTGTGTCGGAAGGCTCCCTGCAGACCCACCTGTCAGGAGTCCTGCTCAGCTACTGCACTAGACCCCACTCGCTCACCAGGGTTCCCCCAGCCAAGCTGCTCATGAAAAGGGCGCTCAAAACAAGACTCTCTCTTGTCCACCCTGATCTCCACGATCACGTCGAAGGCAGGCGGCATCAACAAAGCATGTACCATGATCGCGCAAATTTGTCATGCGATATTGAAGTCAATGACCCTGTAATTGTACTTAACTATGGACATGGTCCCAAATGGTTAACTGGCACCGTCATAGTCAAAGAAGGAAATAGGGTGTTTCAGGTCAAACTTGCCAATGGACTAATGTGCAGAAAGCATTTGGACCAAACCAAATTGCGATTCACAAACAGCCACGAGCAACCCGAAGAGGAAACCACCAACTTTGACCCTCCAACACACACACAAGTGGCAACTGTCATCACGGTTGACTACAAAGCTGAACTCACCATCCCCAGCAGCCTGGCAAGGCCAGCTGCCCAGCAGCCCAGCGAAGAACCAACCAAGTCACCCATACCTACATTTGTACTGCGATGATCGACAAGGGAGCGAAAAGCCCCAGATCATCTCACCCTGTAAATAAGTCTACTATTGACCAAGAGGGGGAGTGATGTTATGTGTGCAATCCTAGGCAACTTGTATCATACCACCACCAGAGGGCTTACCTGTTGGAGTCCCAAGGGATCCCAGCATCCCTTCGGAGCACTCCCATGCTGTACCAACACTCTAGAGTTTGAATGAAGAAGCTAAGGTCATACTTACTCATTGTCTACAGTATTCAGTTGCATTACATTATTGTGAGCTTAACACAACTTTTTGTGTTTCATGCACAAGGCTCCCCAGGTACATCTGTACTGCAGCATTTTGTAATTTCTCTCCGTTTAAATAATAATTTGCTTTTTTATTTTTCCTGACAAAATGCATAACTTCACACTTTCTCACATTTTACTCTATCTGCCAAATATTTGCCCACTCACTGAGCCTGTCTATATCCCTTTACAGACTCTTTGTGTCTTCCTCCCAACTTGCTTTCCCACCCATCTTTGTATCATCAGCAAATTTGGTTACATTACACTCGGTCCCGTCATCTAAGTCAATAATATAGATTGTAAATAGTTCGGGCCCCAGCACTGATCCCAGTGGCACACTACTAGTTAAAGTTTGGCAAGCTGAAAATGACACATTTTTTCCAACTCTCTGTTTTCTGTTAGTTAGCCTTTCCTCTATCTATGCTAATATATTACCCCCAACCCCATGAGCTCTTATCTTCTGTCGTAACCTTTTATATGGTTCCTTATTGAATGCCTTCTTGAAGTCCAAATACACCACATCCACTGGTTCCCCCTGATCCACCCTCCTTATTACATCCTCAAAGAACTCCAGCAAATTTGTCAAACATGATTTCCCTTTCATAAAACCATGCTGACTCTGTTTTGACTGTATTATGCTTTTCCAAATGTCCTGCTACTGCTTCCTTAATAATGGACTCTAGCATTTTCCGAATGACAGATGTTAGGCTAACTGGTCTATCGTTTCCTGCTTTCTGTATGCCTCTTTTTAAAAATTGGGGCATTACATTCATACCACATAAGTGCCAGGCAATGACTATCTCCAACAAGCAAGAATCTAACCACTGCCCCATGACATTCAATGGCATTACTGTAGTATATGCAACCACTCTAATAATGACTTCATGAGGAAAGGGTATAGTACTTGAACTGTAGTGACCTGAGTCCTTTACTGCAGCTTCTAGAGTGAGGACACCAAGAGGTGTCCCTTTTATACTTGGTTACCTGCAGTGTACAGGTGACCCAGGTCTCCAGCACAGCACCCTCTGGTGGTACAGATATAGTGTACACAGGGTGAAGGTACATTCAGTGGTTTAATGTTACAGTACATACATTAACATGCATACATAACAACACTCCCCCCTAAGCCTTTCCCAAGTCCTTATTGCCATGACATGGGGAAGTGATCAGTAGTGGGCGGTGGGAGGTTGTGGTGAGGGTTGTGTGTGTGCCGGGTGTGATCCATGTGTTTGTGGCTGCACACATCCATTTCCCTCCCCCACATACATAGACCATGTGGGTGTCACTGTTGGAGGATTCCGCAGTGGTGGAGCATGTTGTTATGGGTAAGGTATATATATTGTACAATGGGTAGGTGGTGGCGTTTAGTGATGGGGAGGGCCACAGGATGATGTGGCCTCCTTGTTCTCCATTGGTGGTGGAAGTCTGGTCATCCCAGGTTCCGCTGGGAAAGCTGGAGGGTACTGGCCTCTTGCTCCCGGTGCTGGCCCCGGTGGCCAGGATGGGTAGGGCCGATCTGGGGCAGGTTGCCAGTGGTGGTGGCTGTGCTGCCCATTGACCACTGTCCCTGCAGTGGGTATGCTCCCACTGGGTGTGGGGCATCACATTGGTCCCGGAAGTGCAGGCTACATGATCGGGTACCGCTGCACCTGGGTGTTTCCCACAGGGGGTTTCCTTTGGCATTGTCAGTATACATATAGAATCCGGTATCATTTCTCATTCTATCATTAGCAGACATGATACATTGGCTCCGATCGCAACTAGCTACTTCAACATTGTTATACTTCTTTACACTTTCACATTTGTCACTTACAACGCTTTCTTGTGTGCGATCAGTATCTCTGTGCAAGATTACATTTGTCACGTTAGCATTACCTGCATCACTGTTCAACAGTACAAATTTGTCACTTACATCACTTTTTGAAGCATTCGTTACATTTCTCCCATTAGCATTGCCGGCATCACCATTCAACAGTACATTTATATACCTGCATTCATTAATTACACTTTTATCTTTAATATCACCGGCATCGCTGTGCCAAGAGTGGAACTGTCCCTTTAATTGTTCTGGGTTGCCAGTCTCCTTTAAGAGGGCCTTGCAATCTTTACTCCAATCCAGTTCGCCGCTCGGTGATGCCCGTTGCTCCCTCAGCGCTGCCCGTCGTAGTCTGGTCGCGGCCATCTTGATTCCAGGTGCTTCACCTCGTGGTGCAGGCTCCATCTTCTCTCTCTCCATGAGGTAGGCTGCAGTGATCCTTTTCTCCCCAGGTTTTACCACGGACACCGGGAATCTACGTTCTGTGCCGATCTTCTTCCCTCGGAGTCCTGCCATTGGAGCCTGGAAGGTGAGGTCTGGCTGTTCAGCTTGGATCATCTTGCCGTTGAGTTGTGCAGTCCGTGTCGTCGCCACGCAGTCGAGTCGGACGGTAGGATTTTCAGGTGCTGCGATGGATCCAAGTTTGGGGCCGTGTAGGATGCGATCACCGGGGCCCGGAGGCCTTCGTCGCTCCGACAAATTTGGACTTGCTTCATCCATTTTCTTCCCAGCAGCATTGGACCATCACCGGCAACGATCCACAAGGGAAGCTGGTGCATCGTGCCACCATGGGATACCTGAACCTCCACGTTGCCAACAACTGGGATGGTGTCTTTTGTGTAGGTGAGCAGCTTTGCCTGGATTGGCTACATTTTGGGTCGTTTGACGGGATTGTTCCAGAGTTCCTCAAAGGCCGTCTGATTCATCAACGACTGTGATATGTCCTTACTATACAGTATAAATGCATACGAGGCCCACACTTGAGAGAAGGTCACTCTGTGACCAGTTACCTTTATTACAAATATCTCAAGTGATGAAGTTGGGTGGAGCTTTCCCTTTTATACCTGAAAGTCCAGGTTAGGAGTGTCTCCCACAAGTTCACCCCCTTGTGGTCAATGTTCTCAAGGTGTACAACTTAGGTCAGCTTATACATGGGTTACAATGTAGGTGAATACATGACATCACCTCCTCCACAAAAGTTTTATTGGGATCACAGGTTAAGTATCTCTGGTGGTTTACGCTCCCTTGTAGAGCGCCTGAGTTGGGGCTCGGGTTGTTGGCCGCTAGCCTGAGTGTCTGCTGTTTGCGGTGCTTCAGTCCTGTCCAGACTGCCCACAGTGACTAGGCTCTCCTCCACTTGGTTCCGGTGTTCGGTCACCTGTGGTGGAGTAAACTCTACGTCGTGTTCTTCCTCTGCTTCTTCTATGGGGTTGCTGAACCTCCTTTTAGTTTGATCTACGTGTCTGTGGCAGATTTGTCCATTGGTAAGTTTAACGACCAAAACCCTATTCCCCTCTTTGGCAATCACAGTGCCTACAACCCATTTGGGCCCTGCAGCATAATTAAGGACAAAAACAGGGTCATTGACATCAATACATCACGCCCTCGCATTCCTGTCATGCTCTCAACAATTTCTTTCATAGTAGGGTGTATAAGGGATAACCTGGTTTTGAGCGTCCTTTTCATTAGCAACTCTGCGGGTGGGACCCCTGTGAGCGAGTGTGGTCGGGATCTATTGGCCAACAGGAAGCATGATAAGTGGCTTTGTAGGGAACCCCCTTGGATTCTGAGCATCCCCTGTTTGATTATCTGCACTGCTCGTTCTGCCTGGCCGTTTGAGGCCGGCTTGAACAGTGCCGTTCTGACATGGTTGATTCCATTGCCTGCCATGAAGTCCTGGAATTCAGTGTTTGTGAAGCACGGGCCATCGTTGCTGACCAAGACATCCGGTAGACCATGGGCGGCAAACATTGCCCGTAGACTTTCTACCGTGGCAGAGGATGTGCTTGAATTTCAAATGGCACACTCAATCCATTTGGAGTAGGCATCTACTACAACCAAAATCATTTTTCCCATGAAAGGACCTACGTAGTCCACATGGATGCGTGACCATGGCTTGGTGGGCCAGGACGAGCGGCTAAGCAGAGGCTTCCCTGGTGCGTTGCCCAGTGTGCACACATGTTGCACCTGCGAACACAAAGTTCCAGGTCTGCATCTATCTCTGGCCACCAAACGTGTGACCTGGCAATTGCCTTCATCATGACAATGCCCAGGTGCTCATCGTGAAGTTCTCTGATAAACACCTCTCTGCCCCTCTGGGGCATGACTACTTGGTTTCCCCACAGTAGGCAATTGGCCTGAATCGAGAGTTCATCCTTGCGCCTATGAAATGGTTTAAATTCCTCAGGGCATGCCCATACGTGGCTGCCCAGACCCCATTCAGGACACATTTCTTAACTAAAGACAGTAGCAGGTCTTTATTTGTCCAGACTTTAATCTGATGGGCTGTCACAGGTGAGCCTTCGCTTTCGAAAGCTTCAACAGCCATGACCATCTCAGCATCATGCTCAGTTGCCCCGTCAGTGATGGCTAGTGGGAGCCTGCTGAGTGCTTCGGCGCAGTTTTCAGTGCCCGGTCTGTGCCGAATTGTGTAGTCATAGGTGGCTAACGTAAGTGACCACCTCTGTATGTGGGTCGATGCATTCGCATTTATGGCCTTTTTGTGGGCCAAAAGGGACGTTAGGGGTTTGTGATCTGTCTCCAGCTCAAATTTCCTGCCAAACAGGTACTGGTTCATTTTTTCTACTGCATATACACATGTTAGCGCTTCCTTTTCTACCATCCCGTAGCCCCTTTCTGCCTGGGACAGACTTCTGGAAGCATAAGCTACCAGCTGTAACTGACCATTGGCATTCACATGCTGCAACACATACCCGACCCCATAGGATGACGCATCGCACGTTAGAACAAGTTTCTTACACGGGTCATATAACGTTAATAGCTTGTTGGAGCATAACAAGTTGCGTGCTCTATCAAAAAACCTTTCCTGGCTGTCGCCGCAGACCCAATCGTGACCTTTGCGTATGAGCACATGTCGCGGTTCAAACAGCGTTATCAATTTGCGAAGAAAGTTAACAAAATGGTTCAGGAGCCCCAGGAACGAACGCAGCTCCGTCGTGTTACGGGGTCTGGGTGCTCTCTGGATCGCTTCTGTTTTGGATGCAGTAGGTCTGATCCCATCTGCTGCTACCCTCCTCCCCAGGAATTCTACCTCTGGAGCTAGGAAGACGCACTTCGCCTTTTTCAATCGCAGCCCTACCCGGGCAAGTCTGTGTCGCACCTCCTCCAGGTTGTGGAGGGTTCTTCAGTTTCGCGACCTGTGACGAGGATGTCGTCTTGAAAAACCACCGTTCTTGGAATCAACTTGAGGAGGCTTTCCATATTTCGCTGAAAAATTGCAGCGGCCAAACGAATCCCGAACGGACATCTGTTATACTCGAACAACCCAATTGGTGTTCGGTGTTCGGCATTTGGGAAGGATTCTGACGGGACGGGGCGGGTTGGGTGCGGGGGTGGTGTTCCCGATGTTGGGTGGGTCCGGAGCCGGGGGGGGGGGCATGCTCTTGGGATGGGGGGTGGGTTGTTTGGGGCTGGGATTGGGAGAGACTTCTTCACTCGGGGAGTTGTTGGCCTGTGGGGTTCCCTGCCGCGAAGAGTTGTTGATGCCAGTTCGTTGGGTGTGTTCGGGAGGGAGTTGGATGTGGTCCTTGCGGCTGCGGGGGTCGGGGGATGTGGAGGGGGCGTGGGGGGGAGGTGCTGAGGTGGGTGATCAGCCATGATCTTATTGAATGACGGTGCAGGCTCGAAGGGCCGAATGGCCTACTCCTGCACCTATTTTCTATGTTTCTATGTTTCTAAAAATCCCTTGTGTGTCATGAAGGTGGTCAGCTTCTTCGACTCACTCGCCAGCTCCTGGGTCATGTAAGCTGAAGTCAGGTCCAATTTTGAAAAACGTTTGCCACCGGATAACATCGCAAAGAGGTCCTCCGCTCTCGGAATCGGGTACTGGTCTTGAAGTGACACCCGATTGATGGTGGCCTTGTAATCGCCACATATCCTGACCGACCCATCCACCTTGAACACCGGCACGATCGGGCTCGCCCAGTCACTGAATTCGACTGGCGAGATGATGCCTTCCCTCAGCAGACAGTCCAATTCACATTCGATCTTTTCCCGCATCACATACGGCACCACTCTGGCCTTGTGGTGGACTGGCCTGGCGTCCGGGTTTATGTGAATCACTACCTTGGCCCCCATGAGAGTGCCGATGTCAGGTTGAAATAATGAGTCAAATTTGTCCAGGACCTGTGAGCATGATACCCGCTCCACAGAAGAAATTGCATTGACATCGCCCCATTTCCAGTTCATGACAGCAAGTCAACTACTCCCCAGTAGTGCAGGACCGTCCCCCGAGACAATCCAGAGTGGCAACCTGTTTTCCGAATCTTTGTGGGTCATGATTACCATGGCGCTGCGTAGGACCGGAATGATCTCCTTTGTATATGTCCGTAGCTGTGCGTCAATCGGCAATAATTTTTACCTCCTGGCCTTGGACACCCACAACCTTTCGAACTGTTTGATACTCATCAGGGACTGGCTGGCCCCCGTGTCTAGCTCCATTGATACTGGGATGCCATTGAGGAGCACTTTCATCATTGTCGGTGGCGCCCTGCTATATGAACTGTATATGTGCTCCACATGAACTCGCTGAACTTCAGCTGCCAGTGATTTCCCCCAGTATTCATTTGGCCTCGTAGGGCTTACATCGGGCCCATTCTCCTCATACATCAACCTAGCTGCAGGCTTCCTGCACATACGCGCTAAGTGACCGCTGACATTGCAGTTCCTGCAGGTATATTGCTGATACCTGCAAGCTCTGGCTGGATGTTTGCCTCCACACATCCAGCATGAGCTGGAGGCCCCATTGTTGGAAACAAAAGACCATTACCAGTCGATCGTCTCTGACTGTCTCTGTAACTGTCCTTAAGCACACCATTAACAGGTGTTGATGGCCCCATTACTGGCCGCATTGTCCATTGCGATGGCATGAATCGCCGTTCAGCTAGCCATTGTCTCTGTTAAATTCCCCCTTTGGGTTCAACTACATGCTGGGGCATGTCCGATTGCCCTTGTCTGCCTCGAGAACTGTGTGCTGCGTTAACAATGTTGATTCCCTGGTCGTTTGCCGCATTTGAGCCAAGATTTTTGTCATACATCATTCTGGTCTCTAACTCCCCTGAGATAAATGTCTGGGCTATCTGAGCCGCCGCTTCCAAGGTCAAGTCTTTGGTCTCAATCAGTTTCCTGAATACCCCAGCATGCCCGATGCCCTCAATAAAAACGTCTCGCAGCACCTCCGCACTGCATGCATCTGTGAACTTACATTGGCTCGCCAGTCGCCAGAGATCTGCCATGAAGTCAGGAACACTTTGCCCATCTCGCCACTGGTGCATGTAAAACCAGTGTCTCGCCATGTGCATGCTGCCCGCCGGTTTAAGGTGTTCCCGATCAACTTACTGAGCTCTTCGAACGTCTTGTCCATCTCTGGCGCTAGAAGTTCCTTCATTTGGGAGTACGTTCTGGATCCACAAACCGTCAGGAGATCAGCCCTGCATATGTTGGCCGAATCCTGTCCCAACCATTCCTTAGTGACCAAACTTTGCTGTAGTCTCTCAATAAAGTTGCCCCAATCATCACCAACACAGTACCTCTCTTCTGTGCTGCTAGTGGCCATGCTCGCGTGGTTTAAATCCCAGTTTCTCATCGCCAATGATATGTCCTTACTATACAGTATAAATGCACACGAGGCCCATACTTGAGAGAAGGTCACTCTGTGACCAATTACCTTTATTACCAAGACCTCAAGTGATGAAGTTGGGTGGAGTTTCCCCTTTTATACCTGAAAGTCCAGGTTAGGAGTGTCTCTCACAAGTTCACCCCCTTGTGGTCAATGTTCTCAAGGTGTACAACTTAGGTCAGCTTATACATGGGTTACAATGATAGTTGAATACATGACAGACTGGCTCGCCCCTGTGTCGATCTCCATCGAGACTGGAACCTCATTGATTTCTACTTCCATTTTCCACGGGAAACTCTCGGTGGAGCAGCTATATATTCCGTATTCCTCTTTCAGGGGCTGAGCAGCTTCGTCTTCATCAGTGCTGGAGCCCGGGTGATCGGCCAACTCTTCAGTGACACGGTCAGTAAAACTTTTTCTATACAGTCACTGAAGGTGACCTTTAGTGTTGCAGCCATTGCAGGTATCGTCTTTGTGTCGGCACTGGAGGGCCCTGTGATTTCCTCCACAGCGCTAGCATGGGGCTAGCCGGTTGGCCCCATGTGGCGGACTCAGGGTTGCAGGACTCGGGGCAGCAGTCTTGCCTCTGAAAGTCATCATTCGGTTCACTGTACTCATCGAGTGAGAGTCCTGGGTGTGAGTCATCATTTGTTTGGAGTCGCAGACTGAAATCATGAATGCTTGGCTCACTTTGATTGCCTTCTGTAGGGTGACTGGAGTGTCTGCAGAGAGCAGCTTGTGGAGGAGGCCCTCATGGCCGATTCCATTAACGAAGATGTCCCTTAGTGCTTCGGTGAGATGGTTGCCAAAATCACACGGTGCAGCCAATCTTCTCAGATCTGCAGCATATTTAACAATTTCTTGGCCTTTGAGCCACCGGTGGGTGTAGAACCGATGTCTAGCTGTGAGGATGCTCTCTTTAGGTTTGAGTTATTCTTGTATTAAATTTATGAGCTCCACATAGGTCTTGGTTGTCGTCTTCACTGGGGCTAGCAGGTCCCTGATGAGGCCATGGATAGTGAGCCCACAACTGCTGAGCAGGATGGCTCTGCGCTTGTTCGCCAGCGAGATCGGTGAGTCCCCAGCCTGGTTGTTCGCGATGCAAAAGTGTTTTAACCTTTCCACAAAGGCATCCCAATCTTCCCCATCAGTGAATTGTTGGAAATTGCTTAGGTTAGACATATTTTGCATGGAAATTTGTAACCTCGTCGCCAGTTGTAGTATATGCAAACATTCTAATAACAACTCCATGAGGTAAGAGTATAGTACTTGAACTGTAGTGACCTTAGTCCTTTATTGCAGCTCCGAGATTGAGGACACCAAGAATTGAGCTTCCTTTTATACTTGGTTACCTGCAGTGTACAGGTGACCCTTAGGTCTCCAGCAGCAGCACACTCTGGTGGTACAGGTATAGTGTATACAGGGTGAAGGTACATTCAGTGGTCTAATATTACAGTACATATATTAACATGCATACATAACAATTACCATCACCGAATCCCCAACCATCAACATCCTGGGGCTCATCATTGACCAGAAACTTAACAGGACCAGCTATATAAATACAAGAGCAGATCAAAGGCTGGGTATTCTGCAGTGAGTGCCTCACCTCCTGACTCCCCAAAGCCTTTCCACCATCTACAAGGCATAAGTCAGGAGTGTGATGGAATACTCTCCACTTACCTGGCTGAGTACAGCACCAACAACACTCAAGAAGCTCGACACGTTCCAGGACAAAGCAGCTCACTTGATTGGTACCCCATCCACCATCTTGAACATTCACTCCCTCCATCACTGATGTACCATGGCGGCAGTGTGTACCATCTACAAAATGCACTGCAATAGCTCACCAAGGCTCCTTCGGCAACACCGCTCAAACCCATGACCTCTACCACCTAGAAGGACAAGGGCAGCAGGCATATGGGAACAGCACCACCTCCATGTTTCCCTCCAAGTCAAACACCATCCTGACTTGGATGTATATCACCGTTCCTTCATCGTTGTTGGGTCAAAGTTCTGGAACTCCCTCCCTTACAGTACTGTGGGAGTACCTTCACCACACGGACTGCAGTGGTTCAAGAAGGCGGCTCACCATCATCTTCTCAAGGGCAATTAGGGATGGGCAATAACTGCTGGTGTTGCCAGTGACGCCCACATCCCTTAAACAAATTTTTTAAAAATTAGTCAAGTCCAACCTGACTTTTACAATCCAAAATATATATGCATGCAAATCATCGAATCATAGAAATTCAAGGAACAGAAGGAGGCCATTCTGCCCATCATGTCTGTGCAGTAAATACATGAGCTGTAACAGAACACTCTTCATTTCAATCTTTTTGTTCTTTCTGACACCCAAAATCATTCCAGCTCAGATTCAGCATCGAACACCAGCAGTCGCCCAAATAAAGGAGTCTGCTTGAGAGAGAGAAACTCAAACTGATGATTGTTTCTTTGGGGAATCAAGAATTCAACCACTGGAGCTATAAGTTCACCTTGTGAATAATGTGTTTTAGAAGAAGCATGAATTTGTAATAAGCTATTCACCCTGGGATCTGTCAATTAAACTATGCACAGCTTAGTGAGAAATGAAATGTGTCCCTGTGAAGATTAGGAGATGCATGTTAAGATTATAGGTCAGTCGGTGGCTGGAAGATAAATATGTAATTTAAGTATCATATTAAATCTTTATTATTGTACAGTATGTGCATTTTCAAAATGTGAGACATATTTTCATTATCCTTATCTTAAAGCATCTATTTCTTCTCTCTGATCAAACTGATCTGTCAGTTATTGATGACTGGGCAGTCAGCCAACTGGCTGCGAAGGTGGACGGGCATAGTTGTCCTCGTAAGCATGCATGTACCTGAGAAACATTTCAAGTTCAGAATGTTTGTTAAAGATTTTATTCTACAAGTTTTTCTTGTCTGCTTGTGTGCCTTCATTCCCGGGATAATGGCTCCACATTCTCTGGGTCGTACTTACGCAGAGGTTAACTCGAAACTTGCGCTGGTTGCTGTGTCGGTTTTGCTGATGGGAACTCACGCTGAGATTTCCTGTGGAGCTCGCTTGCCGACACCAGAACAGAAACTCGAAGCACAAACATAGCACCGCCAATTGTTTCATATTTGTGTTATGACTGTAGACTTGAAGTACTTTATAAGCCACTTTTTGGGAGCAAGCCTTTGGCGCCAGAAAGTGTAGGGTTCAAACCTCACTACAGACAGTCCTGGAATTCTGGGTTGACATCCAGTGGGATACTTGCATCTGGTGGCCTCCCCTCATCATCTCCAATTAAATATTGGGAAGAAATAAGCCATTATTTTCACTCCCAGCCACAAACTCCATTCCCTAGCCATTAACTCCATCTCTCTTCCCAACTTCTGTCTGAGGCTGAACCAGACTTTTTGCAACCTTGGTGTCATATTTGACCCTGAAATTAGCTTTCGACCACATATCCGCAGCATAACTAAGACCGCCTATTTCCACCTCCATAACATCGCCTGTCTCCGCCCTTGCCTCAGCTCATCTGCTGCTGAAACCATCATCCATGCCTATGTTACCTCTAAACTTGACTATTCCAACGCACTCCTGGCTGTCCTCCCACATTCTACCCTACATAAACTAGAGGTGATCCAAAACTCAGCTGCCTGTGTCCTAACTTGCACCAAGTCCCGTTCACCCATCACTTCTGTGCTCACTGACCTACATTGGTTCCCAGTTAAGCAACGCCTAGATTTCAAAATTTTCATCCTTGTTTTCAAATCCTTCCATGAGTTCGCCCTTCCCTACCTCTGTAATCTCCTTCAGCCCCACAACCCCCGAGATGTCTGCACTCCTCTAATTCTGCCCTCGTGAGCATCCTTGATTAAAATCGTGCAACCATTGGTGGCCGTGCCTTCTGTTGCCTAGGCCCTATGCTCTGGAATTCTTTGACTAAACCTCTCTACCTCTCTTTCCTCCTTCAAGACGCTCCTTATAACCTACCTCTTTGACTGAGCCTTTGGTCACCTTCCTAATTTCTCCTTATGTGGCTAGATGTCAATTTTTTTGTCTCATAATACTCCTGTGAAGCACCTTGGAACATTTCACTATGTTAAAGGCACTATATAAATATAAGTTGATGTTGTTGTTGTTGCTATGGGTTGTGGGAGTGCATAAAAACCTCCCGCTGTGTAGGACTGAGCACCCTATCATCTGGTATAAAGATGGTTTTGGCCCTGGGTTGGAGCATTCAGTCAGACTGTTAATCAGCCTACATGTCCTTCAACCACTTCACATGGGACAGCAACAAGTCAGAAGAACAAACTACTAAAATTGTGTATTTCCCTCAGAAAGATAACTTACTGTGTGAGGGAAATGTTAACCAAAACCGATGAGTTTGGGTGCAACACTGGTTTCACACCCCGCCTGATTTTACTCTCCATTAAAGTCAGTGGTCAGTGATATTGGGCGAGGTTTAAAACTGGCATATCTTTGGTAAAGCCATCTATTCCTTTCTCTCTCGTAATTATTTAGCACTATTTAAATATATAAGTGTAATCATGTCAAATATGTAAGTATAAAAAGAGAATGAGTATAATAATCATGATCTCAATTACTTTCCAATGACCTCCAGGTTAAGCTTCCTCTTAAATGCATTCATGCTATTCACCTCAACCACTCCCTGTTGGAGCGAGTTCCACATTTTCACCACTCTCTGGCTGAAGAAGTTTCTCCTGAATTCCCTATTGAATTTATTTGTGGCTGTCTTACGGTTATGACCTCGAGTTTTTGGACTCCCCCGCAAGCGGAAACATCTTCTCTACATCTACCCTATTAATTTTCTCTGGCAATTTGTTCTGATGTTTCAGAATCAAACTTGGAATCTAAATTTCTCTACAATCAGCCGGTGAGTGTAACCAAGGAGCAGGAACAGAATGAAACTGCTCTGTGGAAATTTAACCTTGGCCTTTCAGCTATCTTTCAGTAATGATGAAATGCATTAACCTATGAGTGACTAATGAGCTCATGTTTCAGACACTTCCAGGGCTCAAAATTAGAGACCTCAACAATATAAGGTGAAGATCTTAACCAGTAAGGTACAAGGTTAATCGGTTTCCTTAACCTTTCTTTTTTTTTAGACGGTGTCATTTCTCTCAGGGTTTATACTGTGACAAATTGTCTCAACCACTTAAACAGCCATAGCACTATTTAAATATATAAGTATAATCATGATCTCAATTACTTTCCAATGACCTCCCAGTTAGCATAGCTGCATCATATTCTTTATTTCATAGGAAAATTACCTGCGTGTGATATAGTGGATGTAAAGGATACAATGCTGGTGCTTCATGTAAAGGTTGTAGTGATTTTAAAACATCACAGGGCACCTTAAATGGAACAGGGAGGAAATGCTCATCCGGCATTAGAGACATAACTGGATTCAACCAGTCATTTTAAATGTACAGGATCTACAGTGAAAGAGGCATATGTAAGTTAATGAGTTGTAACAGTCTCAACCAGGTGTGATTGTATTTCTGCACTATTTAGTAAATGGAGTCTTGTGCTCAGTCAGGTCAAGTATATAAAAAAGTGCAGCATCGCATCAAATATAGGGAAAAAATCATTTCAGAGGCAATATCTGAATTTGATCTGGAATCACTGAGAAACTGATCACAATAAAAAATCTGAGTTTGACAGAATTACCACATATAGGGCCCAAATTTGATGCTGGCCCCCGCCCGCCCAAGTGCTGCCCAAAGGACCACCGATTGCCGCTGAGGTCCCTGACAGTTCTTTGGGCGGGGTTTTCATCACCCAGGTCCCTCAAAGGTTGGCGACGGCAAATCTACGATGTATACCACCAATCTTGCCGCCCAAGCGCCCCCGAGGATGGAGTCAGGCCCACAGAGGGTCGGAGAGCTGAAAAATAAAATCATCAGGGGGAAAAAAATCCATCGGAAGACCTTCAGGGGACACCTTTGAGGTAAGTGGCTGTGAAAAAAAAATGTAAAAAATTTACTAACCTTTTTTTCAGGATCTTCATACCTACCGTCCGGGACAGACCAGCCTCCTCGCAACGGTCCATCCCCGTTCTGGTGCCGACTCCCGCCCGCATGAACATGGCACCTCGACGGACGGGAGTCCGCTTACACCACTCGGCCGCCCGCCGATGTCAGTGGGCAGTTCGCGGTGGCTCTCCCCTCCCGTCAAATGGAAAGTGGCACTGGGCGGAATCCAAAGAGGAATGGCAGCGGCAGTGGGTGGTGAGTCCATCAAACTCAGGCCCATAAAGATTAATATCAACACAACAGATCTCACATAGTGGCTGAACATTTTTTTTTAAATCAGTCACAGGGTGTGGACGTCACTGGCAAGGCCAGCATTTATTGTCCATCCCGACTTACTTGGCCTTGAAAAGGTGGTGGTGAGTCGCCTTCTTGAACTGCTGCAGTCTGTGTGGTGAAGGTATTCCCACAGTGCTGACTTTGTCATAGTGTTTTGATACAACTGCATTTCGGAGGGCAGTTAAGAGTCAACCACATTGTTGTGTGGTCTGAAGTCACATAAAGGCCAGACCAGATAAGGGTGGCAGATTTCCTTCTCTAAAGGAAATTAGTGAACCAGATGGGCTTTTATGAAAATCCAATAAATCATGGTCACCATTATTGACCGTAGTTTTTATTATTAAATTAACTGAATTTAAATTCCCCTGCAGGCGTGGTGGGATTTGAACTCATGTCTCTGGATTATTAGTTCAGCAACATAACCACTGTGCTAGTGTTATGTCTAATAGAATACCTATTTCCGAAGAAAAAAAGCCTCTTTCTAACCCGACATAGGCTTCTAGAAACAGACATAAAACAACTACATTTTCAAGATTCCATCTAAAACAACATTTTTAAAAGGACACCATTCATGGTCACTGGACGTCCCAAAGCGCTTTACAGCCAATGAAGTGTAGTCACTGTTGTAATGTAGGAAACGCAGCAGCCAATTTGCACACAGCAAGCTCCCACAAACAGCAATGTGATAATGACCAGATAACAATCTGTTTAGTTGATAGTGAGGGATAAATATTGTCCAGGGCACGAGGGATATCTCCCCTGCTCTTCTTCAAAATAGTGCCATGGGATTTTTTACATCCACTTGAGAAAGCAGTCAGAGCCTCAGGTTAACATCTCTGAAAGATAGCTACTCCAGCTGTGCAGCACTCCCTCAGCACTGCACTGGAGTGTCAGCCAAGACATTTGAGCTCAAGTCCCTGGAGTAAGACTTGAACCCACAACCTTCCAATGCAGAGGCTAGGGTGCTACCCACTGAGTCACAACTGACACTTACAAAACAATACAATTCTGAATTTACCTTACATTCACAGCAGCCATTTTGATGATTCATTGAAGAAGTTATTTGCGACTGCCTCTAATTGTGTGGCAGCTATTGGTGCATGTCTTTCATTGCGGACAAAAAAAGATAAAAGTTAACATATTGGGATGTTACACAGAATCATAGAATAGTACAGCACAGAAGGAGGCCGTTCGGCCCATCGAATCTGCACAGGCTCTTTCGAAGAGCAATCCAGTTAGTTCCCACTACCCTGCTCTTTCTACTTGTTGATTTCTTAATTTTGGGACTTAGTAATATATGTTGATTCACAATTAAAATAAACTCATTATGCACTATACATTATTCTAGTGCTTTTTGACATTTTCAATAGACCTCCAGCCTCAACAGCTTTTTAGGGAAGAGAGTTCCAGATTTCCACGACCCTTTGTGTGAAGCAGTGCTTCCTGACATCATAATACATTACACATCATGCTGTGCAGTATTTTCCAAAGGTACACAAGGGCAGATTCCTCAGCCGTTAGACTCATTCCTGCTGGTGCAGAGCAGATGTGCAAGGATCATGAAAGTAGGTGGGTTCCCAAGTCACAGCATCTCTGCTTAACTACCTGCTAATTGGCCAAATGCGCAAAAACTCAATCTTAACAGAAACAGAAAATGCTGGAAACACTCAGCAGGTCAAGGAGCATCTGTTGAGAGAGAAAAAGAGTTAACGTTTCAGGTCGATGCCCTTTCGTCAGAACTAGAAAAGGTTAGAGATGTAATAGAGATGTAACAGGTTTTTATGCAAGTGCAGGGGCAGGGAAAGGTGGGAGGGGAGGAAAGAACAAAGGGAAGGTCTGTGTAGGATGGAAGGCAGGAAAAATTAAGGGGTAGAAATTGCCCTCCGCCGGAAACGGGGCGCACCTACCATTTTTTAAGTGTTCTGCGGCGGCCTATTCGCCGAAATTCAGTTCCTCGGCTTTTATTTCCAGTTGTGCGAAAGTGGATCATCATGGGGGCGGAAGTGGATCATCATGGGGGCGGAAGTGGATCATCATGGGGGCACAAGTGGGAGTGGAGCACAGTGGGCACCACAAGTGGGGCGGAAGTGGAGGCAGGACGGAGTGTCTGCAGGTGTCAGTCATCGGCGCGCACTGATGACGTCATCGCGCTGGCGCGTCACAACATCAGATAAAGGGGAGAGCCGCTGCAAGCGCGGCATTCATTTAGTCACATCACCTGGGCCACCAGGAAGGGTTTTGACCGGGCCTGGCACCAAAGAGGGAGTGCCAAGCTGCCTATTGGCGGCCTGGCCGCATAATTGTCGGGACGACCTGGCAGTCAGCCGAAAAGCATAAATAAAATGGCGGTCTTGGCAGTGCGCCCTCCCCTTTAAGGATGATCTTGCCGCCATTTCATACAGAGTGCATCGGCAGCAAAAGCTGTCGGAGGCACCAGCAGGGTAGTTTCGGGTCAGGGACAATTTCAGTAAGGGGCAATATCGCGAGGTGGTCTACGCCAGACGGTAAGGGGTCGGCGCATGCACGCCGTGGCGGGAAAATTGGCGTAGTGGTCCCGGACACCACTCCACATCTGAGGAAGAGCAATTTCTAAAATGGCGGCCCCTCCACGGGGAGTCGCCGGCCATTCCGCACCGCCCCGTGGCTGCCACTTTCTGGTGGTCAGAAGCATTATCAAAAGCGTTACGTATATAAACTTGTTTATCCCTTGTACAGCCACCAGAGTGTTCATCCCCTGGAGTTCCAAGAGATCCTACAATCCCTTGGGAGCACAGGTATTTAAGGAGGCCTCACAGGCTGGAGAGGCACTCTGGAGACCTGTAATAAAAGACTAAAGTCATACTTTACCTTGAGCTCACAGTATCCAGTCAGAATCTTTCATCATATATAACGAGATACAGATGACGAACCCAACGATGCAGAGAACAGTGGACATCCTGGAGAAATTCTCAGAGGGAGATGATTGAGAAACATTTGTGGAGCGATTAGACCAATACTTCATGGCCAACTAGCTGGAAGGAGAAGCGAACACTGCCAAACAAAGGGCGATTCTCCTCACCGTCTGCAGGGCACCAACTTTTGGCCTCATGAAAAGTCTGCTTGCTCCAACGAAACCCACAGAGAATTTGTACGATGATTTGTGCACACTGGTCTGGGAGCATCTGAACCCAAAGGAAAGCGTTCTGATGGCGAAGTACTGGTTCTACACCTACAAAAGGTCTGAAGGCCAGGAAGTGACGAGTTATGTCGCCGAGCTGAGCTAAGACGCCTTGCAGGACATTGTGAATTTGAAAAACACTTGGAGCACATGCTTGGAGACTTTTTCGGACTTGGCATTGGCCACGAAACCATACTTCGCAAATTTTTGACTGTAGAGACCCCAACCTTGAGTAAGGCCATAGCGATAGCCCAGGTATTCATTGCCACCAGTGAAAATACAAAGCAAATCTCTCAGCACACGGGTGCTGCTACAAGTACTGTGAACAAAGTGATGTTGTTTTCAAATTGCAACTTACAGGGCAGGCCCCACATGCCTGCAGCTGTATGTCCGCAGATGTCACAGAGTCCACCATCAAGGGTGATGAATGTTAGGCGATTAACACCTTGTTGGCGCTGCGGGGGTGATCATCGTTTCCATTCATGCCACTTCAAAGGATACATTTGCATGGACTGTGGAACAATGGAACACCTCCAATGTATGTGCAGGCAAGCTGCAAACCCTGTTAATCCTGCAAACCACCATGTTGCAGAGGAGGACAGATCCACGGCGGATCATGACGAACCAGAGCCTCAGACCGAGGATGCAGAGGTATATGGGGTGCACACATTTACCACAAAGTTTCCTCTGATAATGCTGAAGATTAAATTAAATGGATTCCCGGTGTCAATGGAGCTGGACAAGGGTGTGAGCCAGTCCATTATGAACAAAAAGACTTTCGAAAAATTGTGGTGCAGCAAGGCCTCAAGGCCAGTCTTGATTCCCATTCGCATGAAACTGAGAACTTACACAAAGGAACTGATTCCCGTAATCGGCAGTGCTACGATGAAGCGGTGCACAAGCTAACACTCTGGGTGGTACCGGGCGATGGGCACACGCTGCTCGGCAGAAGCTGGCTGGGAAAGATACGCTGGGACTGGGATAATGTCCGAGCGCTCTCGTCTGCTGACGTCATTTCGTGTGCCCAGGTCTTAAACAAGTTCCTTTCGCTGTTCGAACCAGGCATTGGGAAGTTTCAAGGAGAAAAAGTGCAGATCCACCTAATTCCGGAGGCATGACCCATCCATCACAAGGCAAGAGCAGTAGCGTACGTTCTGAAAGAAATTGGGAGAGATCGAGCTGGACCGGCTGCAACGAGAAGGCATCATTTCGCCGATCGAATTCAACGAGTGGGCCAGTCCAATTGTCCCAGTCCTCAAAGGAGACGGCACAGTCAGAATCTGTGGTGATTACAAAGTAACTATCAATTGTTTCTCCCTGCAGGATCAATACCCACTACCAAAGGCTGACGACCTTTTTGCTATGCTGGGAGGAAAAACATTTACAAAGCTGGACTTGACCTCGGCCTACTTCATGCAGGAGCTGGAGGAATCATCGAAGGGCCTCACCTGCATCAACACACACAAAGGTCTCTTCATTTATAACAGATGCCCGTTTGGAATTCGATCAGCCGCGGCGATATCAGTCCCGTGCACGGTAGTCTTCCAGGACGACATCTTGGTTACAGGTTCGGACACCGTCGAGCATCTGCAGAACCTGGAGGAGTTTCTTAATCGACTCAACCGCGTGGGGCTCAGGTTGAAACTCTCAAAGTGCATTTTCCTGGCGCCCGAAGTGGAGTTCCTGGGGAGAAGAATCGCGGTGGATGGCATCAGGCCTAACAATTCAAAGACGGAGGCAATCGAGAACACACCGAGGCCACAGAACGTGACGGAGCTGCGGTCGTTTCTAGGACTCCTGAACTACTTTGATAACTTCTTACCAGGTCTCAGCATACTGTTAGAACCACTGCACGTCTTACTGCATAAAGGAGATGAATGGGTATGGGGCAAAAGCCAAGAAAATGCCTTTGTAAAAGCTAGAAAATTGTTATGCTCAAAAAATTGCTTGTGTTGTATGATCCATGTAAGTGTTTGGTACGAGCATGTGATGCGTCGTTGTATGGCGTCGGGTGTGTATTGCAACAAGCTAATGATTCTGGGAAATTGCAACCAGTTGCTTATCCATCCAAAGTCTGTCTAAGGCTGAGAGAGCCGACAGCATGATTGAAAAAGAAGTGTTAGCATGTGTCTATGGGGTAAAGAAAATGCATCAATATCTGTTTGGGCTAAAATTTGAATTGGAAACGGACCATAAGCCACTAATATCCCGTTTTCCAAGAGCGAGGGGATAAATACGAATGCATCGGCCCACATCCAGAGATGGGCGCTCACATTGTCCGCATACAACTACGCCATTCGCCACAGGCCAGGCACAGAAAACTGTGCCGATGCTCTCAGTAGGCTGCCATTGCCCACTATGGGGGTGGAAATGGTGCAACCTGCAAATTTAGTCATGGTTATGGAAGCAAGAGTGAGCTATCACAGTCACAGCCTGACAGATTAGAACCTGGATGAGCCAGGACCCTTTATTGTCCCTCGTAAAAATTGTGTCCTTCATGGGAGCTGATCCAGTGTCCCAGTGGAAATGCAGGACGAGATAAAGCCATACCAGCAGCGCAAAGATAAAATGTCTATACAGGCAGACTGCCTTCTGTGGGGCAATTGGGTAGTGGTCCCCAAGAAGGGCAGAGACACCTTCATCAGTGACCTCCACAGCACCCACCCAGGCATCGTAATGATGAAAGTGACAGCTATATCCCACATGTGGTGGCCTGGTATCGATGCGGACTTAGAGTCCTGTGTGCACAGATGCAACACATGCTCGCAGTTAAGCAATGCACCCAGGGAGGCACCACTATGTTTATGGTCTTGGCCCTCCAAACTGTGGTCCAGTGTCCATGTCGACTATGCAGGCCTGTTTTTGGGTAAAATGTTCCTTGTGGTTGTAGATGCGTACTCCAAATGGATTGAATTGAGATAAAGTCGGCAAGCGCGTCCACTGCCACCACTGACTGCGGGCTATATTTGCCACGCACGGACTACCTGATGTCCTTGTGAGCGACAACGAGCCATGTTTTACCAGTGCCGAGTTCAAAGCGTTCATGACAGCCAGATAGGGAATGGAAGACCAGCAGGAAGAGCAGTGCAAGAAAGATAGTGCAGGGGTCCCCTGTGGTCATCCCCCTGCAAAACAGATACACTGCTTTGAGTACTGTTGGGGAGGATGACTCATCAGGGGAGGGCAGCAGCAGCCAAGTTCATGGCACCGTAGGTGGCTCTGCTGCAAAGGAGGGCAGGAAAAAGAGTGGGAGCGCGATAGTGATAGGGGATTCGATGGTGAGGGGAACAGATAGGCGTTTCTGCGGACGCAACCGAGACTCCAGGATGGTATGTTGCCTCCCTGGTGCAAGGGTCAAGGATGTCTCGGAGCGGGTGCAGGACATTCTGAAATGGGAGGGAGAACAGCCAGTTGTCGTGGTGCACATTGGTACCAACGACATAGGTAAAAAAAGGGATGAGGTCCTACGAAAAGAATTTAAGGAGCTAGGAGCTAAATTAAAAAGTAGGACCTCAAAAGTAGTAATCTCGGAATTGCTACCAGTGCCACGTGCTAGTCAGAGTAGGAATCGCAGGATAGCGCAGATGAATACATGGCTTGAGCAGTGGTGCAGCAGGGAGGGATTCAAATTCTTGGGGCATTGGAACTGGTTCTGGGGGAGGTGGGACCAGTACAAACTGGACGGTCTGCACCTGGGCAGGTCCGGAACCAATGTCCTAGGGGGAGTGTTTGCTAGTGCTGTTGGGGAGGATTTAAACTAATATGGCAGGGGGATGGGAACCTATACAGGGAGACAGAGGGAGACAAAAATGAGGCAAAAGCAAAAGACAGAAAGGAGATGAGGAAAAGTAGAGGGCAGAGAAACCCAAGGCAAAGAACAAAAAGGGCCACTGTACAGCAAAATTCTAGAAGGACAAAGGGTGTTAAAAAAGCAAGCCTGAAGGCTTTGTGTCTTAATGCAAGGAGTATCCGCAATAAGGTGGATGAATTAACTGTGCAAATAGATGTTAACAAATATGATGTGATTGGGATTACGGAGACGTGGCTCCAGGATGATCAGGGCTGGGAACTCAACATCCAGGGGTATTCAACATTCAGGAAGGATAGAATAAAAGGAAAAGGAGGTGGGGTAGCATTGCTGGTTAAAGAGGAGATTAATGCAATAGTTAGGAAAGACATTAGCTTGGATGATGTGGAATCGATATGGGTAGAGCTGCAGAACACTAAAGGGCAAAAATCGTTAGTGGGAGTTGTGTACAGACCTCCAAACAGTAGTAGTGATGTTGGGGAGGGCATCAAACAGGAAATTAGGAGTGCATGCAATAAAGGTGCAGCAGTTATAATGGGTGACTTTAATATGCACATAGATTGGGCTAGCCAAACTGAAAGCAATACGGTGGAGGAGGATTTCCTGGAATGCATAAGGGATGGTTTTCTAGACCAATATGTCGAGGAACCAACTAGGGGGGAGGCCATCTTAGACTGGGTGTTGTGTAATGAGAGAGGATTAATTAGCAATCTCATTGTGCAAGGCCTCTTGGGGAAGAGTGACCATAATATGGTGGAATTCTGCATTAGGATGGAGAATGAAACAGTTAATTCAGAGACCATGGTCCAGAACTTAAAGAAGGGTAACTTTGAAGGTATGAGGCATGAATTGGCTAAGATAGATTGGCTAATGATACTTAAGGGGTTGACTGTGGATGGGCAATGGCAGACATTTAGAGACCGCATGGATGAATTACAACAATTGTACATTCCTGTCTGGCGTAAAAATAAAAAAGGGAAGGTGGCTCAACCGTGGCTATCTAGGGAAATCAGGGATAGTATTAAAGCCAAGGAAATGGCATACAAATTGGCCAGAAATAGCAGCGAACCTGGGGACAGGGAGAAATTTAGAACTCAGCAGAGGAGGACAAAGGGTTTGATTAGGGCAGGGAAAATGGAGTACGAGAAGAAGCTTGCAGGGAACATTAAGGCGGATTGCAAAAGTTTCTATAGGTATGTAAAGAGAAAAAGGTTAGTAAAGACAAACGTAGGTCCCCTGCAGTCAGAATCAGGGGAAGTCATAACGGGGAACAAAGAAATGGCAGACCAATTGAACAAGTACTTTGGTTCAGTATTCACTAAGGAGGACACAAACAACCTTCCGGATATAAAAGTGGTCAGAGGGTCTATTAAGGAGGAGGAACTGAGGGAAATCTTTATTAGTCGGGAAATTGTGTTGGGGAAATTGATGGGATTGAAGGCCGATAAATCCCCAGGGCCTGATGGACTGCATCCCAGAGTACTTGAGCAGGTGGCCTTGGAAATAGCGGATGCATTGACAGTCATTTTCCAACATTCTATTGACTCTGGATCAGTTCCTATCGAGTGGAGGGTAGCCAATGTAACCCCACTTTTTAAAAAAGGAGGGAGAGAGAAAGCAGGGAATTATAGACCGGTCAGCCTGACCTCAGTAGTGGGTAAAATGATGGAATCAATTATTAAGGATGTCATAGCAGCGCATTTGGAAAATGGTGACATGATAGGTCCAAGTCAGCATGGATTTGTGAAAGGGAGATCATGCTTGACAAATCTTCTGGAATTTTTTGAGGATGTTTCCAATAAAGTGGACAAAGGAGTACCAGTTGATGTGGTATATTTGGACTTTCAGAAGGCTTTCGACAAGGTCCCACACAGGAGATTAATGTGCAAAATTAAAGCACATGGGATTGGGGGTAGTGTGCTGACGTGGATTGAGAACTGGTTGTCAGACAGGAAGCAAAGAGGAGGAGTAAATGGGTACTTTTCGGAATGGCAGGCAGTGACAAGGGGGGTACCGCAGGGTTCTGTGCTGGGGCCCCAGCTGTTTACATTGTACATTAATGATTTAGACGAGGGGATTAAATGTAGTATCTCCAAATTTGCGGATGACACTAAGTTGGGTGGCAGTGTGAGCTGCGAGGAGGATGCTATGAGGCTACAGAGTGACTTGGATAGGTTAGGTGAGTGGGCAAATGCGTGGCAGATGAAGTATAATGTGGATAAATGTGAGGTTATCCACTTTGGTGGTAAAAACAGAGAGACAGACTATTATCTGAATGGTGACAGATTAGGAAAAGGGAAGGTGCAACGAGACCTGGGTGTCATGGTACATCAGTCATTGAAGGTTGGCATGCAGGTACAGCAGGCGATTAAGAAAGCAAATGGCATGTTGGCCTTCATAGCGAGGGGATTTGAGTACAGGGGCAGGGAGGTGTTGCTACAGTTGTACAGGGCCTTGGTGAGGCCACACCTGGAGTATTGTGTACAGTTTTGGTCTCCTAACTTGAGGAAGGACATTCTTGCTATTGAGGGAGTGCAGCGAAGATTCACCAGACTGATTCCCGGGATGGTGGGACTGACCTATCAAGAAAGACTGGATCAACTGGGCTTGTATTCACTGGAGTTCAGAAGAGTGAGAGGGGACCTCATAGAAACGTTTAAAATTCTGACGGGTTTGGACAGGTTGGATGCAGGAAGAATGTTCCCAATGTTGGGGAAGTCCAGAACCAGGGGTCACAGTCTAAGGATAAGGGGTAAGCCATTTAGGACCGAGATAAGGAGAAACTTCTTCTCCCAGAGAGTGGTGAACCTGTGGAATTCTCTACCACAGGAAGTAGTTGAGGCCAATTCACTAAATATATTCAAAAGGGAGTTAGATGAAGTCCTTACTACTCGGGGGATCTAGGGGTATGGCGTGAAAGCAGGAAGTGGGTACTGAAGTTTCATGTTCAGCCATGAACTCATTGAATGGCGCTGCAGGCTAGAAGGGCTGAATGGCCTGCTCCTGCACCTATTTTCTATGTTTCTATGTTTCTATGACCTGTAACGGGATTAAACATGTTACATCTGCCCTGTTCAAACCAATATCCAATGGTCAAGCAGAGAGAGCAGTGCAAACTATCAAGCAGGGCTTGAAGAGGGTAACTGAAGGCTCACTGCAGACTTGCCTATCCCGAGTTCTGCTTAGCTACTGCACGATACCCCACTCACTCACTGGGATCCCACCTGCTGAACTGCTCATGAAAAGAGTACTTAAGACAAGGCTCTCGTTAGTTCACCCTGATCTACATGAACAGGTAGAGAGCAGGCGGCTTCAACAAAGTGCATATTATGATAGCGTAAATGTGTCACGCAAAATTGAAATCAATGATCCTGTATTTGTATTAATTTATGGACAAGGTCCCAAGTGGCTTCTCGGCACTGTCATGGCCAAAGAGGGGAACAGGTTGTTTCGGGTCAAACTTTCAAATGGACTCATTCACCGGAAACACTTGAACCAAATCAAACTCAGATTCACGGATTATCCTGAGCAACCCACTTTGGACCCTACCTTTATTGACCCCCCAACATACACACCAGTGGCAACCGACACAGCGGTTGGCCAAGAAGCAGAACCCATCACCCGGAGCAGCCCAGCAGGACTCACCACACCAGGCAGCACAGCAAGGCCAGCTGCACAGCAGCCTAACGAGGGCGCAACAAATGATTCACCAAAACCAGCATTTGCACCGAGACGATCAACCAGGGAAAGAAAGGCCCCAGATCGACTCACCTTGAAAATAGTTACACTGTTGACTTTGGGGCGGGTGGGGGGAGGAGGCGGCAGTGTTGGTTTGTATGTCAACTTGTATATAACTTGTACAGCCACCAGACAGCTCATCCCCTGGAGTCCCAAGGGATCCCACAATCCCTTGGTAGCACAGGTACTTAAGGAGGCCTCAAAGGCTGGAGAGGCACTCTGGAGACCTGCAATAAAAGACTAAGGTCACACTTTACCTTGAGCTCACAGTATCTAATCCAACTCTTTACTCATATATAACAAAAAGGGACAATTTTGCCCACTAAATGACAGAAGGGATGATGGTGCGAGGCAAAAGGGGGTGATAATGGGACAAGTAAAGAAACATAAGAACATAAGAAATAGGAGCAGGAGTAGGCAATACGGCCCCTCGAGTCTGCTCCGCCATTTACTACGATCATGGCTGATCCGATCATGGACTCAGCTCCATTTCCCTGCCCGCTCTCCATAACCCATTATTACCTTATCAGCTAAGAAACTGTCTCTCTCTGTCTTAAATTTATTCAATGACCCAGCTTCCACAGCTCTCTGAGGCAGCGAATTCCACAGATTTACAACCCTCTGAGAGAAGAAATTTCTCCTCATCTCAGTTTTAAATGTGCGGCTCCTTATTCTAAGATTATGCCCCCTAGTTCTAGTCTCCCCTATCAGTGGAAACATCCTCTCTGCATCCACCCTGCCAAACCCCTTCATAATCTTATACGTTTCGATAAGATCACCTCATTCTTCTGAATTTCAATGATTAGAGGCCCAACCTACTCAACCTTTCCTCATAGGTCAACCCCCTCATCTCCGGAATCAACCTCGTGAACCTTCTCTGAACTGCCTTCAAAGCAAGTATATCCTTTCTTATGGCTTCATCAATACCCTGTATAACCATAGCAAGACTTCCCTGCTTTTATACTCCATCTCCTTTGCAATAAAGGCCATGATTCCATTGGCCTTCCTGATCATGTGCTGTACCTTATACTAACCTTTTATGTTTCATGCACCAGGAAGCCCAGGTCCCGTTGTATTTCAGCACTTTGCAATTTTTCTCCATTTATATCATAACTTGCTCTTCGATTTTTCTGCCAAAGTGAATGACCTCACACTTTCTAACATTATACTCCATCTGCCAAATGTTTTCTCACTCACTTAGCCTGTCTATGTCCTTTTGCAGGTTTTTATTGTCCTCCTCACACATTGCTTTTCCTCCCATCTTTGTATCGTCAACAAACTTGACTATGTTACACTCGGTCCCTTCATCCTGCATTCTTTCTGAGTTGTCCCATTGCAAATTTCTTTCCAACTTTTTTCAAGTGATATTTGGACTTTCCCCCCACTTCTACACCCCAGAATACACCCAGGCCCCTCCTTCCCTTGCAAAAGCATAACCTTTCATTCATGCCTGGGGAGATTTCCCAGTTTGTTCAATATTGGGCATCGGATAAAACAGCCCCTCAAATGAATGCTGGAATTCCCATCGAAATGAATAGGAATGAATTATACTTATTTAAGAGCAATGATTTTTTTGTGCCAGTATGTTAAATGATTCAATTTACGTCCTTGAATTTCAACTGTCCAAATGTGAACCTAATCAATTTCACATTTGTCACTCACACTTTTCACGGCCATGTGTTTGTCAATTGCAATTATTCAAAAAAAAGCAGAAAATTATGTCTGGCAGGTGTAAACATAAATTAAATAACTGTGGCTTGGAAAGTGTGCTATGGTAAGTCATCCAATATAGCAGAAAGCTGTGACTGGTCTGACGGTAATGATCTTTTTTGATATGTCATGATTGGTAATTGTTTGCATGTGTGTGCATATATGTGTGTTGATAAAGGTGGGAGCATTATCATGTTAATAAATATATAGGTAGATGGAATTCGTTTCTAGCATAACCCCGAATTAAAAAAAAACCCTTGTCACAAAAGCAATACAGTCAACGCAACTCTGTCCTTATTAAAGTAAAGGTCAGACAATATTTAGTGATTTTTGTCTGCTCGATTCATTTTCTACTCACTTCCCTCGTATCAGTCTCTATATAATTAGTTTATAGTAGGGAGACAACATGGTGCTACAGAGTGCATTACCCTTTCATTTCCCTTGCGCACTTATCAAATCATGATAATGGCTATTAATAACATCACCAGAGACTTACAATGCAGTGCCTGGCCATTCCTATTCATCCCAGCTGTGCATTTTCTGACCTTTCAACACATTACCCTTGAGTGGACTTGGCCCTTAATTCACATTATAAAAGTCACTTATCGCTATATTATTTAACAATTTTAAAATAAATATATTTTGAAAAGGGACATAAGTTACGACAAGGTATTAAGAAACCACCACAAGTATTCATGTAATTCTTCCATGCCTTGCACCACAACAGGAATCGTTATTAAATTCTACGTGAAAACCATATTTTCTATTGTATCTGATCTGTACTGGAGTGACTGGCTCAATTGATAAATGGAATTATGTGGTTATAAACATCATTTGACAAGGCAATGTGTGCTCTCAGTGCAGAGAAACTTAGATCAGGACGCTGATGCCAGTCTAATGTGTCAAACTGTCAATTGGTATCATCAGGGACCTAATGTTTCGTTTTGTATCGCTCACATCTTGAAGAGACACATCTATGAAACCCGTCTGTCGCAATAACTTTGTGAACAATTACCTCGATAATCGACTAAGGTTGTTTCTTTGGTGAGCATTTAGAGGGCTTCGTAAACCGATCTGAGAGAGACATATGTTACCACAAAACGGACATGTGAAAGTCAACCCAGTTCATGGTGTAGTCAGAGCTGATTCTTTTCTCTCTCTATATTTCTCCTCTTCTTTGGCAATGCTAGCTTCTTCAAACTCATTGGCCTGGAAATCCCGGCCTCCCCGGGTCCTTACTGAGTGTCTACTGACCCGGGAAGGCATCGCAAAAGCCGGTTTTCAGCGCACAACATGCATGCGCTGAAAACCGACTTTTCCGATCTGTCAAGCTTGACAGATCCAACGCATATCAGGAGCAAGGATATTTGCAAGGGCAAGATTGCCGTATTTACCCATATCTTGCCCAGCAAATGTCCTCAAAACTCTTGTGCCTGATAAAAGCTGTTAAGAGTTGGTAAGAGTTTTAAAACATACAAAAATATAATTAAATTAAATTTAAAAAACACATTTTATTGTTTAAAAACCCTGCCCGCTAAGGTAAATTTATTTTTAACCCTAAATACAAAACTTTAAAAAAAATTGGAAAAATATATTTTTTTCTAAGGCATTTATTAACTTTAATTTCAATTAATTTTAATTATGTGAGGTGTATTTTTAATTTTTTATTGTGGTGTTTAGTGTGTTTGTTTTTTATCTCATTAACAGCAATGAGAACTCGTAGATGCGGAGTTCCCATTGCTATTAATGAGAAAGCTGTGGAATATTGTACCTGATTGGCTGAGCAGTCACATGTGACTGTACCTTCTGCGTGGGAACCTGGAGGACGGGAGCGCGCTTCGCAGCGCGAGAAGAGAAGGCCTCCCCACTGGAATCGCAGGCTCCTCCCGAACCACCAGGTACTTTCGTAGAAGTTTTTCAGGTCGGAGGCATCCGCCCGCGGGAAGCTTCCGACCACCATTTCTGGGCCGTTATCTTCCTGCATGCACCCTGATCGCTCCACCATTGGCGGCCGTGCCTTCAGCTGCCTAGGCCCGAAGCTCTGGAATTCATTCCCCAAACCTCTCTGTCTCTCTCTCCTCCTTCAAGATGCTCCTTAAAACCTACTTCTTTGACCAAGCTTTTGGTCGCTTGTCCTAATATCCTGTTATGCAGCTCGGTGTCAAATTTTGTCTGATAACACTCCTTGGGATGTTTTTACTACGTGAAAGATGCTCTATAAATGCAAGTTGTTGTAGATCATTACAACTTGCAGTCTTTGATGCTTTTCTCCCTTGTAATGATGTCAAGGCTCCCATCATAACTGCAGTGTGAGTCCAATAGGAGCCTTAAGAGAAACAGTGATTTCCACTTTCTCCCTGGGAGTTACGCTGGACCCTCCATTGAGTGTTTTGCCCCTTTTTCTATCACTGCATTTAAATGCTGTTAAGAATTAGAATGTTCACATTTTCTAATGCAGCTGATTGATAATCAGAGACAATTTGCTTCAAATTTCATCTGTTTTTGTTGACTGCAATAAGGAAAGATGGTGTGGCCCTAGATTTTCTGATGTGCCTTCTGTTGTTAGATGTGCACTTCCACCCACCAGTGACCCCATTGTTGATCCCGATAGATTTCCTGGCATCCGTCCGGCTGCACCTGTTTTACTTGGCTCCCAATTGAGACTTGCCTGGGGTTGGCTGCATGCTCCCATGGAGGTTTGGAAATTGGCATACTGCTATGGGACATAAAGGGCTGTAGCAGTTTAAATGGGAAATGGCTGCAATTGCATCATAGGAACAGAGCTGCAGCGAGAAGACTTGTAGCAAGAAGAGAACTTCCAGCTTCACCAATGCTGAGATGGAAGTACTGCTGAATTTAATGAGAACATAAAAACATAAGAAGATAAGAATTAGGAACAGGAGTAGGCCATCTAGCCCCTCGAGCCTGCTCTGCCATTCAACAAGATCATGGCTGATCTGGCCGTGGACTCAGCTCCACTTACCCGCCCGCTCCCCATAACCCTTAATTCCCTTATTGGTTAAAAATCTATCTATCTGTGACTTGAATACATTCAATGAGCTAGCCTCAACTGCTTCCTTGGGCAGAGAATTCCACAGATTCACAACCCTCTGGGAGAAGACATTCTTTCTCAACTCGGTTTTAAATTGGCTCCCCCGTATTTTGAGGCTGTGCCCCCTAGTTCTAGTCTCCCCCACCAATGGAAACAACCTCTCCGCCTCTATCTTGTCTATCCCTTTCATTATTTTAAATGTTTCTATAAGATCACCCCTCATCCTTCTGAACTCCAATGAGTAAAGACCCAGTCTACTCAATCTATCATCATAGGTTAACCCCCTCATCTCCGGAATCAGCCTAGTGAATCGTCTCTGTATCCCTTCCAAAACCAGTATATCCTTCCTTAAGTAAGGTGACCAAAACTGCATGCAGTACTCCAGGTGCGGCCTTACCAATACCCTATACAGTTGCAGCAGGACCTCCCTGCTTTTGTACTCCATCCCTCTCACAATGAAGGCCAACATTGCATTCGCCTTCCTGATTACCTGCTGCACCTGCAAACTAACTTTTTTTGGGATTCATGCACAAGGACCGGTCCAGGCAGCGGGCGGTCGAGGGGGTCGTTCAACCTGACTGCCTGCCTCTCTTCCGCTCTTACATCCGGTCCAGAGTGTCCTTGGAGATGGAGCACGCGGTGTCCACCGGTACACTCGCAGCCTTCCGCGAGAGGTGGGCACCGGAGGGACTGGAGTGCATCATCACGCCCGGCAACCAAATTTTAATTTGATTTTACGTTTTTAAGTTTAATTTGTTTTAATTGCCGGTGCTTTTAGTGTCCCCTTCCCTTTTATAGGGGGCACTGGAAAATTGTGATTTTAGTGCCAAAAAAAACCACAAAAAAACCACAAAAAAAAACCAAAAAAAGGAAAAAAAGGGCCTTGTAAATGTCTGGTGTGCCACCCAGGTCGGGTGGCACGTTTTAATGTTTTATGTTTTGTAGGTAGACTCTAAAAGAGTTTCATGCACAAGGACCGCCAGGTCCCTCTGCACCGCAGCATGTTGTAATTTCTCCACATTCAAATAATATTCCCTTTTACTGTTTTTTTTCCCAAGGTGGATGACCTCACACTTTCATACATTGTATTCCATCTGCCAAACCTTAGCCCATTCACTTAACCTATCCAAATTTCTTTGCAGAATCTCTGTGTCCTCTACACAACCCGCTTTCCCACTAATCTTAGTGTCATCTGCAAATTTTGTTACACTACACTCTGTCCCCTCTTCCAGATCATCTATATATATTGTAAACAGTTGTGGTTCCAGCACTGATCCCTGTGGCACACCACTAACCACCGATTTCCACCCCGAAAAGGACCCATTTATCCCGACTCTCTGCTTTCTGTTCGCCAGCCAATTCTCTATCCATGCTAATACATTTCCTCTGACTCCGCACACCTCTATCTTCTGCAGTAACCTTTTGTGTGGCACCTTATCGAATGCCTTTTGGAAATCTAAATACACCACATCCATCGGTACACCTCTATCCATCATGCTCGTTATATCCTCAAAAAATTCCAGTAAATTAGTTAAACATGATTTCCCCTTCATGAATCCATGCTGCGTCTGCTTGATTGCACTATTCCTATCTAGATATCCCAATATTTCTTCCTTAATGATAGTTTCAAGCATTTTCCCCACTACAGATGTTAAACTAACCGGCCTATAGTTACCTGCCTTTTGTCTGCCCCCTTGAGAGCCAAGGGGGAGGGGCACACTGGGGAAAGAGATCATTTCATGCCACTGTGAGAGTACAATGGAGGGAGGTGGCTGAAGCAGTAAATACCACCTTGAGAACACACAGATTAGCAACTCAATACTGGAAAAAATGCAATAATTTGGCCAGAATAGGCAAGGTAAGTGCACCACACACCCGATTAATGGTCCTCCATGCACCACCTTTTATGTTGTCCTCGTGGCACAATCAATATCTGAGTCCTGCTTGTGCTGCCAGTGCAGGCACTGTAAAACACCACTGCTCATGGGGCAGTGTCGTTAATTGATCGATACTCTACTGGACAGTAATATCACTCCACAAGCCTCCCACTGAAACAGTCACGGCCAGGTCTCTGAGTGTCCTAATAATGAACCTTCCTGAACATGGTGGAGGGAGCTGGGAAGGGCCAGTTTACAGACACATAATGACACAGAGCAAAGGGAGAGAGTACACAAAGTCACAGGATCTACTTCTGAATCTCCACAGGAACAAAATGGGACTGACATTTAACCTTCAGCTTGCATTTGTGTTGCATGGAAAGGCAGCACATAATACGAAAAAGAAGCCTATTGGGATGGGTTTACATGTAGGTGAGTTGACTGGCTATCAGTGTTATCGGACACCCAGTGGCAAAAGCAGTTTGAGATGGAGAGCTTGGTGGCAACAATAGGTTTGCACACAGATGAAACATCTCTGACAATATGTGCCCTCGGCTAGGCTATGTCAATTGCATTGCACTCTTGAAGATTCATTGTAGCTGTAAGGGTTACTAAATGCCGAGTCCCCCGTTACACAGTTCTTGATGTCAGGATTTATAAAGTGCAAAATTACACATGGCACAGGGTTTTTGGCAACCAAGATTCGTTCATTTTATTGAACATACACACAACTACTTCCCCAGTATAAATCACTGCGATCTTTGTGGGACTAACAAACCCAGAATACAAACCCCTACGAAAAGATCATTTGCATTGGCACAATTTGACACAGTTAAACTTGTTCGCGATTTGACTGTTACCTATAAAGTTACCCCGACCCAAATCACAAAGCCCTTCTATGATTTGGCTGGAACAAAACATACAATCATCAGTTCCTCGGCTGTCTTCTGAGGTTGACTGTAGGCCCTTTCTTTGGTTGCAGCTTGTGTCCCGAAGACTGGCTGGCCTCTGCTCCTGTTCCTGTACTGCTTCTGTACTGCTGAGCCCTTTGCCTTCGAAAATGGGTCTTTTTTATACCAAAAACCAAATTGCAATCTTGGAAAAGATTTAACACGATAGCCGCATCAAATGTGAACTCTTGATGGCTAATTGTTCCTCATTTTAGTTCATTGTCCATGATTACTTTGGCCCCGTCTGTCTGTAGGGTGAGGTCCTTTACAAAGTAACCTTCCCAAGGTGACTTAATTGTTGGTTTCTAGTAGCATTCATATCAAAATGGCTCAGGGTCCAGTCCATTGTCTAGGCCTACCCTGATACCAGCCTTTCTGAAGCCATGGTCCAGGGTATGTTTTTTAAACAATGTAACCCCTTAAGGTAAAATGAATATATGAATGTTCCTGTATCTTTTCAGACAGGAAACCATTGAAGGTGTAAATGTCTCTCTTCTGCTGCCATTGTCTGATGATTTAGGTCGATGGCAGGTATCCTGTATCATAGTCCTTCATGATATCTGATGGTTTGGCTGAAATGTAAGAATTAACCCTTTCCTACCCAGCTCTTTTTGCAAGCTGTGATGCAGTTCTGAGTTTTTATATTCAATAGTACCATTTTTACCATTGGGGGAGGAACGGATCCTACATAGCTCACTGTAAAATAGCTTCATGTTAATTTCTGTTACTCTGTCCTCCATCCTGATGAAACGTAGCCTGCTGCGCCTGATGAAGTGGAAGAAAAGAAACCCTCCCAGTCCGGCTTCTGCCCTGTCCAGACAAAATGACGCATACGGTCATTCATTAACATCACTTCCAAGCCCCAGCCCAGAGACAAGTTTCTGGGGGCTTCAGACTAGTGATAGGGATATCAGCTGACATGCAGAGTTCAGGTTGCAAGGAGAAAAGGAGATTGAGAGAAGTGATCATGACAGCCACATGATCCAGAGTTGTCAGAGGTCTTTAGGACACAATTCTCACAGGACCTGCTTTCAAAACAAAAAAGAATACCAATGGAGCATCAAACCCATGTGCCTGTACTGCAGAATATCACGCAAAATGTGCTGCACAACCTTGGTCTGTTGGAGGAGTCCATTGTCAGTACAGAATCACCATAGGGGAGCTAATCATGTAAGGGTACGGCAGAATCAATCATATTACTTTCCTGCACCTGCTAGTTTAAGAGAGGCAGAGGTATTATCATTGGACAGACAAATGTTATTTGAATGTGTTAAACAGTTGTTCGCTGATATTGCCAACAGTAATTTCTAGTTTATGTGCCTAGTATTCTCTTCAAGGCTGCTATTTTTCAGTTTTCACAGACGAAAGATAGAATGTGCAATCCCCAAAATCCATAATCCCATGTAATAAAGACAACATTTATCTTAATCATTAAAGGCAAACTTGTGTCTTGATTATAGTAACATCAATTTATTAATTATTGCCTGCAGAGTATATTTTGTGTTCTGTTGTACAATTTATTGATTTCTAGAGACTGGCATTTCTATACACGCCCTGTCACAGACAGGAAAATCCACTAGGAATTCTCCCAGAAAACTGTCACGTTAACAACCCACACAGTGGCATTGATGATCACAGTGAGGTCATTCACATTCTCAGCAGATCGGCAGAAAGACAGATGCGAGAGCACAAGTTTGTCGAACCTACCCCACAAGTTCTAACATCCCCGCTAACACTGGGGAAGTAGTAATAGGCTGGATCTTGCTGGAGTGAGGCATCGCACCAGGCGCTCAGTTAGGTCAACGTTTTCTACACCCTTTAGCTCGAAGAACTTTTTTCGTGTAACTTGTCGGAAGTGCGAGCTGATAATGGCACGGCGAGGGCTACGGGGCAACTGGGACCTCAGTGAACGATGGGATCAACAGTCTATCTCCTTAACCCATGAGATTTAAGGATTGAGAAAGAAACAGGAAAAATGGAGAAGGAAATCGGGTGAGTTAGAGGCAAATCAGGTACAGAAAGAGAAATAGAGAGGGAAAGAAAGATTGGATTAGGAAAGAAAAGACAGACGGAAAGGAAAAGTAAGAAAAAAGTTAAAATTTTACATTTAAAAAAAATCTCTAACAACAATTGACTACATGCAGGAATGAGATTGAACAGTTGAAATTGTTCACTTTCTGGGCTGGAGAGATTGATTGGCATTGCATCAACAATTATTGGGTCCAATTTTCCCCAACCCCTTTTTTTGACGCACTTACCCTAAATGCGCTGACTTTTCGCGCTGGAAACAGCGCCGAAAAAAAGTGGCCCCATCCTGCCCGCTCTGCCGAGTCTCCGGTGTCCCAGCATGGCATACGTAGTGCAGTGGGGGCCGGAGCAACAGCCCAGCACAGAAACCAGTGCCGGCAGCTGCGCGCATGTGCAGTGGTGTCGGGTCCGATGTGTGCGCATGCTCAGTAGCACCGAAACTTGGTACTCGGCCACTTTTAAAGTTCATCGCAGTTGCTTTTGATTTCATGCCAGAAGGAGAGCTCTGAACCGAATTAACTGTGAATACAAGCAGCAGTGTCCTGCCTGTGTTGTTTCCTGAAATTAACTGCTGTATGCCTGTAAAAATGAGAGAGGTGCTGTTTGTATGCAAATTAAGGACTGTGTTTGGGATCATTGCAATATTGCTGTTAAGTGTCTCAGAGCATTGCAAAAGTGCTGTTAGTGTCTCAGAGGACTGTGTGTTTTGAAAAATCACAGTTTGACTAAGTGCAGTGGAAAAGTGTCTCAGAACATTGCAAAAGTGCTGTAAGTGTCTCAGAGCAGCTGCAGCAATAATGCCGCAAGTACACCAAGAACAAAGAATTTCTTGCATGACGAAATCGAGTCACTAGTTACTGTCATTGAGAACAGATGGCAGCACCTGGATACCAGCACAGGTCACACAAAAGTGCCACCCAAAGAGATGAAGAAATGCCGGAACCAAGTTGCAGAAGAATTCTGCGGATTGGTGAACAGCAAGAGGCCAGTGTAAAAAGAATAGGCAGGAACTTGGTCAAGTAGTTAGTGTAAGTAATATTTCCATTTATTCTATGCAATTTCAATTGTAAATGCGACCAGCTGTATATGTCCCACCCAGCAGAAAGACACCCTCTCTAAAAAGTTGCATTTTAATCTTTGCAGAAGAAACTGTCCCACAACAAAAGGGAAACAACTCGAACAGGAGGAGGACCGACAAATCTGCAGCCACTGACACCCTTGGAAGAGAGGGTCGCTGCTTTGATGGGTCCTGCCTGGAGAAAAACCATCAGCACTGCACAAGCTGGACCCACACGCGAGGGAGTGGGTAAGTCATGAAAATTCATCGTGGCCCTTCAAATCAACCTGTTGCCTGGCCTGCTATGTATGAGCCTACTCATGCCACCCATCCTGCCCCCTCCTCTACTGCTGACCATTTGACTGTTCTGTTATAGGTTGCAGAACTTGAGGACAATCCTCCTGATGATCCAAATCAAGATTCAGACATGGACGAGCCTGAAGAGGAGATTAACCCTCCAGCGTGAGGGACACTTTGAGTGGATGAGGGAAGAGTTCGATGATAGTAGTGTTCGACTGAATCTTGAGGAGGTCAACATATCTGACTTGCCAGGCCTTTCCGTGATTAGTGGTTCGACATTCTATGGTTTCCCAGCATCCGAGGATGCGGGTTCTAGTGGTGGTGGTGGTGGAGGTGGTGTTGTGCCACAGCATTGCACAGCCATGGCCCCACCTTCTGAGTTTACAGGTCCCAGTGGTGGTGGTGCTGGTGTTGGTGCAAATCAGCAGGGAACACCCAGGGTCCCAATGTCCCAGCCTGCGCCTCCTGGTGGGATGCTGTGAGCCAGATCCTGGGGGAGGGGAAGGAGACATGGACCACGCTCTCCTGAGATGCAGGATGCAACAGATGTGGTTCAGATCATGGCATTAGGTGGGGAGAGCATTGACCTTACCCTATCACTCCTGGACACCATAACTGGCGTGAGTGAGGAGGTAGCGGGACTGTCGGGAGAAGTTACAGTAATGGTACGGGAAATGGGAACCATATCCGCTAACATCAGTGAGGGAATAGTGTCCATCAGTGAAGGAATGGTGGCCATGAGGGATGGAATGTCAAAGGACGAAAGTTGCAATGACCAAGGCAATGAGGGAGGGCATTTTTCAGACCACTGAGACACTGTCCGGTTGCATGAGGGAGGGTATGTGTGAGTTAGCTGCTGCAATAGGGGAACATGCCCAGATCCAGTGCCCATTGACAGAATCAACTGCCACTCCCACTCCAATCCCTGCACCAAGCTCTGAACAGGCCAAGGCCGCGCTCTCCAACTTGCCGACTGGGCCCTCCAATTTGCCACATGACGTTGACACCCCCCCACCCTCAAGAGGTGCCCATTAGCCGAGATGTTAGAAAGAAGAATCTTGGTGTGTACCCCAGAAACACTGCGCCCCCGCCTGCGGGCAGGGATGGTGGAGAGGCCTAGACCAAACGCTGCGGGCGGCCTTAGACTAAGGGGGATGAGAGACGGTGCAGCCTTTTTTTACTGCTGCTGTTGCTTTTGTTGTTTATGTCACTTCACTCACTGTTCTAACTGTTCTCACATTGGATGTTTTTTGTAAGTTATGTAACTTTACAAGTTTGTAAGTGAGCTTAAAGTTTAAGTGAGCTTAGAGTGTAAATGTTCTGACATTGGATGTTTTTTGTAAGTGTAATGTCTGTAAGCTTCTAATGTTTGTAGCTCCACACTGTGGATGTGGACGTATTGTGTACTGCAACTTAATAGTGAATAAATAAACAGAACCAGGCAGATTCCAGAAGCTTCTGAGAGAGCTGCCTGCCATGTTAGGAGCTGTTGTGCTGTGCTCTGTGGAGATATCACATTTGGCGGCGAGATGGGATTTTTCCGATGATTTAAAGCTGAAATTTTGTTGGGGAAGGACGACAGAGAGACTTTGGAAGTTTCTGTCTTTGGAAAAAAGCTACAAAATCCGAGGTAAAATACAGCACACCGTGTGAACAGCTAGAGATTAAAATGCCAGGTGTAATCGGACATTTGGGGGAATATAGACACGACCGGGAACGTTTTAAAGTGGATGTGGATCGGCTAGAAATGTATTTCACTGCAAATAACATAATCAAAGATCCAGACAATGCAGCCCAGAACCGGGCTGTGTTGGAACGTAAGAGAACGATCTTCTTATCGGAGGAGGGTCTGGAATTATAGGAAACCCTTGTAAATCTGCTTGTGCCTGAAGAGCCAAAGGACATAACGCTTAAAGAGATTTTAATGAAGCTGGATCAGCACTCCAACCCCAAACTGTTAGAAATTGCTGAAAGCTGTTGTTTTGGGATTCGGAATCAAAAGACTGATTTCAGTATCAGTGATTACATCGTAGCATTAAAAAAGCTATCGATGCACTGTAATGTTGGAAACTGTCAAAACCGAGCATTACAGGATCGTTTTGTTTGTGGGGTGAAAAATGATGTGATCAGAAGGAAGTTATTGACGATGGATGACTTGACTTTTGAGATTGCTTGTCAGACAGCGAGGTCGATGGTAATGGCTGAACAATATTCCCGAGAATTAAATAATAATTACGGTCGTCAGTCAACCGAGGTAAATCACCTGCAGGTTCAAAGTAAAAGTTGGTGGGGGCCCAAAGTCTCAGAAACTGGAAATTCTACCAGAGCATCGAAGTCGTGCAATAGGTGCCTGGGACAACACATTGCTCAAAGTTGTCCATACGTGAAGGCAGACTGTTTCTTCTGCAGAAAGACTGGGCATCTTGCGAAGACATGCCGACTGAAGGGTAAACCAGCTTTTAAAGCTATGAGTCCAGCGTTCAAAGCTATGAGTAGAAATCCCAAGAGACTACATAGTATGGAAGAACAACAACAGGATGAGGAGATGTTAGAGTTACACGTCATCAGGAGCACGAGGTTAACGGACAGCGATTCGGAAAGCATCAAAATCCACATAGACGTTGCGGGATGCAAGATACCAGTGGAAAGTGACACGGGTGTATCCGTGAGTGTAGTACCGGAGTCGTTGTAGCTCGACAAATTGCGTGATTTCCAACTGGAGAAATCCAAGATAGAGCTGCGAGGCTACTCGGGAGAGAAAATGCCTGTGGTAGGTCGTATCACCGTACCGGTGAAATATAAAAATCAATTTCAGAACTTGCCTCTAATAGTAGTGAAAGGAGACAAGCCTGCCTTACAAGGGAGAAATTGATTGAGCTCACTGAAGCTGGATTGGAGTAAGATTTTCTGTGTGGAAGCAAGATTTTCATCAACGGATGAGGTTATCAAGAAGTATCCGAAAGTGTTCTGCGAAACGGGCAGTCTGATCCAAGGCTTCAAGGCGAGTGTCAGGGTACAGAAGGACGCTAGATCAGTTTACGACAAGCCACGTTCTGTACCAGATGCACTCAAGGAGAAAGTTGAGCAAGAGCTCAAAAGGCTAGAGACTGAGAACATTATTTGCAAGATAGATCGATGTAATGTAACCTATTGTTGTTGTACCTAAGTCTGATGGGAAGGTAAGATTGTGTGGTGATTATAAAGTAACTGTAAACCAGGTTCTAGAGGGTAATGTCCCCAATACATTGCCGAATATAGAAGATTTGTTCACAACACTGACAGGTGGTCAAATCTTCTCAAAACTGGATCTTACAAATGTCTACTTACAGCTTGAAGAGTTCAAGTCATGTTTGACTATAAATACTCATCTAGGCCTATATCAATTTAATAGGCTACCGTTTGAAGTGTCTTCCGCCGCTGCCATATTCCAAGAGGTGATGAACCAGATTTTGCAAGGTATTGAAGGGGTGGTATGTTATTTGGATGACATACTAATTTCAGCACCAAATAGGCAAATTCATAATAACATATTGAATGAAGTCCTCAAATGGCTAGAGAAGCACAGAGTACGAGTGTCTGCTCGTAAGTGTGAGTTATTTAAAAACTCAGTGGAGTACTTAGGGTACCGAGTAGACAAAGATGGTTTAAATCCAACCATGGAAAGATTGGATGCAACTAGAAATGCACCCACACCCCGGAATGTCACTGAACTTCGTTCATTCTTGGGTCTTTTGAACTATTATGGGAAGTTCCTACCAAATTTGGCTACAGTATTACATCCACTGAATGAACTTTTGAAAAAACAGGTCCATTGGAAGTGGTCAAAAGAATGCGATACAGCATTCAAGGAATGTAAAAGGAAATTGGTAGAGAGCACTATGTTAGTTCACTATGACATATCTAAGGAGATTAAGCTAGCATGTGATGCCTCTCCGTATGGAGTTGGGGCAGTAATCTCTCATGTATTAAGTTGTGGGGAGGAGAGACCAATTGCTTTTGCTTCACGCAATCTCAGTGCCAGTGATAGTAATTAAGCACAATTTCAAAGGGAAGCTGTGGCATTAATTTTTGGGGTCAAGAAGTTTCACAAATACTTGTATGGTCGTAAGTTTACCATCGTTACGGACCATAAGCCCCTAAGAGCAATCCTCCATCCAAAGTCCCCAGTTCCAACATTAGCTGCAGCTCGAATGCAGAGATGGGCTTTGATTTTGTCAGCATATACATATGATATTGAATACAGACTATCAGCTGATCACAGTAATGCTGATGCAATGTCTAGATTGTCTTCCCCATCACAAGTTACACCCCACAGGGAAGATGTATTTGATTTTTCATACTTTGATGAACTGTCAGTCACAGCTGTCATATATTCAACTATCATTGTAACCCATGTATAAGCTGACCTAAGTTGTACACCTTGAGAACATTGACCACAAGGGGCGAACTTGTGGGAGACACTCCTAACCTGGACATTCAGGTATAAAAGGGGAAGCTCCACCCACCTTCATCACTTGAGGTATTGGCAATAAAGGTAACTGGTCACAGAGTGACCTTCTCTCAAGTATGGGCCTCGTGTGCATTTATACTGTATAGTAAGGACATATCATTGGCGACGAGAAGCTGGGATTTAAACCACGCGAGCATGGCAACGTGCAGCACAGAAGAGAGGTACTGTGTTGGTGATAATTGGGCTGACTTTATTGAGAGAGTACCGCGAAGTTTTGTCACTCAGGAGTGGTTGGGACAGGATTCGACCGACAAACGCATCTCCTCACGGTTTGTGGATCCAGAACGTACTCCCTGATGAAGGACCCTCTAGCGCCAGAGAAGCAGCGAACAAGACATTCGAAGAGCTCAGTAAGTTGATCGGGGAACACCTTAAACCGGCGAGCAGCATGCACAAAGCGAAACACCGATTTTACACGCACCGGCAGCGAGAGGGCAAAGCGTTCCAGACTTCGTGGAAAATCTCCAACGACTGGCGAGCCTCTGTAAGTTCCCAGATGCATGCAGTGCGCAGATGCTGCGAGACTTTTTTATTGAGGGCATCGGGCACGCTGGGGTTTTCAGGAAACTGATTGAGACCAAAGACTTGACCTTGAAAGCAGCGGCTCGGATAGCCCATACATTTATCTCAGGGGAGGAAGAAACCAGAATGATGTATGACAAAAATCTTGGCTCTAATGCGGCAAACGACCAGGGAGTCAACATTGTTAACGCGGCACACAGTTCTCCAGGCAGACAAGGTCAATTGGACATGCCCCAGCATGTAGTCGAACCCAAAGGGGGAATTCAACAGAGACAATGGCTAGCTGAATGGCGATTCATGCCATCGTAATGGACAATGCGGCCAGTAATGGGGCCATCAACACCTGTTAATGGTGCGCTTAAGGAGAGTCACAGAGACAGTCAGAGGTAATGGACCTTTTGTTTCCAACAACGGGTCCTCCAGCACATGCTGGAGGTGTGGAGGCAAACACCCAGCCAGAGCTTGCAGATATCAGCAATATACCTGCAGAAACTGCAACGTCAGTGGTCACTTGGCGCGTATGTGCAGGAAGCCTGCAGCCAGGTTGATGTACGAGGAGAATGGGCCCGATGTAAGCCCTACGAGGGCAAATGAGCACTGGGGGAAATCTGAACTTTAGTGAGTTCATGTGGAGCACATATACAGCTCATATACCAGGACGCCACCGATAATGATGAAACTGCTCCTCAATGGCATCCCAGTATTAATGGAGCTAGACACGGGACCAGCCAGTCCCTGATGAGTATCAAACAGTTTGAAAGATTGTGGGTGTCCAAGGCCAGGAGGCTAGAATTATTGCTAATTGACAGAGCTAAGGACATATACAAAGGAGATCATTCCGGTGCGAGGCAGGGCACGGTAGTCGTGACCCACAAAGCTTCGGAGAACAGATTGCCACTCTGGATTGTCTCGGGAGACGGTCCTGCACTACTGGGGAGTAGTTGGCTTGCTGTCATGAACTGGAAATGGGGCGATGTCAATGCAATTTCTTCTGTGGAGCAAGTATCATGCTCACAGGTCCTCGACAAATTTGACTCATTATTTCAACCTGACTTCGGCACTTTCATGGGGGCCATGGTAGTGATCCACATCAACCCAGACGCCAGGCCAGTACACCACAAGGCCAGAGTGGTGTCGTACGTGATGCGGGAAAAGATAGAATGCGAATCGGACCGCCTGCTGCGGGAAGGCATCATCTCGCCAGTCGAATTCAATGACTGGGCGAGCCCGATCGTGCCAGTGCTCAAGGCGGATGGTCGGTCAGGATATGTGGCAATTACAAGGCCACCATCAATCGGGTGTCACTCCAAGACCAGAACCCACTACGGAGAGTGGAGGACCTCTTTGCGACGCTGTCCGTTGGCAAACTTTTCACAAAATTAGACCTGACCTCAGCTTACATGACCCAGGAGCTGGTGAGTGAGTCAAAGAAGCTGACCACCATCACGGCACACAAGGGGTTGTTTGAGTACAACAGATGTCCGTTCGGGATTCGTTCGGCCGCCACAAACGTTCAGCGAAATATGGAAAGCCTCCTCAAGTCGATTCCAAGGACGGTGTTTTTTCTAGAAGACATCCTCATCACGGGTCGCGATACTGAAGAACACCTGCACAACCTGGAGGAGGTGCTAAGCAGACTGGACCGGGTAGGGCTGCGACTGAAAAAGGCGAACTGCGTCTTCTTAGCTCCAGAGGTAGAATTCCTGGGGAGGAGGGTAACAGCAGACGGGATCAGACCTACTGCGTTCAAAACGGAAGCGATCCAGAGAGCACCCAGATCCCGCGACACGACGGAGCTGCATTCGTTCCTGGGGCTCCTGAACTATTTTGGTAACTTTCTTCTCAAATTGAGCACACTGTTAGAGCCGCCACACCTGTTCCAATGTAAAGGTCGCGATTGGGTCTGGGGGGACAGCCAGGAAAGGGCTTTTGATAGAGCACGCAATTTGTTATGCTCCAACAAACTGTTAAAGTTATATGACCCGTGTTAAGGTGCGATGCGTCGTCCTATGGGGTCGGGTGTGTGTTGCAGCAAGTGAATGCCAATGGTCAGTTACAGCCGGTAGCTTATGCTTCCAGAAGTCTGTCCCAGGCAGAAAGGGGTTCTGGGATGATATAAAAGGACGTGCTAGCATGTGTATATGCAGTAAAAAAATGCACCAGTACCTGTTTGACAAGAAATTTGAGCTGGAGACAGATCACAAACCCTTAACGTCCCTTTTGGCCGACAACAAGGCCATAAATGCAAATGCATCGGCCCGCATACAGAGGTGGGCACTTACGTTAGACGCCTATGAAAACACAATTCGGCACAGACCGGGCACTAAAAACTGCGCCGATGCACTCAGTAGGCTCCCACTAGCCACCACTGAGGGGGCAACTGAGCATGATGCTGAGATGGTCATGGCTGTTGAAGCTTTCGAAAGTGAAGGCCGTCAGATTAAAGTCTGGAAAATAAAGACCCGCTACTGTCTTTAGTTAAGAAATGTGTCCTGAATGGGGACTGGGCAGCCACGTATGGGGCTTGCCCTGAGGAATTTAAATAGTTGCATAGGCGCGAGGATGAACTCTCAATTCAGGCCGATTGCCTACTGCGGGGAAGCCAAGTAGTCATGCCCCAGATTGGCAGAGAGGTGTTTACCAGAGAACTTCAAAATGAGCACCCAGGCACTGTCATGATGAAGGCCACACGTTTGGTGGCCAGGGATAGATGCAGACGTGGAACTTTGTGTTCGCAGGTGCAACACCTGTGCTCAGCTGGGCAATGCGCCCAGGGAAGCCCCCCTTAGCCCCTGGTCCTGGCCCGCCAAACCATGGTCACGCATCCATGTGGACTACGCAGGTCCTTTCATGGGAAAAATGTTTTTGGTTGTAGTAGACGCCTACTCCAAATGGATTGAGTGTGCTATTTTAAATTCAAGCACATCCTCTGCCACGGTAGAAAGTCTACGGGCAATGTTCACCACCCATGGTCTACCGGATGTCTTGGTCAGCGACAATGGCCCGTGCTTCACAAGCACTGAATTCCAGGACTTCATGGCAGGCAATGCAATCAACCACGTCAGAACGGCACCGTTCAAGCCGGCCTCAAACGTCCAGGCGGAACGTGCAGTCCAGATAATCAAACAGGGGATGCTCAGAATCCAAGGGTGTTCCTTACAAAGCTGCTTATCACGCCTCCTGTTGGCCAATAGATCCCGACCACACTCACTCACAGGGGTTCCACTCGCAGAGCTGCTAATGACAAGGACGCTCAAAACCAGGTTATCCCTTATACATCCTACTATAAAAGAAATTGTTGAGAACAGGCGTCAGTCACAATGTGACTACCATGACAGGAATGCGAGGGCGCGATGTATTGATATCAATGACCTATTTTTGTCCTTAATTATGCTGCAGGGCCCAAATGGCTTGCAGGCACTGTGATTGCCAAAGAGCGGAATAGGGTTTTGGTAGTTAAACTTACCAATGGACAAATCTGCCGCAAACACGTTGATCAAACTAAAAGGAGCTTCAGCAACCCCATAGAAGAAGCAGAGGAAGAACACGACGTAGAGTTTACTCCACCACAGGTGACTGAACACCGGAACCAAGTGGAGGAGAGCCCAGTCACTGTGGGCATTCTGGACAGGTCTGAGGCACCGCAAACAGCAGACATTCAGGCCAGCGTCCAACAACCGGAGCCCCAACTCAGGCACTCCACAAGGGATCGTAAACCACCAGAGAGACTTAACCTGTGATCCCAATAAGACTTTTGTGGGGGAGGTGATGTCATGTATTCAACTATCATTGTAACCCATGTATAAGCTGACCTAAGTTGTACACCTTGAGAACATTGACTACAAGGGGCGAACTTGTGGGAGACACTCCTAACCTGGACTTTCAGGTATAAAAGGGGAAGCTCCACCCACCTTCATCACTTGAGGTCTTGATAATAATTGAGTGACCTTCTCTCAAGTATTGGCCTCGTGTGCATTTATACTGTATAGTAAGGACATATCAACAGCTGAATAGATTAGTAAAGCAACCAAACGTGACCCAGTGATGTCAAAGGTGTATGAGTATATTACAAATGGATGGCTAAACCACGTAACAGTCAAAGATACACATCCATTCTTCATTCGTAGGAATGAATTATCAGTCGATAAAGATTTTATCATGTGGGGTGCAAGAATGGTTATACCAAATAAATTCAGGTCCAAATTATTAGGAGACCTCCATGACCAGCACCTGGGAATGTGCTTAACCAAGAGTTTTGTACGCAGTTATTTATGGTGGCCAGGTCTTGATAAAGATATAGAGCACATCGTGAGTCAGTGTACAACATGTCAATCGGTAAGCAAGCAACCCCCACCAATATCATTACAGCCATGGAAATGTCCTCCCAGGGTGTGGCAAAGGCTTCATATTGATTTTGCTGAGTTAGAAGGACAATTGTTCATTGTGATTGATAGCCATTCGAAGTGAGTTGAGGTGTTTCCAATGTGGAAAATAACAACAAGTAAAACATTGGACATTTTACGAAAATTATTTTCTGCATTTGGCCTCCCTGAAAAGATTGTTTCGGATAATGGACCACAATTTCGTTCAGAAGAATTTGCACAATTCACGAGCAAAAGTGGTGTGACACATACCAAGGTTCCACCATACCATCCTGCTTCGAATGGTGCAGCAGAGCGCACTGTACAAATTGTAAAACGTGCCCTCATAAAACAAATGTTAGATCCAAATCCAAGGAAATGACAGTTGTCATTGGATCACAAATTGGCCAGTTTTTTCATTACATATCGAAATACTCTTCATACAACTACAGGCAGAACGCCAGCAGAGTTGTTTCTCAAACGACAGCCACGAACCAGATTCTCGTTGTTAAAGCCAAATTTGGCACAGTCCGTAGAAGAGACACAATTAAGACAGAAAGAGAATCATGGTAAAGGTAGAGTAAAAGAGAGAAGTGTGAAATTAAACCAGAAGGTGAGAGTGAAGAACCATCACCATAAATAGTTAAAGTGGTTACCAGGAAGAGTGGTGAAGATATGTGGGCCTCGCACATATTTGGGAAAGATGTTTGATAATGAACAGGTTAGGTTTGTTCATATTTTTTATATATTACCTACAGACAGGGAAGGAGTTGAAGGTGGGAATGATTCAATTATTTCTGACTCATCAGATAGTTTTGATACACCAGTAGCAAATCCTAAATCCAATGTACTGGAAACAAATCCAGGAGAGAATCAGAATGAAAGTCTGAGTCCGAGTCAGGAAAACAAAGAGCCTGAAGTTAGAGTGAGTTCAAATGAAAATCAAGGAAATTCCGTGGAGGAAAACGTTCCTCAGGATGAGCCTTGAATGAGTTTAGATTCGACACCAGGTTTGGAAGGTTCTGTTCGAGAGTGAAGGTATCCTCTTCGAAACAGAAAACAAGTGGTAAAGTTAAATTTGTAAATATGGGAAAAAATAAGTTTATATTCTGTGTTATGTTTAAAAATGAAAGTTATGTATGATGTTTGTTGTAATAATTTCTTCATTAAGGAGGGAGAAATGTCATGTCTGTGAGCTTGTAATGTTTGCAGCTCCACCTTGTGGATGTGGACGTATTGTGTACTGCAACTGCATAGTGAATTAAAAAACAACCAGGCAGATTCCAGAGGCTTCCGAGAGAGTTGCCTACCATATTAGTAGCTGTGTGCGCTGTGCTCTGTGAAGATATCACAATAAGTTATGTAACTTTACAAGTGTATAGTTGATCTTAACACTTAAGCGATCTTACAGTATAAATATTCTCAAATTGGATTTTTGTTGTAAGTTATGAAATGATACACATTTATTAGTAATCTTAAAGCGTAAAGTTTGATACAAGAATATTTTTATTACACTAAAGTTAAGTACATTGCAAAGTTTTGCATAAAATATATTTTACATTAAAACTGAATCATGTTCCATTAACACAACACAAGATTAGGAACAGCTCCAAAAAACAAACATGTCCATGCGGAATAGTTGTCGCTGAGCCCTCAGTCATCAGCAAAGCATTCACGGATGAGCTGCTGATGCAAGGCTCGAGCAATTGTTAAGGGGGCACGATGGCCCGCCCTCCTCCGATGTCCTGCTCCGTTCTCAGTCACTTGCATGGTTTCCTCATCCTCGTCACCATCATCCTCATCATCATTGTCCTCATCATCATTGTCCTCATCATCATCGTCCTCATCATCATCCTCCTGCTCGTTACCTGCATCTTCCACATCATCATCATGAGCCACTCTCACCTCAGGTGGGTCTTCTTCCACTACCAAGTGTTGCTGCCTCATGATGGCTAAGTTATACAGCATGCAGCACACAACAGTGAACTGACTGACAATCTCAGGGGAGTATTACAAGTAGCCTCCGGAATGGTCCAAGCATCAGAAATGTGCCAGGCATCAGAAACATGCCAATGGTCCTCTCTATGATGCTGCGCATCGCAATGTGCGACATGTTGCATTCCGGGTCAGCTTCCGTCCGGGTTACGCGTAGGGGCGTCATGAGCCAGGTGGTGAGGCCGTACCCTTTGTCTCCCAGTAGCCAGTTCTTCCCTTCTGGCTGCTGCTCAAACATTTCAGATATAAAGCTGTCACGTAGGATGAACGCATCATGGGTGCTGGCAGGGTATCTTGCATGGACTGACATGATGCGATGCATGTCATCACACACGAGCTGCACATTAATGGAGTGGAAGCCTTTTCTATTCCTGTACATCTCGGCATCCTCCAAAGGTGCTCGCAAGGCGATGTGTGTACAATCAATGCAGCCCTGTACCTTTGAGAAGCCAGCGACCCCACAGTCCGCTCATACATTGCTTGGGTGGTCATTGGGAACTTGATGAAGTCATTCCTCCACGTATACAGTGCAGCTGTGACCTGGTGAATGGAGACATGTATTGCTTGCTGAGAGATGGTACACACATCCCCAATTGTAGATTGAAACGATCCGGTGGCATAGAAGGAAAGTGCAGCTGTAACCTTCACTTCAACTGATAAAGCAGTCCACCTGCTGCTTCTCGGCTGTAGGTCTGGTCTCAGCAAGTCACAGATCTCACGGACAACTTCTCTGCAGAAACGCAGCCTTCTGACACACTCTGCAACACTCACGCCTGACTCGTAATTGCCGAGGTGGGTAAGCCCTTCTGCCCAGCAGACTATGGGCTCTGAGGCTTTGATGTGATGAGCTCTAATCAATTGTCTCCTACATAGCACAATGATGCAGAACACTCGCAAAAGATATGGCATTGTAAGTATTGCCCCCATACTTAAAGTTAAACTTTCAAAGAAGGTCAAAGCAGGCAGCACAGCACAGGTTTGCAGTTCTCCCCCTCTCTCCAGATGGACCACACCCAAAGGTCCTTTGTCCTCTCCTCTCCACCTCCCCCCTCCCGGGTCTTGTGATATCCCTCCCTCCTCTCCACCCTCACCCCCCCAGCTTCCCCGGTAATGTCGAGGCCAGCATCTCGCTCTCTTCCTCCCCCGCCCCACCCCCACATCAATGCCGCGTTCGCTCGCTCTGCTTCGCGGACCTCCCTCCCTCGGTGATATCGAGGCCAGCATTTTGCTACCCCCCCACCAACCCACACCCACCGATGCCGCATTCCATCGCTCTGCTTCTGCATACCCCCCTCCCCCCCTCCCGTTCATTTGCAGCCCTAGCCCTGGACGACTGGACTCCCGGTGCGCGTCTTCCCTCCCCTATCCCAGACTGAATGGCCTCACGTACAGGCCGGCCCGTTGCCTTCCCGGGCTGGCTTTAAAGATCGCGGTAGGATTGACTTGATTTCTATTAGTATTTTAATTGTTTGATTTCCTTGCAATGTTTGGTGCTTAGTTGTTTAGTTTGAGGTCCTCTCCGGTTCCCTTCCCTCCCCTATCCCTGCCCTAATGTCCACCGATGTACTAATGTGCGCTGCTTTCTTCACTGCCCACAACGTTTTTCAGAGCTGGCCACATACGCTGACCTAAGTCGATTTGGAGTAAGCTTTAGCTGGCCAAAGTGGCATAAATGGCCAAAACTGGCATAAGTGTCTGGGAATGCCCTCTTTTGGAAAAAAAACTCAACCAAAAAAAATCCTACCTAACTATGTGACTCTGGAGTAAGTTTATTGGGGAAAATGGCGTTTTTCAACTTACCCCACAAAAACCAACTTACTCCAAAAAGATTGGGCCCTACATGTCATTAAAAAGGTTCTTATGCTGTTAAAAGCCAGCCCTAACTTTCTGCGGCAAGTTTATTGGACAATTAATGTTCAAATCAGCAAGTTGTTAAAAATAACGAGGAAGTTGAGGCAGAGATGTTGTTTGTGCAAAGCAAATGCAAATCGAGCAGCAAGTTTTGGAGATTCATAATCCACGGCATATCTCCTCATCCCTGAAATTGCCGGTTGATTTGTGCATTAATATTTTTCCAGCAAGATCCAGCCCATTGCCTCTGGATTCTGTGACATTGTGAATGTGTACATGAACATAAGAACATAAGAATTTTGAACAGGAGTAGGCCATCTAGCCCCTCGAGCCTGCTCCACCATTCAACAAGATCATGGCTGATCTGGCCGTGGACTCAGCTCCACTTATCCGCCCGCTCCCCGTAACCCTTAATTCCCTTATTAGTTAAAAATCTATCTATCTGTGACTTGAATACATTCAATGAGCTAGCCTCAACTGCTTCCTTGGGCAGAGAATTCCACAGATTCACAACCCTCTGGGAGAAGAAATTCCTTCTCAACTTGGGTTTAAATTGGCTCCCCCGTATTTTGAGGCTGTGCCCCCTAGTTCTAGTCTCCCTGACCAGTGGAAACAACCTCTCTGCCTCTATCTTGTCTATCCCTTTCATTATTTTAAATGTTTCTATAAGATCACCCCTCATCCTTCTGAACTCCAACGAGTAAAGACCTAGTCTACTCAATCTATCATCATAAGGTAACCCCCTCATCTCCGGAATCAACCTAGTGAATCGTCTCTGTACCCCCTCCAAAGCCAGTATATCCTTCCTTAAAAAAGGCGACCAAAACTGCACGCAGTACTCCAGGTGCGGCCTCACCAATACCCTGTACAGGTGCAGCAGGACCTCCCTGCTTTTGTACTCCATCCCTCTCGCAATGAAGGCCAACATTCCATTCGCCTTCCTGATTACCTGCTGCACCTACAAACTAACTTTTTGGGATTCATGCACAAGGACCCCCAGGTCCCTCTGCATCGCAGCATGTTGTAATTTCTCCCCATTCAAATAGTATTCCCGTTTTTTGTTTTTTTTCCCCAAGGTGGATGACCTCACACTTTCCGACATTGTATTCCATCTGCCAAACCTTAGCCCATTCGCTTAACATATCTAAATCTCTTTGCAGCCTCTCTGTGTCCTCTACACAAGCCGCTTTCCCACTAATCTTTGTGTCATCTGCAAATTTTGTTACACTACACTCTGTCCCCTCTTCCAGGTCATCTATCTATATTGTAAACAGTTGTGGTTCCAGCACCGATCCATGTGGCACACCACTAACCACCGATTTCCAACCCGAAAAGGACCCATTTATCCCGACTCTGCTTTCTGTTCGCCAGCCAATTCTCTATCCGTGCTAATACATTTCCACTGACCCCGCGTACCTTTATCTTCTGCAGTAACTTTTTGTGTGGCACCTTATCGAATGCCTTTTGAAAATCTAAATACACCACATCCATCGGTACACCTCTATCCACCATGCTCGTTATATCCTCAAAGAATTCCAGTAAATTAGTTAAACATGATTTCCTCTTCATGAATTCATGCTGCGTCTGCTTGATTGCACTATTCCTATCTAGATGTCCCGCTATTTCTTCCTTCATGATAGTTTCAAGCATTTTCCCCACTACAGATGTTAAACTAACCGGCCTATAGTTACCTGCCTTTTGTCTGCCCCCTTTTTTTAAACAGAGGCGTTACATTAGCTGCTTTCCAATCCGCTGGTACCTCCCCAGAGTCCAAAGAATTTTGGTAGATTATAACGAATGCATCTGCTATAACTTCCGCCATCTCTTTTAATACCCTGGGATGCATTTCATCAGGACCAGTGGACTTGTCTACCTTGAGTCCCATTAGCCTATCCAGCACTACCCTCCTAGTGATAGTGATTGTCTCCAGGTCCTCCCTTCCCACATTCCCGTGACCAGCAATTTCTGGCATGGTTTCTGTGTCTTCCACTGTGAAGACCGAAGCAAAATAATTGTTTTAGGTCTCAGCCATTTCCACATTTGCCATTATTAAATCCCCCTTCTCATCTTCTAAGGGACCAACATTTACTTTAGTCACACTTTTCCATTTTATATATCTGTAAAAGCTTTTACTATCTGTTTTTATGTTTTGCGCAAGTTTACCTTCGTAATCTATCTTTCCTTTCTTTATTGCTTTCTTAGTCATTCTGTGCTGTCGTTTAAAATTTTCCCAATCTTCTATTTTCCCACTAACCTTGGCCACCTTATACGCATTGGTTTTTAATTTGATACTCTCCTTAATTTCCCTGGTTATCCACGGCTGGTTATCCCTTCTCTTACTGCCCTTCTTTTTAATTGGAATATATTTTTGTTGAGCACTATGAAAGAGCTCCTTAAAAGTCCTCCACTGTTCCTCAATTGTGCCACTGTTTAGTCTGTGTTTCCAGTCTACTTTAGCCAACTCTGCCCTCATCCCACTGTAGTCCCCTTTCTTTAAGCATAGTATGCTCGTTTGAGACACTACTTCCTCACCCTCAATCTGTATTACAAATTCAACCATACTGTGATCATTCATTCCGAGAGGATCTTTTACTAGGAGATCGTTTATTGTTCCTGTCTCATTACACAGAACCAGATCTAAGATAGCTTGCTCCCTTGTAGGTTCTGTAACATACTGTTCTAAGAAACAATCCCGTATGCATTCTATGAATTCCTCCTCCAGGCTACCCCGTGCGATTTGATTTGACCAATCGATATGTAGGTTAAAATCCTCCATGATTACTGCCGTTCCTTTTTCACTTGCCTCCATTATTTCCTTGATTATTGCCCGCCCCACCGTGAAGTTATTATTTGGGGGCCTATAAAGTATGCCGACCAGTGACTTTTTCCCCTTACTATCTCTAATCTCCACCCACAATGATTCAACATTTTGTTCATTAGAGCCAAAATCGTCTCTCACAACTGCCCTGATATCATCCTTTATTAACAGAGCTACCCCACCTCCTTTCCCTTCTTGTCTACCTTTCCGAATCATCAGATACCCCTGTATGTTTAATTCCCAGTCTTGGCCACCCTGCAACCATGTTTCTGTAATGGCCACCAAATCATACCCATTTGTAATGATTTGTGCTGTCAACTCATGTACTTTATTTCGAATGCTGCGTGCGTTTAGGTAGAGTGTTTTAATACGAGTTTTCAATCCATGATTTTTAGTTTTGACCCCTCCTGCAGCCCCTTTACATTCAATGGCCCTTTTTGTTTTTTGCCTTGGGTTTCTCTGCCCTCCACTTTTACTCATCTCCTTTCTGTCTTTTGCTTTTGTCTCCTTTTTGTTTCCCTCTGTCTCCCTGCATTGGTTCCCATCCCCCTGCCACATTAGTTTAACTCCTCCCCAACAGCACTAGCAAACACTCCCCCTTGGACATTGGTTACGGTCCTGCCCAGGTACAGACCGTCTGGTTTGTACTGGTCCCACCTCCCCCAGAACCGGTTCCAATGCCCCAGGAATTTGAATCCCTCCCTGCTGCACCACTGCTCAAGCCACGTATTCATCTGAGCTATCCTGCGATTCCTACTCTGACTAGCACATGGCACTGGTAGCAATCCTGAGATTACTACTTTTGAGGTCCTACATTTTAATTTAGCTCCTAGCTCCTGAAATTCATCTCGTAGGACCTCATCCCTTTTTTTACCTATATCGTTGGTACCAATGTGCACCACGACAACTGACTGTTCACCCTCCCTTTTCAGACTGTCCTGCACCCGCTCCGAGACATCCTTGACCCTTGCACCAGGGAGGCAACATACCATCCTGGAGTCTCGGTTGCGGCCGCAGAATTCCTCTGTTGGCTATCCCTAACGAAATCATACAAAGGTTAGAAAAGAAGGCAGTTATAAGCAGAGCAATGCTGGCTGTTGAAGGCAAGTTAAGGGGTACTTTTCCAGATGGCGATGAAAGCAGTCTTGTGGTAAGAATATATTTTCTGGTTATTGAATATTAAGAACAACATAGGCATAGGAAGACGCCCTGCCATCAACCTATATTTTTTTCGAATGCTTTCAAGATTTTGCTCGAAATAATGAATATGGAAAATATTCCTGGCATGTTTACAATATCACCAACACATAGTGATCAAATAAAGAACCCACCCTTTCAACACTTACCAGTTCTGTTATTTGACTGGTGATTCTCTGGTGCACATACTCTTCCAAAGATGTTTGAATGAAGAGGCATGCCTTCATACCCATGAAGAGAAGATGCTTTCCTTGCCTAACAGAGGGTCGAAGCTTTGAGTCTCTAGTCTCTACTGTAAGTGAGAGGAAAAAGGAGACAGTGATAGACACGCAGGAAGATAGAGACCACGTGAGTAAATTGCACAGTGTGGGAGACATCAAGTAAAAAGATGTATTTATGGGGAAGGAAAGATTGAGAGAAAAAGAGTGAAAGACAAAAAGAAAGAGAGGTGGAGAGACAAGCCAAAATACAAGTCTGAGGGCAGTAGGTTGTGGGAGATGAGCAGATAGTCACAGCAAAAGAGCAACATCAAGGGATTTATATATGCACCATTTCATTTTTCTTTTAAAAGGAGAGAAACCAGGGTCAAGGGTCCTAACACTGCCAAAGTTGAAAAGAGCAAAAGACAAGACAAGGTAAATCAAAAAGTAGTTCATAACAAATTTGGGTTTTTAAATCCATAAGGTTATTAAAGGGACAAAAGAGAGAGGCTTTTGGTATAAGTTCCACAATTTTGAGTTTCTAAGTACACAGGAGACTGAGCAATAAGGCTTAATTTCACTGCAGTGGAGATTCAGGGAGGAGAAAATCATGCAGGATGAAAGAACGCTTATAAGGAAGTAAGGAATGCTCTGAGGATACTAACTGTAGTCAATAAAACAAAGACAAGAAAGGTTGGAGGCCAGAAGTGAGCTATATTTTTAAAAGCTTTTTTTTTCTTGTGTCTTTTCCAGGTATAAGGGGTTTCTGATTATAGTGGGCTGGGTCTGACTATGGAAAATGCTTTTTCAGTGATCATGTATAAAGGAAGTTGTAAAATGAAATGAAATAAAGAGCACCATTCTTGATCTCAGGAGAGAAAAAGAGTGAAAGACAAAAAGAGAGATAAAAGGGAGATGGAGAGACAAGCCGAAATATAAGTCTGCGGGCAGAATATCGTGGGAGATAAGCAGATAGTAAGAATTATTGAGCAGAATAAAAATATTTGGCGGAAAAGAAAACCAATGGAAGCAGCTTTCTTTGATGGCAGTGACATGTCCGCCCTGCACAGTCACAGGAGGAGCAGACTTTGGCCGGGCCCTCACAGGCTCCAAGTCCCAGAGGACATCCGCCAAAAGTGCCAAAGCATTCGCAGCAGGGAAGTGAGCAGTCTGCCTCTATCTCTGCAGAAGCCACAGAGGATGCACCTCGTAGAAGCAGGTGTAAAAGAAAAATGACACAAAAGTAGATGCACAAGGGTAAACACATGGGTGTATAAAGAAGTGTCAATGTTGAGGTTCCATCACTGTTATGTTGAGGTTCCATCACTGTTATGGCACATATAAAAGTATTTATCGTCACCACTTTGTGGTCATGCCCATTTTTGTCTATTACTTTGGAAATGGCTTTGTGAGTTGAAGTGAATGGTGAGATATAACACAACCTCCAGCAGTGGGGGTCAGTGTGAAAGCAATGGTTTCATCATTGTAGGGATGCTTTATAGTGTTGTTTGGGGTTGCGGGGGGGGGGGGGGGGGGGAATTTGGCACAGCATATGGCAGCCGTTTTGGTGTAATGCAGGAAGTGAAGTAAATGTGACCATGATGAGGCCATCACTGGCCTCCCGGGCAGCAATGTGCTCCATTGGTGGTGGGATCTGGACCTCAGGTTCCTCCTACTCCTCCTCATCTTCCAGCTGATGAACAACATAAGAACATAAGAATTTAAGAAATAGGAGCAGGAGTAGGCCATACGGCCCCTCGAGCCTGCTCCGCCATTCAATAAGATCATGGCTGATCATCAACTTCAGCTCAACTTTCCCATCCAATCTCCATATCCCTTGAGTTTGACAATACATGAAATACAATATTGAAAGCACAAGAGAGTTCTCTTGGTGTCCTGGACAACATTTATCTCCCAATCAAAATGGATTAACTGGGCATTTTGTAGGAAATTGATTGCTGTGTTTACCTAGCTAACAGTGACTACATTTCAAAAATAATCAATTGGTGGTAAAGCGCTGAACGCTGAAGATATCCTGAGGTCATGAACAAGCTCTTTTCTTCATTTTTTCTTGCTTCACAATGCCCAATTCTAGATAGTACTTGATGTAGTTATGAATTGTTACTGTAAGCTAGGTGATCGGTGAAGCCAAAGTGAGTCCATTGCTTTCTGGGGTGAAAATGAGTGGAAAGAAAATCAGCGGAGTAATTAAAAATAAATTTGAATGAGGACCAAGCTTTTGATAAAAAGAGATCCTGGTAGAGACATGTGGAATAAGTGACTTTTTAATTGCATCCTGTCCCAAACAGGTCAAGTATAAATGTTGGAATGCTCATGTTTTGAGCTAAGCTAATGGACAACATAATGTTTAATGTGTTTTGCATAAGTTTTTGGCACATGAATACCCAGGAGGCAGAGTGGTTCAGTGTAGATTTCTGAATGGTGTGATTATATGCAACGGTTTTTAGTGTGTCCTTCTGCGCACGACCATCCCAGACTCCGCCCCCACCCCCGCCCCTGTTCCACGCATGCACAGACTCGTCGAACCCAAAACCAGAAGTGGGGTCTGTATCGTGAGGAGCCCAGAACTGCTGTGCTGCTGCCGATCAAGTTGCTTTGCTGATTTTAACTTTTTCCCAAAATATTGCTGTGATTATCTACACGAACATTTTCGCAGCCTTCTGTGGGAGAGAAAATCTCAGAGGTAGTGAGAGACTGGGGAGGGAGAGAGAGAGACTGGGGAGGGAGAGAGACTGGGGAGGGAGAGAGAGACTGGTGAGGGAGAGAGACTGGGGAGGAAGAGAGAGAGGCTGGGGGGTAGAGAGAGAGACTGGGGGGGAGGGAAGAGAGAGAGACTGGGGAGGGAGAGAGAGAGAGACTGGGGAGGGAGAGAGAGAGACTGGGGGGTGAGGGAGAGAAACTGGGGGGAGAGAGATGGAGGGGGAGATACTGGGGGGAGAGAGAGAGAAACGGACGGGAAGGGAGAGACTGGGGGTGAGAGATAGAGACTGGGGAGGGAGGGAGAGACTGGGGGAGAGAGAAGGGATGGGGAAAGGATATCGGAGGGGAGAGAGAGGGAACTCAGGAAAGACGGATCACGTTCTTCCAACCCTACCCCCTTTACACCGATTTCTTGGAAAGCTCGGTGCATGTGAGACAAGTGACATCATTGGAGTAGATGAAATCCGGAAGTTATAAGAACATAAGAACAATGCTCTTGCTCCTCCTCCTCTTCCTCTGAAGAGGCTGTGCACTCTGCACCTTGCTCCTCCTGCAGCTCTAATCCTCGCTGCTGTGCTATGTTGTGCAGCGCGCAGCAAACAATGACGATTCTGGAGACCCTGGCTGGTGTGTACTGAAGGGCTCCTCCAGATCTGTCAAGGCATCTGAAGCATATCTTGAGTATACCTATTGTTTGCTCAATGACACATCTGGTGGACATGTTCATTATAATGCTCCTCGGCCTCCACAGTGGTGCTATGAGCCACGTCTTCAGTGGATAGCCTTTGTCTCCAAGTAGTCTTTGTCTCCACCAGCCGGTAAGTGTGTTTGGCATGTGAAGAGCTGAGGGTGGGTGGACTGGTGCAGGATGAAAGAGTTGCCGAGGTATTTGGCACACACATGCATGATGATCTTCCTATCATTGCAGATCAGCTGCACATTGATAGAGTGAAAGTCCTTGCAGTTGACAAATGCTCCTGGGAGATGTGGGGGTGTCCTGCTGGCCACATGTGTGCACTCGATGATGCCCGGCACCTGTCGGAAGCCAGCCAGAATGGCAAAACCGAATGCATGCTCAGTAACACTGGATTCATCGGTGGCAAAGTTCATATAGTTGGCTGACAAAGTATCGGTGACCTGTATGATGCATCTGTGGGCAGCCGAATGAGAGATGCTGCAAATATCTGCTGCAGATCCCTGGAAAGAACTTAAGGAGAGGAAGTTGAGGGCGCTGCTGACTTTGACAGCCACTGGTAAGATGTGTCTATCAGGTCCTCTGGGCTGCAGGTCTTGCTCCAGCAATGTGAAAATATCTGTGATGACCTGACGCGATAGTCCGAGCCTCCTTTGGCACTGCTGCTCAGTCATGTTGAGGAAGCTCATCCTCTGCCTGTATACCCCTGTGTTGAGGGTATCGCTTCGGGCATGGTGCAGCCCTGTGCTGATGCCCTCTGACCTGTGGAGCATCATGGTCATTGAGGAGAAGATTGGTGGTGGTATTGCTGTTGCTGCTGGTGTGCTTGCTGCTTCTGATGGTTGTGGGGCTCATCCTGGTTCGATTCTGAGGACCAAGTTGAGACAGTATAAGCGACTCCCATGCTGATATAATAGATGGCAGGTCAAGTTGAGATCAGAGGACCAATCTGTCAATGTTGTGATAGTTACTAGCAATGTGGTGAGTATGGCTTCCAAGGTTGCAGAAAAGACTTGCAAACTGCTGACATCTAAATCTGTGCTCAAGATGGAGTCAGCAAGAGCTTTTTCCTTAATGTGATGTGGCAATATTTATTGTGCTTTCCATGCTCTCCATTAATGACTGTGCTCAGTGGCCTATGTAATCTTTCCTCAGAGCTAACACTCCCCAGTCCAGGCAACATCCCCGTACATCTCCTCTGTACCCCCACTAGTGCAGTCACATCTTTCCTGTAATGTAGGAAACACGGCAGCCAATGTATGTACAGAAAGGTCCCACAAAAAGCAATGCGACAATGACCAGATAACTTGTTTTTTTAAGAGATGTAAGTTGAGGGATGAATATAGGCCTAGACACCGGGAATAACTTCCTCTGCTTTTCTTTGAAATAGTGCCATGGGATCTTTTACGTCTACCTGAGAGAGCAGACAGGGCCTCGGTTTAACATCTCATCCAAAAGATGGCACCTCCGATAGTGCAGCACTGCCTCAGCACTGCACTGAAGCATTAGCCTCGATCACATGCTCAAGTCTCTGTAGTGGGTCTTGAATACATGATATTCGTCTCAGAGGCAAGAGTGCTACCCATTGAGCCGTGGCTGACAATAAGAGGTTAAAGAGATAACTCTTCTTATGTAGAATCATAAAATCATAGAATGGTTACAGCATGGAAGCAGGCCATTCACGCCAACTCTCAGCTGGTCCCACTCCAGTGTCTTCCCCCATAGCCCTGAAAATTCTTTTCCTTCAGATACTTATCCAAATTCCTTTTGATAGATAAGATTGAGTCTGCCTCCACCATCCTTTCAGGCAGTGCATTTCAGAACTTAACCACTCGCTGTGTCGAAAAGTTTTTTCTTACATTGCCTTTAGTTCTTTTGCCAATCACCTTAAATCTGAAGTTCTCGGCCCTTCCACCAATGGGAACGTTTCTCTCCAGCTACTCTGTCCAGACCCCTCATGATTTTGAACGTATTTTGTGAACATGAACAAACTTCCAAGGAGAAGGAAAGATGGACCAGGAGTTTTGATGACATAGCCAAGGAAAATTGTAAGTTCCATGCATATATCTCGAATCCCTCAATAGCCTCGCCCCTCTCTATCTCTGTAATCTCCTCCAGCCCCATAACCCCCTAAGATGTCTGCGATCCTCTAATTCTGCCCTCTTAAGCATCCCTGATTATAATCGCTCAACCATTGGTGACCGTGCCATCTGTTACCTCGGCCCTAAGCTCTGAAATTTCCAGCCTAAACCTCTCCCCCTCTCTACCTCGCTGTTCTCTTTCAAGACGCTCCTTAGAACATACCTCTTTGACCAAGCTTTTGCTCACATGCTCTAATTTCTCCTTATGCGGCTTGGTGTCAAATTTTCGATTTCATAACTCTCCTGTGAAGTGGCTTGGGACATTTCACTATGTTAAAGGTGCGATATAAATACAAGTTGGCATTGTTATTGTATAATGGAAGGAATATGATCATGACCAGGGATGTATTGCAGCTCTGAGAGCAGTGAATGCAAACTATGAAACTAGTCCAGGAGATCACTCTGGTGAGGTGATCGTCACCTCAGCCAGAAACAGCTCCAGCTCTCGCTTGAAGGAATTCAATGAATCAGATGGCAGCCTGTTCCAAAGGACCACAATTCTTTGGGAAAAGAAGCACCTCCTAGCATCTATGTTAATGGGTGGTGGAGGATTTCAACAGAGCTTTGAATGATTAGGCACCAAAGATCGAGAAAACTCAGATGTATTGGAAAAATTGGATGTAAGTCACTTACGCCCAAATTTCCTCCATCTGCAGCGTTGAAACATAGAAACATAGAAAATAGGTGCAGGAGTAGGCCATTCGGCCCTTCGAGCCTGCACCGCCATTCAATAGCTGTCAAGTTAAGAAATGATCCCATGCTGACACAACACCCGACCTCCTGACCTTACATGATCCCCAAGCAGCGGATAATCTGTTGGTGAACTTTTGGAGCTAGATATTTGCTGCATTTGTGTCTCCAACTAGCGCCCCCACTAACGGGGTGCAAATGCCTTTCGCGGTGCTGGCAACAACTCCCGCCTTATTGGCCAGAAGTTTAACGGCAGCGCCTGGAGATCGTGACATCATCGCCGCACACAACGTCCTGTTAGCGCCCCAGCCCCGAAATTGGCTTTTGCCCCCTGCAGCTGCACCGGGCGAAAATACTGACCGCTGCAGCAGGCGCAGATTGGGCAGCCAGCCGCTACCGAGACGATGATTAAAGGCGAGGTGGCCAATTAGAAATGAGAACCAAAACTCCATGGTGGTCCAGGTAGGTCCCTCTACTTTGCAGGGTCGGCAGTGTAGGCCCTTCGCTTTAAGTGAGGAAAAGGCCTCTTGGACGCGGCAGCACTGCACGGCTACTGAGGTATGCACCCTGTTACCGCCCCAGGAAGGAAGTGTTTGATTTAGCTCCTTTTCACTCCGGGGGTGGTAACTCAAATTTTTGGAGAGGGCCAGAACTTCAGCGCTTGGCGCTAAGTCTCAAGCCTCCCAAATGTTACCAACCCCAAACGGGGCAATACTGAACTTCACTCTCTTAAAATCTAAAGGTGAGCTTAAAATAGTTTCAATAGTTAACAAGCTCTTCATCTAATTTGGCTCCCCTCACCGCTGGGTGTCGGGTCTGTTCAGTACTGACATACCCAACACTAGTGTGGAGATGGGTTGACAATGGGTTCCCGGCCCACTGGTAATCATTTCATATTATTCGGACACGCCTCCGATCCCGTCCTCTCAGTGCTGGTAAAATTCCAGCCTTTGTAGACCTTGATTAGATACTATCCTGAGGCCAGGGTGACTCATCTTCCAAGTTTCTGTTCCTCCCTGGTCAATTGTGACCTTGTGTTCTGTTAGAATGTCAACTCACTCTTGTGGCGAATTGTGGTCACTGATCCATACTCAATTTTTTCATTCTGCGTTTAATTGGCAGGTCAATGCACTTGCCACAAAACCTAGTGTCCTTCCTACATGTTTCATGGATATACCCTCAAGTGACAATTTACCATGAAATACTAGGGACAATTACAGAGAATTTGCATAGAATATAGATTCATAGATTCATAGAATAATACAGCACATTCAGCCCAGTTCTTTGAAAGAGCTATCCAATTAGCCCCACTCCCCTGTTCTTTCCCCATAGACTTACACATTTCTCCTTTTCCGGTATATATCCAATTCCATTGTGAAAGTTACTGTTGAATTTGCTTCAGGTACTACATTGCAGATTGTAACAACTCGCCAAATAAAAAAAAATTCTACTAATTTGCCTGACGCTTATTTTGCTAGCTATCTTAGAATATACAGCACAGAAACAGGTCATTTAACCCAATTAGTCTGCAACAGTGTTTATACTCCATGCGGATCTCCTCCCATTCCTTTCCCTCATCTCAGCCTTTCACATCTCTTTCTATTCCCTTTTCCCTCATGTACGTTCTAGTTTCCTTTTGAAAGCATCTATGCTATTTGCCTCAATCACTTCCTGCGGTAACGAGTTCCACATTCTATCCACCCTCTGTGTAAAGGAAGTTCTCCGTATTTCCCTATCGGATTTATTATTGACTATTTTGTATTTATGGCCCCTAGTTTTATATTCTCCCACAAGTGGAGACATTCTCTCCACATCTACCCGATCCAAACCTTTCATAATTTTAATGACCTCCGATTAGTCTTCTCTTTTCTAAAGAAAAAGCCCCAACCTCTTCAATCTTTCCCGATAGCTGTAATCTCTCAGTTCTGGCACCATCCCTGTAAATCCTTTTGGCACTTTCTTCAATGCTTCTATGTCCTTTTTAATACAGGTTGAACCTCTCTTATCCGGGACTCCCTTATCCGGCACCACCCCTCGTCTGGGACCATTCCCGGCCGCCGGGTGGCGCATGCGCAGAACGCGACCGTCAAAATCCTACTCACCAATATAATCTTCCTCCTCAATCAGCTGCCTCCTCCTAGTCGCCCTGCTGTAAACTCCTGCAGCCACAGTCCTCGGGCCGGCCGTTCCTCCCCACAGCGCTCCCTCCGGGGAGGGGGGGGGTTGGGCTGACTCTTCTAGGCCCACCAACTCTTCGGGGCCCGCTGACTCTTCTAGGCTCGCCAGCCCGCCAACACTTCGGGGTCCGCCGGCTCTTCGGGGCCTGCCAATTCTTCAGGGCCCGCCGACTCTTTGAGGCCCGAAACTTCTTAGCCCCCTGTACACTGATTGGCTGACTGACTGACAGTTGGACCAGCCAATCGGCCCACACACACACACACACACACACACACACACACACTTACCCCAGCAACAGCACTTAAAGGCGCAGTCCACCCAAACACGTGACCTCCCCATATCCGGCAAAATCCCTCGTTATATGGTGCTGGATAATGGAGGTTCAACCTGTACTATGGAGACCAGAACTGTGAACAGTACTCTTAAGTGCAGCCTGATCTTTGGTCCTATATAAGTTTAACACAACTTCACTACTTTTGAATTCTATAGCCCTATAAAACTAAAGATTTTTTTTCCAAAATAGTAAAGAAATACATTATGTATCCTTTTACCCACCTATTTTCAGACATTAGCGAGGATGGATGCAAGAGGAAAATAAGCCAGGGATCCTTTCTGGCGGCTCCCACTGCTTCCCGGATTTTCTCCTGGAGGTGATGGTGGAAAGGTGGTGAAGACACCTCTCTTAATTCAAAATATTGATTAAAACCCCATGAGCCAGAATCTCTGGCAGTACTGGCAAGTTACGCCAAAATGTTGACAAAAAATTCTTGACAGATCGCAAGTTCTGGGTTTTTGCACATGCGCTTATGTGCGAAAACCTGGAACTTGCACGCACCTCGCACATGCCCATACTTTCTGAAAATTATGGCCCATGTGATCTCCTGGGAGAGGTGAAGAATTAGATAAAACTCATGCCAATTTGGGGGGGAAAAAAATCTGGGAAACACCTCTCCGACTCATCTAGCTGATTGAAACTATGAAACTAGTCCAGGTGATCACTCTGGCGAGGTGATCGTCACCCCAGCCAGAAACAGCTCCAGCTCTCGCTTGAAGGAATTCAATGAATCAGCATCCAGCACACAAAATGGCAGCCTGTTCCAAAGGACCACTATTCTTTGGGAAAAGAAGCACCTCCTAACATCTATGTTAATGGGTGGTGGAGGGTTTCAACAGAGCTTTGAATGATTAGGCACCAAAGATCGAGAAAACTCAGATGTATTGGAAAAAATGGATGTAAGTCACTTACGCCCAAATTTCCTCCATCTGCAGCGTTGAAACATAGAAACATAGAAAATAGGTGCAGGAGTAGGCCATTCGGTCCTTCGAGCCTGCACCGCCATTCAATAAGATCATGGCTGATCATTCCCTCAGTACCCCTTTCCTGCTTTCTCTCCATACCCCTTGATCCCCTTAGCCGTAAGGGTCATATCTAACTCCCTCTTGAATATATCCAATGAAAATCAGCATTACACAGTACCTACACTGTTGTTTCACACACAAGTTTTCAGGAAATTCAAGGCCATATGTACATCATTAAAGAATGTGAAGGCCTTAGAGAAGGTGCAGAAAAGATTCACGAGAATGATTCTAGGAATGAGAGACTTCAGTTACGTTGATAGACTGGAGAGGCTGGGGTTTTTCTCCTTGAAGCAGAGCAGATTGAGAGGAGATTTGATCGAGGTGTTCAAAATCATGAGGGGTCTGGTCGGAGTTGGTAGAAGGAAACTATTCTCATTGGCAGAAGAATCGAGTACCAGAGGACACAGATTTAAGGTGACTGGCAAAAGAAACAAAGGCGACGCAAGTAAAAACTTTTGTACACAGCGAGTGGTTAAGATCTGGAATGCACTGCCTGAAAGGGTGTAGGAGGCAGGCTCAATTGTATTTTTCAAAAGGGAGCTGGATAAGTATCTGAAGGAAAAGACTTTGCAACTCCAAGGGGAAACAGCAGGGGTGTGGGACTAGCTGAGAGTCGGCACGGGCTCGATGGGCAGAATGGCTCTCTTCCGTGCTGTAACCATTCTATGATTCTATGATCCTGAACTCCCCAGATGAATGTGTGAAGGATTTCAAGCAAGCTGAATACTTTTATCGATTTCAGAATGTATTAAAAACACAAACAGAAGCCAACGACTAAAGGTCAGCAGATCTATTGAAGAGGAACTAATGCAGACACTGAAATAATATCAGTTAGCCCTGATATGTGCTCCTGAAGCTTTGCTTAGGCAGGGAGTGGTAAAGGCATAAAGTTGCCCACGTACATGAACATAGCGCTCGGAGGAATTCTTAACTAGGAGCATTGGATGGTAGATTAGGTGAAATGCAGTGCATCGGGGTAGATGGTTCAAGCATTATGACTGCTCCACGACCCTCTGTGACCTTTCTAGGGAAAAGACTTTTCTTGCCATGATTCACAAACATCAGTTAGCACTGCTGCTGTTTTAATTATTCACACCCACAAATTGAGCATCCAACTGCTGATACAGGTACTCGTCCGGCACTGTTCTGACAGGGTGTTTACTGTGCCAATCGTTGCTGTGAAACTGGTGAAAATAAATTCTAGAATTAGAATCATAAAATCATAGAAATTTACCGCACCGAAGGAAGCCATTTGGCCCATCATGTCCATGCCGGCCTAAAAAGAGCTACACAGCTGGATCCCACTATCCAACTCTTGGCCCGTAGCCCTGTAGGTTACGGCACTTCAAGTGCACATCCAAGTACTTTTTAAATGTGATGAGGGATTCTGCCTCTACCACCCTTTCAGGCAGTGAGTTACAGACCCCCTGGATGAAAAATATTCCCCTCAAATCCTCTCTAAACCTCCTAACAATTATTTTAAATCTATGCCCCTGGTTGTTGACCCCTCTGCTAAGGGAAATAGGTCTTCCCTATCAACTCTATCTAGTCCCCTCATAATTTTATACACCTCAATTAAATCTCCCCTCAGCCTCTTCTATTCCAAGGAAAACAACCCCAGCCTATCCAATCTTTCCTCATAGCTAAAGTTGTCCAGTCCAGGCAACATTCTCATAAATCTCCGCAGTACCTTCTCTGGTGCAATCACATCTTTGCTTACAAGAACGGAACCTCCGCAACACTAACTTTACACAAACACACATTTCATTCATTACAATTTGGTATTTCATTCTTTCTGTGAACTTGTTATTTTAAAGGTCTGTAAGAGCTTAGATAATGGGCTGGAAGTTGAGGTCGGAGGCTTCCCGCAGGCAATTGCCTCTAAACTGCAAGAAAGGTACCTGGTGCCGAGAGACCTTTGGAGTCTTGCGGTCCTGGGCCTCCAGGCATACATCAGCGTAAAGGCCTACATATCCCATGGGCGCAGGCCATTCGCATGCGTCCCTGGGATCACGTGGGCCAGCCAACCAATCACAAAGGGGGATTCCTGTTATGCTATGGGGATTGCATTTACATGCCCATAAGCATGATTAGGAATCCCCTTAAAAAAACACTTTCACCCCACTTAAATAAATAAAAATCATCACATGTTCAAAATTAATTAAAATACAATTTATTAAACAATTAAAACAAAAATGTATTTAAAAAAATGTAAACATTCTTAAAGGGCCAAAAATAACGTAAACTCATTTTAAAAGTTTTTGAATGTTTAAATAATTTAAAATATATATTTATTTAAACTCTTATGCTGGTAAAAGAATGCCCAATGCTTGCTTTTTACCAGGCGTAAGAGATTTGTGGGTATTTGCTGGGTAGTCGTTGGGCAAATAGCCCAACCCTGTACCAGCCAATGTCCATTTCCTGCGCATTCTGTAAAGCAGAGACTGGACTAGATCGCAAGTGCTGGGTTTTCGCGTATAGGTATCGCATACGGAAACTCAGAACTTGTGGGGCACTTACGACCGCGCACACGGTCATAGGCCCCGGAAAATCCGGGCCAATATGTTTAGGCTGTGATGTAGCTATTGCATATAATTCATGAACAGATTCATTAACCTAACCATGACTGTTATGAAAACTGTAAGCAGTATATAAAAGGTCACCTCTTCACTTAAGAAAAATACAGGACCTGTTTTCTGCCCTTTATATTGCACAAGTATCTGGTCATCGAACCCCGGGGCAGGGCATTGAAATTCTGCATTCTCCGCTGCCATGACATGAATTCAATCCTTGTCAGTGTGGAGTAGGACACTTTCGCAGTCGAATGTAATAAGACATTTCCAGACACGGCCAGCTCAACTTCAGCTTTCCAAAGATACACTCTCCAACTGACCTGAGGAGCTTGCATGTTTGATTGATATGTCGCTTCACATCTGCGGGATTTGAACTGATGTCAGCCAGTGTTTTGGACCATCACCTCGACCACTTAAGAACCAACCTGTTAATACAATCATCCTCTTCAAACAACGCTGGGTTGAATTGCATTGAATAAGGGAAATCTGCAGAGCTCAACTCACTAATATTCCACAGACTACACATTCAGAACCATGCCCTTACTGTTGATGTGGCCAGAGAATTTTCAGAGGGTGGCTGTAAAAAAGAAAGAACTTGCATTTCTATAGCGCCTTTCACAACCTCAAGACCTCCCAAACGCTTTACAGCTGAAGAGGTACTTTTTGAATTGCAGTGGCTGTTGTAATGTAGGAAACAAGGCAGCCAATTTGCGCACAGCAAGCTCCCATAAACATCAATGTGATAAGGGCCAGGTAATGACAGATGAATAGTGGCCCCGGAACACTGGAAAGAACTCCTCTATTCTACTTTAAATAGTGCTGTGGCATCTTTTCCTGAGAGGGCAGGCGGGGCCTCGTTTCAACGTCTCACCCAGAAAGACGGATATCAATATCCGTACAGTCAAGCACACCCTGCGCTTCTGAAAACCCAGCAATAATATCGAACTTCTCAATGCACTGACATTTGTTCATTTTGTAGAACTGAACGAACTGTAACGAAGCCTCAGTCACCTTCTGAACACAGCTAGTCATTGCTGCTCTGGCCATCAATTTAGAGAAGACTAAATGGCAAAGTGCACAGGTACATTATCCTCTTAACACTGAGATCTGGGATTCAATTTCATTGATGATTGATGGGGTTAGTTTTGAGGTTTGCCTGGACATCCAGCCCCTGAAGCAGGGAGCTCGTGCAGCTGGCAGTGACTTCAAGTGACCTCGGCAGATCCGCCAATGCCGGCCACCAGCAAGAATCTATGCTTTCCTGGGTCATCCTGGCGTCCAATTTCAGTAGGTCCTCAAGGTTGCCTCCAACACGTGAATTGGGAGCTCGTATTTCTAGCACTTTACACAGCATTCTGACCTCTAGTGCGCACCCAATTGCCTTTGCCTTCGGCGGCTGTGCTTTCAGCCTTCTAGGCCCTAAGGCCAGGAGTGTGATGGAATACTCTCCACTTACCTGGATGAGTGCAGCTCCAACAACACTCAAGAAGCTCGGCACCATCCAGGACAAAGCAGCCCACTTGATTGCCAGCACCTTAAACATGCACCTCCCTCCACCACCAGCGCACCGTGGCTGCAGTGTGTAGCATCTACAAGATACACTGCATCAACCCGCCAAGGCTTCTTCGGCAGCACCTCTACCACCTAGAAGGACGAGGGCAGCAGGCGCATGGGAGCAACACCACCTCCAAGTTCCCCTCCAAGTCACACATAATCCTGACTTGGAAATATATCACTGTTCCTTCATTGGCGCTGGGGTCAAAATCCTGGAACTCCCTCCCTAAGAGCAAGGCGGGAGTCCCTTCACTGCATAGACTGCAGCAGTACACGAAGGCGGCTCACTGCCATCTTCTCAAAGGCAACTAAGCAGGGCAATAAATGCTGGCCTTGCCAGCAATGCCAACATCCCATCAAGGATTTTTTTTTTTAAATTCCCTCTCTATACCTCTGTGCTTTGCTACCTCTCTCTTTCCTCCTTTAAGTTGCTCCTTAAAACCTACCTCTTTGACCAAACTTTTGGTCACTTGGGTTAGTATCTCCTCACATGGCTCGATGTCAAATCTTTGTCTGGTAACGCTGCTGTGAAGCATCTTGGGACATTTTACTGTGTTAAAGGTGCTATATAAATGCAAGTTGTTGTTAAATCTCTACCAGTTGAAGGAAACCTCAATTTGGTTTCTATAGACCATGAGAGAATCAAACTATCAATAGTTGGCACTCACTTGGCAAGTCACTTTTGAAGGCCACAGCGATGGCTGTTATTCAAACGCAACACGATTCACAAAGGTGGATTGACATGTACTTTACTGAGACTGTGGTAAGCCATATTGTTAGGGCAGAATAAAAACTAATCTTCTTTGCATCTGGCCACACCATGCATGACCTAAGCATATTTGATGGCAATAGCTGGTGCTATTCCTCATCACGGTCATGGTGTACTCTACAGTGGAGTACTGCTCTCTGCTTTGGCTTATCAAGTACACATATCAAGTCCATTGACGTCCTGCTTTTATCGTCACCAACACCTTGGCTGCCTGTGTTTGCAAACATTGCACCACCACACCTATGCCATGAATATGCAATCTCCAGAGAATACAACTGCTGCACCAGCAAAGACATGCCAATCCAGGCCGACTTGAACAACCTACCACCAACCCATCTCAAATCTAGAAGGCCATTTTGGACCGTCGCCGAATTCCTTCAGCGATCTCCCCTCAGCCTTGATGACTGATGGCGAAATGCTTGGAAGAATTGAGATATACGGAATGGATTCCTTATAGAGGACCCCACAGTGCAACTTGGAGGATCAAATCTTCCTCGCAAACAATGGACAACTATCAACCGCCTCAGAACCGGTCATGGTAGATGCTGTAACCTTCTCCATAGGTGGAAGATGAAAGCTTCTCCATCATGTGACTGTGGAGCTCCTAATTAGATCATGGAGCACATCATTGAGTACTGCCCTCAGAGGAAATTCGCAGGCAGCTGTACAGCCAAAAGCTTTGGCCTGAATATCGAACTTAGATATTGATTTGCTTTGCTACTACCATACGAAAGAAGAAAGAAGGCAATTGTCATGTATCACTTTGCTGTATAACATTGCCCTGCAAAAATAAATGTATATATACATGACTTGACCAAATCGATCAAATTTTCTTTTAAATGTTGGGTTCCTGTGTATATTCCTTTGGAAGCTGTCAATTGAATCACTGAACTAATTTTTCTATCACCAACAAATCACAGGATAGATTCTGCTGTGGCGGGGCATCTAAACGTGACTGTCGCTAATTTGACTTGCCCCTGTACCCTTCAGCTCAAAAAATGTGTACCTACTGAGTTGCTGAAAGTGTGATCTGATAGTGGCATAGCGAGGGCAACAGGGCCTCTGGGACCTGAGTGAACAGAGTATCTCCGTAACCCATCAGATTGAAGGATTGAGAAATTAATCTCCCAAGGACTGAGAAGGAGGGTGAATTGAAGGAGGTGTATTCAATGCCAAATCAGATATAGAAAGAGGAATAAAGAGAGACTGGATTAAGAGAGAGTAAAAAGAGCCAGGAAGGAAAAGTAAAAAAATATTTTGTTTAAATGTAATATTTGACATTTTTTAAATCTCCTAAAATAACTCACAACCTGAAGGAGTGAAACGCCAGTCTTAATTTTCAATGCCAGCGAGGTTGATTTGCAATTATTTATGTGATAATTAACACTTATCACATCATTAAAAGTGTACTTACGCTTGTAATTACTAGCCGTAAAGATCTGTGGTGAGTTTAATATTAAGCGCCTTGGGCTGTCTTACTATGTTAAAGGCGCAATATAAATAAAAGTTGTTATTGTTGTTTAGTTCCTATTTACTGGGCCTTAGGCTAATCATTAGTAAGACAAAGGTCCTCCACCAGCCTGTCCTTGCCACACAGCACTGACCCCAGACATCAAGATCCACGGCGTGGCCCTGGACAACGTAGACCACTTCCCCTATCTCGGGAGCCTCCTATCAACAAGAGCAGGCATTGATGATGAGATCCAACACCGTCTCCAGTGTGCCAGTGCAGCCTTCGGCCGCCTGAGGAAAAAAATGTTTGAAGACCAGTCCCTCAAAACTGTCATCAAGCTCATGGTCTACAGGGCCGTAGTAATACCCGGTCTCCTGTATGGCTCAGAGACATGGACCGTGTACAGTAGTCACCTCAAGTCGCTGGAGAAATACCACTAGCGATGCCTCTGCAAGATCCTGCAAATCCTCTGGGAGGACAAACGCATAAACATTAGCGTCCTCATCCAGGCCAACATCCCCAGCATTGAAGCACTGATCACTTGATCAGCTCCGCTGGGCAGGCCACATAGTTCGCATGCCAGACATGAGACTCCCAACGCAAGTGCTCTACTCGGAACTCGTCCACGGCAAACAAGCCAAAGGCGGGCAGAGGAAACGTTACAAGGACACCCTCAAAGCCTCCCTGATAAAGTGCAACATCCCCACTGACACCTGGGAATCCCTGGCCATAGACCGCCCTAAGTGGAGGAAGTACATTTGGGAGGACGCTGAGCTCCTCGAGTATCATCGCCGAGAGCAAGTGCAGGCAGCGGAAGGAGCGTGCGGCAAACCAGTCCTATCCACCCTTTCCCTCAATAACTATCTGTCCCACCTGCGGCAGAGACTGTGGTTCTCGTATTGGACTGTTCAGCCATCTAAGAACTCATGCTAAGAGTGGAAGCGAGTCTTCCTCGAATCCGAGGGACTGCCTATGATGACTGCACAAATAGAGCAACCTCACACCGTTCAATGAATATCAATGGTGAGGCAGACAGTGAGATACTGTTTTCACGGAATTTGAAAATCCGCGCTTAACCGCGCACCTGCCCTGGCCTGAAATTTCTGTACCAATTACGCATAACTAACGGTGAGCGCCGTTGGCTTTTCACTATTGTGACAGCAAATACTGACCTAGAAATGAAAGGAAGCAAAGTTTACAACATAAATAAAAATGGGGAAAGAAACGAGCCTGCAAATTGCTGGAGATCGGATGCAAAAAAACAGAAAGTGCTGGAAATACACAGCCAGCCTATCAGCGTCTGTAAAAAGAAAAGATACGCTCGTGTTTTGGGTGCAATACTTTATCGGAATCTCTCAGTTTGCAGGTTTCATGAAAGGATGGCACACTCGGAACATCAGAAAATGTCATTTGATTTACACATTCTGTGCTGTGTGTTCTCAATATTTGCGGTTTTGAGGTTCTTCGCACGCTTGCACTAATAGTTCACACAGTGACATTTGCACGCATGTTCCTTTCAATTTTCCAGTGCTGATATGTTAGTGGAAGAGCCTATGGTCTGTTTTCTCTGTTGTTTTGCTTGCAGGAATACGGACCCGAATAGGTTACTTTGGTGGAACGGAGAATGTAATCCTCATCAAAAGTGAGACGTATTTTGAGATCTTACCGCTTGTCAGATATCGTAAGTGAGAAGAATCACACCTTGTTCTGTTGTTGCCAGAACTGGAAAAGCTGCGGCACTTCTGCTATCAAAAGATGAGGACCCGATATCGAAAGCGACTGGAAGGACGTATCTGTGGTGCTATGTGAGAAGGTGGTAGGGATATGCATCGACGGGATGTCAAACTCATTATTACAAAAACAGAGCAATGCACAGTGCTCTCGAGCAAGATATTATTAATTGAGTCCCTTTTTGTCAACACATTGCGCAAAAATACATAGAAAGAAAGACTTGCAATCATAAAGCGCCTTTCACGACCACCGGACATCTCAAAGCGCTTTACAGCTAATGAAGTACTTTTTGGAGAGTAGTCACTGTGGTAATGTGAGAAACGTGGTCGTCACTTTGCACAAAGCAAGCTCCCATAAACAGCAATGTGATAATGACCAAATAATCTTTATTTTGTTATGTTGAGTGAGGGATAAATATTGGCCAGGAAGCTGGGGAGAAGTCTTCTTCAAAATGAGACCATGGGATTCTTTTTTACATCCACCTGAGAGAGCAGACATGGCCTCAGTTTAACACTTCATCTGACAATGCAGCACTCCCAGCCTAGATTTACATTCTTCTAATCCTTGGAGTGGGACTTGAACTCACAACTTTCTGAACTCAGAAGCAAATGCGCTACGCACTGAGCCACCGCTGATACTGCATTTTTTCACCTTCTGTTCCCTGTGTTCTTCACTGACAGCATGTTGTGAACTCGAGAGCACACAGTATATGATTTCCCGATCATTTCATTAATCGGTCGGACAATTGCGTTGCACACACCTGTATTCACAGTGTGAGCTGACGGTGGCTGTGGCTCGCCCACTGGGAGCACAAACTCTGAAAAAGGCAGACTGCCGGGAAAATTAATTTATTAGCCTGTGTTGCCTCTTGTTACAATACTGGCGGACTCCAGATACTTTTACTTGTACCAATGCAAAGGATCACCTTCTCAGGCAAACACAAAAGAAAGACTTGGATTTATATAGCGCCTGTCCTGACTACCAGATGTCTCAATGCGCTTTACAGCCAATGAAGTACTTTTTGAGTATAGTTACTGTTGTAATGTAGGAAACTCAGCAGCCAGTTTTCACACAAGCAAGCTCCCACAAACAGCTAATTTGTTTGGTTTTGTTATGTTGCTTGAGGGATAGATATTGGCCAGGATACCAAGGATAACTCCCCTGCTCTTGTTTGAAATAGTGCCATGGGATCTTTTACGTCCAATTGAGAGGGCAGACAGGACCTCGGTTTAATGTTTTATCCAAAATTCAACACCGACAACAGTCCAACACTCCCTCAACACTGCACTGAGTGCCAGCCTAGATTTATGTGCTCATGTTCCTGGAGTGGAACTTGTAACCACAATGTTCAGGCTCAGCGGCGAGTGTGCTACCCACTGAGCCAAGGCTGACCACAATATGAACTTATAACAGCAACAACCCCTTGCATTTATACAAATGGGGAGAGTTTCCGCGTGGGGCGCAATTGGCAATCCTTGCGCAAATTGCGCAAATTTTCCGGATTGAACTTTTTGCTTAAGTTTCCATCGAAACTCATTTGTATATCACTGAATGCAAAATCTTCCATGCACTAGAGTGATCAGTCAGCATTTTAGAACATAATTGTATTTTTTTTATCTTGCGTTAAAAAAGTTTTCTTGATATATTTAAGAGTGGTGATCAATGCTCCTGTTAAGCTGTGTGGCCATGCGATGATACCAGAAATGCGAAGATATACCTATCAGGAAAGGATGAACAGGCTGGGTCTCTTTTCTCTTGAAAAAAAGAATGCTGAGGGGTGACCTAATAGAGGTCTTTGCAATTATGAAAGGTTTTGATTGAGTGGATACAGAAAGAATGTTTCCACTTGTGGGGAAGAACATAACTAGAGGCCATCAATATAAGATAGTCACCAAGAAATCCAATAGGGAATTCAGAAGAAACTTCTTTACCCAGAGAGTGGTGAGAATGTGGAACTCGCTACCACAGGGAGTGGTTGAAGTGAATAGTATAGATGCATTTAAGGGGAGGCTAGAGAAGCATATGAGTGAGAAAGGAAAAGAGGGTTTTGTTGATGGATTTAGATAAGGAATGATAGGAGGAGGCTCGAGTGGAGCATAAACACCGGCATGGACTGGTTTGGCCGAATGGCGTGTCTCTGTGCTGTTTATCCTATGTAATCCTATGTAATCTTATGCAGTGCTCTAGAGGTCCTGTGCAGACCATTCATTGCCTTGAGTGACAGAATAATTTTGCATTTGCAAAAAATTGAATGAGCCACGCACTCAGTTAAAGGGCACATTGGTGGTAACCTGGTACAGTTTTATTAATACCGCTGAAAATGGGTTTATCACAAAAAATAAGTTGTGTCTTCCATCTGTGAGTAACCTAATTTTAATCACTGAAAAATACTTAAAAAAACTACAGAATTAGTTTCATTGGTGTACAGTAGTCAGTTTCTTAGTAAATTAATTTTTTTTTAATTTAGAAACTTTCAAAATGTTCCTATTAGTGTCCTTGTGCCGAAAATAATGGTGAGTAATTTGACCTGGGGGCGGGGCCAGTTTTGCTGGCTTCCTGCGCGATGATTTTTAAACCAGCGCAAAAGATCGCGGAACCTCAATTTGCACCGGACGCAACTTCAGCTTGAAATTACGCGATCTTTAGCGAACTAACACAACCGAGAGAAAACTCTACCCCAGCACCTTTAATGTAGTGAAATGTCCCATGGTGCTTCACAAAATTTGACACTGAGTCACATAAGGAGATATTAAGACCAGTGAACAAAAGCTTGGTTGAAGATGTAGGGGTAGAAATTCCATTGCGCCCCGTTAGGGCCGGTAACTTTTGAGAAGTGAGAAAAGTATCGCCAGGCGATACTCCTTTTTTCGTCCCAGGAACTTCAGCTTTAGCACTCCAAGAGGGAAAAGGAGTGCTAAATCAAAGTGATTAAAAGATATGAAGACAGAGTTGGCTAAAGTGGACTGGGAAAATACATTAAAGAGTAAGACGGTTGTAGGCATCAGCTCCCCGAGGATTGTTGGACATTATCTGGACATTGTGTTTTAATATTTTCTCACCGCAGAAAAAAACTGGAAGCCTCTTTGTGGGAGGGGCTCAGGTACTTTTCCATGTTGTACTTGAAATCCACACCTGATGGGTAGGGGTGATCTGAGAAGACAATGGCCAGGATAAGGCAACCCTCCACAAGTAATGAGCAAATGGAGGGTCCATTGTTAAGCATGTGAACTCGTCAGAGTTAGATCTGATGAACTGATCAGTGATCAAGCTATTACCTGGATGAGATAACCCCGAGAGGCGGGAAACCAGAACAATATAAAGCCATTAAGCCCCAGACCGGTTGGAAGCGAAAACCCATCACTGGACTCAAAACAGGAAGCCTCGAAACAAGGAAAACTTTATTGGGCCAGAAAAGGCAAACAAACAGGTTACTCGAAACAAGGAAAAACTTTATTGGGTCAGAAAAGGCAAACAGTTTTTGGATATAAAACGGGCCGTGTGGCCACATCTCTCTCTCTCTCTTTACTCTCGCTTGCTTCGCCTCTACAAGAACGGAGCACTCCGTGTGGGATGGAGAGAAGAAACCAGTACAGAACCAGAAGAGACATGTTTTCACCAGGAGAAGCAGCGACTAAGCCAACGAATTGATGAGCATCATCCCTGCCCACACATATTTAAGATCACAGCCATTGTGTGAGGAGGTGTAGTGGGTTCTCCCAACCAAGCCTTTGTAAGGGTTATTAGTGGGAAGGTTTTGCTGCAAGGACCATAGGGGCTTACATTGTGGATCCGAGCAGATGGTTTAGACATTGGGTACTTCACGATAGGTGCAGTTTAGACACGCCAGGGTATTATATTATTGTATTGTAATACATCGTCACTGTGTTTACTTGTTTTGCTGTGTTGGGGTAGCTTTAATAAAAGCATTGCCGGTTGAGACCGAGGTATTTGTCAAAGACTCATTCATCTGTTCAGTACAGTAATCGCTCCCAGGTCTAGAACTATTGTAACGTGGGGGTGCGTCGAAAACACCTAAGGGAAACCACTTAGACGGTTGATAAGCAGTGGCAGACATTTAAGGAGATATTTCATAACTCTCAACAAAAGTATATTCCAGTGAGAAGGAAAGACTTTAAGAGAAGGGAGCACCATCCCTGGCAAACTAAGGAAGTAAAGGATGGTATCATATTAAAAACAATGTCATACAATGTTGCCAAAATTAGTGGGCGGCCAAAGAATTGGGAAATTTTTAAAAACCAGCAAAGGGCGACTAAAAAAATAATGAGAGAGAAGATGGATTATGAGAGTAAGCGAACAAGAAATATAAAAACAGATAGTAAAAGCTTCTACAGGTATATAAAAAGGATGAGAGTAGCTAAAGAAAACAATGGTCCCTTAGAGGATGAGGCGGGGGAATTAATAACGGTGAACAGGGAAATGGCAGAGACTTTAAATAAATATTTTGTATCGGACATCATGGTAGAAGGCAATAAAAACATTCCAATTATAGATAATCAAGAGGCTAGAGGAAGGGGGGACTTAAAACAATCACTATCACTAAAGAAGTAGTACTCGATAAAATAATGGGACTAACTTTGGACACGTCCTCTAGACCTGTTGGCCTGCATCCTAGGGTTTTAAAAGATGTGGCTGCAGAGATGGTGGATGCATTGGTTGCAATCTACCAGAATTCCCTGGATTCTGGAGAGATCCCAGCAGAATGGAAATAGGGGCAAATGTAATGCCCCTATTTAAAAAAGAGGGAGACCAGAAAGCAAGAAACTATAGACAAGTTAGCCCAACATCTGTCATTGGGAAAACGCTGAAGTCCATTATTAAGGAAGCAGCAACAGGCATTTGGAAAAGCATAATGCAGTCAAGCAGAGTCAGCATGGTTTTATGAAAGGGAAATCATGTTTGACAAATTTGCAGGATTTCTTTGAGGATGTAATGAGCAGGATAGATAAGGGGGAGCCAGTGGATGTGGTGTATTTGGATTTCCAGAAGGCATTCGATAAGTTGCCACATAAAAGGATACCACACAAGATACGAGCTCATGGCATTGGGGGTAATATATTAGCATAGATAGAGGATTGGCTAACTAACAGAAAACAGAGTCAGGATAAATGGGTAATTTTCCGGTTGGCAAACGGTAACTAGTGGGGTGCCACAGGAATCGTTGCTGGGGCCTCAACTAATTACAATCTATATTAATGGCTTGGATGAAGGGACCGAATGTAATGTAGCCAAGTTTGCTAATGATATAAAGATGGGTGGGAATGCAAATTGTGACGAGGACACAAAGAATCAGCAAAGGAATATAGAAAAGCTAAGTGAGTAGACAAACATTTGGCAGATGGAGTATAATGTGAGAAAGTGTGAGGTTACCCACTTTGGCCGGAAAAATAAAAAATAAAATTATTATTTAAATGGAGAGAGATTACAAAATGCTGCAGTACAGAGGGACCTGGGGGTCCTGTGCATGAAACACAAAAAGTTAGTATACAGGTACAGCAAGTAATTAGGAAGGCAAATGGAATGTTGGCCTTTATTGCAAGGGGGATGGAGTATAAAAGCAGGAAAGTTCTGCTACAACTGTACAGGGTATTGGTAAGATCACACCTAGAGTACTGCATACAGTTTTGGTCACCTTATTTAAGGAAGGATATACTTGGATTGGAGGCAGTTCAGAGAAGATTCACTAGGTTGATTCTGGGGATGAGGGGGTTGACTTATGAGGAAAGGTTAAGTAGATTGGGCCTCTACTCATTAGAATTCAGAAGAATGAGAGATGATCTTATTGAAACATATAAGATTGTGAGGGGGCTCGACAAGGTAGATGCAGAGAGGATGGTTCCACTCATGGGGGAATCCAGATCTAGAGCAATAGTTTAAGAATAAGGGTTCACCCATTAGAACTGAGATGAGGAGAAATTTCTTCTCAGAGAGTCGTAAATCTGTAGAATTCTCTGCTCAAAAGAGCTGTGGAGGCTGGGTCATTGAATATATTTAAGGTGGAGATAGACAGATTTTTGAACGATAAGGGAATGAAGGGTTATGAGGAGCGGGCAGCGAAGTGGAGTTGAGCCCAAGATCAGAGCAGCCATGATCTTATTAAGTGGCATAGCAGGCTCGAGGGGCCAATGGCCTACTCCTGCTCCTATTTCTTATGTGCTTATGTAAGCAATACCAGTTCTCTTAGAGCGCTAAAATGTGTGAGGGGGGCAGTAGCGGCAGAGTGCTGAAGAATTTTCAGTGCAGTGCTGCAGCATCAGAGGCTCCTTCCCTCACTTGAAGGGAAGGGCCAATGCTGGGTTGGAAGATTCTTCCATCTATTTTTGTGGGGCCACGGAAGCTGTGCGACTTGCATTACAGCCCCAAGCACTCTAAGTGTGTGGAGGGCTGAGGAGTTGCACAGGAATGCGTCGTCAAAAATCAGACTGGTGCGAAGAATAAAGTCTGCCCTACCTGACCACCACTGCCTTTAAATATCTCTCCCCAAGTGGCCATCCAAGGTGACAAAGCCTCCTGTTGCTGCCATTGCTGACACCCGGCGATGCTGCAGAAGGCGGGAATGAATATCACATTCGGGGCGGTAGCAAGCGCTGCACACCGCATGATGTCACAATCTATGGGGCACAATAGAACGAGGTGGTAAGTGTTAGCACCAGTGCAAAACCACCAGGGGAGTTCTTGCGCATCAGTGAATTAGCCACGCTCTGTCGGTAACCCTTTAGTGGCCCATTACCGCCAACAAAAGGCGCTAACGGGAGCTGCAAAGCAGGCACATTTCTCCCCCGTAGGCTTTAAGGAGTGTCTTGATGTAGGAAAGAAAGGTAGAGAGGTGGAGAGCTCTAGGAAAGGAATTCCAGACCTTATGGCCTAGGAAGCTGAAGACACAGCTGCCAATGGTAGAAAGATGAAAATCGGGGATGCATATGAAGTAAAGTGGAAGTGTGGGCTACAATGTGAATGGTACTGCTGAGGTTTTCACTGCAAATTCCCTGACCTCTCTAACTCACCAACGAATAACTCTCTGGTTCTTATGGTGTATATATAGATATAACACATCCTCTGTTTTCAATGGTATAATGATGCATTGATCCATTTTTTAAATTCATTCATGGGATGTGGGCATCGCTGGCAAGGCCAGCATTTATTGACCTTGAGAAGGTGGTGGTGAGCCACCGCTTTGAACCGCTGCAGTTCGTGTGGTGAAGTACTTCCACAGTGTTGTGAGGTAGGGAGCTCCAGGATTTTGACCCAGCGACGACGAAGGAACGGCAATACTTCCAGTCAGGGTGGTGTGTGACTTGGCCCTAATAGTGTTCCTATGTGCCTGCTGTCCTTGTCCTTTTAGGTGGTAGAGGTCACTAATTTGGAAAATGCTGTTGAAGAAGCCTTGGCGTGTTGCTGCAGTGCATCTTGTAGATGGTACACGTTGCGCTGGTCATGGAGGGAGTGAATATTTCGGGTGGTATATGGGTTTCGATCAGGCGGGCTGCTTTGTCTTGGATGGTGCCGAGCTTCTTGAGTGCTGTTGGAGCTGCACTCATCCAGGCAAGTGGAGAGTATTCCATCACACTCCTGATTTGTGCCTTGTAGATGGTGGAAAGGCTTTGGGGAGTCGGGAGGTGAGTCACTCGCCACAGAATACCCAGCCTCTGACCTGCTCTTGTAGCCACAGTAATTATGTGGCTGGTCGAGTTAGGTTTCTGATCAATGGTGACCCCCCAGGATGTTGATGGTGGGCAAATTCATTGATGGTAATGCCATTGAAAGTCAAATAGAGGTACTTAGACTTTCTCTTGTTGGAAATAGTCATTGCCTGGTCCTTGTGTGGCGCAAATGTTACTCGTCACATCAGCTCATGCCTGAATGTTATCCAGGTCTTGCTGCATGCAGGTATGGACTGTTTCATTAGTTGAAGAGTTGCAAATGGAGCTGAAACCTGTGCAATCATCATCGAACATCCCCACTTCTGACCTTATGATGGAGGGAAGATCATTGATGAACCAGCATTACTGAGTGATGCTCGATGACTAAAGATACTTAAGGGAAACCTGAATCAAACATTTTATTAATAATAATAACTTTTATTTATTTATATAGCACCTTCAGTAAAATGTCCCAAGGCGCTTCACAACAATGTTACAAGAGAACATCTCTGCAGGTCGGGGCTATAAAAAGAGCTGGAGCATACAGCTTCCAGCATGAGCTGACACAAATATGTGACGGCTTCGAGGTGGATGACTGGGTGATGTCATCAGGATCCAGATCGCTGTTTGAAGCGTGGGCAGGAACATCGTCAGGGCCCTGGTAAAGCAGAGGAGCGGGAAGGTCATGGCGGACTTGTGACGAGTGATTGGGGTGGAGGAGTGATGAGGGATTGTGGTTGAGATTTGGTGGGTGATCGTGACGGAGGTTCGACGAATGTTTGTTGCGGAGGTGCGGCGGGAGATCGTGGCGGAGGTGCAACAAATGAGGGTACGGGGCCCAGAAGAGCCGAGAGCCCAGGGGCAGCACGGACCTGCCCACACTGCGATATGTGTGCGCACTAGGTCCGCGCAGCAGAGCAGGTCTCCAGTCGTCCTGGTTAAGCCTTGTCACTGGATAAAGGCCTAGCTCTGTCAAGCCCATGTGGTGGCTGATGTGCAACGGTCACCACACGTTAAAAAAATCCACGCACAGGCATCTTCCACTCCCTCAGTTGGAGTTCTGGACTGAAACATCTGGTCCTTCATTGAAACATCTGTGAACTCATGTGGAAGCAAATCATCCTCGTTTGAGGGACCGTCGATGATGGCACCCTGTATATGTCAGGCTGAAAAGTGTGGACAAGGTTTATTAAAAAAATAAAGCTGGAACAAGAAAAATCCAAACAACAATAGCCGGATAAGTCAGTGCTTTGTAAAATCTGTAACACAATAAAACATCTCACTCTTGCTGTTCTCTGTAGTATTACACTTTAGCATTGGACCTGCATATGATGCAATGTCATCTCTCAATCAGAAGGTTGTCGGTTCAAGACCCACTCTGGAAACTTGAGCACAAAATGTAGGCTGACACTCCCAGTGTCAGTACTGAGGGAGCGCTGCACTGTTGAAGGTGCCATCTATTGGATGAGTAGTAAAACCAAAGCCCTGTCTATTCTCTCACGTGGATGTAAAAGATCAGTATTTTGAAGAAGAACAGAGGAGTTTGCCCTTGTCCTGGCCAATATTGTCTCCCCTGTCCCTCAACTAACATCATTAAAACAGATTATGTGTTCATTAATTTCATTGCTGTTTGTGGGACCTTGTATGCAAATTGGCTGCCGCGTTTCCTACATTACAACAGTACTTCATTTACTGTGAAGCACTTTGAGATGCCCTGAGGTCATGAAAAGTGCTATATAAATGTAAGTCTTTCTTTGCTTCATACATTTGAACTTGAATACTCACAGAGAGTTCCACTCACCCAGCTCATTCGATGCTAAGTGAGCAGAGATTCATGTGAGAAACTTTGATGCGAAGCAACAGTTATACCTCATCTTTGTTGTAAAGTCCAAACTGAAGCAAATGCAAGCCAAAAGGATATCTTTCATAATTAAATAAAGCTCAGATTCCCGAATAGGTTTCAAAGGCACACTCTCTGATAATCTACCAGCCACACAATCCACATCGCTTTAGGGTATAATAAGATGTTACTGCCTGAAAGGGTGGTAGAGGCAGAAACGCTCATCACATTTAAAAAGAACTTGGATATGCACTTGAAGTGCCGTAACCTACAAGGCTACGGACTAAGAGCTGGAAAATGGGATTAGGTTGGATAGCTCTTTGCCAGCCGGCGCAGACACAATGGGCGAATGGCCTCCTTCTGTGCTGTAAACCTCTATGATTCTATGACTGTGAGAACCTGGTCACAGGCTCCTTGACAGAGATAAACAAATGATGGCCTGGTCAACAATGCTGGAAGGACTTGGCAACTGATTACCAAAAGATACATGTCTGGCCATAATCAACTATATGATCCAGCTGGCTTCATTGTGTATTTTCACTTCCCTTTGCAGAGATACAAGGAAGACAGAGGTTGTTCAGCATTGTTCTGGACACCACACCATATTGGCCTTGGAGGGTGTGCAGCGTAGGTTTACCAGAATGACACCGGGAGTCCAAGAGTTAACTTATGAGGAGTGATTACACAAATTAAGGTTGTATTCCCTAGAATTTGATTTGATCGAAGTTTTCAAGATATTAAGGGGAACAGATAGGGTAGACAGAGAGAAACTATTTCCACTGGTTAGGGAGGCTAGGACTGGGGGACATAGTCTAAAAATTAGAGCCAGAACTTTCAGGAGTGAAATTAAGAAACAGTTCTACACACAATGGGCCCAATTTTCCTCCTCCACTTAAAACAGTGCACCTCCGTGAGGTGCGTCGACTTTGTAGGATAAAAACCGCGCTGAAAACTAACCTTGTAATTCTCACCGCTCCTGGAACGTTGCAGGCCCGTGGCTTTGCGCAGCAAAAGCTGTGGGGGACGGAGCTAGTGCAGTGCTGGATCAACACAGCCGGCAGGGGGCGGGGCTAGGTCCCAGCGTGTTTTTGATTGCCGGCAGCGTTGCGCATACGCGTTGGAGTGTACGCACATGCGCAATGGATCAGCAACATTGGCAATCGCCCATTTAAAGGTAAAGCACGTTCAGTGGGTCAGCAACATTGGCAATTGGCCATATTTCAAGGTAAAGCAAGCTCAGTGATGTTTGGGTGCCTGAAGGAGTGGAAAGAGAAGCTGCATAGGTCCATGCAAGGTAAGGACTGTGTGTTTTGAAAAATCACTGAGTGTAAATTCAATACAGCAATGCAACATCGTGCACCAAGAACGAAGAATTTTTTGCATGAAGAAGTGGAGATACTAGTTAATGTCACTGAGAACAGATGGCAGGAGCTGGATACCAGCAACAGATGTCACACAAAAGTGCTACCCAAAGAAATGAAGAAACGCTTGAACCTAGTTGCCGAAGATTACTGCGCAATGGTGAATACCACAAGATCCGGAGGCCAGTGTTAAAAGAAATGGCAGGACTTTGATCAAGTAGTTAGTGTAAGTAATATTTTCATTTTTCAATGGAATTGCATTTGTAAATGTGACCATCTGTATATATCCCACCCAGCAGACAGACACCCTCTCTAAAAAGTTATATTTTCATCTTTGCAGAAGAAATTGTCCCACAACAAAAGGGAAAGAACTCGAACAGGAGGAGGACCGCCAAATCTGCACCAACTGACACCCTTGGAACTGAGAGTCGCTGCTTTGATGATTCGGCACCTGGAGAAAAACAATCAGTACAGCACAAGCTGGGCCCACACGCGAGGGATAGGGTAAGTCCTGAAAATGCATCGTGGCCCTTCAAATCAACCTGCTGCCTGGCCTGCTATGTGTGAGACTACTCATGTCACCCATCCTGCCCCCTCCTGTGCTGCAAGCCATTTGACTGTTTTGTTATATTTTGCAGAACATGATGCCAATCCTGAAGATCCTGAAGATCCAGAAGAAGATTCAGATGCATGCGATCCAGACCAAAGCGGGGAGGGGGGAGGAGGGGGGCATGGATGGAGGGGGACATGGATATGTGTTCAGGGGAGAATGTTGATTGTAATATGGATCAGTCCATAATGCAGGGTCTCAGTCTGCCAGACACTTCCATGAGTTATGGTCCAACATTCCATGGTTTCATCCCCTCCCCATCCTTGCATAGTGCTTTAAGTTCTGATGCGACATTCCATGGTTTCACAGGTTCCGAGGTTGCGGGTCCCAGTGGTGGTGGTGGAATGCAGCTTGGAACACCCAGAGCCCCACTGTCGGAGGAAGCGGGTCCCAGTGGTGGTGGAACGCAGCTTGGAACACCCAGGGCCCCACCGTCCCACCCTGCATCTCGCACTGGAGGGGTGCCGCGAGGCAGACCCAAGACGAGGGGAAGGAGAATCCGACCAGGCTCTCCTGAGCTGCAGGAGCGTGTAACAGATGTGCTTGAAGTTATGGCATTGGGTGTGGAGACCAATGCCTTTACCCGAGCACCCATGGGCACCGTTAGTGGGGTGGGTGATGAGTTAACGGCACTGTCGGGAGAAATAGCAGTAATGACATGGGAACTGAACGCGGGATTGTCAGAGGCAGCGCAAATGATGGCACAGGCCATCAGGGAGTTAGCTACTGCAATAAGGGCACACAGCCCAGCCAATCAAATGCCACTCCCACTGCAATCCCCGCATCAGCCTCTGTCGAGACCCAAGCCAGGACCCAACCCCTCCACCCCCATGAGGATGTGCACATTCACCGAGATGCAGATGAGAGATGGGTGCAGCCTTTCTTTCTGGACTGTATTAGGGATGGTTTTCTCGACCAATATGTCGAGGAACGAACTGGAGAGCTGGCCATCCTAGACTGGGTGATGTGTAATGAGAAGGAACTAATTAGCAATCTTGTTGTGCGAGGCCCCTTGAGGAAGAGCGACCATAATATGGTAGAATTCTTTATTAAGATGGAGAGTGACACAGTTAATTCGGAAACTAGGGTCCTGAACTTAAGGAAAGGGAATTTCGACGGTATGAGGCGTGAATTGGCTAGAATAGACTGGCCAAGGATACTTACAGGGTTGACGGTGGATAAGCAATGGCAAACATTTAAAGATCACATGGATGAACTTCAGCAATTGTACATCCCTGTGTGGAGTAAAAATAAAACGGGGAAGGTGGCTCAACCGTGGCTAACAAGAGAAATTAAGGATAGTGTTAAAACCAAGGAAGAGGCATATGAATTGGCTAGAAAAAGTAACAAACCTGAGGACTGGGAGAAATTTAGAATTCAACAGAGGAGAACTAAGAGTTTAATTCAGAGGGGGAAAATAGAGTACGAGAGGAAGCTTGCAGGGAACATAAAAACTGACTGCAAAAGCTTCTATAAATATGTGACGAGAAAAAGATTAGTGAAGACAAATGTAGGTCCCTTGCAGTCGGATTCAGGTGAATTTATAATGGGGAACAAAGAAATGGCAGACCAATTGAACAAATACTTTGGTTCTGTCTTCACGAAGGAAGACAAGAATAACCTTTTGAATGTACTAGGGGACAGTGGGTCTAGTGAGAAGCAGGAACTGAGGGATATCCTTATTAGACGGGAAATTGTGTTAGGGAAATTGATGGGATTGAAGGTTGATAAATCCCTGGGGCCTGATAGTCTGCATCCCAGAGTACTTAAGGAAGTGGCCCAAGAAATAGTGGATGCATTGGTGATCATTTTCCAACAGTCTATCGACTCTGGATCAGTTCCTATGGACTGGAGGGTAGCTAATGTAACACCACTTTTTAAAAAAGGAGGGAGCGAGAAAATGGGTAATTATACACTGGTTAGCCTGACATCAGTAGTGGGGAAAATGTTGGAATCAATCATTAAGGATCAAATAGCAGGGCATTTGGAAAGCAGTGACAGGATCGGTCCAAGTCAGCATGGATTTATGAAAGGGAAATCATGCTTGACGAATCTTCTGGAATTTTTTGAGGATGTACCTAGCAGAGTGGACAAAGGTGAACCAGTGGATGTGGTGTATTTGGACTTTCAAAAGGCTTTTGACAAGGTCCCACACAAGAGATTGGTGTGCAAAGTCAAAGCGCATGGTATTGGGGGTAATGTACTGATGTGGACAGAGAACTGGTTGGCAGACAGGAAGCAGAGAGTCAGGATAAACGGGTCCTTTTCAGAATGGCAGGCAGTGACTAGTGGAGTGCCGCAGGGCTCAGTGCTGGGATTCCAGCTCTTTACAATATACATTAATGATTTGGATGAAGGAATTGAGTGTAATGTCTCCAAGTTTGCAAATGACACTAAACTGGATGGCGGTGTGAGCTGTGAGGGGGACGCTAAGAGGCTGCAGGGTGACTTGGACAGGCTAGGTGAGTGGGCAAATGCATGGCAGATGCAGTATAATGTGAATAAATGTGAGGTTATCCATTTTGGGGGCAAATACATGAATGCAGAATATTATCTGAATGGCGACAGATTAGGAAAAGGGGAGGTGCAACGAGACCTGCGTGTCATGGTTCATCAGTCATTGAAGGTTGACATGCAGGTACAACAGGTAGTCAAGAAGGCAAATGGTATGTTGGCCTTCATAGCTAGGGGATTTGAGTAGAGGAGCAGGGAGGTCTTACTGCCTTAGTGAGGCCTCACCTGGAATATTGTGTTCAGTTTTGGTCTCCTAATCTGAGGAAAGACGTTCTTGCTATTGTGGGAGTGCAGCGAAGGTTCACCAGACTAATTCCAGGGATGGCTGGACTGACGTATGAGGAGAGACTGGATCAACTGGGCCTTTATTCACTGGAGTTTAGAAGGATGAGAGGGGATCTCATAGAAACGTATAAGATTCTGACGGGGCTGGACAGGTTAGATGCGGGAAGAATGTTCCCGATGTTGGGGAAGTCCAGAACCAGGGGACATAGTCTTCGGATAAGGGGTAGGCCATTTAGGACTGAGATGAGGAGAAACTTCTTCACTCAGAGAGTTGTTATCCTGTGGAATTCCCTGCCGCAGAGAGTTGTTGATGCCAGTTCATTGGATATATTCAAGAGGGAGTAAGATATGGCCCTTACGGCTAAGGGAATCAAGGGGTATGGAGAGAAAGCAGGAAAGGGCTACTGAGGGAATGATCAGCCATGATCTTATTGAATTGTGGTGCAGGCTCGAAGGGCCGAATGGCCTACTCCTGCACCTATTTTCTATGTTTCTATGTTTCTTTGCTGCTGTTGTTGTTGTTGATGTTGATTTTACTGTTGTAATTGTTTTCAATTTTAAATTGTTTGGTAAGTTTTGTAACTTTATAACTTTATAAGTGATCTTAGACTTTTTAAGTGATCTTAGAGTGTAAATTATCTCAGATTTTATAAGTTGTTTAAATTTACAACTAACAAGTGATCTAAAAGTTTTTACGTAATCTTACAGTGTAACTTTTTTTAAATTGAAATTATTTACTAAGTTTTGCAAATTTACAAGTTTATAAGTGATCTTAAAGAGTCATAATAAAGTAAAGTTTGATACAAGAATTATTTTATTGCACTAAAGTGAAGTACATTGCAAACTTTTCAATAAAACATATTTTACATTTAAACTGAATCATGTTCCATTCGCACCACACAACATTTAGGAACAACTGCAAAAAATAAACATCCCTCCCCCCTTCAGTATTGCGTGCATCCCACCCCTAGCCCTGACCGAGGGGCTTGCCGGTGTGGCGTATCGTGCCTTGGAGATCTTTCCTGCTGCTTGTTGCGAGGGGTTGGGTGATCGGGGGGGCCGGGGGGTGGAGAGTGGTGTTGGGGGTGGGGTAATGAGGAGGGGCACAGGGAGCGATGGGTTGCGTGGGGGGCGGTTGGAAGAGAGTATTGTTTCGGGGGGGGGGGGGGAGTGGTTCGGCACTGGAGAATGCAGCGAGGAGAATAGGGTGTTCACAGGTGCAAATATTTCTCGACCCCGCACCCTTGACCCCCCCCCCTGACCCCTGACCCCATACTGCCATAACAAGTCAGATGAAAGGAATGTGTAAAGTATAAGGAGGGGGCTGTGAGCTGAGTAGTTGTGTGACTGACCGAGTCTGATCTCAGAATGCAGGAGCTGAGGATATAACAACCGGGTCACGTTGGGTGGGGTGACCCGGGGCAACCGTCCGTGGCACCCTGAGCTGCGAGGGTTAACTCCCGACAGATGAGAGTGTGTATACACAGGGCTCTATCCCAGCTGGGCTCGGGGTCCGGAGGCAGCAATGGAAGTGATGCGGCAGTGGTTAGGATTTGGCGAGGTTAGTGCAATAGGTGTCCGTGGCCTGAGGAAGCCAGCGACTGATTGGATTAGAGCATGTGAGATTCACAGACACAGGCCTGGGTCAGGGGGCCTCGGAGATGAGGCGGCTGTACAGATCATGGAGCTGATCTTGGAGCAGCACAATACAGTGAACCTGCCCCTCACCGGCAGCGCAGGGCACCGTTACTTTGCCCACACACACCACGTCGGCCCTCTGCTCCTCCTTGGCCCTCGTAAAGGCTGGAGACGGGAATATGGAAAAATGAACAGCCAGCAACAGTTTTTAAAGGGTAGACGCTATGTCTAAGCCACACTTCAGATGATGGTATTCAGTGCCTCAAAATTAAGCAGCACTGAGTTACACAAGTGGCCTTGATCCTGTGCACTTTTTTCTCGACTTGAGTTGAGAACTCCTCTGGAGGCAGGTGTGATTGAACTGTAATGTATTGCATTTGCTGTAGTGCTATTGGACAAGCAGTAGATTATCAGATCATATACATCTGTGGCCCAGTGACAAAGTGGTCCTAGGAGAGAGTATTTTTAATGTTTACTTCTGATGTTCTTGTGTGTAATTATCAATGCTTCTATAACTGTAAACTGTAACCAGCATCTCCTGGTTCATAGACATTTAAAAACAATGTAAATTTCAACTGTCTTATCATTCCAATATAAATTCTTGAACTGGTTTTCATTTTTTTTTTCATTTGGTTCTGTTACGAAGACCATCAGAACTTTTTATGTTCTATTCATTCAAGTTCTACACGATTAGTTTCCAAGCATCTCGAATGTACTTTTCCTGAAAGATTTTACAGGATGATTTTCCAGTTGCCATGGCTGGTGGAACAGGTAATTGGGCAGAGATCCCTCACTGGAACACCAATGAGTTCTGCACAAAAAATACAGGCACTTCATTTTAATATTAAACTCAACATTAACAAGGTAACCATCATTATAGAAGGAATTGCCTCAAGGGAGACCAGCTTACTCGGAGCACATATGAAAGTGGACTCTAAAATTAGATTCATGAAATCTGAATGTTTAATTTTGGGAGCTTTTTTTTTATCCCTTGGAGCAAGATCTCATCATTGCTAAAAAATCAAAATTATTGATATGGGGATTTACTCTGTTTGTGTTACTTGGAGAAAGATGAGGATCAAAATAGGGGTGTGAAATAGGTTCAATTGCACCAACACAGACTGCCCGTAAAGTAGACTATCCCACAAGTAAAGGGAGAATGACTAGAGCAACCAAAGTGTCACCACGTGGGGAAAGAAAGCCGGGCCTGCATCACCGGTTCAGTCCCTGCGGAGCTCACGGTGGCCGTTCGCCGAGGTCCCGAAGACAAGCCGCCAGGCAACACGTGAGCCCGCAGAAGCTACCTTTAATTCGACTGCAGTGTAATGTTGCAAGACGGTGGCAAGCCCATTGCTGGTCCGGACGAGCAGTGGGCGAAAACAGCGGGAGGAATGGAGAGAGAGAGCGGCTCACCGTGGACAGGCACACAGACTGGACGAGACAGAAGTCGAAAGAAGGGCCGCAGGCCAAGATCACGCAGGGCCAACAAGCAGCGGGGGCGTACGGTGTGGAGCGGCAGTAGGCAGCAGAAAGACGAGGGCAAGGCTTTTGTTTTATCAAGCCAGGACAACTCTATCTCTCTCTGCCCGTCATCCAACTGCAGACCAGCTGAACGAAAAGACCAAGCATGCCAGGGCCGTCCCTGTCTCAAGCCGATCGAAACGTCTTCTCTGTGCAACCATTTTCTGGTGACCGTCAGCTCTAACACGACTCTCGTCTGCTGACCCACCTTGCTCATTTTGGTCTGGAGAGACTGCATTGGGGGGAGAGCTGTCAACTCGGCCCGCATCGGGGCAGTCTTTAGAGTCAGAGAGCCTTGATGTGCTGCTGCCGTAATGAGCCTGCCGCCCCGAGCCTGGCCGAAGGGCTAGCCGGTGCGTGTTGCAGTCGGCAAGGTAGGACTTTTTATTTTTTACTGATTTATTTATTTTTCATTTACTATTGATGATATTGTAAAGGTGTTGTGCTGAAAATGATGTGATGTCGTGCTGATGTTGTGGAGGTGTTTAGTGCTTCAGAATCCTCTCACTTCCCTCCCCCCCCTATCTCTGGCTACCTGCGCTGATTTCTTAATTCACCGCAAGGTTTTTCTGAGCGGACACAAGTGGCCTCATACGCTGGCCTAAGTTAGATTGGAGTAACTTTTAGCTGGATAAACTTGCTTAAATGGCCAAAACAGGCGTAAGTGGCTGGTAACGCCCCCTTCTGAAAAAAAAAACTAAACTCAAAAAAAAACTAACTGACTCACTTGCACTGGAGCAAAATAAATGGGGAGAATTGCGATTTTTAAGTTACTCCAAAAAAATCTAGTTGCTCCAAAAAAATCGGAGCAACTCCTGGGGAAATTTGGGCCCAAAGGGTGGTAGAAATTTGGAACTCTCTTCTGCAAAGGGCATTGATGCGAGATCAATTGTTAATTTTAAATCGGAGATTGTTAGATTTTATGTTCACCAAAGGTATTAAAGGATATGGGGCAAAGGTGGGTATATGGAGTTAGGTTGCAGATCAGCAATGATCTCATTGAATGGTGGAACAGGCTCAGGACGCACAATGGCCTATTCCTGTTTCTACGTTCATATGCAGTAACCAATTTCGAGTGCCCACAACAAACTCCCCAACAAATATATCGGCGTGAAAATACACTGGACTGTCTATACCTAGAGAAGGCAATTCTGCCCAACAATCCTCTTCAGTGCTGACCCTGCCATTAGTCACATGATCAGCTTATTTACCTAATCACTGGCATTTATTGAGCACAACTCCCATGTAACATGGGAGCAATGTGTTGTGGGGCTGGGGGAACTAGTAATTACAGGTATAGGCCATTTAAAAAGCGTGAAATATCTATATTCCATAGCATTTACAGCACAGAAACAGGCCATTCGGCTGAACTGGTCTGCATTGCCAGTGATTGTCCACCACACGAGCCTCCTCCCACCTTAGTTCATCTTACCCAATCAGCATATGTATCATGTGTCAGCCAGTGGCTCAGTGGGTAGCCTCCTTAGCTCTGAGTCAGAAGGTTGTGGGTTCAAGGGCCCACTCCAGAAACTTGAGCACAAAATCTAGGCTGACACTCCAGTGCAGTGCTGAGAGAGTGCTGCACTGTCTTTCGGATGAGTTGTTAAACTGAGGCCCTGTCTGCCCTCTCCGGTGGATGTAAAAGATACCACGGCACTATTGTGAAGAAGAGCAGTGGAGTTATCCCCGGTGCCCTGACCAATATTTATCCCTCAATCAACATCACTAAAACAGATTATCTGGTCATTATCACATTGCTCTTTGTGGGAACTTGCTGTGCACAAATTGCTGCCATGTTTCCCACATTACAGCAGAAGCTACATTCCAAAAAAAACTTAATTGACTGTAAAGTGTTTTGGGACGTCCAGTGGTCGTGAAAGGTGCTCCATAAAATGCAAGTCTTTCTTTTTATTCCTTTTTCCCTCATGCACTTCTCTAACTTCCCTTTAAATGCATCAATGTAATTCGCCACAACTACTGCTGTGGTATCGAGTTCCACATTGTCGCCACTCTCTGAACAAAGAACTTTCTCCTGAGTTCCTTATTGGATTTATTAGTGACGAGTGTGGGAGAAGGCTATGGAAGATCTGCAGCCACTTTCATCCGAGGAAGACAGGGTCGCTGCTTTGATGGGTCCTGCCTGGAGAAAAGCATCCACCATTGCACAAGCTGGACCCACACTCGAGGGAGACAGTAAGTCCTGCAAATTCCACAGTCTGGCTTTGTTAAATGTTAAGTACTGCGCAGGCTAGCCATGCTTCGGTTCATGGGGATGTCTCCGTCAGCTACGTTTCGGTTGATGCAATGTGCTATCATTCATCGTGGTCCTTCAAATCAGCCAGCTGCCTGCGTTGTGTGAGCCGACTCATGCCACCCTGCTCCTTCTCTGCTGCTAACCATTTGTTCTGTTATAATTTGCAGAACTTGAGAGGCCAACTCTGATGAGGCTGAAGCGATGCAGAAAAAGATGCCAACACGAAAGAGCCTGAGGAGAAAAACATCTTCCAATCTGACCTTCCAGAGCAAGAGCATGGGGTTGAGTGAGAGGGGGAGGGGGAGGATGAAGCCCTCACTGTCGTACTCACTCTGGAGGAGGTGTTGGTGACGCCCATTGAGGCGCCAGCCCCTTTCCTGAGTGGTTCGAGTGTTGGAACATTTCATTGTTTCACACAGTCAAAGGCTGCAGGTCCCAGTGTGATGCAGCGAGCCACACCCAGGGTGAGGAAGGGAAGGAGAGCTTGACAACACTCTCCTGAGGTGCAGGGTGTAACAGATGTGGTTCAGATGATGGCAATGAGTGGGGAGAGCATTGACCTTACGCGATCACTCCTGGACACCATCGGTGGGGTGGGTGATGAGGTATTGGGACTGTCGGGAGAAGTAACAATGGGAACACTGTTCGCGCACATGATGGAGGGAATGTCGCAGGTAGCTGATACACTGTTGGTGAACATGAGGGCGGGAATGTCGCAGGTAGTTGAGACGCTGTCCGGGCACATGAGGGAGGGAATGTCAGAGGTAGCTGATGCACTGTCGGTGACATTAGGGAGGGAATGTCACAAGTAGTTGAGACGCTGTCCAGACACATGAGGGAGGGAATGTCAGAGGTAGCTGCCACAATAAGGGAACCCACCCAGACCCGCAGCCATTGACGGAATCAGCTGACACTCCCACTCCAACCCAAGACGAACCTCTGAAGAGGCCCAAGCCGGGCCTTCCATCATCATCATCATAGGCGGTCCCTCATATTGAGGATAACTTGCTTCCATGCCATAAAGGGATGAGTTCACAGGTCTTTCAATGAAGGACCTAATATTCCAGGTCCCAAACTGCATACTGAAGGGTGGAAGATGCCTGTGCATGGATTTCTTTTAACATGTGGTGGCCGTGGCACACGAGCCACTACACGGGCTTGACAGAGCTAGGTCTTGGTCCAATGGCAAGGATTAACCAAGACGACTGGAGACCAGTTCTGCTGCAAGGACCTAGTGCGCACACATATTGCAGTGTGGGCTGCCCATGCTGCCACTGGGCCCTCGCCTCTTCTGGACCTTGAAGTAGTATGCCTCTGCACGCCGCACCTTTGAAGGCCCTGACCTGCTGATGGTCCTTGCAGGTCGGGCCACCGCACCGAATGCCGGGTCACACCTTTGCACGCCGCCACAAAAATGTTCACCCTGACAATGTTCACCCTGACAATGTTCATTCTGACAATGCTCACTCTGACAATGTTCACCCTGACAATGTTCACCCTGACAATGTTCATTCTGACAATGCTCACTCTGACAATGTTCACCCTGACAATGTTCACCCTGACAATGTTCATTCTGACAATGCTCACTCTGACAATGTTCACCCTGACAATGTTCACTCTGACAATGTTCACCCTGACAATGTTCACCCTGACAATGTTCACATTACCGCCTGCCCATGCCCCCCATTAAGAAGTGCGCATTACCGAGATACTCGAAAGAATAAGCTTGGTACCAACCCGAGAAACGCTGTGCCACTGCCTGCAGGCAGGGGTGAAGTCACCAAGCCCCAGCGCAGCGGGCGGTCTGAGAATAAGGTGGAGGAGAGATGGATGCAGCCTTTGCTTGCTGCTGCTATTGTTGTTGCTGTTGTTGTTATTATTATTGTTGTTGCTGTTGTAACTGTTTTCAAATTAAAAGTTTTTTGTAAGTGATGTAAATTTGCAAGTTTAAAAATTTGTAAGTGATCTGAAAGTTTGCAAGTGATCTTAACTGAATACTTTAAAGTTTGAGTCAAGAATATTTTTTTTAAGTTATGTGTTAAACTTTTGAATAAAATATATTTTAAATTATAACTGAATCATTTACATTATTTATTCCATTATTAACACAACTTTTTGAACTAAAGAATAATCATTTACATTATTTGTTCCATTGAAACAACACATTACAGAACAGGTCCAAACTGTAAACATGTTCCATTTGGAATAGTTGCCGCTGAGCCTTCAGGCAGCAAAGCGTTCACGGATGAACTGCTGGCGCAAGGCTCGAGCAATCATTAAAGGGGCATGACGGCCCATCCTCCTCCTCGTCATCTGCATCTTCCTCCTCATCATCAGCCACTCTCATCTCAGGTGGGTCTTCTCCTACCAGCTGCTACTGCCTCATGATGGATAAGTTGTGCAGCATGCAGCAGACATCAGTGAACTGACCGACAATCTCAGGGAAATATTGCAAGTAGCCTTCAGAATGGTCCATGCATTGGAAAGGCTGCTTCAAGATGCCAATGGTCCTCTCTATTATGCTGTGCGACATGTTGTATTCCCTGTCAGCTTCCATCCGGATTACGCATCGGGGCGTCATGAGCATAGTGGCGAGGTCGTACCCTTTGTCCCCCAGCAACCAGCTCTGCCCTTCTGGCTGCTACTGAAACATGGCAGATATAACACTGTCGCGTAGAATGAAAGCATCATGGGTGCTTCCAGGGTATCTCGCATCAACTGCCATGATGCGATGCATGTCATCACAGACGAGCTGCACATTCACGGAGTGGAAGCCTTTTCTGTTCCTGTACATCTTGGAATCCTCCAAAGGTACTCGCAAGGCGATGTGGGTACAATCAACGCAGCTCTGTACCTTTGGGAAGCCAGCAATCCTGGAGAAGCCCACAGCCCTGTCACGCATTGCCTGGGCGGTCATGGGGAAATTTATGTAATCATTCCTCCAGGCATATAGTGCAGCAGTCACCTGCCGAATGCAGATATGTGTTGCATGTTGAGAAATGGCTCACACATCCCTAGTTGTGGCTTTGAATGACCCAGATGCATAAAATGAAAGTGCAACTGTAAGCTTTACTTCAACTGACAAAGCAGTTCTCCTGACGCTTCTAGGGTGCAGGTCTGCTTTTATTAACTCACAGATCTTGGTTGAAACTTCTTTGCGGAAATACAGCCTTCTCACATAATCTGCATTAATCAGGTGCAGGTATGAAAGCCTGTCTCAATATACCCGATGTGGGTAAGACTTCCTGCCCATCATCCTATGTGTTCTGAGGTTCCTCAGGTGATGATGCTGAATCAATCTTCTCCGCAGCACCATCACGCAGAAGGCTTGCACATGGTATGGCATTGTCAATATTGCCCCCATAATTTAATTGTAGCTTTGCAATAATTCAAAACAGCAGGACAAAGCACTCACACCTTCTTTCCTCTCTCTCTCCAAGGTGCATGCCCTGGTATGGACCACACCCTGGTCTGCATATGTGCAATAATGTTGCTTAGAATAGGAAGCTAGGCATTCAATGAAGACATTTGGGGCAGAACCGCTCCATCGCCCGGACACAGGGGCTTGGCTTTCACCGCCCCCTCCCCCCGGGCTTCTTCAGAAGCTGCTGTATAGCCTAAGGGTTCTTATCCCTTATATAAGTGGCTAGCAGTTCAGTTCGGCTTCCACCCCACCCCCCTCGGGCTACTTTTGAAGCCAAGCCCCGAGCCCCTGTATCCGGGCGAGGGAGCAATTCTGCCGGCCGACACTCCAACCCTCGAGCCCAGTGAGGAGATGTTCGGTGATCGGGAGGTACTTTGAAAAAAATTAAAAATTAAAGAATTGCATTAGACTTCCAATTTCTCCCTTTTGACTTTGAAACAATTAAGATTTATGATGCATTTTCTTTGCCTTCTTGACTCCCTCCAAAACTTTGGCTAAAAGCAATGGCGCCTTTCTGCACCGATGTTGTAATGTGCGCTGATTTTTTTTAAGTGCCCAGAAGGTTTTTTGGGAGTGATCACATACACCATCCTAGGAAAAATTTAATTTGGCCAAACTTGCTTAAATGTGAGAAACTGGCGCAGACATCATGTCGCAAAAAAAAGGTAAGCTAAAAAATCCCACCCAACTGAATTACACTGGCACAGAAACTTTGGGGAAAATTGGAGATTTTTATTTACTCCAATAAAAATGGCACACGCCAAAAAAAACAGCACAGATAATTGGGGAAAATTGAGTCTGATTATCCCAAGTTCCAGACTCTCTAGCCAAGGGAAACAACCACTCAGCATCTACCCTGTCAAGTCCTCTAAGAATTTTACACATTTCAATGAGATGACTTCTCATTCTTCTACACTCCAGAGAACATAGGCCCATTCTACACAATCTCTCCTCATAGGGCAACTACTCATCCCAGGAATCAATCTAATGAACCGTTGTTGCACCCGCTCTAAGGCAAGTATATCCTTCCTTAGGTAAGGAGTCCAAAACTGCACACAGTACTCCAGGTGTGCTGTCACCAAAGCTCTACATAATTGAAGCAAGACGTACTCGTATACTCCAACCTCCTTGCAATAAGGGCTAACATAACATTTACCTTTCTAATTGCTTGTTGTACCTGCACGTTAACTTTCTATGATTTGTGTACAAGGACCCCCAAATCTCTTTGAATCCCAACATTTACTAGTCTCTCCAATGTTTTTTAATAGTCTTCTTTTCCATTCTTCCTACCAAAATGGATAATTTCACACCACACATTATTCTCCATCTCCCACCTTCTTGCCCACTCACAACTGGTCTATATCCCTATATCTCTTTACATCCTCCTCACAGCTTACTATACCAGCTAGCTTTGTATCATTCGCAAAGTTGGATATATTACACTCGGTCCCCTCATCTAAGTCATTGGTATGGAAAGCTGAGGCCCAAGCACTGAGGCCCAAGTCGGAGAGAGGCAGAGTGGGGAGATCGAGGTGGCCTACTTAAGGCCCAGCATCGGTGAGGCTTGGGAGTCGGCAAGAGGCAGAGTGGGGAGATCGAGGCAGCCTACTTAAGGCCCAGCATCGGTGAGGTTCGGGAGTTGGTGCGAGGTGGAGCGGGGAAATCAAGGCGGTCTACTTAAGGCCCAGCATCGAGGAGGCCTACTGGTGCAGCTGCAGCAGGAAGGCAAAAAAATAGAAAGAAATCGAAAGGTGACGTCACAGTCAAGGAGATAAGTGATTAGCTGGTGATTGGTAAGTAGCTTTTCTTTTTTCTTTTCTTTATCAGTAAGTAACATTTAGCATTGTTGTTGCCAAATTAAGTTAATATAAGGGTTAAGTCATGGCAGGAGAGCTCGGACACGTGTTATGCTCCTCCTGTAAGATGTGGGAAGTCAGGGATGCTTCCGGTATCCCTGACGACTACGTGTGCGGGAAGTGTATGCACCTCCAGCTCCTGATGGACCGCATTGCGGAACTGGAGATGCGGGTGGATTCACTCTGAAGCATGCACGATGCTGAGAATGATGTGAATAGCACTTTAGTGAGTTTGGTCTTACTGCAGGTAAAGGGTCCACAGCCAGATAGGAAATGGAAGACCAACAGGAAGAGCAGTGCAAGGATGGGAGTGCAGGGATCCTCTGTGGTCATCCCCCTGCAAAACAGATACACCGCTTTGAGTACTGTTGAGGGGGATGACTCATCAGTGGAGAGAAGCAGCAGCCAAGTTCATGGCACCGTGGCTGGCTCTGCTGCACAGGAGGGCAGGAAAAAGAGTGGGAGAGCAATAGTGATAGGGGATTCAATTATAAGGTGAACAGATAGTTGTTTCTGGAGCCGCAACCGAGACTCTAGGATGGTATGTTGCCTCCCTGATGCAAGGGTCAAGGATTTCTCGGAGCGGGTGCAGGACATTCTGAAAAGGGAGGGTGAACAGCCAGTTGTCGTGGTGCATATAGGTACCAACAATCTAGGTAAAAAATGGGATGAGGTCCTCCGAGACCAATTTAGGGAGCTAGGAGTTACATTTAAAAGTACGACCTCAAATTAGTAATCTCAGGATGGCTACCAGTGCCACGTGCTAGTCAGAGTAGGAATCGCAGGATAGCTCAGATGAATATGTGGCTTGAGCAGTGGTGCAGAAGGGAGGGATTCAAATTCCTGGGGCATTGGAACTGGATCTGGGGGAGGTGGGAACAGTATAAACCGAACGGTCTGCACCTGGGCAGGACCGGAACCAAGGTCCTAGAGGGAGTGTTTGCTAGTGCTGTTGGGCAAGAGTTAAACTAATATGGCAGGGGGATGGGAACCTATGCAGGGAGACAGAGGGAAATACAATGGAGTCAGAAGCAAAAGATAGAAAGGAGAATAGTAACAGTGGAGGGCAGAGAAACCCAAGGCAAAAAACAAAAAGGGCCAAATTACAGCAAAATTCTAAAGGGGCAAAGTGTATTAAAAAGACAAGCCTGAAGGCTCTGTGCCTCAATGCGAGGAGTATTCGGAATAAGGTGGATGAATTAACTGCGCAGATAGCAGTTAACGGGTATGATGTCATTGGCATCACGGAAACATGGCTCCAGGGTGACCAAGGCTACGAACTCAACATCCAAGGGTATTCAGCATTTAGGAAGGATAGACAGAAAGGAAAAGGAGGCGGGGTGGCATTGCTGGTTAAAGAGGAAAATAATGCAATAATAAGGAGGGACATTAGCCTGGATGATTTGGAATCGGTATGGGTGGAGCTGCGGAATTCCAAAGGGCAGGAAACGTTAGTTGGAGTTGTGTACAGACCACCAAACAAGACAGCATCAAACAAGAAATAAGGGATGCATGCAATAAAGGTACAGCAGTTATAATGGGCGACTTTAATCTACATATTGATTGGGCTAACCAATTGGTAGCAATGCGGTGGAGGAGGATTTCCTGCTCCTAGATGGTTTTCTCGGCCAATATGTCGAGGAACCAACTAAAGAGCTGGCCATCCTAGACTGGATGATGTGTAATGAGAAGGACTAATTAGCAATCTTGTTGAGCGTGGCCCCTTGGGGAAGAGTGACCATAATATGGTAGAATTCTTTATTAAGATGGAGAGTGACACAGTTAATTCAGAAAATAGGGTACTGAACTTAAGGAAAGGTAACTTCGATGGTATGAGGCGTGAATTGGCTAGAATAGACTGGCCAAGGATACTTAAAGGGTTGACGGTGGATAAGCAATGGCAAACATTTAAAGATCACATGGATGAACTTCAGCAATTGTACATCCCTGTCTGGAGTATAAATAAAATGGAGAAGGTAGCTCAACCATGGCTAACAAGGGAAATTAAGGATAGTATTAAAGCCAAGGAAGAGGCATATAACTTGGCTAGAAAATGCAACAAGCCTGAGGACTGGGAGAAATTTAGAATTCAACAGAGGAAGGCTAAGGGTTTAATTAAGAGGGGGAAAATAGAATACGAGAGGAAGCTTGCAGGGAACATAAAAACTGACTGCAAAAGCTTTTATAAATATGTGAAGAGAAAAAGATTAGTGAAGACAAACGTAGGTCCCTTGCAGTCGGATTCAGGTGAATTTATAATGGGGAACAAAGAAATTGCAGACCAATTGAACAAATACTTCAAATTAAGACACAAATAACCTTCCGATTGTACTAGGGGACAGTAGGTCTAGTGAGAAGGAGGAATTGAAGGATATCCTTATTAGGCAGCAAATTGTGTTAGGGAAATTGATGGGATTGAAGGCCGATAAATCCCTGGGACCTGATAGTCTGCATCCCAGAGTACTTAAGGAAGTGGCCCGAGAAATAGTGGATGCATTGGTGATCATTTTCCAAAAGTCTATTGACTCCGGATCAGTTCCTATGGACTGGAGGGTAGCTAATATAACACCACTTTTTAAAAAAGGAGGGTGAGAGAAAACACGTAATTATAGACCAGTTAGCCTGACATCAGTAGTGGGGAAAATAATGGAATCAATCATTAAGGATGAAATAGCAGTGCATTTGGAAAGCAGTGACAGGATTGGACCAAGTCAGCATGGATTTATGAAAGGGAAATCATGCTTGATGAATCTTTTGGAACTTTTTGAGGATGTAACTAGCAGAGTGGACAAGGGAGAACCAGTGGATGTGATGTATTTGGACTTTGAAAAGGCTTTTGACAAGGTCCCGCACAAGAGATTGGTGTGCAAAATCAAAGCACATGGCATTGGGGGTAATGTACTGACATGGATAGAAAACTGGTTGGCAGACAGGAAGCAGAGAGTCGGGATAAATGTGTCCTTTTCAGAATGGCAGGCAGTAACTAGTGGAGTGCCGTAGGGCTCAATGCTGGGACCCCAGCTCTTTACAATATACATTAACGATTTAGATGAAGGAATTGAGTGTAATATCTCCAAGTTTGCGGATGACACTAAACTGGGTGGCGGTGTGAGCTGTGAGGAGGATGCTAAGAGGCTTCAGGGTGACTTGGATGTCTGCCCTTGCTGATAGTAGGCTCCCGAGGTATGGAAAATGGTCCACGTTTTCCAAGGCCGAACTCCAACCCATCATCAACATCTTCACCGAAGTGTACGAAAGCATAGGCCTTACACTAAACATCAGTGAGGCAATGGTCTTCCACCAACCTGACCCCGTCATGCAGCACTGCCCCCCCGGTCATCAAAATCCATGGCTCAGCCTTGGACAACGTGGACCATTTTCCGAATTTTAAATATCATTTGAATGCCTCATTTGTTAACCATGTTCCCCCCCGCTTTTCTAACTGCCACATGTTATTCCTCAGCCTAGACATCCTCCTCCTACACATGATAACTTCTTCTCCTGCCTCCCTTTCACTCACCTCATGGAAAACAATTTAGCCTTCCCCAGATGCCGAAAATCAGGAGCTCAATGCAAGGCTAATCCTTAACACATCACATAACCCACATAACAAGGTACAGTAGCATAGTGGTTTTGTTACTGGACTAGTAATCCAAACGCCTGGACTAATGATCCAGGGACATGAGTTTAAATCCCACCATAGCAGCTGGGGAATTTAAATCCAGTTAATTAAATACATCTGGAATAAAAAAACTAGTATCAGTAATGGAAGCTATCTGATTGTTATAAAAACCCATCTGGTGCAATAACGTTCTTTCGGGAAGGAAATCTGCTGTCCTTACCCGGTCTGGCCTATATATGACTCCAGATGCACAGCAATGTGTTAACTGTCCTCTGAAATGGCCAAGCAGGTCCTTCAGTTGTACCAAAAAAACCTGCTACGATGGACTGCAGCGTTTCAAGAAGGCGGCTCACCACCTCCTTCTCAAGGTCAACTAGGGATGGGTAATAAATGCTGGCCTTGCCAGCAATGCCCACATCCTGGGAATAAATAATAAAAAACTTCCCTTGATCAACCACAGAGTTGTGTTATTTTCCCTTTTTTAATGCATGATTGCATCTTGTTTGCAACCATGGGTGATTTTCAATGGGACTTCAACCTTTTCTTCAGTGTAATTCAGATCCTATTCCCACAGAAATTATTTCCATATCTTAAAGGAAATGTTACCTACCTTCAGGAAACATTAACAGTAGCAGGCAACACAATGGATGGGTTTATTGATATTGGACAATGACCTATGCAGTAAGTGACTGTGCTGTTTATTCGCACATTATGAGAACCACTCACTTGAATCAGCGGGCCCATTCTTATTAAAGGTTCGAGTAGATCGGAAGATTTGGAAAATTGGGAAGAAAAATCTATGATAAAGGTAATGATCTTTGAAAATTTACTCTAATGAGCAATTTGTGGCTCAGTGGATTTAAGAAGATTATTAGTTTTTGGAGATGGATTTTATCTGCTGAGAATTTAATGAAAATCATTAGTGCTGCGGAGAATGTACCAGTAGGTTTGGAATTCACAGAGGTGCTCTTTGAACTTCAATTTCCCACACAAATTATATGACTAATTTAATGTAATATGAAAAATATCTCATAAGTAAGCTTATCATAATAGACACAAGGTTCTTGTACACTTAAAATAACATCAACACAGTGATAAAAAAGATATAACTGTGTTATTATAGCAAAACAGGCCATTTAGGCCTCAGATTATCTTGTGAATTTGTATATCTAATTCATTGTTAATGGCCATTTATGTGCACGTTTTGGCAAGACTACAGCAAGAATGTTTGGGAATATGTCATTGTTTTTTCAGAGCAAAAATATAACAATATTATTTTTTAATCAAGCTTGATTAATTGCTTAGAAAATATTCCTACTACAGGTAGAGCGTTCGAAATCCGGAAACCTCGGGACAAAGGCTGTTCCGGATTTCGTGTATTTCCGGATTTCGGAACGTCTTTCCAACATCCTGAATCTGGAAACGGTTTGGCCGAGGTAAGGGTGCTGTGGCGGGGGGAGGGGGGGAGGGTTCGGGATGGCGGAGGGTTGGCAGAGGGTCCAGGCCAGTGGAGGGTTGACGGAGGGTCCGAGGTGACGGAGGGTTGGCGGAGGGTCCAGGGCAGTGGAGGGTCGGCGGAGGGTCCGAGGCGATGGAGGGTTGGCGGAGGGTCCGGGGCAGTGGAGGGTCGGTGGAGGGTCCGGGGCAGTGGAGGGTCGGCGGAGGGTCCGGGGCAGTGGAGGGTTGGCGGAGGGTCCGGGGCAGTGGAGGGTCAGCAGAGGGTCCGAGGTGATGGAGGATTGGCAGAGGGTCCGGGGCAGTGGAGGGTCGGCGGAAGGTCCGAGGCGATGGAGGGTCAGCAGAGGGTTCGAGGTGACGGAGGGTTGACGGAGGGTCCAGGGCAGTGGTGGATCGGTGGAGAGTTCGAGGCGACGGAGGGTTGGCGGAGGGTCCGGGGCAGTGGAGGGTCGGCGGAGGATCCGAGGCGATGGAAGGTCAGCAGAGGGTTCGAGGCGACGGAGGGTTGGCGGAGGGTCCAGGGCAGAGGAGGATCGGCGGAGGGTTCGAGGCGACAGAGGGTTGGCGGAGGGTCCGGGGAAGTGGAGGGTTGGCGGAGGGTCCGAGGCAATGGAGGGTTGGCGGAGGGTCCGGGGCAGTGGAGGGTCGGTGGAGGGTCCGGGGCAGTGGAGGGTCAGCAGAGGGTCCGAGGTGATGGAGGGTTGGAAGAGGGTCTGGGGCAGTGAAGGGCCGGTGGAGGGTCCGAGGTGACAGAGGGTTGGCAGAGGGTCCGGGGCAGTGAAGGGCCGGCGGAGGATCCGAGGTGACGAAGGGTTGGCAGAGGGTCCGGGGCAGTGGAGGGTCGGTGGAGGGTCCGAGGTGACGGAGGGTTGGCAGAGGGTCCGGGGCAGTGAAGGGTCGGCGGAGGGTCCGAGGCGACAGAGGGTTAGCGGAGGGTCCGGGGCAGTGGAGGGTCGGTGGAGTGTCCGGGGCAGTGAAGGGCCGGTGGAGGGTCCGAGGTGACGGAGGGTTGGCAGAGGGTCCGGGGCAGTGGAGGGTCGGTGGAGGGTCCGGGGTAGTGAAGGTTCAGCGGAGGGTCCGAGGCGACGGAGAGTCGGTGGAGGGTCCGGGGCAGTGGAGGGTCGGCGGAGGGTCCGGGGCAGTGGAGGGTCGGTGGAGGGTCCGAGGTGACGGAGGGTTGGCAGAGGGTCCGGGGCAGTGGAGGGTCGGTGGAGGGTCCGAGGTGACGGAGGGTTGGCAGAGGGTCCGGGGCAGTGGAGGGTCGGTGGAGGGTCCGAGGTGACGGAGGGTTTGCAGAGGGTCCGGGGCAGTGGAGGGTCGGTGGAGGGTCCGAGGTGACGGAGGGTTGGCAGAGGGTCCGAGGTGACGGAGGGTTGGCAGAGGGTCCGGGGCAGTGGAGGGTCGGTGGAGGGTCCGGGGCAGTGGAGGGTCGGTGGAGGGTCCGAGGTGACGGAGGGTTGGCAGAGGGTCCGGGGCAGTGGAGGGTCGGTGGAGGGTCCGAGGTGATGGAGGGTTGGCAGAGGGTCCGGGGCAGTGGAGGATCGGTGGAGGGTCCGGGGTAGTGAAGGGTCGGTGGAGGGTCCGAGGTGACGGAGGGTTGGCGGAGGGTCCGGGGCAGTGGAGGGTCGGTGGGGGGTCCGGGGCAGTGGAGGGTCGGTGGAGGGTCCGAGGTGACGGAGGGTTGGCAGAGGGTCCGGGGCAGTGGAGGGTCGGTGGAGGGTCCGAGGTGACGGAGGGTTGGCAGAGGGTCCGGGGCAGTGGAGGGTCGGTGGAGGGTCCGAGGTGACGGAGGGTTGGCAGAGGGTCCGGGGCAGTGAAGGGTCGGCGGAGGGTCCGAGGCGACAGAGGGTTAGCGGAGGGTCCGGGGCAGTGGAGGGTCGGTGGAGTGTCCGGGGCAGTGAAGGGCCGGTGGAGGGTCCGAGGTGACGGAGGGTTGGCAGAGGGTCCGGGGCAGTGGAGGGTCGGTGGAGGGTCCGGGGTAGTGAAGGTTCAGCGGAGGGTCCGAGGCGACGGAGAGTCGGTGGAGGGTCCGGGGCAGTGGAGGGTCGGCGGAGGGTCCGGGGCAGTGGAGGGTCGGTGGAGGGTCCGAGGTGACGGAGGGTTGGCAGAGGGTCCGGGGCAGTGGAGGGTCGGTGGAGGGTCCGAGGTGACGGAGGGTTGGCAGAGGGTCCGGGGCAGTGGAGGGTCGGTGGAGGGTCCGAGGTGACGGAGGGTTGGCAGAGGGTCCGTGGTGACGGAGGGTTGGCAGAGGGTCCGGGGCAGTGGAGGGTCGGTGGAGGGTCCGGGGCAGTGGAGGGTCGGTGGAGGGTCCGAGGTGACGGAGGGTTGGCAGAGGGTCCGGGGCAGTGGAGGGTCGGTGGAGGGTCCGAGGTGATGGAGGGTTGGCAGAGGGTCCGGGGCAGTGGAGGATCGGTGGAGGGTCCGGGGTAGTGAAGGGTCGGTGGAGGGTCCGAGGTGACGGAGGGTTGGCGGAGGGTCCGGGGCAGTGGAGGGTCGGTGGGGGGTCCGGGGCAGTGGAGGGTCGGTGGAGGGTCCGAGGTGACGGAGGGTTGGCAGAGGGTCCGGGGCAGTGGAGGGTCGGTGGAGGGTCCGAGGTGACGGAGGGTTGGCAGAGGGTCCGGGGCAGTGGAGGGTCGGTGGAGGGTCCGGGGTAGTGAAGGTTCAGCGGAGGGTCCGAGGCGACGGAGAGTCGGTGGAGGGTCCGGGGCAGTGGAGGGTCGGCGGAGGGTCCGGGGCAGTGGAGGGTCGGTGGAGGGTCCGAGGTGACGGAGGGTTGGCAGAGGGTCCGGGGCAGTGGAGGGTCGGTGGAGGGTCCGAGGTGACGGAGGGTTGGCAGAGGGTCCGGGGCAGTGGAGGGTCGGTGGAGGGTCCGAGGTGACGGAGGGTTGGCAGAGGGTCCGGGGCAGTGGAGGGTCGGTGGAGGGTCCGAGGTGACGGAGGGTTGGCAGAGGGTCCGAGGTGACGGAGGGTTGGCAGAGGGTCCGGGGCAGTGGAGGGTCGGTGGAGGGTCCGGGGCAGTGGAGGGTCGGTGGAGGGTCCGAGGTGACGGAGGGTTGGCAGAGGGTCCGTGGCAGTGGAGGGTCGGTGGAGGGTCCGAGGTGATGGAGGGTTGGCAGAGGGTCCGGGGCAGTGGAGGATCGGTGGAGGGTCCGGGGTAGTGAAGGGTCGGTGGAGGGTCCGAGGTGACGGAGGGTTGGCGGAGGGTCCGGGGCAGTGGAGGGTCGGTGGGGGGTCCGGGGCAGTGGAGGGTCGGTGGAGGGTCCGAGGTGACGGAGGGTTGGCGGAGGGTCCGGGGCAGTGGAGGGTCGGTGGGGGGTCCGGGGCAGTGGAGGGTCGGTGGAGGGTCCGAGGTGACGGAGGGTTGGCAGAGGGTCCGGGGCAGTGGAGGGTCGGTGGAGGGTCCGAGGTGACGGAGGGTTGGCAGAGGGTCCGGGGCAGTGGAGGGTCGGTGGAGGGTCCGAGGTGACGGAGGGTTGGCAGAGGGTCCGGGGCAGTGGAGGGTCGGCGGATGTCCGGGGCAGTGGAGGGTCGGCGGAGGGTCCGGGGTAGTGAAGGGTCGGCGGAGTGTCCGAGGCGACGGAGAGTCGGCGGAGCGTCCGGGGCAGTGGAGGGTCGGCGGAGGGTCCGGGGCAGTGGAGGGTCGGCGGAGGGTCCGAGGCCGCAGATGGTCGGTGGAGGGTCCGAGGCGGCGGAGGGTCGGCCGAGGGTCTGGGACACCGGAGGGTCAGCGGGTCCGGAGGTGGCAGCATCGACGGCCTGGAAAAACTTGCTTTGAAGACTTGCAAAAAAGGTAAGTTAAAGTTTTTATTTTTTAATTCTTTTTCATATTTAGTAAGTAAGGGTTCTGTGAATGTTTTGTGAATTTTTATTTTTTGTTTTTTGGAATATGTTTGGGGGTGTTTTCCCCCTCCCTAGGCCCAACTCACACCTTTAAAAAACAGCGGAGTGATTAGCAGTATTTTTGGCAAAAAACTACCGCTATTGCCGTTTTAAAAAGTGTTTGGTGTTCGGAACATTTTCCGGATTCCGGATGACCCCTCCACGGATCAGCATGATGTCCGGATTTCGGACTCTCAACCTGTAATTCTAAGTATGCAAACCAATCTTTGAACACGTAGCCTGGAGATTACCATCATTGCACAGACATGTTTGTTCCAGATTTCCCCCTCTGCTACTTTAATGGAAGGATTAAGCCAGTCAAAATAAAAGGTTTAACAGTTGCAGTCAAACAACAGGGAGAAGAATTTGGCACGTATGTGAGAAGGTTTCAGAAAATCACCTCTCTCACAGTAATTCCCAGGCTGGTGTGCCCCAAGGTTAGAGTGGGATTCTTTCCTGCAACGCAAACTGATCTGCCCAAATATTTCAAATTTTATTGCAGGTTAATTTTTCATAAAATGTGTGCGCTGTGGCTCAGTGCATAGTTTTCTTGCCTCTTAATCAGAAAGTTGTGGGTTCAAGTCCTACTCCAGAGATTTGTGCACAAAAATCTAGGCTGACCCTGCAGTGCAGTGCTGAGGGAGTGCTGCACTGTCGGAGGTGCCGTCTTTCAGATGAGACGTTAAAACCGAGGCTCCGTCTCCCCTCTCAGGTGGATGTTAAAGATCGCATGGCACTATTTTAAACAAGAGCAAAGGAGTTTTCTCCAGTGTCCTGGCCAATATTTATCATTCAACCAACCTAAAACAGAATACCTGGTTATTATCACATTGCTGTTTGTGGGACCTGGCTGAGCGCATATTGGCTGCCGCATTTCCTACATTATAATAGTGACTACACTTCAAAAAATACTTCATTGGTTGTAAAGTGCTCTGTGATGTTCTGAGGTCATGGCGCAATAGAAATTCAAGTATTTCTTGAAAACAAAATGTACATTAGTGAAATTTAATCTGAAGGTAGAGGGACAAAGAAAATTGAGAGTCCCAGAAATCTGAAATAAAAGCAGAAAATACTTGAAAAGCACAGCAGATGCTTTTTGATCAAGTCGGTTAATTTTTATGGGGTCATACTTCACCCAAACCTCTTTACTCTTTTTGTACATTACTATTCAAGAGAAATAATTGGCTCTGCACAAACTCTGGAGGTCACACGACTGACTGAGTGCTCTGTATACTATGGTTACATTTAAACGCTTGTCCTATTTTTTTTTATTCGTTCATGGGATGTGAGCATTGCTGGCAAGGCCAGCATTTATTGTCTATCCTTAATTGCCCTTGAGAAGGTGGCGGTGAGCCGTCTTCTTGAACCGCTGCAGTCCGTGTGGTGAAGGTACTCCCACAGTGCTGACTTTTTCACAGCAGTTTAGTACTACGGAAATTTTAGAAGGCAGTTAAGAGTCAACCACATTACTGTGGGTCTCAAGTTACATATAGGCTAGACAGGGTAAAGATGTCAGATTTCCTTCCCTAAAAGGACATTAGTGAACCAGTTTTTTCTAACGGCAATCCAATAGTTTCATGATCGCCATTACTGATACTAGCTTTTTACTTCTAAATTTGTTTAATTAACTGAAATTACATTTCTCCCAGCTGCCGTGGTAGGATTTCAACTCACGTCTCCAGATTATTAGTCCAGGCCTTGGATTACTAGACCAGTAACATAAAAATTATGCTACCATTTGTTTGAGCGTTATGAGATAGAATTGCTCTGTGTGTTAGAACACGTCCATGTTCTAAATATAAGTTAAGGCGTAGTCCTTCTCCAGGCTTACAACCCTCCAAGATCTCTGCCTTCTTCTAATTCTGGCTCTTGCGCATCCCCAATTGTCACCACTCCACCATTGGCGGCCGTGCCATCAGCTGCCTAAGCCCTAAGTTCTGCAATTCCCTCCCTAAACCTCGTCGCTTCTCTACCCGCCTTTCCTCCTTTAAGAGGCTCCTTAAAACCTTTTTGAACAAGCTTTTGGTTACCTGTCCTAATATCTCCTTATGTGGCTCAGTCAAATTTTGCTTGTGACGCACCTGGGGACGTCATCATCATCGGCAGTCCCTCGGAATCGAGGAAGACTTGCTTCGACTCCTAAAGTGAGTTATTTAGTGGCTGAACAGTCCAACACGAGAGCCACAGACCCTGTCACAGGTGGGATAGATATTCGTCGGGGGAAGGGGGGGGGTGCTTTACCCCACGCTCCGTCCGCTGCCTGCGCCTGACCTCTTCACGCTCACAGCGTTGCGTTTCGAAGAGCTCAACGCCCTCCTGGATGCACTTTCTCCACCTAGGGCGGTCTTCGGCCAGGGTCTCCCAGGTGTCAGTGGTGATGTCGCACTTCACCAGGGAGGCTTTGAGGGTGTCCTTGTTAAGTTTCCACTGCCCACCTTTGGCTCGTTTGCCATGAAGGAGGTCCGCATAGAGCAATTGCTCAGGGAGTCTCATGTCTGGCAAGGGGATGTTTTGTTACGTTAAAGGTGCTATATAAATGTAAGTTGTTATTGTAGTCATTTTTAACGTTAGGAATAATAGAGTAATTTCTAACCATTGCCCATGCCCCTTATATTGGGCCGAAATTTGCCCAGGAGTTGCTCCGTTTTTTTTGGAGCAACTTGATTTTTCTGGAGTCTCTTAAAAATTCCCATTCTGCACATTCAATTTGCACCAGTGTAAGTGAGTTAGTTAGGATTTTTTTTTGTTTATTTTTTTTTCAAAAGGGGGCATTACCAGCCATCTATGCCTGTTTTGGCCATTTAAGCCAGTTTGGACAGCTAATAGTTACTCCAAACTAACTTAGGCCAGTGTATGTGGCCACTTGTGGCCGCACAGAAAACCCTTGCGGAGAGTTAAGAAATCAGCGCAGGTAGCTAGAGACAGGGGGGGAAGGGAAGCGGAGAGGACTGTGCATAGCACTAAACACCTTCATAACAACTAATACAGATCTTGTACTGTAACTTTTGCATAATTTACACATTCCACTATATAAAGCTTCAAAAAATATGCACTTTTTAATATCATTTATATCAGAAAACAAAGGGTTTCATAAAACCATTTATGAATCAAATATCTTGCTAGCAGGGTTATAGTAATGCAAGTTGTTATCTTGTGTCATCACACCATCATGAGGTAGTGACCGTGGGTGGTGCAATGATAGGAGTAATACAGCTGGCCTTGTTGTCATCGGGTTAGGGAGTGGAAAATCAACTGGGGTTCCAGCTCCTGGTCGCTATCCATTGAGCCTGCTGGAAGTGTTCTATGTGTAGAGGTTAGGTGAAAGTGGAACAGGCTGTGATGTCCCTCATAGTCACATAGTCTGCCTTTCTCCGATTGGCAAGACTCGGGCTTACACATGAATGAATGATGGTCACTTACACAAGGTATCTGAGGATGCCCATGCAGTTACTCCCCAATAAGGCACCCGTGGGTGCTGATGGAATGTTTCCAATAGGGTATCTACGGGCATCCATGCAGTTGTTTACTAAGAATTGTTGGGATTTAAAAAAAATTGACCTAAGTCATGATTACTACCAAAACAAAAGCCACGACCAGATATTTGCTGGTACTGAGAGGCCAAACCGAAGGAAAGTTTTCTTTGGTCATTCTCACCTCTTAACAGACAGTTGCATTGTGCAATTGACAGAGACATTTTCTAAATCATTAAAAGATACTCTCTTCCTTCCTCCTCCCACCCCACCCCGATCAAAACTCTTCCCCTCCCGATCAAAAGTCTCCCCGTACCAACCTGTTTCTTGTAACTCTCAGCACAGGAAGGCAGCGGCTGGCCTGTGCGGCAGGCCACTTGGCCCAGGATAGGGGTGGGATGCGTCGGGTCCCACGCTGCAGGCACGCATCATCACAATCATGGTAGGAGTTACTGCGCATGCGCGAACGCTCTACTGCGCATGCGGACAGCTGCCGGCACTCTTTTAGGTGTAGGGCCCTAGCTCCACCCCCCCCCAATGGACTCGCCACACCACTTCAAGCCCCGGGAGAGCCGGCAGAGGGGCCAGAATACGGGGACATCTTTTTGGCGCCGTTTTGCGCGCAGGAAGTCGGCGCACCTCATGTAAACGCGCCGAAAAAAACGGAAGGCCAAATTTGGGCCCAATATCCCTGGGACTAAGTAGATGTGACATACATTATCAGGATGGCAATGTCTCAACCATTTTTTATGCATTTTGGGCATGTGTTAATCAGCAATTGATTTCATCCCGAATTTCAAAAGATTGACTGGTAATGAAAAATGCTGCATATGTGGCTTGTGTGAAAAAAGTAGAATTCTCATTGTGAGGGTATAAATGTGTATGTCAATGGTCACACTTACAAATCCTTGTCCTGTTTACACTCTTTCAGGCGGAGCCCTTTTCAAGTTATACACACGTTTACTGTTACCTGTTCCTGAATGAAATATCCTACTTTTATCCATACAAAAATTACTCAGCTCAACAAGTTAATTGGTTCGAGTCTCTCTGAAGATAATCAATCTCCTTTTTACTCATTACCTACCCAGATCGGTTTCTCAGCCATGGCTCAGTGGGTAGCATCCTTGCCCCTGAGTCAGAAGGGTGTGGGTTTGGGTCGTTTTATTGGCTGTAAAACGGTTTGGGACGTGCAGAGGTCATGAAAGATGCTATATAGATGCAAGTATTTCTTTCCTTCTTTGTGTCATCATTATTTAACAACACTTAGGTCCCATTCCAGAGACTTGAGCACAAAAATCTAGGCTGAAACTCCAGTGCAGTACTGCGGGAGTGCTGCACTGTCGGAAGTGCCATCTTTCGGTTGAGACATTAGACCGAGGACCCGTCTGCTCTTTCAGGTGGATGTAAAATATCCCACGGCACTATTTCGAAGAAGAGCAGGGCATATATCCCTGGTATCTTGACCAATATTTATCCCTCAATCAGCATCACTAAACCAGATCATCTGATCATTATCACATTGCTGCTGTGGAAGCTTGCTGTACACAAATTAGCTGCCGCATTTCCTACATTACAACAGTAACTATACTCCAAAAAGTACTTAATTGACTGTAAAGTAATTTGGGACGTCCGGTGGCCATGAAAGATGCTATCGAAATGAAAATCTTTCTTTCTTTGTGTCATCTTTATTTATCAACACTTGCCAGATACCCTATTTCATGTTACTTATAAACATTATAACGTATCAAAGGGGTAGCTAGATAAGTCTATGAGGGAGAAAGGAATAGAAGGATATGCTGATAGGGCTAGATGAAGTAGTGTGGTCGGAGGCTCGTGTTGAGCATAAACACTGGCATAGACCAGTCAGGCCGACTGGCCTGTTTCTGTGCTGTACGTTCTATGTGAATAACAAAGGTCCCAGAATAGATCCCTGCAGAATACAATTGATTACTTTTTCCCCAGCACAGCATTTTCTATTAATCAAAACCCTTGTGTCATTGAGACAATTTTTAATCTTTCTAAACAATTTCTCATCTATTTCATTAGCTGTGACCTTTCCTGCTAGTCTCACATGGGGCATTTTGTGAAAGGGTTTTTAAGGTATGAGTAAATGAAAACTATTGGACTATCCTCATCAATAACTTAGTTGCTTTCTCAAATACACCCAATAGATTGTGATCCAATCTGGGCAGATGTAGTATTAATAGTGCATCGGACAATTTCACTCCACACAATGGCTAATTCATAGCTACATTATTTTAGAATTGGTACATGTCATGCTCTCATTGTGCAGATAGGTACGTGTCTCTTATGGAGCTCACCCATGTTAAAATCAAAGAATTGTAGATTCGTACAGCACAGAAGGAGGCCATTCAGGCGCATCATGCCTGCGCCAGCTCTTTGAAAGAGCTATACAATCAGTCCCACTCTGCTGCCTCCCAGGTGTCAGCTGAGAACCATTTAGTAACACTCTCGCCTCTGAGTCAGAAGGTTTGGGGTTTAATTCCCACTTCTGAGACTTGAGCACAAAAATCTAGGCTGACACTCCATTGCAGTGCAGAAGGAGTGCCACACTGGCAGAGGTGCCAAATTCCGGATGAGGCATTAAACCGAGGCCCCTTCTGCTCTCACAGCTGGACGTTAGAGATCACATGACACTATTTTGAAGAAGAGCAGGGGAGTTATCAGTGGAGTCCTGACCAACATTTATCCCTCAACCAACACCGCTACAACAGAATACCTGGTCATTATCTCATTGCTGTTTGTGGGACTTTGCTGAGCACAAATTGGCTGCCGCATTTACTACATTACAACAGTGACTACACTTTGGGCGTGTGGCCCGACCCGGCATTCGGCATGATGGCCCTGACCTGCAAAGTACAGCGCATGTTGGAGAGCGATGGCTGTGAAGAGGACGACTGAATTGGACATGACCAAGGTACAGGTCGCTGATTGGAGAATGGGCAGGCACAGCAGGAGCGGCGATGTTGGTGCACAGGAGTGGCGAATGATCGTGGAGCGACTTAATCGGAGCCAAGGAGAGGCGTGAGTTCGGGGGCCAGAAGAGGCAAAGGTCCTTGGGGCAGCATGGGCCAGCCCACACTGCGATATGTGTGCGCACTAGGTCCGTGAAGCAGAGCTGGTCCCCAGTCATCTTGATTAAGCCTTGCCACTGGACCAAGACCTAGCTCTGTCAAGCCTGGTGTGCAACAGCCACCACACGTTAAGAAAATCCATGCACAGGCATCTACCACCCTTCAATATGTAATTCGGAACCTGGAATATTAGGTCCTTCATTGAAACATCCCTTTTTGGCGTGGAAGCAAATCATCCTCGATACGAGGGACCGCCTATGATGATGACACTTCAATTACACTTGGCTATGCAGCACTTTGGGATGTCCTGAGGTCATGAAAGGTGCCATACAAATGCAAATCTTTCTTTCCTAGCTCTTTCCCCACAACCCTGCAAATCTTTTCTTTTCAAACGATTGCATCCGCATCCTCCACCTTTTCAGGCAGTGTATTCCAGATCATAACAACTCAAGCTGTAAAATAAATTCTCCTGATCTCCCCCTGGCTCTTTTGCCAATTACCTTGAAACTGTGTCCTCTGGTTATTGACTCTGCTGCCAGTGGAAACAGTTTCTCCCAATCTACTCTATCAAATGTCAAGATTCGGCTGTCATAATTCCTTATCGTGCCTCTAGGTGCACCTTCAAAAGATTGTCCCATTGTTAAGTGAGCAGTTATTAGCTGTCATGGTTCCAGTCACACCAGTAAGCTCAAGTCCACCTCTTGCACTAGATGGAGCTACAGAGCACAACTGGCATTCTGCCTTGACATTATATACCATAATGACTAATATATTATAACTTTCTTCATTAATTTGATTCATTATGAATAGAGTTTCCGCTTTGGGCGCAATGAGGAAACTGGGCACAACTCTTGCGTGAGATTGTACTGGCTTTACAAACTGAAGTCAAGGTTCACGTTTCTGCCCAAACTCATTTGCCTAATCACAAACGTAAAATCTGCAATGAACCAACACAATTGGGCAGTGTGTTAGAGCATGATTGTTTCTTTTTGTCCTTGCCTTAAAAAATATTCCTTCACGTACTTAAGAATGGTAACCGGGTGCAGTTTTATTAATACAGCAGAGTGTCCAGTAACCCGGTTTTAAATAACTGAAAATTAATTTTAAAAATGCTATACTGAACCATTTACTAGTTTCATTGGTGCACATTAGTCAGTTTCTAAGTAAATTAAAAGTTGGTAATATGTAAAATCTTTAAAAAACCTGCTAACTAGTGCCTGATGCATTAATAAGCAGCTCAATGCGAAGAGCCTCCTCGAAGGGCCGCCAAAGTGCGCAATCAGCGGAAGCTCGACATCCACGTTTTTTGATCTGAGGGCGAAATGATCTTTAAACCTTCATTAAAGACCGCAGAAACTCGATTTATGCTTGTCGTAACTCACGTTTCAAATTCCCCAATGTCTTGCGCTGGTTCGGCTAATTTCACCTATTTTGCGCTGGTAAAACTAGCGCAAACTAGCAGAAACTCTACCCCTTATCTGTTTTGATTTAAAAGTTGTTTTGCTGGCCATCTCATTTTAATTAAGAATTGCTTTTCCTTGATCTCTGACTCTCTGACTATTCCAGTGCTCTCCTGGCCAGCTTCCCAACCTTGCAGCTGAAGGCACAGGCGCCAATAGTGGAACAATGCAATTTTAATTTTCTTTCAGTAAATTCAGTTGCTAATTGTTATTTTTAATCCACTTTTATGTACAAGTTACATTTGCCCAGGTTTAATTTCTCAATTTAGTGTTCCTTAAATGAAGTTCCAGATTTTTAGTTTTAATAGCTTTTTATATATAAAAATATATACTTACTGTTTCATAAAACCAAAGCTTGCAATTTTAATTTTTAATCCTTTTTTAATAACAAAAATTATTTTACGAGGTTTATTTTCTTAAATTTACTGCTTTAACACTAAGTAACTCAAAATTCCAACATTTCTCTCATCATCTATATCTAATGTATCATGTCTAAATATTAAATTCAAATATATTATTCATTCACTAGCACCCCACTCTCGTTGTCCAGCACTTGGATAGATGTAGTTCACTCAGATTTTAAATAAAATCTTTAATTCTATTTCTTTTATAAATTAGCACACTAAATCTTTCAGATTAAAATTAATCTCCTTGCCCCGTTAGTTTCCTTATAAAATGTTATCCCCTCTAAATTGCCATCAACACCAGAATGGGTGATTCACGAGCATGCATAATATTTAATGGAACAGGCTGTATCTTAAATAGAATTAAGATCAGATGGTCAGATGTGCAGGCAGGAATTGAATGCGAAGACTGGGTTAACGGTATGAAAAGCTGATTATTTATACACTTCCCTTGGACCTCCATATCAAACCATTCACAATTGTGTTTATTTTCATTAGTCTATTGAGGTGATATTGTTTGTCAGTTGCAGAAAGTGATTCTTAGAGGAGTCCCAACTGTTTGATGATAAAGGCAGCCATCTGTTTACCTGTTAACCTTAGTTCGTATCTTCTGAGGAAAAACCTACACTAAGCATTAAACCACAATACTTTTAAATATGTTTAACAATGGGACATGTTAGCCCAGAAATCCCGGTTTCTCCTTCACGCAGGTGTTCGACTGGATTCTTGAAAAAAGAAGCGCACTTACCCAAAGTTGTTGCGCCCACGCTAGATCCCGGTCCTGAAGCCTTCACTGACTGCCCTTCGCAGCGCGTGCACGTCAGGACGTGCGCAGGCTGGAGCTGCAGTCACATGGCTCTGGGCAGCCAATCACGGTAAAGTATATACTCATTCATAATAATCGGAACTCCATAAGTTGGAGTTCCGATTATTATGAATGAAAAACCCTCCCAAACACATAAAACATTATTAAAAATAGAAAAAATACACTACATAATTTAAATTAAAGTTAATTATGTATTACAAAAAAAAAATTCCGCTGTTTAAAAAAGATTTTTAAATTATGCTTTAAAATAAATTTAATGCAGTGGGCAAGGTTTTAAAAAATATGTGTTTTTTAAATTTTATTTTATTATGTCTTAAGTGTGTTTTAAAACTCTTAGGCCTGTAACAGTAGGCTATGCGCCTGTTTTTCATCAGACGCAAGAGTTTTGAGGACATTTGCTGGGCAAGCTATGGGTAAATCTCGCTCCTGATATGCGTTGGATCTGTCCAGCTCCAGATCAGAAAAGCCGGTTTTCAGCGCAGGTGCATTGTGTGATGAAAAGCGGCTTTTGCAATCCCTTCCTGGGTCCGTACACATTCCATACGGACCCGGGTAGGCCGGGATTTCCAGGCCGCTATGAATATCCACCGGACCTGTTCTTATCCAAGTTGATATAATCGCTCAACCATTGGTGACCATGCCTTCAGTTGCCTGGGCCATAAGCTAGGACCGAGGCAATAAGTTACCTACATTACAACTGTGACTACACTCCAAAAAGGACTTCATTGGCTGTAAATCACTTTGGGGCATCTATTGGTCGTGAAAGGTGCTATATAAATGCAAGTATTTTTTTAAGCTCTAGGTTGCCTAAACCTCTCCACCCCTCTACCTCATTTTCCTCCTTTAAGACGCTCCTTAAAACCTATCTCTTTGACCAAGCTTTTAGTTATCTGCCCTAATTTCTCCTTGGGTGGCTTGGTGTCAAATTTTTTGTCTTATAATATTCCTGTGAAGCGCCTTGGAATGTTTTACTATGTTAAAGGCGATATATAAATCCAACTTGTTGTTGTAATTGTTGGAGGTTTTCTCTCTGCCCCAAAGCAGACGGAGATGAGTGTGTACTGGTTTCAAGCGATATTTCTTCAAGCACATGCCGGAACAGGTTCTCAATCACAGCTGAGACGAGAGTCTAATTTTTGAGCGGTTGGCTTATATACAACCTTACATCTTCGGCACTTGATAATTAATTGTCCAAGTCACGTACACTTAATCACATCGCCACAGAACACATCTTGTTTATCTCATTTTTCCTGTTTCCACATCTATTTTTGTTCTACTCTTTAGCTTTTATCCAATTTACGTACACTTAACCACATCTTCGCAAAACACATCTTGTTTATCTCATTTGCCCTGTTTCCAAGCATTGATTGCACGTCTGAGATTGGCAGCCCATTGTTCAATGCATGGCCTCCTTGCCTTCTTTCATTCCCCCAATCTTCGTTTAATATGTTTTTTTCAACTGTCAGCAATGGTCTTTATTTTTCCAGACTTCTCCTTGATTACATCAGCCAGCTAGTCAGTTAATCCACTGATCTAACTTTTAACCCATTCAGTCCCCCCTTTTGGCCCTTGGTGTTAGCCCAAGATGGCCAACTAACTTCAGCTGCCCGTGCTCCTTGCCCCGTCACTGCTGGTCAGGCAGGTGGTTGGATTCGCATGGGTGTGCCTATTAAACTACTTCTAACATTCCCTGCTTCTCTCCCAATCTGTATTGTGTTTTAACAATGGTTTCAGGAATGATTCGGTTTTGGCGTTATTAACATCGAGTACAATACTCATACATAAGTATGATGACAATTGACAACTGCACCACCACCAATACATGGGATGCAATTCTGATCCAGGGGTGAATGTCCACCCTAATACTCCAATCCCAAAGTGTCCGCCACTATGAGGCATCTTCCAGCTTGGCCTCCACATCCTTCCCTAGTTGTTTGACCTCTTGTTCAATTCAATGATATTGCTTAATTATTGCCCTGGCAGCTTTCCTCAGTTCCAGCAGGTGTTCTGTTAGCTTTGGGATGTCCTTCCCCTCAGGGAGTACATATTTGAGCATGCTGTCCTTCAGGTCCTCAGTTGGACTCACCTGTTTCTCATGGTGTGACCGTAGGTAGGTTACGGTTGCATGTCAGATCATTGTTGAGGCCCGGGGGTGGAAGAAGAAACTTGAGTTTGTCACTGGGCATTGGATGTTACCATATTGGTATTGAGATTCACTGACGGTCACACAGTATTATCCTTTTCCCCGGTGTGCTGCTCGCATCGGCTCATGGCGGGCACTGGAAATTTCAAGGGTACAGTTTAGGGTGGTGTTGTAGCCGCACATGGCTCCTGGCCCCGTCCCCACAGGATGTGGGCAGACTATGTTACTCGCCCTTTCTCTGCGTCCCTCTAGCGAGATCCCCGTCAAGAAGGAACCTTTCTGGGTTGCATAACTGGGTGCATGGTGATATCTGAGTCAATTGCCATCTCTTATGATCCCGACATTCTCATAGAGGGGCTTGGATTCACATTCCTGCAGGCTGGGTACAGCTAATACCATTCCTATCAGCCTCAGGTGAGTGGTAACACAATGCTTAATTATCGGGTAGCCTCTTATGTCCTTGTAGGGTGCATGAAGACCAATTGCCGCACTCTGGCACCCAGTCTTGCAGTGCACTATCCGTAGTCCAATCCAGCACATCTCCATTGTGGAGGTGTGCTAGATTATGTCGCATCTCCCCCACTAGCTATGCACCATATGCCATGCACCTTCGCTCCCTAGAGGCCTGATTGGTTACGTTATGCAGGGTGGCGGCGATGTGGTTAACGGTATGGACATGGTTTTCCAAAACTTGCACGGACTCTAATAGGGTTTTAGCCAAGTCTTCCCCGGTCTGTCCCTGTTGTCCCTCCAACTTATTTGCCTTTAACATGAGGTCCCTTAGTTTCGATGTTAGACGTTTCACCTTGCTATCGATTTCCACTACATCCAGGGAATTAACTGTAGATGTCCCTACACTGTAAGCAGTGGCTATGTCATCTACCAGGTTCCTCCCTGTACACATGTCAATGTCTCATCACTCATCTTCACGAAGTATACCGTGCTCAGGTTTGTCCATTTAACAACCATCCCCGTGTTACCCCTATCCCTTGTATCGCCTGGCTTGTTGTCAGATATGCTTACGCCCATTAACCCGGAGCTACAATTTCAATACACTGTTTTATCAACCGTGACAGTTAACGCCCCACGTTTCAGATCGCAACTGACATCGCTCAAGCTCCTGACATACAGGCCCTGTTACTCCCTTCGGTCGACCGATGTGGCTCCTTCTGTGGTCACAGTGGCCAGGCATATCAGTAACACTACGGATATTGCGATCCTGCAAAGACGGACCATAATGGACGCCGGTCATCCTCATTAGTTTTTGTGCTCCATACTTCTTGATCTGCATCCAGTGTTTCCACCAGCCCTTTCCTTTCATATCCACACATGTACAAGTATCGCTGGTCATCAGGACCTCATAAGGCTCTTGCCAGCGAGGTGCTAGCCTGGTTTTGTGGGCAGGACAATCACTCGATCCCCTATTCCCGGAAACCTCAGCTGTCCCTCTACTCCTCCATTTCCAAGACCCTGATAAGTTGCAGGTCCCTGACGTTCTGTCTTTCCTTCCCTTTGTATCGACCTCTGTGGCCCACTCAACGATCTTGTCATCATTTGTTCCCACTGGCAGTCCTAACTCATGGACCTTCTGGTGATTGGGGCTCAAACCCTCCTTTAACATTTTTAGGAACATCGCATAATTTCTGCCCGGGCCATCTAATACCGAGAAATCGCAGTAGGTGGTTTATTTTCGCTCTGTCTATTCATGGGCACTTTCGCACCTATTCTGGGTTAATCCCACGATCACCGACCAATTAAATCGGGCCTTGCCTCACCCTTCTTTTATTATTCCTTTAAAATGATTATATTTCCCCCCGTTGTTCATTCCCTGCGTTTGCATCCATCGTCCGCTAGTGACTTAAGTGGTGCATCTGCAGCCATGTCTATCGTGGTACGTTTGATTTTACAAGAATGAGTATATCTTCTGGGTGGAGTGAATGCACATCTATCATCTCCTCTAGTTTATACTAAAAATTGGTGTTTGCATGGTACACCTTAGGTTTTTGGGAGATCCCTTGTCACCATTTCTTTTTCAGCCGGGGTGAACGGGACATATCGTACTGTAGTCTGAGCCTGCCCCTGCCCTATACATTATTGTTCGGTTATATTATTGGCCATGGCCATTGTGCCCTTCGTCCTGGTTTCGGGCTGTGTCGGGGCCGCTGGTCCCTCTGTGTCATATTTAGGTGGGGATCCCCAACCTCCATCATCGTCCTGTCTGTCATATTCTGTGGCTTCCTTCTCTAATTCACCCCAGTCAACATCGTCATTATCGTCTGGTGGTCTAAATCTCGGGCCTGGCACCTGTACAGCACTGATCCTATTTTGTCTCTTTTCCATCTGACTTCTTACATTTTTACTACGTCCCAAGTAGCTACTAATAATTAGGATTATTCCTTTTTCTTCCTTACCCTTACTCTGGACGCTCCACCACTCCCTTTGCCTGGCCGGACTCCAGCCTTTCTTTTTCATTTTCTCAATCAGTTTGTTATTTTTCTCTGCTATGAATTTAGTTATGGACCCTAATCTCCCCCTCCCATCCCCATGTCCTATTCCTCTAACCTGTCTTTACAGTAACTAGGACCTTCCTGCCTCAACACAGTTCTGGCTACCTACGGCTGGTTGCAGTTCTACTGCACAGAGGTCACTCCAGTACCGGCTGGTCTCCTGTTCAGATTCTCGGCAGTCTCACCGCCCAACCACTCTGGGTGTCCGCACCTAACTATGGGTGGTAGAATCAGGTACTCACCCGCTTTGCGACCCCATAATGGTTGTCGTTTCGACTGTGTTCTTCAAGAATCCTGCCGACTATGCCAAGATTTTGGGGGTTTTCTTTCTACCCCAATGCAGACGGAGATGAGTGTGTACTGGTTTCAAGCAATCTTTATTCAAGCACATGCAGGGAGAGGCTCTCAGCGGCAGCTGAGACGAGAGTCTAATTTTTACACTCGAGCAGTTGGCTTATAAACAATCATACTTCTTCAGGACTTAGACAAATAATTGTCCAAGTCATGTACACTTAATCACATCTCCACAAAACACATCTTATTTATCCTATTTGTCCTGTTTCCACATCAACCATTGTTCTACTCTTTATTTTTTATCCAATTTACGTACACTTAACCACATCTTCGCGAAACACATCTTGTTTATGTCATTTGCCCTGCTTCCAAGCATTGATCGCATGTCCTTGATTGGCGGTGCGTTGTTCAATGTATGGCCTCATTGTCTTCTTTCATTCCCCCAATCATAGTTTAATATGCTTTTTTCAACTGTCAGCAATGGTCTTTGTTTTTCCAGACTTCTCCTTTATTACATCAGCCAGCTAGTCAGTTAAGCCACTGATCTAACATTTAACCCCTTCATTGTTAATGCCTTTTTCACCTCCAGATCCAACTATTCCAAAGCTCTCCAGGCTGACCGCCCAGCCTCCACCCTCCATTAACCTCACTTCATCTGAAACTCAGCTGCCTGTATCTTATTCTACATGAAGGCCTGCTCAACCATCACCCCTGTGATCCCAGTTCCACAATGCCTCAAATTTCAAATTTTCATTCTCGTGTTAAAAATACCTTCATGGGGTCGTCCCTCATATCTCTGTAACTTCCTGCAGCCAAACCCACCAAGAACTTCGCATTTATCCAACTCTGTCCTCATGTGCACCCCACCGCCCCCTAGCCTCTCTCTACTCCACCATTTGGTGGTCGTGTCTTTATCCACCTAGACCCTAAGCTCTGGATTTCCCTCCATATATCTCTCCAGCTCCCTTTCCTCGATTAAGACTCTCCTCAAAACCCATCTCTTTGACCAAGCTTTTAGCCGTGCCTCTATCTGCTCCTTTGGCACGGCATCCATTTTTGTCTCATTATCCCTTCTGTGAAGCACCTTGTTAAAGACAACAATACAAATGTAAGTTGTTGTGAATTTGAAAAACCTTCATGATTGTTTCCCCGAGTATCTCAACCCAGTTCACTTTGGAAGAAGAATTACTCTTTACATCTCATCACTAGTATTTTGCAATTCTCCATTACTGAACAGCCTATGATTAATACTTTGGAATCTAGGGCTTCAAAAGGTCTACATTATAAAAGTATCACCAGAAGGATAATGTATAATTCCAGCAAAGGAAATAACCATGATCTTTGGGATCATGATTAAACACACAATTAGTGAAGTGAGTCAAATGTAAGTTATCAATACATTTTCAAGAACCTACATGCAGCCAATCATATTACATGTCCTTGATGATAGAAAACATTTCAGTATTTCTCATTTGCTTTATTTTAAAATATGCTGGCTTCAATGTACATATCTTCAGGTACCTATAACCTAAGAATGTGCCTCACCTTTGCTGAATTAAATAAGGCCTTTAAGAATGAGATCCAGTTTCAGTTACTTTAAGAATCATCTGTGAGAACAACTTCTCTTGTGATTCTTCCTCATCAGCTGCAGAATAATTATTTTTCTTTCAGTGACATCCAATTAAAATTTTAATAACTAGCATAATTTATTTGTCGGTGACATTTGTAAGACTTTTTACCATGGGTTTCGAACACCAAGACTTATAAGAACACTGAGATTTTCCAATATAATGAACTTTATTAAAAAGATTTAAAATGACGTAAGTTCCAAGTTCAACACGACCGGGTACAGGTTTTAAAATCAAACTGAACTACAAATTCTCTAGCTTACCGATTTCAGATTCAATCTTTTGCAATATCTATGCCTCTAGTTAGCCAGTTACATACAACTAAAATAAATTTTCCTTCGCAATATATACGCCTCTAAGTTAACCAGTTACACACAATTAAAAACAAATTTAAACTTTGCATATGCCCCTAAGTTAACTGGTTATGCACAATCTTTCTCAGCAATAACTATACCAAACTGGCTCAGTATAATTCAATGTGTGCTCAATCCATCTGAATATACCTTCCACGTGTTCGACCGGCTGTCTTCCAAGATTTCTCTTCTGGTCTCCTTTTCCAAGCTCAAGAGAATAATTTCCTTTATCTCCTGTGTTTTATAGTTTCAAAAAACTGCAGCAGCCAGATATTCAGTTGTGTTTGACCAGCGATAATTTGACCATTTCGCTGATTGTCCAACTCAAATGTCAGTCAATGTCCCTTCCTGTTTCAATTCAAACTTTACTCAGTTCTGTTAGACTTTCTGTTTGAATTACAAACTGCTTGGAGTAGGAATGCCCATCCTCGAGAATTTCCCTTCAAACATTTTACAGATGATGTTCTTCTCCCACAAGCTTTCAGTCTTCCCTTAAATGTCTCTCATGTACCTATATTAGTAGACATTTCCATTGTACTCCGAAAAGACATACACAACTCAGCCAGCTCTTTGCACACCAAACATGTAGACATAGCACTGCAAGATGATGCATATAATCCAACCAACTCTTTACATACCATGGGCCCAAGTTTCCCCAGAGGTTGCTCTGTTTTTGTTTGAGCAACTAGATTTTTTTGGAGTAACTTAAAAATCGCAATTCTCCCCATTTAATTTGCTCCAGTGTAAGTGAGTTCGTTAGGTTTTTTTTTTAGTTTAGTATTTTTTTGAAGGGGGCGTTACCAGCCACTTATGCCTGTTTTGGCTATTTAAGCAAATTTAGCCAGCAAAAAGTTACTCCAAACTAACTTAGGCCAGTGTATGAGGCCATGTGTCCACTCTGAAAAAACCTTGTGGTGAATTAAGAAATCAATGCAGGTAGCCAGAGATGGTGAGGGGGGGGGGGGGAGGCGGCAGGCAGGGGAGGGGGTAGGGGGGGGGGAAGGAAGTGAGAGGATTTTGCAAAGCATTAAGCACCTTCACAACTACATTAATGAAGCATAAAAATCATCATCAATAATAAATGAAAAATAAATCAATTTCTGAAAAATAGAAAGTCCTACCTCACTGACTGCAGCATGCACGGCAAGCCCTTTGGCCAGGACTATGGGCGGGAGGCTCGCAACAAGCAGCAGACGAGATCTCCGAGGCAGTGCATGTTTTTGAGGGTTCCGGCCCAGTGCAGATCAGGGACTCGCCATTACTGCTGCATCACATCAAGGCTCTCCGACTCTCTGTCAAACAACTCAAGAACGAGAACAACCAACTAAAGGCTGCCCGGGTGACCAAGGAGATGAAGGCAGAGGACGTGGCAATCGGGGCTCTGAGCAGGAAGACCAGCCAGTTACTGGAGAACCTCTAGCAGATCAGTGCTCAGGTCAGAATGGTGGACATCTCGCACGGAGCTCCAGGTTCTGCTCCCACAGAGGGAAGAGGCAGTCCAGCGGCTCAACTCCTGGAACAGATGGCCAGACTCTGGCAGCGGAGAGTACATCAAGGATGAAGTGGACTGAGTGTCTGTACAGCGAGCTGGGACCCGGGTCCAGTTCCTGCTCCTGCTCCCCCGGGCTCTTCCAGCTCCTGCTCTCCCGGATTTCTCCAGCTCCTGCTCCTGCTCCCCTGGGCTCCTCCAGCTCCGGCCCCTGCTCCCCCGAGCTCCTCCAGCTCCTGCTCCTGCTCCCCCGAGCTCCTCCAGCTCCTGCTCCTGCTCCCCTGGGCTCCTCCAGGTCCTGCTCCTGCTCCCCTGGGCTCCTCCAGCTCCGGCTCCTGCTCCCCTGGGCTCCTCCAGCTCCGGTCCCTGCTCCCCCGAGCTCCTCCAGCTCCTGCTCCCCTGTGCTCCTCCAGCTCCGGCTCCTGCTCCCCCAGGCTCCTCCAGCTCCTGCTCCTGCTCCCCTGGGCTCCTCCAGCTCCTGCTCCCCCGGGGTCCTCCAGCTCCTGCTCCCCCGGGCTCCTCCAGCTCCGGCTCCTGCTCCCCCGGGCTCCTCCAGCTCCTGCTCCTGCTCCCCTGGGCTCCTCCAGCTCCTGCTCCTGCTCCCCTGGGTTCCTCCAACTCCTGCTCCTGCTCCCCTGGGCTCCTCCAGCTCCTGTTCCTGCTCCCCTGGGTTCCTCCAACTCCTGCTCCTGCTCCCCTGGGCTCCTCCAGCTCCTGCTCCCCCGGGGTCCTCCAGCTCCTGCTCCCCCGGGCTCCTCCAGCTCCGGCTCCTGCTCCCCCGGGCTCCTCCAGCTCCTGCTCCTGCTCCCCTGGGCTCCTCCAGCTCCTGCTCCTGCTCCCCTGGGTTCCTCCAACTCCTGCTCCTGCTCCCCTGGGCTCCTCCAGCTCCTGTTCCTGCTCCCCTGAGCTCCTCCAGCTCCTGCTCCCCCGGGCTCCTCCAGCTCCTGCTCCTGCTCCTGCTCCCCCGGGCTCCCCGGCAAGCTTCCATCGGCACAAACCATGCACACACTGAACTGGGGTGAGTGCGGAAGGGCAGTGGTCGGCCTTTGCAGCAGGCCATTCGAACCAGGATGGCGAACATCGGCTGTGTGGTCATCCCTTCGGCCAGGGATAGGGGCGGCGAGCATCGGTATGTGCTGGGAGGGCGAGGAGCTACTGCGCATGCACGCAGCTGCCGGCACTGTTTTCAGCGCAGGGTTGTAGCTCCGCCCCTCCTCTGTGATTGCCACACCCTGCCAAGCCCTAGGAAAGGTCCATGGAACGGGGAGAATAAGGAGCTAATTTTCGGCGCCGATTTAGGAGCAGAAAGTCGGCGTATCTCGGGTAAATGCACTGGAAAAAGGGGTTGGGGAAACTTATATTTACTCTGTACAGCCACAAGAGGGCTCATCCCCTGGAGTCCCAAGGGAACCCATAATCCCTTGGGAGCACAGGTATTTAAGGAGGCCTCACAGGTTGGAGAGGTACTCTGGAAACCTGCAATAAAAGACTCAGGTCACACTTTACTTTGAGCTCACAGTGTTCAGTCTGACTCTTTCTCCATACATAACAGGCCCAATATAAGTAAAGGATACATACAAATACATATTAAATTATGTACAAATATATATTAGAGTATATACAAATACATATTATGGCACATTCTCATTAAGTAACCATACTTCTATAACCTTAGAAAAAGCCAACTGCCGTTGCTGCTGCTTGAACTCGCAATATCCATTCCGTCATTAGCAAAATGATACATGCTACCTGCACCCACATCAACATAATCTCAGCCATGGGGCCACTTCAATTCTATCCATCCCTAAATTTAGTAGCCACTCCACCAGCTGGGTGTGTCATCTAATATTGATAGGATTACTCTTTGTTTTATTTATTCTTTATCTTGATTACCTGGAACACTTTCAGCACCTCTTAGATCCAAGTCACCAATTCTGACAACTTTTCATTAAACCAAGGTAACTCATCTCCAAATTTAGAGAGATAATCCCCTAACCATTCATAGAATATGCAGTAATATGCATAGATTGCTGCACCAATCTGGAGGGTTTTATCGCCAATTTTCAGCACTCATTGAGGTTTAATACATATAGTCCCATTCCGTAAATTCCAAGTGGTAACATTGCACTGCCTGTACCAATAGTGTGTGCCGTTTTTGTTAGACAATTCCGTGTAACATTAAAACCACACATAGTCTCGTTGTTCATAAGCACGTCATACATACACATCGCAGTCGACCCCTGGACTTTACATAGATCCAAATCAACTGGATTCAAGAATTAATTTTGTTTTATCACATACTTAGGTGGATTGGCATCCTTGAACACAATTCCATCTCGGCTAAAACCAATATTATGCACCATGTATACCCTTGTCAGGACCCATGGTTCAGTTATTATCGTCATCCGGATAACTATCCCCATGAGACATCATCACTGGTATCATTACATTCATGAGGGGCTACATGCACAACTGCGAGATTTCTTAACAGACATGTCGTGAGGTTAAACTCATACCATTGGGCTGCCTATAAGTGTCATGTATGTAGACCATGTATATTAACTGCGTAGTCACATAAGGTGTGCCACCAGAGGGCACTGCAGTGGGAGACCTAAGGGTCACCTACATAGGTGTGCAGGGCCCAGTATAAAAGGCTGCCCACCATGCTTGTGCCTCACTCTGGAGTTAAAATAAATGGGACTAAGGTCACAACAGCTCAAGTACAATACTAGACCTTGTGGAGTCATTCATAAGAATGTTAAAGACATAACAACTGGCGACGAGATTACAAACTTTCACGCAAAAATGACTAATATTGGTGCATTAGAAAAGTCAGAGTGTGAAGATTGGGAAGCCTTTACGGAGCGGCTCGACCAATATTTCGTAGCAAACGACCTGGTAGGCGATGATCCGGCCACACTGGCAAATAAGAGCAGAGCTATCCTGTTGACCAGCTGTGGGCCCGCAGTCTACGGCCTCGTCAGGGATTTGCTTGCACCAGAGAAAACAATGACCAAGTCATACGAGGAGCTGAAAGTGCTAATTCGGGACGAACTCAAACCGAAGGAGAGCTTCCTCATGGCAAGGCATCGATTTTATACACACCAACGCCCCGAGGGCCAGGAAATCGCGAAGTACACTGCCAACCTCAGGAGTCTGGCAGGACTGTGTGAATTCAGTGCATCCCTCGCCGATGCGTTGCGGGACGTCTTCATAATTGGCATCAGTTATGAGGCCCTTCTTCACAGGCTACTGTCTGCCGAAACCACCGTCACTCTGCAGAAGGCCATCAGCATCAGCCAGCAAAGAGATGGCGGAAGTTATAGCAGATGCATTCGTTATAATCTACCAAAATTCTCTGGACTCTGGGGAGGTACCAGCGGATTGGAAAGCAGCTAATGTAACGCCTCTGTTTAAAAAAGGGGGCAGACCAAAGGCAGGTAACCATAGGCCAGTTAGTTTAACATCTGTAGTGGGGAAAATGCTTGAAACTATCATTAAGGAAGAAATAGCGGGACATCTAGAAAGGAATAGTGCAATCAAGCAGACGCAGCATGGATTCATGAAGGGGAAATCATGTTTAACTAATTTACTGGAATTCTTTGAGGATATAACGAGCATGGTGGATAGAGGTGTACCGATGGATGTGGTGTATTTAGATTTCCAAAAGGCATTCGATAAGGTGCCACACAAAAGGTTACTGCAGAAGATAGTGGTACACGGAGTCAGAGGAAATGTATTAGCATGGATAGAGAATTGGCTGGCGAACAGAAAGCAGAGAGTCGGGATAAATGGGTCCTTTTCGGGGTGGAAATCGGTGGTTAGTGGTGTGCCACAGGGATCGGTGCTGGGACCACAACTGTTTACAATATACATAGATGACCTGGAAGAGGGGACAGAGTGTAGTGTAACAAAATTTGCAGATGACACAAAGATTAGTGGGAAAGCAGTTTGTGTAGAGGACACAGAGAGGCTGCAAAGAGATTTGGATAGGTTAAACGAATGGGCTAAGGTTTGGCTGATGGAATACAATGTCGGAAAGTGGGAGGTCATCCACCTTGGGAAAAAAAACAGTAAAAGGTAATATTATTTGAATGGGGAGAAATTACAACATGCTGCGGTGCAGAGGGACCTGGGGGTCCTTGTGCATGAATCCCAAAAAGTTAGTTTGCAGGTGCAGCAGGTAATCAGGAAGGCGAATGGAATGTTGACCTTCATTGTGAGAGGGATGGAGTACAAAAGCAGGGAGGTCCTACTGCAACTGTATAGGGTATTGGTAAGGCCGCACCTGGAGTACTGCGTGCAGTTTTGGTCACCTGACTTAAGGAAGGATATACTGGCTTTGCAGGGGGTACAGAGACGATTCACGAGGCTGATTCCAGAGATGAGGGGGTTACCTTATGATGATAGATTGAGTAGACTGGGTCTTTACTCGTTGAAGTTCAGAAGGATGAGGGGTGATCTTATAGAAACATTTAAAATAATGGAAGGGATAGACAAGATAGAGGCAGAGAGGTTGTTTCCACTGGTAGGGGAGACTAGAACTAGGGGGCACAGCTTCAAAATACGGGGGAGCCAATTTAAAACCGAGTTGAGAAGGAATTTCTTCTCCCAGAGGGTTGTGAATCTGTGGAATTCTCTGCCCAAGGAAGCAGTTGAGGCTAGCTCATTGAATGTATTCAAGTCACAGATCGATAGATTTTTAACCAATAAGGGAATTAAGGGTTACGGGGAGAGGGCAGGTAAGTGGAGCTGAGTCCACGGCCAGATCAGCCATAATCTTATTGAATGGCGGAGCAGGCTCGAGGGGCTAGATGGCCTACTCCTGTTCCTAATTCTTATGTTCTTAAGTTCTTATGTTCATGACCTCAAGATGCAGCTCCAAGCAGATGATGACTCACTCTCAGGATTGAACCCTGGCAAGTACTGTAAATAGAATGGCGCCTTTCACAGGCAGAACTGTTGAACGTGAATCTGCCCAGGGCAGAGAGTACAGGCCCCCGAGTCCTTTAACTCTGAATCTGCCCAGGGGTGCAAATGTAAGTCGAGTAGCACCATGCTGGCATTGCGGAGGTAATCACAGGGCTCATCAGTGTCGGTTCAGAGACTATGTGTGCAAAGGCTGCAGCACAATGGGCCATCTCCAGCAAATGTGCAAAAGAGCTGTGACTCACCATATGGAAGAGGAGTCAGCAGATGGCTGTGAATCCAGCGTGGATTACGAGGAGATGGCTAGAGAGGCAGCTCAGTTCCAGGACGAAGTGTTTGGAGTATATACCTGCACCACAGATTGTCCTCCAGTGATAATGGAATTCGAGATAAATTGCATTCCAGTCTTCATGGAAGTGGACACGGGGGCGAGTCAGTCAGTAATGAGCCAGGAAGCCTTTGAGAGGCTATGGAACGATCATGATGAATGACCCAAGCTGGTCCTGGTTCAGGCAAAGCTGCGCACCTACACCAAGGAACTGATATCAGTTGTTGGTGGTGCGGATGTAAGTGTATCCCATGATGGCGCGGTGCACAATTTACCATTGTGGATTGTTTCAGGTGATGGACCAATCCTACTTGGAAGAAGATGGATGGGGAAGATTCATTGGAACTGGGAAGACTTCATCCCTCCAGCGATCGACGTCCCCCATGCTCAGAGGCAGAGCAAGCCCCCACCTTCAGTGGGACCAGGCACCAGAGTGCAGATCCACACAGTCGCCGAGGCACAGACCGCTTATCACGACTGTGTCGTGATGATCTGGCCGAGACGACCCGAAGTCACTTTCCTGGTTTCAGTGGCAGGACTCCTGCGGAGGAAGATTGGATCCGAGGGCACCATCCTAGCTTCTGTGGCAGAATCCCTGGGAAAGAAGATCGCGGCAGTCGACATCATGGACAGGGAAAAGATGGCGTCCAAACCATGAGGTGCAGCGCTAATGGAGCCAAGACACGTGGTTCCACGCAAGGAAGACAAGGTAAAAGTAGTAAGGCCATTTTAAAGGAGGCCAGCAACCTGCCATTTTTCAAGGAACTGCTTGAAATTGGTAACCAATGTAAAAGTCCAGCTGTAACGAGCAAAATGTTGTTGAGCGATGTCGGGTGCAAATTGCAATCAGCCAATGTAGTGGGTGAACACCTAACGGTCGTATACAGGTCCAGCAGGCTACCCAATGCTGTAGCCTGCATCCCCAGGACCAGAACAATGTATCATAAAGTGTCCCCACAGCTGATAGAAGTAGACAAGTCGCAGAGTAAACGATGCCTGGAGAGCAGAGGCACCGGTAGTGATACCCTTCCTGAGATCAGTTTAACATTGCAGACACTTGATGGCATGAACCGCCACGGGCCAGAAACACTAAACTGCGCCTATGCTCGCAGCGGCTACCATCGCCCATCACCCGGGTGGAAAAGGCGCAGCCCACAAACCCACTTGCCATCACGGCAATGCCCAAGAGCGAAGGGTCACCCGCAACAGCTCCTCCAAACGGGACCTGGACCAGCCAGGATCCCAAACTAGAGAGTGCTCACAATGGTACCCTCAAGGAAAGCGAGTCAGCAGTCCCCTGCGAACTGCTAGACAAGACGAGGCAGCCCCACTGTCGCTTAGATGAAACGCTCACTCGCTCAGACCGCTTCCCAGGGAGCAGCAGCGACACTGTGCAAACGAAAAGGATGCGGAGGTCACAGACACACCAGTTGTCTTTGGGCCTGCCCGACACTAGGAGTAACGACAAGAGCCCTGAGCTCCAGCAACTCGAGCAAAATGAGCTCACCTCGCCCACAGACCCACTAGCATGGGGCGCTGCACCGCCACCAGACGACCCGGATCTCATCTGGCCGTACTGGAACTAGACTATCCTTGTGTACCTGTACTGATATACCTGTACTGATCATGTAAATGTACCACACAAAAAGAAACGCAACTGTAGTCCACCAAACAAATGTACCAAGATATAAATGTAAAACCCATGTGATTAACCTGAATGCAACTTGCATGTAACGGGCCATTAGCCTGATCTCTGTGTGGGGGAGAATGGAGTAGTCATGGACTCACAAGCAGAAACCACTGGGACCTACCTCCACTGGCAACAAATCTCACTACCAACCCACCCAAGCTAGAAGTGACCCTCCAATGGTCAACCAGGAAGAGCAAAGCCCAGGTCACCGTCAATGTACGAGTCAATTTGCATTAAAGACTTGGGGGGAAGTGATGTCATGTATGTAGACCATGTATACTAACTGTATAGTCACATAAGGTGTGCCACCAGAGGGCACTGCGGCGGGAGGCCTGAGGGTCACCTGCATAGGTGTACAGGGCCCAGTATAAGAGGCTGCCCACCATGCTTGTGCCTCACTCTGGTGTTACAATAAATGGGACTAAGGTCACAACAGCTCAAATACAATACTTGACCTCGTGGGGTCATTCAAAAGAGTATTAAAAACATAACAATAAGTGTTTGTCTGATTGGGACCCTTCCCTTAGCCATCCTATCCAAATTGGTCTGTGTGTCTTGATATATCCAAGAACTCAACATTATACACGTATCATTCATAGCCGTCTCATGTGACGTATTTTGAACTCCTCTAGACAGACTTTCAGACAAACGAAAATTCTTCCACTCCCCAAACATCTGCTTCTTTTTCTTCCATCTTTTAAACAATTGACGTAACACATTTCCAGACCATAAAGATACAGCAAACACAATTCTTCTCTGAATTCCTATCTTATCTTCAAACCCTTTGAAGCTCTTTTTGGATTCCGCCCATTCCTTCTGCCCATTCTGTTTCACAATCTTTCTCTGCACCACCTTAATCTCCTGAAACCTCTGCTCAGGATCGCCCCTTACCCCCCAGCTTCGGTACTTCTTGAAGCATTTCTTTTAGCTGGGTCGTGTTATAGGGGATCACATAATCACTTTGCAACACCCCTGGTTGGTCGTCCTGTTCAGACAGCACAAACCTTTGTTCCCGCATGGGGCTCATCGGCACTGGCTGCGCAGGTGCCTCAGGTAGAGGCCTTACATTCCCGTACTGCACACCCGACCATAGGGGCCCCGTAAGTTCCGGGTTTAGCTATGCGAAGTGCATGTGCCTAAACCCGGAACTTGAGATCTGTCAAGAATCCTCCAAAGCGCCAACGCGGGCGGAGAGTTGGGCTATTTGCCCGTCTCCTGCCCAGCGAATGTCCTTCAAATTCTTACAACAGAAAAATACATTAAAAAAAATAATTTAAACATTCATCATCCTGTTAAATAAGGTAAGTTTATTTTTAGACCCTTTAAAATATTTTTCAAATGTTAAATGTTTGTTTTAAATAATTTTTATTAACTTGAAATATGTGATTTAAAAAAAAAGTAATTTTCAGTGTTTCTGTGTTTTTGAGGGTATTCCCATTCATACTTATGGTGATTCCGTATATACGGAGCACACCATTTAGTATGAATGGGGATCCCGCTACTCTGATTGGGCCAGCCCATGAGATTCCAGGGATGCATATGAAGCTACTGGGATACATAGGCCTCAAGGGAGACCTTCGCGAAGTAGCCCAGGACCAGAAGTCTCCAAACCTCTCGGGCCACCAAATACTTTTGTCGAAATTTTTGAGATTGGAGGCATCTGCCTGTGGGAAGTCTCCGACTGCAAATTCTGGGCCAATATTTTTGTTGATAATATTTCTTTAATGGTATTTTACCAGACTATTATTTGTAGAAGCTGCAGCATAGAACCTGTGAGTGATAAAAGCCTGCTCAGCTTGCACTGAGGCAGGTTGGCTTTCCAGTAATCTCCAGAATAAGATTTGATTCGTTTTAATGCTGTGAATAAATTAATTGCATTGTCTACCACCTATAGAGAAGGGATCACTTTATTGAGCTTCCTCTCATAGATAAATGAATATGTCTCGGTAATATTATCCCAAGGAAATATTTCTGACTGTAATCTCTTTACGGTAGTTAGGAGACCATTTCAGCCTTTGCCTTACTAAAATATTAAATGTCTTCATTTCCAGCTATGATTTCAAATGTCAAAGCCATCCCTTGTGCGAAAGGACAGTAGTTTTAATATTTGTTAAGGTAATGATATGTGACCGGTCCCTGTAAATTATATTCACTGATTATGATACAAAATGTACAGGAAATTGCACTGCTGTGCAATGAGACCAAGGTACTTTATTAATGCTCCAGTTCACTGGGGATGGGCGCAAATGGGCTTTGATGGCGTAAAACACATAGGCTAAATTTTCAACAGCTTTATGCCTACTGGGCATTTGATGATATTGTATTCCTTCATTTAACTAGACTGTCAATTCTCTGGTGCTGCCCAAGGCAGCAAATATGCGAAACTACTCTTAAAATGGAATGTCATTTGAAAAAGGTCACTTCAAACTTCACGATGTTTGGAATGCTTTTAATGCTTTTCAAGTTTGCTACTGATACATTAACCAAGAGCAGTTGAGTTATGTTCACAGGCAATGGCACAGCGAGGAACACAATTTGTTTCTCCTAGACATTACTGACCAAAAATATATCGCGTGAACTGAAGAAAAAAAAAAGCTTTCATTTCTATAGCACATTTCTCCAGATGTCGCAAAGCACTTTACAATGGATGGATTACAATGAAATGAATCACAGTTGTTATCTCGGCAAACACGACAGCCAATTTGCACGCAGCAAGGTCACACAAACAGAAAATGGATGAGCGACCAGATAATTAGTTTTGGATGCTGCTGGTTGAAGGAGGAATGTTGGGAGACATTGGGAGAACTCCCTGCTCATCTTCAAATTGTACCATGGGATCTTTCACATCCACCTGAAAAAGACAGGAAAAGTTCACAGTCCATCGTCCCATTCAACCGGCGGCAACTCTTGAGAATGCAGCACTGCCTCAGTACTCCACTGGACGGTCAGCCTACATTAAGTGCTTTACTCTGCAGAGGGGTTTGAACTCAGAACCATTGACTCAGAAGTGAAAATGGTACCATCTGAGCCATGCTCACGCGTAATGTAGGTGTTACTGACTGCAATTATATAGGCCACTGGTGAGACCGTACCTGGAGTATTGTGTACAGTTTTAGTCTCCTTACCTAAATAAGGATATATTTGCCTTAGAGGGAGTGCAACAAAGGTTCACCAGACTAATTACAGGGATGGGGGGATTGTTCTATGAGGAGAGATTGAGAAGACTAGGCCTATATTCCCTCGAGTTTAGAAGAATGAGAGGTGATCTTATTGAAACATACACGATTCTTATAGGGTTTGACAGGGTAGATGCAGGGAGGATGTTTCCCCTGGCTGGAGAGCCTAGAACCATGGATTAGAGTCTCAGATGGGTTGGCCATTTAGGACTGAGATGAGGAGACATTTCTTCACTCAGAGGGTGGTGAATCTTTGGAATTCTCTTCCCCAGAGGGCTCTATTGTTGAGTATGTTCAAGATAGAGATAGAGAGATTTTTAGATGTTAAGGGAATCAAGTCATAGGGGAGGTGGAGTTGAGGTCGAAGATAAGCCATGATCTTATTGAATGGTGGAGCAGGTGCAAGGGGCCGACTGGCCTATTCCTTCTCCTAGTTCTTATATTCTTATGTGCTTTATTTCTGTTTTTCACATAGTAAACACTTTATCACACAAATTTTTCATGCAAGGTGAATAACTAGCAAACAATGCTGCAATTTTTTCTGATTGAAGCCCATGTCCATGAACTTTAGTAAACCACTGACACTGGAGATATGATTATCACAGTTTTTTACTTTAATAATCCCCCGCTGTGATAGAAACTGGCCAATCCAGGATCCAACTACAGCATTTATCCCACAATAAACCAATTCTACATCTATCATTACTGCAGTCTGCACCAGCACTAGTAGAGAGACACCTCCACCTCTACAAATTATAATATCTATCTTTGCTTGGACTAGTGTCACCATAGACATATTTGACAAGAACTTAAGGAAAAAAGCAAACAAGTCATGGGGCTGGATTTTTGGTCTTCTGCCGCCCCTGTTAGTGCCCTGGAGGGGCAACAATGGTGGCGGTAAGCACTTTTGGGTGGGTAGCCAGCTGCCAGCACCCCGCTGGGACGTTCGACGGGACATGGAGCATTACCGCCCGCAAGAGGCGAACCGGTGTGCAACACCCCTGGTTACGACACCGGCTCGATTTTTGGCTACTGCCCAATCCATATCGCTCCATAGAGCGTCCTGCCGGGACCGCCTATGAAAGCTGGCAGTCCAAGCTGTGGTGGCTGCAGTGAGATAAGTAATGTCGACCTCAGGTAAGTGTTTTTTTTTTAATTTGTGATTTATGTTGTGGTGACATGAGTTATTTATTGGGAATGTTTTTGGTGTTTATTTTTCATGATTTTTCCCCCCCAGGCCTCTCTTAGGGCACTTCAAGGCCGACTGTTTAGCTCAGGATTTTCAATTGCTCAGCCGGCCTAGCGCCCTAAGAGAGAAGTGTGATGCCTCCCTTAGCGCTCCACCCCACACTCAGGGCCCAGCTGATGAATTTTGCTGACTGAGGTGCAAACTGTCCTGGGCGCAAACTTTACCGTACCGCCGCCGTTACCTACTCCAAAATGAGCAGAACCAAAAATCCAGCCCATGGTCTTAGCCAGGATTATGATAGAGATACAACAATTAACCTGGGAGCAGATTTTCAGCTTACTGCATGGGCATTGCAGATCAGCCACCCATTACCGAAAATGCCCCATTTTTGTTCCCATTCATTTTGACATAGAGAACTGGGGGTATGCTGAGGTTAGGCTTTTGGCTTATTCTCTCTGTGTGGAAAAAGTAGAAGGTTTGCATCTGAAACAGAGACAGAGAGTGAGACAGAGAAACATCAATTCCTATGTGAGTAGCAGTCAGTCAGTAATACTGATTTGTAAAGTAAGACCATATCAAGTAATTTATTTTTTAATATAAAAACAGAAAATGCTGGAAATACTCAGCATCTGTGGAGAGAGAAACAAGAGTTAACATTTTAGGTCGATGACCCTTCATCAGAACTGCAAAAAGTTAGAGAGATAACAGGTTTTTAAGCAAGTGTAGTGGCAGGGGGGAGGGGTGGAAAGAACAAAATGGAGGGTCTGTGGTTGAGCGGAAGGCAGGAGAGATTGAGAGACAAAAGGGATGACGGTGCAAGGCAAATGGAGATGATAATGGGACAAGTTCAGAAACAAAAGTTGAATCTAGATTGGATGTAAATGGAGATGGCAGAATCATCAACAGCTGCCATGGGAAAAAGAAAAAAACAGAACAAAAAGAAAAAAAAATAGGGGCAAGGGTTATGGTTTGAAATTGTTGAACATGATGTTGATTCCAGAAGGCTATAAAGAACCTAAGTGAAAGATGAGGTGCTGTTCCTAGAACTTATAGTGAGCTTAATTTTTCATTTTTGAAGCTTCATTAAAATAGAAAATGGGTGAACCTCATTGTTTCAATGTATGCACCTGTGAGTATGCTCACAGGTTTTTGTGAGTGGTTTAGCCAGTCATGTGATGTTTACAAGACTCAATAAAACCCCAGTCAGTTGGGTCTAGGTCATCCACGATGAGGTATGCAGTTCTTAGCCTAGTGGATGAACTGGTAATATGTAGTTTGATTTTTAATCCTCTGTTAATAAACCAACTAGTTCTTAATAGCAATGTGTTGCTATGAATTGTCAAGCAAAGAACCCATGAAGCAAATACATTACATTAATGACGCTTCATGTAAATATAGACCCGTTATTTTTTGGATTTACAATTGATCTCATCTTACTAGAGTGTTTATTGGTCCTTCTTCGAGAAAACAGGAGAAACACACATAGATCACAGGATACAGTACACAGGGGGACTTCCGGATACAATCCCAGGTCATGCTGTCATATAACTAGATACTAAGCAGGAAAAGATTCCTGATCATAAGGTACATGGGGGTCAGCCAATGAGAACGTCCTGATATGTTGAACCCGTGCAGTTATATCTTGCAAAATTTGTAACACCTGGTTTAATGTATACTTTGTAATTCAAAGTAAATTAAATCTTATGTTTTTCCATGTTACATTTTGTATGGAAAATATGCTTAGTTTCAAATATGTACAGCAAAAAAAAAATGAACAGAAAAAGTAAGCAAATGTCAGAAAGAGGATGAATGCAAAGCAGGGAATATTTATCAAATTGCAATTTCAGTTTTTCTAAAAATACATTTCAAATTATGCACTCTCTAAAGGTGAGCTGCAACAATGGAAAAGTATCCAGTAAGACACTTCATAAAGTTTATATAGCGAGGTGAGCTATAAGGTGAGTCCTCTTGTTTGATAAGAGGACTATGTGCATGTTTTGGCTTAGTACAGTTTTCTTTTTTTTATATAAAAAGAAAGACTTGCATCTATATAACGACGTTCATGACCTCAGGATGACCTAATGTGCTTTACAACCAATGAAGTACTTTTGAAGTGCAGTTACTGCGGTAATGTAGGAAACGCAGCAGCCAATTTACACTCAGCAAGGTCCTACAAACAGCAATGAGATATTAACTAGATAATATGTTTTAGTGATGTTGGTTGAGGGATAAATATTGTCCAAGATACCAATAATAACTCCCCTGCTCTTCTTTGAAATAGTACAATGAGAACTTTTACCTGAGCAGGCAGACAGGTCCTCGGTTTAATGCCTCATCTGAAAGACAGCACCTCTGGACAGTGCAGTACTCCCTCAGTACTGACATGTCTGCATGGATTTTGTGCTCAAGTCGTTGGATTGGGAACCCATGTCCTTCTGACTCAGGAAAGTTTGCACCTCCATCATGGGTTTGAACCTAGGCCAGACTAATGGGACAAACATTACTGCTGTCTGCAAAGGGTCCTAAACAGAGTGTTGTGAACACTCGCTGTTCCTAAAGCGAATCGTAACACAGCATCCAGACTTTGACAGTCTTAGCCCAGATAAATATGGGTGTTGGCTCATATTACAAGACTTCCCATAAACTCAGCACTAATTATTACTAAATTTCTCTTCTCACTTAAGAGCTATTGGGTGATGTACATGTAATGGAAGTATCACACTTGTGTAGCTGGAACTCGTTTGAGACAGCGACTGAAGCACATTGATGGAGTGTTGCAAAGGACATTTCTGTCAGTTTCATATTAGGATATTTTTGCACAAAATTTATGGATGTCACAGAGCGAATCTACTCTTTGTTCAATTGTAGGAGATATGTGTGCACAAATTGTTGAAGATGGCAGGGCAGGTTGAGAAAGCAGTTAAAAAGACATGAGATCCTGGGCTTCATAAATTGAGGTATAGAGTACAAAAATGTGGATATTATGATCAACCTATATAAAACATTGGTTCGGCCCCAACTGGAGTACGGTGTCCAATTCTGGGCACCACACTTTAGGAAGGATTTAGAGAAGGTGCAGAAAAGATTCAGAAGACTGATTCCAGGAATGAAGGACTTCAGTTACGTAGATAGACTGGAGAAGCCGGGGTTATCTTTAGAGCACAGAAGCTTAAGAGTGTTTTGATAGATGTGTTCAAGATCATGAGGGGGCTGGACAGAGTAGACAGAGGGAAAATTTTCCCATTGGCAGCAGGGTCGAGAACCAGAGGACACAGATCTAAGGTGATTGGCAAAAGAACCAAAGGCGATGTGAGAAAAAGTATTTTTACGCAGCGAGTGCTTGGGATCTGGAATGCCCTGCCAGAAAGGGTGGTGGAGGCAGGCTCAATCTTATCTTTCAAAAGGGAGCTGGATAAGTATCAAAAGAGAAAAAAATTGTAGGCCTAAGGAGAAAGGGCAGGGTGTCTAGCTGAGAGTCGACACAGGCTTGACGGGCCGAATGGCCTTCTTCCGTGCTGTAACCCTTCTATGATTCTATCACTAAGACTCAATTGCTCAATATTGAAGTAGCACTGTCTCAAATCAAAGGTAACAATTGAAGTCTGGCATATTGCCCTAAAATTGTGGTGTCATGCTGTGCAATGATTCTGCTCTATCTACTTTCACTGCAAGATTCACAATTCTGTTGGTGAAGAGATTGATGGTGAATAAAACAGGTTACACACCAACAGTTAGCTCCAACAGCTGCACTACCACAGAGCTACAGTAGTATAGTGGTTATATTACTGGACTAGTAATCCAGAGAATGCGAGTTCAAATCCGACCATGGCAGTTTGAAAATTTGAATTCAATTTAATTCAGAATTAAAAAAAACAATTTGGGAGGGGGGAGAATTAAAAGCTTTAAAAGTGACCATGAAGCTGTCAGGGTGATGTAAAAACACCAATCTGTTTGCAGACACCCATTCCTATGTTACAACAGTAACTACACTCCAAATGTACTTCATTGGCTGCAATGATTTAGATGAGGAAATTCAATGTAATATCTCCAAATATGCGGATGACACTAAGTTGGGTGGTAGTGTGAGCTGCGAGGAGGATACTATGAGGCTGCAGAGTGACTTGGATAGGTTAGGTGAGTGGGCAAATGCATGGCAGATGTAGTATAATGTGGATAAATGTGAGGTTATCCACTTTGGTGGTAAAAACAGAGAGACAGACTATTATCTGAATGGTGATAGATTAGGAAAAGGGAAGGTGCAACGAGACCTGGGTGTCATGGTACATCAGTCATTGAAGGTTGGCATGCAGGTACAGCATGCAGTTAAGAAAGCAAATGGCATGTTGGCCTTCATAGCGAGGGGATTTGAATACAGGGGCAGGGAGGTGTTATTACAGTTGTACAGGGCCTTGGTGAGGCCACACCTTGAATATTGTGTTCAGTTTTAGTCTCCTAACTTGAGGAAGGACATTCTTGCTATTGAGGGAGTGCAGCGAAGGTTCACCAGACTGATTCCCGGGATGGCGGGACTGACATATCAAGAAAGACAGAATCAACTGGGCTTGTATTCACTGGAGTTCAGAAGAATGAGAGGGGATCACATAGAAACGTTTAAAATTCTGATGGGTTTAGACAGGTTAGATGCAGGAAGAATGTTCCCAATGTTGGGGAAGTCCAGAACCAGGGGTCACAGTCTAAGGATAAGGAGTAAGCCATTTAGGACCGAGATGAGGAGAAACTTCTTCACCCAGAGAGTGGTGAACCTGTGGAATTCTCTACCACAGAAAGTTGTTGAGGCCAATTCACTAAATATATTCGAAAAGGAGTTCAATGTCGTCCTTACTACTAGGAGGATCAAGGGGTATGGCGAGAAAGCAGGAATGGGGTACTGAAGTTGCATGTGCAGCCATGAACTCATTGAATGGTGGTGCAGGCTCGAAGGGCCGAATGGCCTACTCCTGCACCTATTTTCTATATTTCTGTGTTTCTATGTAATAGCGCTTTGAAACAACTGATGGTCATGAAAGGTGTTATATAAATCCAAGTATTTCTTTCTGCGACAAGGAGAATTGCCATCTTTACCTGATCTGTTCTATTTGTGACACCAGTTCTGCACCAATGTAGTTGACTCTGAACTACCCTGGTGACATGCAGCTCTAGAAGAAGATCCACCATATCCTTCTCAAGGGCAATCAGGTTGGACAATAAATGCCAGCTTTGCCAGTGACACTCAGATGCAAAAGAATGCTTTTATTTTAAAATAGTAGGAAAGTTATGCATGACTAATTGCACATGTGCCTCATGTTTTGGAAGAAACTAGAGTATAAAAACTAGAATAAACTGGCAGAATAAGATCGCCAAAATGAGACTGTGTCCAATCTCTCATGTCACCTCTGCAGACACAACTTGGATATCACTCTGTATTTGTACTGTGCTAAACCTGACACTGGGAGAGCTGACACTGGCTGCAAAGTGGGAAGAAAGATCTCTTCCTTGGCACTGCCAATGCTTGTCCTAATGAAGATAAGAATTGAGAGAAGAATAATAAAACTTCACTGGAAAAGTTTCCATCACTGCAGACATAAACTTGAACAAAAATTGACTAAAACTGGTTTTATTGCAACTCTCTGAATGCAATAAACTACAAAATGGAATGAAATAAGGATGTTCAAGCTGCTGCACGTCATTGGCAAGGTTGGCATGTAATGCGCACTCTTGGTTGCCCTTGAGAAGATGATGGTGGGCCTTGTTCTAGTGCTGCATGTTACTAGGGCAGTTAAGAGTTAACCACATTGGTGCATGACTGGAGTCACATGTAGAACGGATCAGGTAAAGACGGCAAGTCTCCTTGCCTAAGAAAGAAATAAAGAAAGACTTGGATTTACATAGCGCCTTTCATGATCACCGGTTATCTCAAAATGCTTTACATCAACACATCACTGATGATGTATTGATAATTTGCAGCTGTTTATAGAGCAAGTTGATTTTGTCCATGAAAGAAACTTGCACCCTCATTTTATTACACGCCCCCTTTAAATGATTGAATTCAATGTTGAAAATTCCTGGCAGATGCACTGGTAGCTACAAATCCCTGAGGCTTTGACAGGCACATTTCATTCAGTATGTAACTTAATTTATATGAGAGCATCATTCTTTATAGTTACTTGAATATTAATACAACTGCGTTACGAATATGTTAGAAAATGCCCTCTTATTCCCTTCAGTCCGTGTAAAGGATGATTTATTGCATTTGTTCTGTTGTAGAATTAACACATTTAAACCATATGCATGTCTCATTGAACATCCTAAGGAAACCATTTTAGCGATGCTAATTAAAGCTTTCACAAAGCTTGCTCAATTTTGCAGTTCATTCAAAATTAATGGCTGCTCTCTTGGTGGATGCATATTCCTTTCCAAAATCTAATTCCCACTTCAAGCTCAGGCGGGTACAGTTCATGGCATTACATGAGACCATTGCAGTCAGCAGCTTAATGGAGCACCTCAGCGCTCCAACATGCAGCTTTTTTTGTGAAGATAAAGAGGTTGCGTTCATGAGCTATGACCAGATTTGTGCATGCAGCGTTAACTGCTAATCATGTATTAACCATTTCTCCTATCAGAAGCTCTGGTGTATTTCTTCCTCACGGCTTGTTATATGCTTTTGTTACCAACCCAGATAGATGACAACCAATACCTGGAAATATCCAAAATCAAAAAACCAGAAAATTCGGTCAATTAAGAACTAAAGACCCCAGGTTGCCCAAAAACACTTTATAGCTAATTTGAAGTATAGTCACTGTTGCAATGTACGAAATGTAGCAGCCAACTTGCACACAGCAAGTTCCCACAAACAGCAATTTGATAATGACCAGATAATCTGTTTTAGTGATGTTGGTTGAGAGATAAATATTGGCCAAGAGACCGGGGAGAACTCCCCTGCTCTTCTTCAAACTTGTAACCACTGGATCATCCACGGCCACCAGAGAGAACAGACGGCATCTCGGTTTAACATCTCATCTGAAAGTCGGCACCTCCAACAGTGCAGCACTCCCTCGGTACTGCATTGGAGTGTCAGGCCTCGATTTCATGTTCAGGTCTCTGGAGTGGGACTTGAGCCCACAAACTTCTGGACCCAGAGTGCTACCAACTGAGCTATGGCTGAGCCCTAATTTACCAGCAGCTCTGAAGCATCTGAAAGAGAAAAGACAGAGTAACATTTTGTGTGTGAGTCCTTCATCAGATCTAGAAACTGGAAGTTAAACCCTAAATAAGGTTGAAAAAATTGAAAGCGGGGACAGAACAAGAAGTCATCATCAACAGTCAGGAGTGTTGGCTCGTAACATAGAGTGACAGTCTGACCTGCAAAGTAATTGGCTTCTTGAAAATCTAGAAAGAGGAAAGAGGTGAGATCTCGTGAATGATGCACAATAGGCGGGTATGAAAATAGGTAAGCAAGGCAGTGAAAAGGCATTGAAAATATACCAATAAAACTTTCCAAAATGGAGGTGAATTAAACAGACAAGAATATAAAAAGATAAATTACATATGCTGTGTGGTGTATGTAAGCACTCTAATAACGACTCCACGAGGTAAGTGTATAGTACTTGAACTGTAGTGACCTTAGTCCATTTATTGCAGTTCCTCGAGTGAAGACACCAAGAGGTGAGCTCCCTTTTACACTTGGTTACCTGCAGTAGCACCCTCTGGTGGTACAGGTATGGTGTATACAGTGTGAAGGTATATTCAGTGGTCTAGTGTTACAGTACACACATTAACATACATAAAAACATTCCCCCCGTTAGTCTTGTGCCACAGGCTTTTGCACTGTGTTCTCTGGCCTTTGACTTGAGAGGTTTTAGTGAGGGTTGTGTGGGTTCTGGGTGTGATCCATGTGTTCAGGGCTACATACATCCATTTCCCCCCCTCCCCCTCCAATACATAGGCCATGTGTGTGGCTCAACACCTGCATTGGCATACATGTAGAGTGAGGAAGGAATCTGGTTGGTTATGTTACTGTTTTTGAATTCAGCAGTGGTGGAGCATCATATTGGTGCGTGAGGACATTTAGTGGTGGGCAGAGCCACAGGGTGGTGTGGCCTCCCTGTCCTCCATTGAGGGCTGCAGGGTTACCCTGCTGCCCTTCGTGGTGGTGGAAGTCTGGTCATCCCAGGTCCCGCCAGGAAAGCTGGAGGGTACTGGCCTCTTGCTCCCGGTGCTGGCCCTGGTGGCCAGGAGGGGTAGGGCCGATCTGGGGCAGGTTGCCAATGGTGGTGGTTGTGCAGTCCATTGATCATTGGCCCTGCAGTGGGTATGCCCCCACTGTGTGTGTGTGACCACCCTCCCTGAGCATCACATTGGTCCCAGAGGCGCAGGCTACATGATTGGGTAGCCCGCTGGACCTAGGTATTTCCCATGGGGGGTTGCCTTTGGCATTGCTGGTGTACATGTAGAACCCGGCATCATTTCTCATTTGATCCTTAGCATACATGATACATTGGCTCCGACTGCAACCAGCCGACTCGACATTGTTATTTGTCTTTACACTTTCACATTTGTCCATTACAACACTTTCCTGTGTACTATCAGCATCTCTGTGCAAGGTTACATTTGGATACCTGCCTTTGTTAGTTACATTTTTCTCATTAGCATTACTGACATCACCGTTCAACAGTACATTTATATACTTACATTAATTAATTACATCTTTATCATTAGTGTCCCCGGCATTGCTGTACCAAGAGTGGAACTGTCCCTTTAATTGTTTTAGTTTGCCGGTCTCCTTTAAGAGGCCTTGCAATCTTTACCCCAATCCTGTTCGCTGCTCAGCGTCAAGTGTTGCTCCCTCAACGCTGCTTCTTGTCGTCTGGTCGCGGCCATCTTGATTTCAGGTGCTTCACCTTGCGGTGCGGGCACCATCTTTTTTTCTCTCCATTAAGTAGGCTGCGATGATCCTTCTGCGGAAACCGGGAATCTACCTTCTGCGCCGATCTTCTTCCCTCGGAGTCCTGTCACTGGAGCCTGGAAGGTGAGGTCTGGTCATTCAGGTTGGATCATCTCACCGTTGAGTTGTGCAGTCTGTGTCGTCGCCATGCAATCGAGCTGGACGGTAGGCTTTCCAGGTGCTGCGATGGATCCAAGTTTGGGGTCATGTAGGACATCGATCGCCGGGGCCTGGAGGCTCTTTCCGCTCCCACCGATTTGGATTTGCTTCATCCATGTTCTTCCCAGCAGCATTGGACCATCATTGGCAACGATCCACAAAGGAAGTTTGTGCATCACCCCGCCATGGGACACCTGGACATCCACGCTGCCAACGACTGGGATGGTGCCTTTTGTGTAAGTGAGCAGCTTCACCTGGATTGGGAACATTTTGGGTCGTTTGGCAGGATTGTCCTGGAGTTTCTCGAAGTCCGTCTGATTCATCAGCGATTGGCTCGCCCCCGTGTCGATCTCCATCGAGACTGGAACACTGTTGATTTCTATTTCCATTTTCCACAGGGAACTCTCGGTGGAGCAGGTATACACTCCATACACCTCTTCCAGAAGCTGAGCCACTTCGTCTTCATCAGCGCTGGAGCCCGGGTGACCAGCCAACTCATCAGCAACCCGGTGAGTAAAATTTCTTCTACACATTCGCTGGGGATGACCTTTAGTGTTACAGCCTTTGCAGGTATAGTCTTTTTATCGCCACTGGTGGACCCTGTGGTTTCCTCCACAGCGCCAGCATGGGGCTAGCCGGTTGGCCCCATGTGGCGGACTCAGGGTTGCAGGACTCGGGGCAGCAACCTTGCCTCTGAAAGGCACCATTCGGTTCACTGTACTTGTCGGGTTAGAGTCCTGGGGGTGAGTCATCATGCTCTTGGAGTCGCAGATCGAAATCATGAATGTCTGGCTCACTTTGATTGCCTTCTGCAGGTTAACCGTAGTGTTTGCAGAGAGCAGCTTATGGAGGAGGCCCTCGTGGCCGATTCCAATACGAAAATGTCGCTTAGTGCTTCGGTGAAGTGGTCACCAAAATCACATGGTGCAGCCAATCTTCTCAGGTCTGCAGCATATTTAGCAATTTCTTGGCCTTCGGGCCGCCGGTGGGTGTAGAACCGGTGTCTGGCTGTGAGGATGCTCTCTTTAGGTTTGAGTTCTTCTTGTATTATGGTTACAAGCTCTGCACAAGTCTTGGTTGTGGTCTTCACTGGGGCTAGCAGGTCCCTGATGAGGCCATGGACATTGGGCCCACAACTGCTGAGCAGGATGGCTCTGCGCTTATCAGCCAGCGAGGTCGGTGTGCATCCAGCCAGGTCGTTCGTGATGAAAAAGTGTTCGAGCCTTTCCACAAAGGCATCCCAATCTTCTCCATCAGCGAATTGTTGGAAGTTGCTTAGGTTAGATATATTGTGCATGGAAATTCGTAACCTCGTCGCCAGTTGTGCATGTAAGCACTCTAATAACGACTCCATGAGGTAAGGGTATAGTACTTGAACTGTAGTGACCGAAGTCCATTTATTGCAGCTCCTTGAGTGAGAACACCAAGAGGTGAGTTCCCTTTTATACTTGGTTACCTGCAGTGTGCAGGTGACTCTTAGGTCTCCACCAGTAGCACCCTCTGGTGGTACAGGTATGGTGTATACAGTGTGAAGGTACATTCAGTGCTCTAGTGTTACAGTACACACATTAACATACATAATATGCTGAAAATCTAAAATGAAGAAATGATTGAAGACACTGAGGAGGTACATCAGTACCTGAAAAAGGAAACAGAGACCGCATCCCCAGGTTCTGAACTCGACCCCCCTGCCCCCACTCCCCGCATGTCAGAACTGTGTTCGAAACTCCAGACATCAATGTGGCTCAGTGGGTAGCACCCATGCCTCCACACAAAAGCTAGGCTGACACGCCAGTACGGTACTGAGGGAAGTGCTGTTCTTTCTTTCTTTAGAGGACTGCGTGTGCCAAGAGAAAAAACAAGATCTGATTCTGACCTGATTCTGATTAATGAGCTGGTTTATCTTCCGGCTTCCAATTCTAAAAAACAATATACATCCAAATAATTAAGCTGTGTATTTGCTTCTGACCCTGACAGACCTGCAATGAACATTCTGCAACATAAAACTATTTTATTTTCTGATCGAAATGCAAGTCAAAAGGAATGGAATGCAATGTTGTAAGAAGTGTTGTAAGCCAGTAGAGTGTGTTAAGCTGCTCCAAAAGCTCAGTTTGTTAATGTACTCCTCACTGTGTGTAACTGAACCATACGGTCTAAGACTAATCCTGAGCTGGTGATGGGGGAAAATCAGCCACAGTTCCCGGACTTGATTCCTTGTCGAATGGAAAGGAAACTCAACCGGGCTGTAGCACAGGTTGCCGAATTAGACTAGGCCTATATTCCGTAGAGTTTAGAAAAATAAGAGCTGATCTGATTGAAATGTATATAATTCATGAGAGACTTGACAAGGTAAGTGCTGGGAGGATGTTCCTCCTGGCTGGGGAGCCTAGAACTAGGGGTCAAAGTCTCAGAATAAGAGGTTGGTCATTTAGGACTGAGATGAGGAGGAACTTCTTCATCAGAAAGTGGTGAATGTTTAGAATTCTCAGTCGTTGAGAATATTCAAGACTGAGAGCAATAGATCCTTGGGGCCCGAAACGGGGTAGTCACACCACCGTTGGCTGTCCGTTACCATTGATATGATTGCGGTGGTAATAAGATCGAAATTGCCCTTTTCTTTGTCATAAATGGAGCAGAGTCTTAATTCCCGGTGGCAATGGCTGTTTTCAATGGTGTGGCTGCTGTGTGGTGTTTGCACTGAGAAATTCCCCTGCTATCCAGTTGATGCAAAACCATCATGCTTACAATGCAGCTGCTCCCTGGCCTTCTTAAAGGGCACGTTTTGCAGTTGTGAATTCAGTTCGTCTTTGTCATGTATGTAACCATCATGTAACGGTAATCTTCATGTAACTGAAACCTTCATGCAACTCCTGTACACTGTATTATACCCTAGAAATGCACACCCTGACCACAGGGGGTGAACTTGTGGGAGACACTCCTCACCTGGGTTTCCAGATATAAAAGGGGAGGTCCCACCCAAGGTCAGCACTCCTTGGTTCTGGGAATAAAGGAAGGTCACGTAGTGATTGTGTATGCAGTACATGCCTCGTGTGAGTTTGTAGTACGGTGCAAGGACACCACATTTGGCGACGAGAAATGGGAATCACCGAACCACGAGGATGGCCACCGGTAGTCCAGAGGAACGTTACTGTGTGGGTGAGGAATGGGACGACTTCGTGGAAAGACTCCAGCAGAGCTTTGTCACGAAGGACTGGCTGGGAGCGACAGCGGCTGACAAGCAGAGGGCGCATCTACTGACCAGCTGTGGACCACAGACATATGCACTGATGAAAGACCTGCTCGCACCCCAAAAGCTAGCGGACAAGACTTTTGAAGAGCTCAGCCAGCTGATCAGTGAGCATCTCAAGCTGGCGAGTAGCATACACATGGCCCGGCACCGGTTTTACATACACCGGCGTCGGGAGGGACAATACATCTCGGACTTCGTTGCGGACCTGCGGCGCTTGGCCAGTCTCTGTAAGTTCACAGACGCCTGCAGGGGAGAGATGTTAAGGGACTCTTTCATTGAGGGCATTAATCATGCCGGGATTTTCAGGAAGCTCATAGAGGCCAAGAACTTGACTTTAGAAGGGACGGCATTGATAGCTCAGACCTTCATGGCAGGGGAAGAGGAGACCAAGCTCATTTACGTGCGCAGCCCTGGTCCCAATGTGGTGATGGACCAGGGAATTAACATTGTGAACGCGGCTAGGGACCCCACAGGCAGGCAAAGGCATTTCGAAACCACCCAGGCAACAATAGACTTTAGGGCGGGCCCGCAACAGGGACAATGAAAAAGGGAATCGGCAATTCACGCCATCACGAGGAACAATGCGTCCCGCGATGGGACCATTAACACCCACCATCAGAGTGCTTAGAAACAACCAAATGGGCAATCAGAGAGGAATGCCTGGTAACAGTCCCTTTGTTAACAACAATCTCAGCTCATGCTGGAGATGCGGGGGGTAGACATACTGCGAAAAACAGCAGGTTCCATCAAAATATCTGTAGGATTTGTAACGTCAGTGGATACTTGGCCAGGATGTGTAAAAAGACTGTGGCAAGGCTAATCTGCGAGACAGAGGAACCAGACGAGGAGTCTGCAATGTAGGATGCTAGAAACATCGAAACATAGAAAATAGGTGCAGGAGTAGGCCATTCGGCCCTTCTAGCCTGCACCGCCATTCAATGAGTTCATAGCTGAACATGCAACTTCAGTACCCCATTCCTGCTTTCTTGCCATACCCCTTGATCCCCCTAGTACAAAGGACTACATCTAACTCATTTTTGAATATATTTAGTGAATTGGCCTCAACAACTTTCTGTGGTAGAGAATTCCACAGGTTCACCACTCTCTGGGTGAAGAGATTTCTCCTCATCTCGGTCCTAAATGGCTTACCCCTTATCCTTAGACTGTGACCCCTGGTTCTGGACTTCCCCAACATTTGTGGACATTCTTCCTGCATCGAACCTGTCTAAACCCATCAGAATTTTAAACATTTCTATAAGGTCCCCTCTCATTCTTCTGAACTCCAGTGAATACAAGCCCAGTTGATTCTGTCTTTCTTGATAGGTCAGTCCCGCCATCCCGGGAATCAGTCTGGTGAACCTTCGCTGCACTCCCTCAATAACAAGAATGTCCTTCCTCAGGTTAGGAGACCAAAACTGTACACAATACTCCAGGTGTGGCCTCACCAAGGCCCTGTACAACTGTAGCAACACCTCCCTGCCCCTGTACTCAAATCCCCTCGCTATGAAGGCCAACATGCCATTTTCTTTCTTAACCGCATGCTGTACTTGCATGCCAACCTTCAATGACTGATGTACCATGACACCCAGGTCTCGTTTCACCTCCCCTTTTCCTAATCTGTCACCATTCAGATAATAGTCTGTCTCTCTGTTTTTACCACCAAAGTGGACAACCTCACATTTATCCACATTATACTTCATCTGCCATGCATTTGCCCACTCACCTAACCTATCCAAGTCGCTGTGCAGCCTCATAGCATCCTCCTCGCAGCTCACACTGCCACCCAACTTAGTGTCGTCCGCAAATTTGGAGATACTACATTTAATCCCCTCGTCTAAATCATTAATATACAGTGTAAGCAGCTGGGGCCCCAGCACAGAACCTTGCGGTACCCCACTAGTCACCGCCTGCCATTCTGAAAAGTACCCATTTACTCCTACTATTTGCTTCCTGTCTGACAACCATTTCTCAATCCATGTCAGCACACTACCCCCAGTCCCATGTGCTTTAACTTTGCACATTAATCTCTTGTGTGGAACCTTGTCGAAAGCCTTCTGAAAGTCCAAATATGCCACATCAAATGGTTCTCCCTTGTCCACTCTACTGGAAACATCCTCAAAAAATTCCAGAAGATTTGTCAAGCATGATTTCCCTTTCACAAATCCATGCTGACTTGGACCTATCATATCACCTCTTTCCAAATGCGCTGCTATGACATCCTTAATAATTGATTCCATCATCTTACCCATTATCGATGTCAGGCTGTTTTCTCTCTCCCTCCTTTTTTAAAAAGTGGGGTTACATTGGCTACCCTCCACTCGATAGGAACTGATCCAGAGTCAATGGAATGTTGGAAAATAACTGTCAATGCATCTGCTATTTCCAAGGCCACCTCCTTAAGTACTCTGGGATGCAGTCCATCAGGCCCTGGAGATTTATTGGCCTTCAATCCCATCAATTTCCCCAACACAATTTCCCGACTAATAAGGATTTCCCTCAGTTCCTCCTCCTTACTAGACCCTCTGACCCTTCTTATATCCGGAATGTTGTTAGTGTCCTCCTTAGTGAATACTGAACCAAAGTACTTGTTCAATTGGTCCGCCATTTCTTTGTTCCCCGTTATGACTTCCCCTGATTCTGACTGCAGGAGACCTACATTTGTCTTTACTAACCTTTTTCTCTTTACGTATCTATAGAAACTTTTGCAATCCGTCTTAATGTTCCCTGCAAGCTTCCTCTCGTACTCTATTTTCCTGCCCTAATCAAACCCTTTGTCCTCCTCTGCTGAGTTCTAAATTTCTCCCAGTCTCCGGGTTGGCTGCTATTTCTGGCCAATTTGTATGCCACTTCCTTGGCTTTAATAATATCCCTGATTTCCCTTGATAGCCACGGTTGAGCCACCTTCGCTTTTTTGTTTTTATGCCAGACAGGAATGTTCAATTGTTGTAGTTCATGCATGCGGTCTCTAAATGTCTGCCATTGCCCATCCACAGTCAACCCCTCAAGTATGATTCGCCAATCAATCCTAGCCAATTCACGCCTCATACCTTCAAAGTTACCCTTCTTTAAGTTCTGGAACATGGTCTCTGAATTAACTGTTTCATTCTCCATCCTAATGCAGAATTCCACCATATTATGGTCACTCTTCCCCAAAATGCCTCGCACAACGAGATTGCTAATTAATCCTCTCTCATTACACAACACCAAGTCTAAGATAGCCTCTCCCCGAGTTGGTTCCTCGATATATTGGTCTAGAAAACCATCCCCTTATGCACTCCAGGAAATCCTCCTCCACCGTATTGCTTCCAGTTTGGTTAGCCCAATCTATGTGCATATTAAAGTCACCCATTATAACTGCTGCACCTTTATTGCATGCACCCATAATTTCCTGTTTGATGCCCTCCCCAACATCATTACTACCGTTTGGAGGTCTGTTCACAACTCCCACTAACGTTTTTTGCCCTTTGGTGTTCTGCAGCTCTACCCATATAGATTCCACATCATTCAAGCTAATGTCATTCCTAATTATTGTATTAATCTCCTCTTTAACCAGCAATGCTACCCCACCTCCTTTTCCTTTTATTCTATCCTTCCTGAATGTTGAATACCCCTGGATGTTGAGTTCCCAGCCCTGATCATCCTGGAGCCACGTCTCCGTAATCCCAATCACATCATATTTGTTAACATCGATTTGCACAGTTAATTCATCCAGCTTATTACGGATACTCCTTGCATTAAGACACAAAGCCTTCAGGCTTGTTTTTTTAACACCCTTTGTCCTTTTAGAATTTTGTTGTACAGTGGCCCTTTTTGTTCTTTGTCTCGCGTTTCTCTGCCCTCCACTTTTTCTCATCTCCTTTCTGTTTTTTGCTTTTATCTCCTTTTTGTTTCCCTCTGTCTCCTCCATTGGTTCCCATCCCCCTGCCATATTAGTTTAACTTCTCCCCAACAGTACTAGCAAACAATCCCCCTAGGACATTGGTTCCGGTCCTGCCCAGGTGCAGACCGTCCGGTTTGTACTGGTCCCATCTCCCCCAGAATCAGTTCCAAAGCCCCAGGAATTTGAATCCCTCCCTGCTGCACCACTGCTCAAGCCACGTATTCATCTGTGCTCTCCTGCGATTCCTACTTTGACTAGCACGTGGTACTTGTAGCAATCCAGAGATTACTACTTTTGAGATCCTACTTTTTAATTTACCTCCTAGCTCCTTAAATTCGTTTCGTAGCACTTCATCCCTTTTTTTACCTATGTCGTTGGTACCAATTTGCACCACGACAATTGGCTGTTCTCCCTCCCTTTTTAGAATGATGCCTGGGGAAAAGCCATGGATGCTGAAGTTCAGTGGGTTCATGTGGCTGATGTCCACAGCTCATACACTAAAACGCCACCCATGATGATGAAAGTTTTATTGAATGGCATCCCGGTGCGCATGGAGCTGGATACGGGAGCCAGCCAGTCACTTATGAGTGCCCAACAATTTGAGAGACTATGGCCACACAGAGCTAGCAGGCACAAGCTGGAATGCATTGACACGCAGCTACGGACGTACACCAAAGAGATCATCCCGGTGCTAGGCAGTGCAAACTTGGTGGTAACACATAATGGATCACAGAACCGGCTGCCACTCTGGATCGTCCCGGGAAATGGCCCCGCGCTCTTGGGGAGGAGTTGGCTAGCCGAGATGAATTGGAAATGGGGGGATGTGCACGCGATTTCATCTGTGGAGTGACGTTCATGCTCACAGGTCCTACAAAAATTCGGGTCACTGTTTCAACTCAGTGTTGGAACGTTCAAGGGCACTAAAGTAGTGATACGCATCACTCCAGACGCCAGACCAGTGCATCACAAAGCCAGAATGGTGCCGTATGTGATGCGTGAGAAAATTGAAAGTGAATTGGATAGGCTGCTCGGAGTGGGCATAATTTTGGCGGTTGAATTTAGCGACTGGGCAAGTCCCATCATTCCTGTCCTTAAAGCAGATGGCTCAGTCAGGATTTGTGGCGACTACAAAGCCACCATCAACCGAGTGTCGCTGCAAGACCAATACCCACTTCCGAGAGCGGAGGAACTTTTTGCCATGCTGGCAGGTGGCAAGCTGTTCATGAAGCTGGACCTCACTTCGGCCTATATGACTCAGGAACTGGCAGAAAAATCCAAGCTTCTGACCACCATCACGACGCACAAGGAATTATTTATCGGGTCGAGACACCGAGGAACATCTCCGCAACCTGGAGGAGGTGCTACGCCGACTGGACCGGGGAGGCTTGCGGCTAAAAAAGGCCAAGTGTGTGTTTTTGGCCCCAGAGGTCGAGTTTTTGGGCAGGAGGGTTGCCGCAGACAGGATCCGGCCCACCGAATTAAAACGGAGGTGATCTGCCGGGCGCCCAGGCCCGGCAACATGTTGGAGTTGCGATCATGCCTGGGACTTTTGAACTATTTCGGTAATTTTCTGCCGAACTTAAGCACATTGTTGGGGTCGTTACACATGCTCCTCCATAAAGGTTGTGAATGGCTTTGGGGGGACTGTCAAGAATGGGCTTTCAATAAGGCGAGGAACCTGCTGTGTTCTAACAAACTGCTGACTTTGTATGACCCCTGTAAAAAACTAGTTTTAATGTGCGATGCATCGTCCTACGGGATTGGGTGTGTGTTGCAGCAGGGTAATGACGACAGCCGACTGCAACCGGTGGCTTATCTTTCCAGGTCACTCTCCCAGGCAGAGCGTGGATACAGCATGGTCGAAAAGGAAGCATTCGCTCATGTTTACGGTGTGAAAAGATGCACCAGTACCTTTTCAGTAGATGGTTCGAGCGAGAGACGGACCACAAGCCGTTAACATCCCTGTTGTCCAACAGCAAGGCTGTCAATGCCAATGCGTCAGCTCGCATACAGCGATAGGCTCTCACACTGGCTGCGTATGACTACACCATACTGCACTGGCCAGGCACCGAAAATTGCGCTGACGCGCTCAGCAGGCTCCCACTGGCTACGACCGAGGGGGCAGCGGAGCAAAGCGCTGAGATGGTCATGGTCGTTGAGGCTTTTGACACCGCAGGCTCCCCCATCACACCTGCCAGATCAAACTCTGAACCAACAGAGACCCCCTCCTATCCATGATAAAGAAATGCGTCCTGACTGGGGATTGGGCGCCCGCACACAGGGCATGCCCCGAGGAGGTCAGACCATTTCAGAGACAGATGGATGAGCTCTCCATCCAAGCCGACTGCCTGCTATGGGGCAGCTGAGTAGTCATGCCCCAGAAAGGCAGGGAAATGTTTATCAGGGAACTCCACAGCGAGCACCCTGGCATCGTGGTAATGAAGGCCATTGCCCGGTCACATGTATGGTGGCCGGGGATTGACTCAGACCTGGAACACTGGGTTCGCAGGTACACGACGTGTGCCCAGTTGGGCAATGCCCCCAGGGAAGTCCCGCTCAGCATGTGGCCCTGGCCCACCAGGCCATTGTCACGTATTCACATAGACTATGTGGGCCCGTTCATGGGGAAAATGTTCCTGATCGTTGTCGATGCATACTCGAAATGGATCGAGTGCAGCATATTAAATTCGTGCATGACATCTATCACTGTGGAAAGTCTGCGTACGGTTTTCGCGACCCACAGCTTGTCGGACATCCTGGTCAGCGACAATGGCCCGTGTTTCACCAGCTATGAATTCCAGGAGTTTATGTCGGGCAATGGTATCAAACACGTCTGGACAGCGCCGTTCAAGCCGGCTTCCAATGGCCAGGCGGAACGTGCGGTCCAAGTCATAAAACAGGGCATGCTACGCATCCAAGGACCCTCCCTTCACTACCGCCTATCGCGCCTCCTGCTGGCCTACACGTCCCGCCCACACTTGCTCATGGGAGTCCCGTCAGCGGAACTCCTCATGAAATGCACGCTTAAAACGCGGCTGTCCCTCATTCACCCAGCCCTGGCAGACATTGTTGAGCACAAGCGCCAGTCTCAAACCAAGTTCCATGATCGAAACTCAAGGAAGAGGTGTGTAGAAATGGATGACCCGGTATTTGTTCTTAACCATGCTTTGGGACCCAAGTGGCTTGAGGGCACAGTAATTGGCAAAGAAGGGAATACGGTCATAGTGGTCAGACTAAACAATGGGCAGATATGCCGCAAACACTTGGACCAAGTAAAGAAAAGGTTCAGCATTGACACGGAGGAACTTGAAGAAAAGCATGAGATGGCACCCACACCACTGCCAGTGGACGAGCAACAAAGACAGCCCTCAGCATGCACAGTTCCTGCGGCCAGCCCGGACAGGCCAGAATCACCTCAGGTGACAGAGACGCGTGCCAAGGCTCAGCCACCAGAGCCACAACTGCAGCGCTCCACGAGAGAGCGCCGACCACCTGACAGACTTAACCTCTGAAAGAAAAAGACTTAAGGGGGGAGGTGATGTCATGTATGTAACCATCATGCAACTCCTGTACACTGTACTTATACCCTAGAAATGCACACTCTGACCACAGCGGGTGAACTTGCGGGAGACACTCCTCACCTGGGTTTCCAGGTATAAAAGTGGAGGTCTCACCCAGGGTCAGCGCTCCTTGGTCCTGGGAATAAAGGAAGGCCACCTCGTGATTGTGTCTGCAGTACATGCCTTGTGTGAGTTTGTAGTACGGTTCAGGGACACCACAGTCTTGAACTTTCTTTGCACAGGCAGGCCGCTGCCCTGGAAGTACAGAATGCTCTCATGCACTCTGGGCAACAGGGCACGGAGCCTCTGATGGCTTCCAGAGTGTGGCTGCTTTCATGCAGTGTCAGCTGGAGGCTAAGCGACATCTGACTGCTGCCATTGCGGCTATGTCCACAATGGTCCATCAGGGGCCTTAGAGTTCCACCACCCCGCTGACCTGTGGTCTAGCAGCTTGGTGTGGGAGGTGGAGTCTTGCCCCGGGGGAGTGGCTATGGCTCCTCAGAGGAGGAGACTGATGTTGCCTCTGTGGCTCACAGCAGTCCTGAGCCGATAGATGCTGTTGCACAATTGTTGACAGGCATGGCTTCGCCCCAGCCACTTCCGAATGAAGGCACACAGGAGGATGCAGCCCACTCTTCAGCTGGCCCTTCCAAGGCCAGAGCTGGTCGGGAGCATCCGAGAAGGACATCTGCAGCTTCCTCTACACACACACAGCTGCCTTCCCAACGCCATAAGGCAGCCACAGGGGAGACACTGTGACGTACTGTAATGATAGTCTGCATAAGAGGGGTAAGAAGGAGTTGGATCAGAGTGATAATGGATAATGTAAGTGTTTGGGTTGCAATAAATCTTTATTTAGTGTTTGGAATTTGTGATCAGGTCTCTCATGACAGTGTGCGGGAATGATGTGTGAGAGGGCTCATAGGTTGGGCCATGGAAATAGGCAGATGCAGGCTTAAGTGGAATCTCAGTCTGTGCAGGCACTGATCATCAGTCATATCAGTGTACGCAAATTTTTGGTGGAAGACCCTTCCGCGATATGCCCTTTCACCCCCACTTCTGTCTGGCCGCCTTGCTATGAGAGGTGACTCATCGGCTGCTCCCTGCTGCAGTTGTGCCTCCTTCAATTTTGCAGGCTGGCGCTGCCGAGTATCTGGCTCCACTGCAGGCTGCCTCCTGGGCTGCTCGCCCATTATCTGCTGGAGGGGGTCGGCGAACCTGACTCTCGTCCTTGGGAGAGGCCCTTGCTCGTGTGCCAGCCCTCTGTGGCCATCTCCCTGGTCCTCTCCAACATGCTCCGCAATGATGCCTGCGGCTCTTGCCTGCTGCCTCTGAAATCCCTTGCCCCCTCTAAGCGTCGGCGGCATGCACAATGCGCAGGAGGCATTGGCCCGCAAGCACTGCTCTCATCTCAAGACCTTCCCAAGCACAGTTTTCTCAAAGTAGCCTCTCTCATCTGCAGCTGGTAGGTCCCTCCAGCACTCGGCAAATGGTGCACACTGAAGAAGCCTTGCACTGCAAGTCTAACAACGTCAAAAAGTCGCCGGCACAAAATTCTGTAAAGTCAACAAGCCTTTAAGAGGCTCCAGTGGCGATGCATCACCGGAAAAAAGCAACTCTTTGCACCACTAAACGGCCGCACGACTTCGAAAGGGGAAATCTCGCTTCCTTCCCGGGATCTCGGCGACGCGCGGAGTGATGACGTACTTAAGAGTCCTGTCACTCACCGTTGTGAAACTGAAGCGGAAGAGGTGCGGAGTTGTAGACTGCTTCAAGACCGCGTATGGGGAATACCGATATCAGCGGCCATTTGACAGGAGCTCAGCGGCCACTGGACTCAGCAGTGTGGCCGCTGGTTTGAGGTGCAAATCGGCTTTTCTCAGAGGGGCAATTTAGGCACCTTGGACTCTCGCAGAATCAATGAATAGGGCTATCACGGGATTTGAGTTGGAAAATCAGCCATGATCGAGGGGCTGAATGGCCTCTGTCTGCTCCTAATTCTTATGGTCTCAGAAACATGAAACAAAACAAAACAAAAAAAATACAACAATTGAATTGTATTTAACACAAATGAACAAGGAAAAAGCTGTGAGAACTGTTCGCAACGATCTCTTCCCACAGGTCCATGCTGATTGTAACAGACCTGTTCTATTGAGGCAAATTGGAAAATTTAGCACAGACTGGTGCACAGTATGAAGCATCATAAAGGAAAAGGTGCTAGTAAAGAGTATTCAGATAATGAAGAGCAAATTTCCTAATTATCGCTGTGAAAACGGTCATTTGAATGATCAATATGGTAGTGCATTTTGATCACCAGTATCCACATGAGGACTATCACCACAGGAAAAATAATGACAATGTTATTGTGTCATTATTATGTGGGATTAATTCATTACAAGAAAAATACAGATCAGGCACAGAATTTGCATTATTGACAATTGTCCTTATTACTAGTAATTGCCATCATTTTTATTACAGCACTGTTACTTCTGCAATAAATAAATTATGTGCCTGTTAATTTGAAACGCTCCACCATCATGAATCGAAGGATGCACCTCACAGCATTCTGTTTCCATTTTGCACAACCTCACATTGATTTTCAATAATAATTGGCTCGATGCTAAAAATGTATCTGCGTCAGACCCATCTAATAGTAAAGCAACAAATTTGAAGGGAGCCCGTGATTGAAATCGACCCTTCTATGCACCTCACCAACTGGAACACACAAAGATGCAAGTTTTGGTGGATTCTTTCAGTAGAAAGTAAACTGACATTGACCATTTCTTCTTGGTTGTAACGAGATTTGGTAAGCAAGGTTTGTCAGCAATAGAGCTGCACCCGCTGTTGGATGTGACTGCATAAGGGTTGTGGCAAATCGTACATTTAACTGTTGGAATGTTCAAAAAATAATCTGATCTCTGCATTTTATCATTTGTCTCCTGAACTTGTCTCTGCAATCAGCATATCTTCCTCTCCATAAACTTGTGCTCAGCAAAAACATTGCTGCCCGTATCCTAACTCACACCAAGTTCCATTCACCCATCACCCCTGTGGATCGCTGACCTACATTGGCTCCCGGTCCGGTAACGGCTCGATTATAAAAGTCTCATCCTTGTTTTCAAATCTCACTATGGGCTCGTCCCTCCATAGCTCTGTAACCTCCGCCAGCTCTCCTAGATCTTTGCGCCAATGCTCACTCCAAGTTGCGCTTCCGTGCAACTCTCTACTGGTCCTGTGCAGTTTGGGAGCAGGTTTCCCAATTTTAAATTGAGCAACATTGTGAATTGACCATACAGCCTCTTAAAGGGGCCCAAAAGAAAATTAGGGGGAACATTGCCCTCCACTCCTTAAATTCTGGCCTCTTGAGAATCCTGATTTTCGTCGCTCCACCATGGGCGGCCGTGCCTTCAGCTGCCTGGCCCTAAGTTCTGGAATTCCCTCCCTAAATATTTCCACCTCTCTTTCTTCCTTTAAGATGCTCCTTAAACTTACCTCTAGGTCACCTGTCCTAATATCTCCTCATGTGGCTTGGTGCCAAACTTGGTTTGCTAATGCTCCTGTGAAGCACTTTGGGTCGTTTTACTATGTTAAAGGCTCTGTATAAATGCAGGATGTTGTAATCAAGAAGGTAAGATGTTCCAAGCTCACAGTCAGCTCTAGAAATGCAGTCATTGGAGCCTCATCCACAAGGAAAAACATTTGAGTAGAATAGTAATATCCTTCCAACAGGAATTCTATCTCTCTCTCCGAGTGGTTCAAACCCTGTGAAACTGACGTGCTGGATGAAATGTAGGTGTGAATGTAAGCCAAGAACATGGTCCAATTTTAGCTTTTGGAGGATTCTGCATTGTTCGAAGTATCGTTATTTAAAGTCTAGGGGCTAGAACCTCCATTTTTTTTGCATGCTTAACTCCCACTTAACACCCATTTTACCGCTGAAATGACGAATAACGCCCAGATATCACCCATTTTGGCACAAAATGGAAACTGGTGGGCATTTTTTGGAAACTTATCACCGAGCATTACTTTCCCCATGTGCTTAACACCAGGAAAAAATATTACCACCCGCCCATTTTTTTTGGGCAGAATCAACAGAATGGCTGAATTCGACACCCATAATATCGGCCAGCGTTACTTTCCGCACGGATTTAACGCCGAGATTCAATATTAATGCCCGTCCACTTTTTTTTGTCGTAAAGCGCATATTTATTGAAACTAGCAGCCATGAGATCGTTCAGCCTCAATTTCACCAACTTGCACACATATCGCCCACAATGTCACTCGCCCAAAAAAACGCCCACAAAAAGTGGAACTAACCGGAACTAATCACAGCGTTATGGGCGCCATGTTCTAGATCACATGTCGCGTCCTTTAAAAGGCTGCTGTGCTTCAACCTCAGCGGAGTTCGGATGTACTCTGCAGGTCGTTGGAGTTGATGTGAACATCTGTGAAAATATTTTGACCATACTGTGACCGATTGGAATTGAGGAAATGTCTTCATCAGGACATTCCTTGTTTGTAAGCAGTCGGTGGAAACCAGAGAGTTCTGCAATGGGGCCTGTCCTTTCTCACCCTCTCTTGCTGACCAATTACATGCAGCAGACTCGACATCGCTGAAGGAACGCTCCACTGCATTATGTGCCCCAATGTGAGACGTGACAGACAGATGAGGAGGACTAGACGTTACAACCCCCGCAAGTACAAGGAGAAGCATTCTTACCTCGACTTGCCTGACACCACCTGCCTTCGGAGACTGCGCTTCCACAAAGAGGTTATCACTGAGGTATGCCAGCTGATAAGGGCAGATCTGCAGCCTGCCAGCACCATCAGTACTGCACTGTCTGTCGAGGTCAAAGTCACTGCGGCACTGTCGTTCTATGCCTCGGGTTCTTTTCAGGCCACAGCTGGAGACATTTGCGGACTTTCTCAGCATGCCACACATCGCTGCATTAGACAGGTCACTAAAGCCCTGTACGCACGCAGGAGGGACTTGATCAGCTTCCCTATGACCAGGGAGGCACAGAATGAGAGGGCTCTAGGATTCTCCCGAATTGCAAACTTCCCCAAGGTGCAGGGAGCAATAGACTCTGTGCACATTGCGATGCGGGCACCTTTTCAGGATGCAGAGGTTTTCAGGAACCGCAAGCGATTCCACTCCCTGAATGTCCAACTGGTTGTCGACCACCAGCAAATTACACTGGCAGTGAATGCTCAATTTCCGAACAGCATCCATGGTGCACACATCTTGCGTGAGAGCACTGTATCTGACTTGTTTAACAATCAGCCACAAGGTCAATGCTGGATGCTTGACAACAAAGGATATGGCTTCGCCACCTGGCTGATGACCCCCCTGCGTGACATCCACACCGAGGCCGAGAGGCAATACAACAAGATCCACAGAGCAACTCGCAATTTTGTGGAGAAAATAATTGGAGTGCTGAAGCAGTGCTTTAGATGCCTGCACCACTCAGGAGGCGAGCTCCAATACCACCCTGAGCAGGTAGCTAAATTTGTGGTGCTGTGCTCCATGCTGCACAACTTGGCTATCAGGAGGGTACAAGAATTGCCTGATGAGTCTGGCATTCCACCTTACCAGAGAAAGGAAGAGAAGGATGAGGAGGCAGATGCTGACCTCGGGCCAGACAATCAGGCTGATGCTGAAGCCATGCCCCCGCCCCTCTGTAGACAGCATGAAAGGGCCCGTGGTGGCATGATAGCTGCAAGAGCCTTACATCAGCAGCTCATCAATGATCACTTTGCCTGAAGGAACGTTGCTGTTATTTGCAAGGCTGACACACTGCTGGCTGTGGAGGTGATATATCAATTGTGGGCATCACCTTGTTGATAGTTAAATTTTAAGTTGATTGAAGTTAAGTGTGATTATATCCTTTGATGTTAAGAAATCACCAGCCTGTAATGGTGCAGCTATCTGAGCCAATGCGCTACAAGGTTTTGTTAAATAAAAAACATTTAAACCGAACATTAGTCTGAAATCATCAGTATTTCTGTACAAACCAACCCTCCCCCCAACCCCATGCCCCGCTTCTCCTCTCCACCTCTACCCCTTCCCCTTTCCCCCCTGACTCCAAGCCGCCTGACCGAGGAGGTCCTCAGGTGATGCTTCATTGGGGGGATTGGTGGGGGGGAGGTAACGGCCGAAGCGCTGCTTGGATGGATATGGGGGAGGACAGTTCAAAGATGGGAATGTACTCTGAGCCAGAAGCAAGATGTTGTTGCTGGCTCTTGTGTGGTTGGCAATGGGGATGCGGCACCTTGGGGTGCAGTGCCGTGCTCCGGGTCCACTGGGAGCCCTCTGCCACCAGTGTTTCTGGCTACGAGCTCCAGGGCCTCCTCCATCCCTTCCATGTTATATTTTATTTTTTGAACCAAAACTCGGTGCCAACTATATTCTTGGTGCTTAGTAGGCTTTTTGCAACTGGTCAATCTCCGTCGTGTCTCCCACAACAGCCAGACAAGCACACACCACAGCCACACATGCTTTCAGTGCTTCTGAGCTCCCTCTCGCTCTGTCTCCTTTGACCTCCTGAATCGCGGGAATCGAGCGTTGCCATGCCGTTGCTAAGGACGGCCATACTTTACGGCAGAAGGTCAAAAAAATGTAATGCTACCACCCATTTGGTATTGCTCGCGGTAACGCCCATTTTCAAAAATGGAAACTAGGTGTTTTGAGAATGGGCGAGAAGCCAGCGATCTACAAAACCCTTTTTTAACACCCACGCCAGAAATAACGCCCATTTTTGGGCGATAAGCACAAAAGTGGAGGTTCTAGCCCTAGATCTCTTTTAGAAATCTTGCTTTCATTCTATCCTAAGAAACTCAATGACAAATGTGGAATATTTCACTTTGATCCGTTCCCACCTTTGCAAACAGTTGAGGTTGTCACAGTTACAAATTTACTCTAAGTGCTTGAGAGGAGGTTTGTGAGCTGTTAAAAGGGTGAAAGTGGTATTACAGGGATGCACTGCAATTTGGACTTTTTTTTGAATGAGGCTAACATGATGTAAAATTGGAAGTTGTGTGCTTGACTTTTGAAGTATCATAGTCACATAGTTCCTTTGTCATTAATTTTCTTTCATTTGATTGCAGATTATAAGTAACAATAAAAATCATTATTGGAGCAAATGCATTTTTTTTAACAGCCAATTTATCATTTGCTTGAAGATGCCCAGTGTTACTTGGCTTGGCCTTTGGACCTTAGATCTAAATAGTCATGAAGCAAAAGCATAATCCTGAATAAATTCAGGTTTCTGCATTCATAGAGCGATATAGAAGCACCTTCTCCATGACGTTATTAGGGGATGTAAAGGACCACAATTAGGCCATCAAAGATACAATAACCTGTCTTTCCCCGACTCTTATTATATGGCCAGTGGCCCAGTACTCCGCATAACACCAGCAGGTTTGGATGTTCTACACAGCTGAACAGCAGGGCTTAAAGACTTCCAGTAAGCCAGCAGATCCCTTCCATCCTCCAACACTGTTACAACAGTAGGGAGCAGCTGCCTCACATTAGAAAGTCAAGGGTTGGATGCCAGACGGGAGCCTCGCCAGGATACAGAAAGCATCAAAGATATATTGTCAGCAACTTCTTCTCAAGACACGGCAAAAAGCTGAGTAGCTGATTTGAATCGCTCAACCATTGGCGGCTGTGCCTTCAGTTGCCTAGGCCCTAAGCTCTAGAATTCCCTCCCTAAAACTCATTGCCTCTCTACCTGTCTTTCCTCCTTTAAGACGCTCCTTAAAACCTACCTCTTTAACCAAGCTTTTGGTCATCTGCCCTAATTTTACTGTATGTGGCTCGGTGTCAATTTTTTTTGTCTTAGAACACGCCTTTGGATACTTTACTACTTTATATAAATACAAGATGCCGCTATTGTAGATGAACTTCAGGTATTTGAAAAGTCAAACTGAACTAGTCCAAATCAGGTCACTTAAGATTGTAATACAGTTTAGCCCTAATAATTAGTAGTGGCTTAGTGCTGCTTAAATATTCTTTAAATTACATTTTGGGCGAGATTTTAACTTTCAGCATTGAGCAGAAAGGAGTGGATTAGCCACTTGCTATAGTGCCCCTCCCCCACACCTCCAAGTTTTCTTTCCACTAAAGTCAGGGTATATAATGGGCAGATGATCTGCTACTACTGCCAGTATTCCACCCGATGTTAAAAGATAAAATCTACCTCAACATATCAATTTCCTGATCACTGTGTGGAGTGCTAATGTAAATCTGTAATGTATTAATGGTCCTGCCACATCCAGTCGTAAATGGTGGTGGACAACTAAACAACTAACGGGAGGAGGAGACTCTTAAATATCCCCATCCTCAATGATGGTGGAGCGCAGCACGCAAGTGCAAAAGACAAAGCTGAAGCATTTGCAAACATCTTCAGCCTGAAGTGCCAAGTGGATGATCCATATTGACCTACTCCTGAGGCCCCACCATCACAGAAGGCAGTCTTCAGCTAATTCGATTCGCTCCACGTGATATCAAGAAACGGCTGAGCACACTGGAAACAGCAAAGGCGATGGGCCCCGACAACATCCCGGCTGTTGTGCTGAAGACTTGTGCTCCAGAACTAGACGCGCATCTAGTCAATCTGTTCCAGTATAGATACAACATTGGCATCTACCCGACAGTGTGGAAAACTGCCCAGGTATGTCCTGTCCACAAAAAGCAGGACAAATCCAATCTGGCCAATTACCGCCCCATCAGTCTCAATCATCAGCAAAGTGAAGGAAAGTATCCTCGATAGTATCTGAAGCGGCACTTACTCACCAATAACCAGCTCACCGATGCTCAGTTTGGATTCCATCAAGATCAGTCAGCTCCAGACCTCATCCAGAGGAGAAGTGGGAGTGACTGCCTTTGACTTCAAGGCAGCATTTGACCAAGTGTGGCATCAAGGAACCCTAGTAAAATTGAAATCAATGGGAATCAGGGGAAAAACTCTTCACTGGCTTGAGTCATACCTAGCACAAAAGCAGAAGGATGGTTGTGGTTGTTGGAGGCCAATCATTTCAGCCCCAGGACATTGCTGCAGGAGTTCCTCAGGTCAGTGTCCTCGGCCCAACCATCTTCAGCCACATCATCAATGACCTTCCCATCATCATAAGGTCAGAAGTGGGGATGTTCCCTGGTGATTGCACAGCGTTCAGTTCCACTTGCAACTACTCAGATAATGACACAGTCCGTGCCCACATACAGCAAAACCTGGATGACATTCAGACTTGAGCTGATAGGTGGCAATAACATTCTTGCCACATAAGTGCCAGGCAATGACTATCACCAACAAGAGAGACTCTAAACACCGCCCCTTGACATTGAACAGTATTGCCATTGCCAAAGTCCCCACCATCAACATCCTGAGGGTCATCATTGACCAGAAACTTAACTGGACCAGCCACATGAATACTGTGGCAACAAGAGCGGGTCAGAGGCTGGCTATTCTGCAGCAAGTGTCTCACCGCCTGACTCCCCAGAGCCTTTCCACCATCTACAAGGCACACGTGTGATGGAATACTCTCCACTTGCCTGGATGAGTGCAGCTCCAACAACATTCAAGAACCTCGACACCATCCAGGACAAAGCAGTCTCTTGTTTGGCACCCCATCCACCACCTTTAACATTCACTCCCTCCCCCACCGGTGTACCGTGGCTGCAGTGTGTACCATCTACAAGATGCAATGCAGCAACTCGCCAAGGCTTCTTCAGCAGCACCTGCTAAACCCGGGACTTCTACCACTTAGAAGGACAAGGGCAGCAGGTGCATGGGAACACCACTACCTGCAAGTTCCCCTCCAAGTTACACAACATCCTGACTTGGAAATGTATCGCCTTCATCATCGCTGGGTCAGAATCCTGGAACTCCCTCCCTAACAGCACTGTGGGAGCGCCTTCACCACACGGACTGCAGCGGTTCAAGAATGCAGCTCACCACCACCTTCTCAAGGGTAACTAGAGATGGGGAATAAATGCTGGCCTTGCCAACGACACCCACTTTCCGTGAACGAATTATAACAAAAGATCTTGCATACTGCATGTTCTTCTGTAAATGTTGCACTTATTTCCCATAACACTTTCCCCATCATAACTCTTTTTAGAATTCCTGCATTCCAACAGTGACTACGCTTCAAATAAACTGTAGTGGCTGCATGAGGCTCTGGGGATGTCCCAAAGTCATGAAAGGCGCTGTATAAGTTGAAATTTTTCATTCCTTTGTCACATTTTGCTGTTTACACTCCTATGGTTATAAAACAACAAACATTCTGACTCACTTCGAGCCATGCCCGTCAGTGTATTTAAAAAATAAATGTTTGTTTATGCACACAGTGACCCCTATGTAGGTAGAACATTAATATTTCAAGTGAAAATATGAAGCTCGGCAAGAGAGCCAAAATATGTGAGATTTTATTTCCAAGCGTCAGCAAGGTGACCACGCTCTCCAGTTCCCTGATAACTTTCAGTTTTAAAAGCTACATGCCACTATGCATTGGTATCTTGTAGGATGAGATTCCTGTTTACAGAATTTACTTCTGATGTGTTGTTGCTGCTGAGGGATGCTGCTAGTTCAGTAACGGCAAAGATGGTGGGAAACAGATGGGAGTCCACTGTGATTTCTAGACTGAGCATCAATTTTGACAAGCTTATATGATATCCTGCTCTCGAGCCTGTCGAAGATGATATTTCATGTGTAAATTGGGGTAGCCTTGATCTGCCTGCTGCTATCTTTCACATCGCAGCTCTGTCAGCACGTCATCATCACCTAACCATTTTTTTTTTAGAAACCCGGTTTCAAAACAACTGTACACTTATGTCTCCTGACATCCCGCTCTTTAACTCTTTAGCTGTCTAAATCAACACTTTGATGTCCCAGATAAAAATGTGTACACTGTTTGCTATTTAACATTGTTATAAGAAATCAAACGATGCTACAAGTATAGAATCATAGAATCATGCAATAATACAGCACAGAAGGAGGACATTCGGCCCATTGGCCCCTTCAAAGAGCAATACAGTTGGTCCTACTCCTACGCTCTTTCCCCAAGTATAGGTTTGTTCGATGCAGTTAACAACAACAACTTGTATTTAGAACTCAGCAGAGGAGGACAAAGGGTTTGATTAGGACAGGGAAAATGGAGTACGAGAAGAAGCTTGCAGGGAACATTAAGGCGGATTGCAAAAGTTTCTATAGGTATGTAAAGAGAAAAAGGTTGGTGAAGACAAACGTAGGTCCCCTGCAGTCAGAATCAGGGGAAGTCATAACGGGGAACAAAGAAATGGCGGACCAATTGAACAAGTACTTTGGTTCGGTATTCACTAAGGAGGATACAAACAACCTTCCGGATATAAAAGGGGTCAGAGGGTCTAGTAAGGAAGAGGAACTGAGGGAAATCTTTATTAGTCGGGAAATTGTGTTGGGGAAATTGATGGGATTGAAGGCCGATAAATCCCCAGGGCCTGATGGACTGCATCCTAGAGTACTTAAGGAGGTGGCCTTGGAAATAGCGGATGCATTGACAGTCATTTTCCAACATTCCATTGACTCTGGATCAGTTCCTATGGAGTGGAGGGTAGCCAATGTAACCCCACTTTTTAAAAAAGGAGGGAGAGAGAAAACAGGGAATTATAGACCGGTCAGCCTGACCTCAGTAGTGGGTAAAATGATGGAATCAATTATTAAGGATGTCATAGCAGTGCATCTGGAAAATGGTGACATGATAGGTCCAAGTCAGCATGGATTTGTGAAAGGGAAATCATGCTTGACAAATCTTCTGGAATTTTTTGAGGATGTTTCCAGTAAAGTGGACAAAGGAGAACCAGTTGATGTGGTATATTTGGACTTTCAGAAGGCTTTCGACAAGGTCCCACACAAGAGATTAATGTGCAAAGTTAAAGCACATGGGATTGGGGGTAGTGTGCTGACGTGGATTGAGAACTGGTTGTCAGACAGGAAGCAAAGAGTAGGAGTAAACGGGTACTTTTCAGAATGGCAGGCAGTGACTAGTGGAGTGCCGCAAGGTTCTGTGCTGGGGCCCCAGCTGTTTACATTGTACATTAATGATTTAGACGAGGGGATTAAATGCAGTATCTCCAAATTTGCGGATGATACTAAGTTGGGTGGCAGTGTGAGCTGCGAGGAGGATGCTATTAGGCTGCAGAGTGACTTGGATAGGTTAGGTGAGTGGGCAAATGCATGGCAGATGAAGTATAATGTGGATAAATGTGAGGTTATCCACTTTGGTGGTAAAAACAGAGAGACAGACTATTATCTGAATGGTGACAGATTAGGAAAAGGGAAGGTGCAAAGAGACCTGGGTGTCATGGTACATCAGTCATTGAAGGTTGGCATGCAGGTACAGCAGGCGGTTAAGAAAGCAAATGGCATGTTGGCCTTCATAGCGAGGGGATTTGAATACAGGGGCAGGGAGGTGTTGCTACAGTTGTACAGGGCCTTGGTGAGGCCACACCTGGAGTATTGTGTACAGTTTTGGTCTCCTAACTTGAGGAAGGACATTCTTGCTATTGAGGGAGTGCAGCGAAGGTTCACCAGACTGATTCCCGGGATGGCGGGACTGACCTATCAAGAAAGATTGGATCAACTGGGCTTGTATTCACTGGAGTTCAGAAGAATGAGAGGGGACCTCATAGAAACGTTTAAAATTCTGACGGGTTTAGACAGGTTAGATGCAGAAAGAATGTTCCCAATGTTGGGGAAGTCCAGAACCAGGGGTCACAGTCTGAGGATAAGGGGTAAGCCATTTAGGACCGAGATGAGGAGAAACTTCTTCACCCAGAGAGTGGTGAACCTGTGGAATTCTCTACCACAGAAAGTAGTTGAGGCCAATTCACTAAATATATTCAAAAGGGAGTTAGATGAAGTCCTTACTACTCGGGGGATCAAGGGTTATGGCGAGAAAGCAGGAAGGGGGTACTGAAGTTTCATGTTCAGCCATGAACTCATTGAATGGCGGTGCAGGCTAGAAGGGCTGAATGGCCTGCTCCTGCACCTATTTTCTATGTTTCTATGTTTCTATATAGTGCCTTTAATGCAATATAATGTGTCAAAGGAGCGTTATTAAAAACAAAATTTGGCGCCAAACCATATAAGGAGATATTAGGGCAGATGACCAAAAGCTTGTTCAAAGAGATAGATTTTAAGGAGCGTATTAAAGGAGAAAAGAGAGGGAGAGAGACAGAAATTTAGGGAGGGAATTCCAAAGGTTAGGGCCCAGGCAGCTGAAGGCACTGCCGCCAATTGTGAAGTGATGAAAATCAGGAATGCGCAAGAGTCCAGAATTGGAGGAGCGCAGGCAAATATAAGGATCAAGTTTTAGCCTGAGTTGCTCCTATTTTTTGGAGCAACTGGTTTAGAATGGAGTATCTTAGAAATTGCAATTTTCGGCATTTAGGTTGCTCCAGTTCTAGTCAGTTAGAACAGTTTCATTTTGGAACAGATTTTTTTTTTCAAAAGGGGGCGTGTCCGGCCACTTACGCCTGTTTTGAAACTAACTTAGAATGGAGTAAGTGTAGATTTTTGTATGCTCAGAAAAACCTTGCCTACACTTTACAAATCAGGCATAGGTTACAAATCAGGCGTAGGGAACGAGGGGGGTGGTGGGGGGGGGGAAGGGAATTAATTAAATTCTACAAGCATTCAACAGTCTTACTTATACAAATAAAGAGCCATCCTGACTAAAAAATTATAAACAAAGCAAAGACAAAATATTGAATATTCCTACCTGTGAGAAGCAGCAGCAGACTTCGAGCTGCGGTGCTTCAGGCAGGCCTTCCGTCCATGTAGGAGACAGGGACGGCGTCAGTGGCTCGACGGCAGCCGAAGAAACAGCAAGCAGCCTTCGAGCTGCGAGGAAGACTGAGGCCATTTGGTCAGGGACAGGGAGAGGCAGCCAGATAGCCAGGTTGAAACTTAAAATTTGCAGAATGGGTGCTGCATTGTCAACACCACGGATTATGCAATGGTTCGCCAGAAATTCACTGCACAGGAGAGAATTGATTAGAGCTCACCACATCAGGAACATCATAGCCCATAGGCTGATGGGCAGGAGACCTTACCCACGTCGGCAATATCGAGCCAGGCGCTCGTAACTGGACATGATCGAAGCTGATTGTGTCAAACGGCTGCATTTCCGCAGAGAAGTTGTCGCTGAGATCTGTGATATGCTGAGAGCAGATTTGCAGCCCAGAAGCAGAACGCCAACTGTCTTGTCTGTTGAAGTGAAGGTAACAGCTGCACTTGCCTTCTATGCCTCGGGATTGTTTTAGGCTACAACTGGAGATGTGTGTGCCATTTCTCAACGTGCAATACATGCCTGCATTTACCAGGTCACGGCTGCACTGTATGCACGGAGGAATGACTTCATCAATTTCCCAAGGTCCGCACAAGCGATCCATGAGAGGGCTGTGGGCTTCTTCAGGTTTGCCGGCTTCCCAAAGGTACAGGGCTGTATTGATTGTACCCACATAGCCTTGCGAGCACCTGTGGAGGATTCCGAGCAGTAGAGGAATAGAAAAGGTTTCCACTCCATCAATGTGCAGTTCGTGTGTGACGATAAGCAATGCATCATGTCAGTCGATGCGAGATACCCTGGTAGCACCCATTATGCGTTCATCCTACGCGACAGCGTTATATCTGACATGTTTTAGCAGCAGCCAGAAGGGCAGAGCTGGCTACTGGGAGACAAAGGGTATGGCCTGACCACCTGGCTCATGACGCCCCTACGCGTGACACGGACAAAAGCTGACCGTCAATACAACATGGCGCACATTGCGATGCGCAGCATCATTGAGAGGACCATTGGCATATTGAAACAGCGTTTCCAATGTCTGGACCATTCCGGAGGCCACTTGCAATACGCTGCTCAGATTGTCGGTCACTTCATTGTTTTGTGCTGCATGCTCCATAACTTAGCCATCATGAGGCAGCAGGAGCTGGTAGTGGAATCAGAAGACCCATGTGAGTGTCCAGTGCATGATGATAGTATTACAGAAGAGCAGGATGTGGATGATGACGACCATCAGGAAAGCATGCAAGTGCCTGAGGCCAGAGCACGAGGTCGGAGGAGGGCCGTCCATCCTTTAACGATTGCTCGAGCCTTGCGCCAGCAGCTCATCCGTGAACACTTCAACTACTGATGCCTGAGGGCTCTGCGACCACTTTTGCATATGGACATGTTTATTCTTTGCAGTTGTTCCTACGTTGTGTTGTGTTAATGGAACATGAAACAGTTTTAATGAAAAAATATTTTATTGAAAAGTTAACGTCACTGTAATAAAATATTTGTTGTATCAAACTTTACTTTTTAATATGACTCTTGAAGATCACTTAAAAACTTTAAGATCATTTATAAACTTGTAAAGTTACAAAATTTACAAAACAATTTCAATGTTAAAAATCTTATACTCTTAAGATCACTTCAACTTCAAGATCACTTTTTAGATGCAAAATTAAATAAGTTACAAAAGTGAGAGCATTTACACTATAAGATCACTTAAAAACCCTAAGATCACTTATAAGTTGTAAAGTTACAAAACTTACAAAACAATTTAAATTTGAAAAACGTTACTAGAGCTACATCAAGAACAAGAACAAAAGCAGCAAAGAAAGGCTGCAACCATGTGTCATCCACATCTCAGTGAATGTTCACTTCTTCATGAGGGTGTCATTTGATTGATGGGGCTGTGTGCCCTTATTGCAGCAGCTACCTCCATGATGGCCTGTGCCGCCACTTACATGCCCTCCCTGATGGTCTGTGCCGTCGATTGCACTCCCTCGGACATTCCCTCCCTAAGTTCCCGTGTCATTATTGCTATTTCTCCTGTCAGTACCGTCACCTCTTCACGCACTGCACTGACGCTACCGATGAATGATCAGGTAAGCTCATTGGTCTCCATATCCAATGCCACAACCTGAGTCGCATCTGTTGCATGCTACATCTCAGGAGAGCGTGTCTCCAATCTCCTTCTCCTCTGCCTGGGTCTGCCGCGTGGCACCACTACACTGGGAGGCGCGGGCACGGATGGTGGGACGCTCGGTGTTCCAAACGGCACCACTACACAGGGAGGTGCGGGCTGGAACGGTGGGATGCTCGGTATTCCAGACGGCAGTACTAGAGAGAGAGGCGTGGGCTGGGACGGTGGGCCGCTTGGTGCTCCAGACGACAGCACTCGAGTGCGAGCCGTGGGCTGGGATGGTGGGTGAATGGGTGTAAACTGCTCCATTATATCACCAGCATCACTGGGACCTGCAATGTCAGAATCAAAACCATGGAAGGTGGAACCAGAACCTATGAAGGGGTTTGAAACTCTGATGCCCTTTAATGGGGGCTCATAAACATTAATTTGGAAGCTCTCCCCTGTAGCCATTTCAGTCATCGCCACCATCATCCAGTCTGGATCGTCCGCATCTGGTTGTACTGGTTCTTGTTCTGCATCTTCAGGATCCTCAGGGTTGGCAGCAGCATCATCATCATCATCATCATCATCATCATCATGTTCTGCAAAATACATCAGTACAGTCAAATGTTTAACAGCAAGGGAGGGGGCAGGATGGGTGGCATGAGTACTCTCACACATAACAGACCAGGCAGCAGGTTGATTTGAAGGGCCACGATGCATTTTCAGGGCTTACCCTCTTCCTCACGTGCGGGCCCAGCTTGTGCTGTACTGATTGCTTTTCTCCATGTACGATTCATCATAGCAGCTACCCTCTGTTCCAAGGGTGTCAGTGCATGCAGATTGGGCATGTCTCCTCCTGTTCAAGTTGCTTCCCTTTTGTTGTCGACCAATTTCTTCTACAAAGAGTAAAATATAACATTTTACTGAGTGCGTCTTTCTGCAGGGTGGGACATACAGATAGTCACATTACAATTATGATTACATTAAAAATGGAAAATATTACTTACAATAACTACTTGACCAAGGTCGCGCCATTTCTTTTTACACTGGCATCCAGATCTCATGGTATGCATCACTGCGCAGTAATCTTCTGCAACTTGGTTCCAGCGTTTCTTCATTTCTTTAGGTGGCACTTTTATGCGACCTCTGTTGCTGGTATCTAGCTCCTAACATCTCTGCTCAATGACGTTGACTAATATAATGGTCCCAAGTTTTGGGCCGCACCTAGAATGGCACAGCCCCGACCTGGACGGCCATTTTTTGCGCCACAAAGTGCGCCTAAAAAAAACTTAACTATTCTCCGGCTCCCTGCAGGTTCTCTGGAGCTGGGCGCGGTGCAGCACGAGCTGTGGGGGGCGGAGCTCGGTCCCTGCGCTGAAAACAGTGCAGAGACCTCTGCACATGCGCGCTACAGTGGGCGCGCATGTGCAGTAGCTCCAGGCGCTCAAAACTGTGTGGGAAGGGCCCGAAGCACGCAGCCCCTAGCCCTGGCCGAATGGGCTCACTGGGACTACTCCCGCTTCCGGCTCGACTCCCGCTTCCCCCCTCTCCCCTCCCGCACCGGACCCGCGATCCCGCCCCCCTCCCCGACCTGACCACCCTCTCCCTCCCCCCCGTTGACCCAACCCGACCCAACCCGACCTCCCTCCCACCACACCCCCGAACCGACTCGCGCTCCCAAACCCCCCCCCCCCCCACCACACACCCGGACCGGATCCGACCCAACCTGACCTCCCTCCCCCTGCCCCCGACACGAATCGACCCGACCTCCCTCCCACCCCACCCACCCCCGACCCCCGGACCTGACCCGCGCTCCCTCCCCCCCCCCCCACCCCCGACCCGACCCGTGCTCCCGACCCCCCACCCCCCCCCACCTGGACCGGACCCGACCCGACCCGACCTCCCTCCGCCCCGCCGACCCGACCCAACCCGCGCTCCCGACCCTGGACCCGACCCGATCCAACACCACCTACCTGTAAATCCGGTGCTGGGGACGGGTCCCGCCCGAAGTCTTGGGTCCGACCGGGCCCGGCCCGTTCAGCCTCCCTCTCCCTTCTCCTTCCCCCCCACCCTTCTCCTTCCTCCCCCCCTTCTCCTTCCCCCTCTCCCCCCCTTTTCTTTCTCTTCTCACCCTTCTCTCCTCCCCCCCTCTCCTCCCCTCTCTCCCTCCCTCCCCTCCCCCTGCCCCCCTCTTTCCCTCTACCTCCCCCCTCTCCCTCTACCCCCCTCCTCCCTCTCCCCTCGCTGTCAGAAACACAGACGCTGACTGACAGAGTGAGAGACACACACAGACAGACAGACAGAGAGATAGAGACACTGACAGAGACACACTGGGGGGGGCGGGGGGGCATCCCAGCACGCTGTTGGAGGGCTCCCGGTGCTGCAGTCGGTAAGTAGAAAATGTTTTATTTATTGATTTTTAAAAAAAAAAAATTATTTCTTATTAATTTTTTTTGATTGATTTATTGATGTTTTTATCATTTATTATTGATGATGGCTCTTTATTTGTAAAACTGAAGTGCTTAATGTTTGTAAACTTCTCTTTAAACCCCCCTCCCCGCCCCCCCATTCCCTATGCCTGATTTGTAACCTACGCCTGATTTTCTAAGTGTAGACAGGTTTTTCTGAGCGTACAAAAATCTACACTTACTCCATTCTAAGTTAGTTTGGTGTAAGTTTTCACAGCCTAAACATTCAAAACGTGCATAAGTGGCCGGACATGCCCCCTTTTGAAAAAAATATCTGTTCCAAAGTGAAACTGTTCTAAATGACTAGAACTGGAGCAAACTAAATGCCGAGAATTGCAATTTCTAAGATACTCTATTCTAAACCAGTTGCTCCAAAAAACAGGAGCAACTCAGGCCGAAACTTGGCCCCAATATCTCCACTTCCTCATGCAAGAAATTTTTTGTTCTTGGTGGACGTTGTTCCATTGCTGTATTGAATTGACACTCTTATTTTTCAAAACACAGTTCTTAATTTGCATGCACCTATGCAGCACCTGTTCTGGAAGTTTAGCAGTGAAAAGCAGCACTCAGTGATTTCAGCAGGTGATTTATTTAACAGTACTGCTAAAAGCACTCCTACAGACACAAAAAAAATCACCAAAATTCAATCCCAGGGGTACACGAGACAAAGCAACACTTTTCTTTAAATCCCTTTAAAAATGGCCGAGTGCCAATGTTTCTGGGCTACTTTGCATGCGCGCGCTCCAACGTGCATGCGCAGGGCTGCCGGCACGACGTTGCCTCATTTAACTTAGCCCCGCCCCCTCCACTTGCAGAATCGGCGCGACTCTGTGGCTCCGCTCCCCGCTGCTGTCTGCGCGCCGCACCGAGCTCCCAGGGACCAGCAAGGAGCCAGAGAATTAAGAGGTATTTTTCTGTCGCCCTTTTAGGTGTGAAAATCGGGTGTCTAGGTTGGGGCTGCGCCGTTCAAGGCGCGGGCCGAAACTTGACCCCATAGAAACATAGAAAATAGGTGCAGGAGTAGGCCCTTCGAGCCTGCACAATCTTTCAATAAGATCATGGCTGATCTTTCACCTCAATACCCCTTTCCTGCTTTCTCTTCATACCCCTTGATCCCTTTAGCCATAAGGGCCACATCTTGAATATATCCAATGAACTGGCATCAATAACTCTCTGCGGTCAGGAATTCCACAGGTTAAAAACTCTCTGATTGAAGAAGTTTCTCCTCATCTCAGCCCTAAATGACTTACTCCTTTTCCTTAGACTGTGTACCCTGGTTCTGGACTTCCCCAACATCGGGAACATTCTTCCTGCATCTAACCTGTCCCGTCCATCAGAATTTTATATGTTTCTATGAGATCTCCTCTCATCCTTCTAAACTCTCATGAATAAAGGCCCAGTCGATCCAGTCTCCCCTCATATGTCAGACCAGCCATCCCGGAAATCAGTCTGGTGAACCTCTGCTGCACTCCTTCAATAGCAAGAACGTCCTTCCTCAGATTAGGAGACCAAAATTGAACACAATATTCCAGGTGAAGCCTCACCAAGGCCCTGTACAACTGCAGTAAGACCTTCCTGCTTCTATACTCAAAACCCCTAGTTATGAAGGCCAACATACCATTTGCCTTTTTCACCGCCTGCTGTACCTGCATGCCAACTTTCAATGACTGATGTAACATGACATCATGTCTCGTTGCACCTCCCCTTTTCCTAATCTGCCACTATTCAGATAATATTCTGCCTTTGTGTTTTTGCCCCCAAAGTGGATAACCTCACATTTATCCACATTATACTGCATCTGCCATGCATTTGCCCACTCACCTAACCTGCCCAAGTCACTCTGCAGCCTCTTAGCATCCTCCTCGCAGCTCACAACGCCACCCAGTTTAGTGTCATTTGCAAACTTGGAGATATTACACTCAATTCCCTCATCAAAATCATTAATGTATATTGTAAATAGCTGGGGTCCCAGCACTGAGCCCTGCGGCACCCCACTAGTCACTGCCTGGCATTCTGAAAAGGACCCATTTATCCCGACTCTCGGCTTCCTGTCTGCCAATCAGTTCTCTATCCACATCAGTACATTACCCCCAATACCATGTGCTTTAATTTTGCACACTAATCTCTTGCGTGGAACCTTGTCAAAAGCCTTTTGAAAGTCCAAATACACCAAATCCACTGGTTCTCCCTTGTCCACTCTATTAGTTACATCCTCAAAAAATTCTCGAAGATTTGTCAAGCATGATTTCCCTTTCATAAATCCTGGATCTCGGACGGTTGTAGAGCTGGAAGTAGTTACAGAGACAGGTCGGAGCGTGGGCATAGAGGGATTTGAACACAGAGATGAAAATTTTAAAATCGAGGTATTAACGGACCGGGAGCCAATGTCGGTCAACAAGCACAGACGTGAGGGGTGAACGGGACTTGGTGCGTGTTAGGATTCGAGCAGCAGAGTTTTGGACAAGCTCAAGTTCACGGAGGATGCAGACCAGCCAGGAGAGCACTGGAATAGTCATGTCTTGAGGTAATAAGGCATCTCTTTCTGCTCTTAGTGTCCACACACTTAACATAAAGGCATGCTGCATTTAAACAGGCAAGTGTGATCAATAACCCAGAAGCAAAAACGAATCTTGTCTTGAAAATCTATTTGAAAAGAAAACAGAATGCTTCTGAAATAAAAGTTAAAGTGATTTCGCTATGTAATTCTAAGTGAAGCACCATTCTACATACAAACATAGTATACATGCTTTAAAAAGCCAGTAGATCATGAAAGTCGAACTTATGTATTATATTTCCAATAATAAAATCCTCAAACACCAACTACCAGCTAAGGTACAATACAGTTTACCCACTGCTGCCAGACGATTTCACTCAAGCATATATGTGCCCAAGACCTTTGGAGCCAAGTATCAATACCATTCCTTTCATTTAGAACTAATGAGGTTTATTTTGTGTTTTTCCTCCACTTGTTTGTCAAATTGTGTCATTCGTGTACAATCTAAGTTGGTTCCAAACAAAAGTTTATTAATTAACTCGGAAATTAAAGGTTCAGTTAATGAAGCTTAATCTTCTCTTTGGCGACTTAAGATAAATATGCGATGTCTTTGCTGGCTGCGTCCCTTAATAGATTCATGCAGGGTAAAAAATGACTTTCTTCCTCGTAAACAGCAAGTCTTTGCAACCACTATTTTCCTGACTGTTTAATTATTTAGTGGCTTGGTAGCTATAAAGACATCCATGCAAGCCAAATTGTAATATGCAGCTACAAATGAACACTACAATCTTAACAAGATTATCATAATAAAGTGTCATTGGAGAAATTAAAATTATCTGGTTTAATTACGAGATTATAACCCCATTAACTCCTCCGCATGAAAAGTGGGAGTCTGGGAATAGAGAAGGATCCACAGACGCATTTAAAACTCCTGTACAAATTGGAGAGTGAGATAGCAAGGTTTTGTTTGCGAGATGTGTTCTTTACATTATTCATTGTTTTCCTTTGGTGTGTGTGTGTTTGTGGCTATGTCGATGTCCCTGTCTGTGCCTGCTTGCACAGAGCACATCATTCTTTCATTATTTACTCGGGGAAAAAAAAACATTGCCATTACCGCATCATCAGATTCGAAATGTGAGGGTCAACGGAAGATTAAAAAAAGGGTGAGCCTTTCACAGATTAGCTATTCTGCTATGCCAGAAGTTGTAATCTCGTCACTCCCACCATGAAATTGTAAAACAAAATGTCACCAATATATTATTTATAAGGCAATTTAGGTAGAAGTCTTTGTGGTGATAATTCTGCTTTGGCATTAAACTTTAGACTGAAAATAGGGTGATTCTGGAAGGGGGTTGGCGGTGAAGTGCCATCTTGCCCTGAATTACTGTTTTATAAGGAGAGTAATTAATAATGTATGTGTTACAATCTGATAACTTATTCTCATATCTCGCCCGTAATATTTGAAAGGCCCATCATTAAGCCCCAAAGCTGAGTGACCATATATTCATCCACTGAGACGCGTTTGTCCACACTTGTCGACAGACTGCTAATGGCAGCATTATGACAAATATTTCCTACTTGATTTTTCATCTTTTGAATCAGTCTCATTTTAACTGTTTTTTACAGAATACTAAACAAACAAGCAGGAAATAAAGGGAACAGGGAAGAATGCGTCGAAACATAGGGCAGCAGGTTCCATCAACAATGTCAGGAATAGATACAAGGATGACTAACAAAAGTCTACAGTCACAGCAGCAGCAGTAGAGTTGCCCTTCATCAATCTCAAAGAAAGTGAGATTGCGGAGAGAAGGGTAGAGGGTATCATCACCGGGAATTTGACCAGTGGTCGTACAACATAAACACAAAGCAAAATGCTGCAGAGGCTGGAAATCTGAAATAAAAAGTAAAAGTGCTGAAAATGCTCAGGCAGCATCTGTGGAGAGAGAAACAGAGTTAACGTTTGAGGTCGATGACCCTTCGTCAGAACTGGTAGAGGTTGAGGATTTAACAGTTGTGAAGCAAGCACAGAGGCAGGAACAGAAAGAATTCATCGAACTCTGGAAATCGAGATTATTGAAAAAAGCCACAACTTCAAGATCCTATCAAATGTAAGTAACATTTAAAGCACTCATATTTCGGAATGGCATCATTTTTAAGTGATATCGTACAAATGTTACAGCAATGTCTGAGTCACGGCGTTCAAACCTTGAAGTAGCTCTTCATCTAACTGCTGAAATAATTGTACTTTAGACTGAGTTAAGTCAAACCGAAATTCCGACTTCAGATATTTCCAAAATGTTTGCGGGAGACGGGGAAAGTGTGACTACCAGTGTTATGTATGAAGAAAGAGTCAGACTGAACACTGTGAGCTCAAAGTGAAGTGTGACCTTAGTCTTTTATTGCAGGTCTCCAGAGTGCCTCTCCAACCTGTGAGACCTCCTTAAATACCTGTGCTCCCAAGGGATTATGGGATCCCTTGGGACTCCAGTGGATGAGCCCCTGGTGGCTGTACATAGTATATACAAGTGTACATATATAACAACACTCACCACCTCCCCGCAAAGTCAAGAGTGTAACTATTTACAAGGTGAGTTGATCTAGGGCCCTTCTTGCCCTCGTCTCGGGGCAAATGCTGGTATTGGTGAATCGTCTGTTGGGCCTCGCTGGATTGCTGTGCAGCTGGCCTTGCTGGGCTGCCTGATGTGACGAGTCCTGCTGGGTCACTGTGGATGATGGGTTCTGCTTCATGGTCAACCGCGGTGTCGGTTGCCACTGGTGTGTATGTTGGGGGGTCAAAGAAGGTAGGATCCAAAGTGGGTTGCTCAGGATAGTCCGTAAATCTGAGTTTGATTTGGTCCAAGTGTTTCCGGTGAATGAGTCCATTTGAAAGTTTGACCCGAAACACCCTGCTCTCCTCTTGGCCACAACAGTGCCGGGAAGCCACTTGGGACCTTTTCCATAATTCAATACAAATACAGGATCATTGACTTCAACCTCGCGTGACACATTTATGCTATTATGGTATGTACTTTGTTGAAGCCGCCTGCTCTCTACCTGTTCATTTAGATCAGGGTGAACTAACGAGAGCCTTGTCTTAAGTGCCCTTTTCATGAGCAGTTCAGCAGGTGGAATCCCAATGAGTGAGTGGGGACTCGTGCGGTAGCTAAGCAGGATGCGGGATAGGCAAGTCTGCAGTGAGCCTTCCATTACCCTCTTCAAGCCCTGCTTGATGGTTTGCACTGCTCTCTCTGCCTGACCATTGGATGCTGGTTTAAATAGGGCAGATGTGACATGTTTGATCCCGTTGCAGGTCATGAATTCTTTGAACTCGGCACTGGTAAAACATGGCCCATTGTTGCTCACCAGAACATCGGGTAGCCCGTGCATGGCAAACATGGCCCGCAGGCTTTCAGTGGTGGCAGCGGACGTGCTTGCCGACATTATCTCACATTCAATCCATTTGGACTACACATCTACAACCACAAGGAACATTTTACCCAAGAACGGGTCTGCATATTCGATATGGACCCTAGACCACCGTTTGGAGGGCCAAGACCATAAACTTAGTGGCGCCTCCCTGGATGCATTACTTAACTGCGAGCATGTGTTGCATCTGTGCACACAGGACTCTAAGTCCACATCGATACCGGGCTACCACACGTGGGATCTTGCGATCGCTTTCATCATTACGATGCCTGGGTGGGTGCTGTGGAGGTCACAGATGAAGGTGTCTCTGCCCTTCTTGGGAACCATTACCCACAGAAGGCAGTCTGCATGTATAGACATTTCATCTTTGCGCCGCTGGAACGGCTCTATCTCTTCCTGCATTTCCACTGGGACACTGGACCAGCTCCTGTGAAGCACACAGCTTTTGACTCGGGACAGTAAGGTGTCCTGGCTCATCCAGGTTCTAATCTGTCAGGCTGTGACAGGTGATTGCTCACTCTCAAATGCTTCCATGGCCATGACTAAATCTTGAGGCCTTGCTGCACCACAATTTTTCGAAAGTCTATTCGCTCATGATGGACTGGTTCGCGCCCGTGTCCAGCTCCATTGACACCAGGAGTCCATTTAGTTCCACATTCAGCATTATCGGGGACACTTTGTGGTAAATGTGTGCACCCCATGTACCTCTACCTCCTCAGTCTGAGACTCTGGTTCATCGTTATCCACTGTGGATCTGTCCTCCTCTACAACATGTTGGGTTGCAGGATTAACAGGATTTGCAGTTCGCCTGCATTCTCATTGGAGGTGTCCCATTGTTGCACAGCCCTTGCAAACGCACCCTTTGAAGCGGCATGAATGGAAATGATGATCACCCCCGCAGCGCCAACAAGGTGTTAATGGCCTTGCATTCATCACCTTTGATGGTGGACTCTGAGACATCTGCGGACGTGCAGCTGCAGGCATGTGTGGCCTGTCCTGTATGTTGCGATTTGAAAATAACATCACTTTGTTCACAGTATTTGTAGCAGCACTCATGTGCTGAGAGATTGCTTGGTATTGTCATTGGTGGCAATAAACGCCTGGGCTATCGCTATGGCTTTACTCAAGGTTGGGGTCTCTACAGTCAAAAGTTTGCAAAGTATGGTTTCGTGGCCAACGCCAAGTACGAAAAAGTCTCTGAGCATGTGCTCCAAATGTCCTTCAAATTCGCAATGTCCTGCAAGGCGTCTTAGCTCGGCGACATAACTCGCCACTTCCTGGCCTTCAGATCTTTTGTAGGTGTAGAACCGGTACCACGCCATCAGAACGCTTTCCTTCTGGTTCAAATGCTCCCGGACCAGTGTGCACAAATCATCATACAATTTGTCCGTGGGTTTCGCTGGAGTAAGCAGATTTTTCGTGAGGCCATACGTTGGTGCCCCGCAGACGGTGAGGAGGATCGCCCTTCGTTTGGCAGCATTCTCTTCGCCATCCAGTTCATTGGCTATGAAGTATTGGTCGAGTTGCTCCACAAAAATTTCCCAATCATCTCCCTCCGAGAATTTCTCCACGATGCCCACTGTTCGCTGCATCTTTGGGTTCGCTATCTGTATCTCGTCGCCAATTGTTATGTATGAAGAAAGAGTCAGACTGAGTACTGTGAGCTCAAAGTGAAGTGTGACTTTAGTCTTTTACTGCAGGTCTCCAGAGTGCCTCTCCAACCTGTGAGGCCTTCTTAAATACCTGTGCTTCCAAGGGATTATGGGATCCCTTGGGACTCCAGTGGATGAGCCCTCTGATGGCTGTATAGAGTATATACAAGTTTACATATATAACAACCAGCAGAATCAATAGTTTTATTTTCTGTTATTGGAAGGGTCATTGACCTGAAACGTTAACTCTGTTTCTCTCTCCATTGATGCTGAGTGTTTCCATCATTTTCTGTTTTTTTTAATTTTAGTACAACATAAGCTTGTTAAAAGCTGGCCATCATTGTGCAAGGTATGAGTAAGATCGTTATCGTCATCGCTGGATCAAAATCCTGGAACTCCCTCCCTAACAGCACTGTGGGAGAACCTTCACCATGTGGTTCAAGAAGGTGGCTCACTGTCACCTTCTCGAGGGCAATGAGTGATGGGCAATAAATGCTGGCCTTGCCTGCGACCCCCACATCCCGGATGAATGATAAAAACAGGAAAATAAAGGCATCGGGGCACAGGGATCAAGGAGTCACTGCACCAACTATGGAAAAGAAAGGCTATCAACATAGATTGCCAAGATCAACCAACTCCTGCAGTGGCCTGTCATTGGAACTGGCAGGAAATGTATAACCATTTCCTCTGAATAAGCATGTCATGTCAGACAATACTCTCGGGAAGGGGAATCAAACCAAACCTGGAAAAATTTAGCCTGATTTAATCAGAGAATGCATATAAATCTCTGACTGAACCAATTTACAGAGTTCCTGGATCCAGGCAGATCACATAGGCCTTTCACCAGATGACTGAATTGCAATGACACGCAACAAAGTGAAGAAGGTTAATAAGATGCTTCACGTCTGGGTACAAGTGAATCTCCTGTGGGAACCCCAAAGGCAGTGAATCACGCTGAGTTCAATGTTAATCTCAGTCAAGGACTCAACCTCTCCCTCAGAGTAATCCAGTATGGCTGGGCCTGCAGACATTCAAATTATGTGAGCGAGTCATCCACTTCCCAATATCGCTCACGTCAGGTATAGTCAGGTTTCAGAGTTTGTGTGTGTGTTTCACAGGGTTTTTTTTAAACATAGTCATGCACTGCCAATCACTCTCTCAAGGACACTGCTGTGGCAAAGGGAAAAAAAAGTCACACTGGAGCTCAGTAGAGAGAATTTGAATCGGCATTTTCAGCAAATTATACATAAACAGGCCATTCGGCCCAACAAGTCCATGCTGGTGTTTATGCTCCAGATGAGCCTCCTCCCACTCTACTTCATATCACCCTATCAACATAACCTTCTGTTCCTTTCTCCTACAAGAACATTTCTAGCTTCCCCGTAAATGCATCTATGACTTTAACTTTTAATTACGTCAATCTGGAGGGAGATACAGTCTGCATCTAACCTTTGTCATTTAAGACTGGGAATATTTGATGAGACAGTGGCCAACAGTAGAGATACAGTCAATAACATAGAACGCTGGGAGAGGGGTCACTGAGTGAAAATGTGAGGGAGCTGAATTAACATCAGTAGAGATACAAAGACAGTGACACAGGATGCTGGGGGATGAGGTTACTCAGTGACAGTGTGAGGGAACTGGATTAACATCAGTAGAGATACAGTTAGTGATACAGGGCGCTGAGGGGGTGGGGGGGGGGCGAGGGTATTGAGTGACAGTGTGAGGGAACTGGATTAACATCAGTGGAGATAGTTAGTGACACCACCATCATACATCATCATCATCATCATAGGCAGTCCCTCGGAGTCGAGGATGACTTGCCTCCACACTAGAAATGAGTTTTCAGGTGACTGAAGAGTCCAACACGGGACCTACAGTCTCTGTCACAGGTGGGGCAGACGGTGGTTGAAGGAACGGGGTGAGTGGGGGTGCCTGGTTTGCCGTGCGCTCCTTCCGCTGTCGACGCTTGGCTTCAGCTTGCTCTCGGCGAAGAGACTCGAGGTGTTCAGTACCTTCCTGGATGCTTTTCCTCCATTTTGGGCAGTCATGGGCCAGGGATTCCCAGGTGTCGGTGGGGATGTTACATTTTTTCAAGGAGGCTTTGAGGGTGCCCTTGAAGTGTTTCCTTTGCCCACCTGGGGCTCGCTTGCCGTGTCGGAGCTCCGAGTAGAGTGCTTGTTTTGGAGCCTCGTATCAGGCATGCGGGTGATGTAACCCGTCCAGTGGAGCTGATCGAGCGTGGTCAATGCTTCGATGCTGGGGATATTGGCCTGAGCGAGGACACGGACGTTGGCGCGCCTATCCTGCCAATGGATTTGCAGGATCTTGCGGAGGCAGTGGTGGTACTTCTCCAGTGTTTTGAGGTGCCTGCTTTATATAGTCCATATCTCTGTGTCATATAGGAGGGCGGATATCACCACTGCTCTGTAGACCGTGAGCTTTGTGCCGGGTTTGAGGTCGTGGTCTTCAAATACTCTCTTCCTCAGGCGACTGAAGGCACATTGGCACACTGATGGCAGTGTTGGACCTCTTCACCGATGTCTGCCTTTGTTGACAATAAGCTCCCGAGGCATGAAAAATGTTCCACATTGTCCAAGGCCCTGTCATGGATTTTGATAACCAAGGGGACAGTGCTGTGAGGAACTTTGTCTTACGGATGTTTAGTGTAAGGCCCATACTTTCGTATGCCTCGGTGAAGGTGTTGACGATGGCTTGGAGTTTGGCCTCTGAGTGTGCACAGACGCAGGCATCGTCTGTGTCATGTATCTCACACTACTGTATCTTACCATGCTATACATGACTGTAACTAGATATGACCTGTAACCACAAGCATACTTTACCACCAGGGGTGCACTTGCAGGAGTCACTGCATACCTCATCCCACACAGGTATATAAAGGCAGGTCTGAGGCAAGTGTGGCACTCGAGAGCTGTGAAATAAAGGTGCAGATCCAGAGGGACCTTGACTTCAGCATATGCCTCATGTAAGTCTGTACTGCAGGGTCAGGACTTTACAGTGGCGACGAGTTACGGGATCACAGAATCCACTGAATGGCTACCAACAGCTCAGATAAGAAGTACAATGCTGGAGACAATTGGGAGGACTTTATTGAAAGGCTCCAGCAAAGCTTTGTAACCAAAGACTGGTTGGGCGATGATAAGGCAGACAAGAGAAGAGCCCATCTCTTGACCAGCTGTGGCTCGAAAACATACGCCTTAATGAAGGACCTGCTGGCACCCGAGAAACCAGCAAGCAAGTCGTTTGAGGAGTTGAGCACACTGGTGAGAGACCACCTGAAGCCAGCGAGCAGCCTACACATGGCCAGACACAGGTTCTACAACTACAGACGCTGTGTGGGCCAGAGCATACCCGACTTTGTGGCGGAACTTCGGAGGCTGGCTAGTTTATGTGAGTTCTCCGATGAACTAATGAGAGAAATACTGAGAGACTTTTTTATTGAAGGAATAGGCCACGCAGGCATATTCCGAAAGCGTATAGAGACCAAGAACTTGACCTTAGAGGCAGCAGCACGGGTCGCACAGACATTCTTGGCAGGAGAAGAAGAAACGAGGTTGATCTATACTGCGGGTACGACAACTAACGAAACATCGGAACAAGGGGTTCACAGCGTGAAACAAGCTGCTACCCCCACATACAGACAAAGGCAGGAGAGCAGGCCTTCAACAGCAGGCAGTGGCACCAGAAGCCATCAAGGGCCACATGAACGGCCGTTCACACCTCATCAACCCACAATGCGAGCAATCAACCACAGAGTGAGAGAAATTCAAGCGAGGTCAGCCAGACGCAGCTCATCCTTCGGAAACAATGGAAGCGGTCTGTGCTGGAGATGTAGGGGAAGGCACTCAACAAGGGGGTGTCGATTTCAGCATGCTGTTTGCAGAAACTGCAACTAGACAGGGCATCTGGCTCGCATGTGCAGAAAAACAGCAGCTCGGCTGGTATACGAATCGGAAGGGTCGGAAAGCGTACCAGAAGACGGTGGGGACAGTGCCCGGGACACCAAGGTACAGCGGGTCAACATGATCAAAGCCCACTATTCTTACAACAAGACGCCTCCAATAATGATGAGGGTCCAACTCAACGGGATACCCGTCAACATGGAACTGGTCACGGGAGCTAGTCAATCTCTCATGAGCGTCCAACAATTTGAACAGCTGTGGCCGCACAAAAGCAAACAGACCAAAACTCACAAGGATCGATACCAAACTAAGAACCTATACCAAAGAAATCATCCCAGTCCTTGGCAGCGCCATGCTCTCAGTCACACACAAAGGGACGGTGAACCGACTTCCCCTGTGGATTGTCCCCGGGGATCTCCCAGCACTGTTGGGGAGAAGCTGGCTGGCAAAACTAAATTGGAAATGGGATGATGTTCACGCCATGTCGTCAGAGGAACGGACCTCCTGCTCAACAGTTCTAAGTCGTTTTGAACATCTCTTTCAGCCAGGTGTGGGCATCTTCAAAGGGGCTAAAGTTAATATCTACATCACACAGGATGCCAGACCAGTCCATCACAAGGCTAGAGCTGTGCCTTATGTGATGAGGGAAAAGATTGAACACGAACTGGACCGGCTTCTGCGGGAAGGCATTATCTCACCCGTGGAATTTAGCGACTGGGCAAGTCCCATCGTCCCCGTCATGAAGCCTGATGGATCCGTACGAATCTGTGGGGATTACAATTCTACCAATACCCGCTGCCCAGAGCGGAGGACCTATTTGCCACTTTGGCTGGAAATTTTTTTTTTCTAAACTAGATGTCACATCTGCGTATATGACGCAAGAACTGACCGAAGAGTCTAAGCTACTCACCACCATCAACACACATCGAGGCCTTTTTATGTACAATCTATGCCCATTTGGCATCAGGTAGGCAGCTGCTATATTCCAGCGCAACGTGGAGAGTCTGCTCAAGTCCATCCCGGGGACGGTTGTGTTTCAGGATGACATAGGAGGAAGTACTAAGTCGATTGGGTCGGGTAGGCCGAAGAGTTCAGAAATCCAAGTGTCTGTTTCTTGTGCCCGAGGTTGAATTTTTGGGCCGAAGGATTGCCGCTGATGGAATCCGCCCAACAGAATCCAAAACTGAAGCAATTCGTCTGGCACCCAGGCTCCGGAATGTCTCGGAACTGCATGCCTTTCTCGGTTACTCAATTACTTTGGGAACTTTATGCAGAACTTGAGTGCGCTGATGGAGCCTCTCCACGTGCTACTCAGAAAGGGGTGCGAATGGTTTTGGGGGGCGCCCAAGAACGCGCCTTCAATAACGCACGCAACCTTCTATGTTCCAAGAGTGTTTTAGCCTTTTTTGACCCAGGTAAAAAGCTAGTTCTTACATGTGATGCGTCAGCGTACGGGGTCGGGTGCGTTTTACAGCATATCAATAATGCGGGTAAATTGCAACCCATTGCTTATGCCTCCAGGTCACTTTTGCGGGCGGAGCGCGGGTATGGTATCATTGAAAAGGAGGCGCTCGCGTGCGTGTACGGTGTCAAAAAGATGCACCAATACCTTTTCGGGGCCAAATTCGCATTAGAAACCGACCACAAACCCCTCACGTCCCTGCTATCCGAGTGCAAGGCAATAAACGCCAATGCCTCGGCGCGCATTCAGCGGTGGGCACTCATGCTGGTGTCTTACGACTGCACAATAAGGCACAGACAACTGTGCCGACGCGCTCAGCAGGCTACCCCTGGCAACCACGGAAGGGTCCGACGAACAGGACTGTGAGATGGTCATGGCAATCAATGCCTTTGAATCGCCCATGATGGTTCGCCAAATCAGAGCCTGGACGACCAGCGACCCCACGTTATCCTGAGTCAAAAGATGTGTTTTAACTGGTGACTGGGCAGAGGCTCACGATGCCTGCCCCGAGGAGATCAAACCTTTCAATAGGCGCATGCATGAATTATCACTACAGGCAGACTGCCTGATGTGGGCAGCCGAGTAGTTATGCCCTTGCGAGGCAGAAAGGCATTTGTCCGGGAGCTCCACCGCGAGCACCCGGGGATCGTCCTTATGAAGGCCATAGCCAGATCCCACATCTGGTGGCCTGGCATTGACGCGGACTTGGAGCTCTGCGTCCGTTGGTGCACCATTTGTGCCCAACTCAGTAATGCCCCCAGGGAGGCCCCTCTAAGCCCCTGGGCCTGGCCCACCAAACTGTGATCGCGGATGCATGTCGACTATGCGGGCCCATTCATGGACAAAATGTTCCTCATAGTCGTCGATGCATTTTCAAAGTGGATCGAGTGCACCATTTTAAACTCGAGCACCACCTCCACCATTGTGGCGAGCCTTAGAACCATGTTTGCAATGCAGGGAATTCCTGACATATTGGTCAGTGATAATAGTCCGTGCTTCACCAGCGCAGAATTTCAAGATTTTATAGTTGACCACGGTATAAATCACGTTAAGACGGCACCGTTCAAGCCGGCCTCCAATGGCCAGGCGGAGCGAGCAGTGCAAATCATTAAACAAGGCATGCTTAAAATACCACGCTGCAGAGCCGCCTGTCACGACTGCTGCTGGCATACAGATCTCGTCCACATTCGTTGACTGGGGAACCCCACGCAACTATTGATGAAACGGACCTTAAAGACTAGGCTCTCGTTAATCCTCACAGACATGCATGAAATTGTTGAGGCAAAGCTCCGGAAGGTAACTGAGTACCACAACTGAAATTCGAGGGGGAGGTGGAACTGGTTAGGGGACAAAGTGTTTCAGCTAAACTATGGCAGGGGTCCCAAATGGCTTGCAGGGACAGTAACAGGCAAGGAAGGAAGCAGGCTACTGGTTATACAAATGGACAATGGCCAAACCTGCCAAAGACATGTCGACTAAGTCAAAAGTAGATTCCCCAACAACAGTGAAGAACCAGAGGCAGACTACAATGCAGAACTCACACCACACCTGGTGGACAGACAGGGGGAACAATCTGAGGAAAGGGCTATCTCAACAGACAGCCCAGGCGAGATATCAGCAATCATACTGAACGAAACAGACAGTCCAGACAAGATACCAGCAATCACACCAAAAGAGAAACAGGCACCAAGGCAAACAACTGAACCACAACTAAGACGCTCCACGCGAGAGCGTAGACCACTTGAGAGACTGAATCTATAAAGACAATAAGACCTTGGGGGAGGGTGATGTCATGTATCTCACACGACTGTATATAACTGTATCTTACCATGCTATACATGACTGTAACTAGATATGACCTGTAACCACAAGCATACTTTACCACCAGGGGTGCACTTGCAGGTATATAAAGGCAGGTCTCAGGCAAGTTGGCACTGGAGAGCTGTGAAATAACCGTGCAAGTCCAGAGTGACTTTGACTTCAGCATATGCCTCGTATAAGTCTGTACTGCAGGGTCAGGACTTTACAGTTTGCATACTGTAGTTCGATGACAGAGGATGGGATGACCTTGGATCTGGCGGCAGAGGTTGAACAGATTTCTGTTTGTCCTGTAATTCAGCTCCACTCCAGCGGGGAGCTTATCGAGGGTGAGATGGAACATTGCAGCAAGGAAGATCAAGAAGAGCGTTGGTGCGATGACACAGACTTGCTTGACCCTGGTCCGAATGTGGAATGGGTCTGGTGGATCCATTGGTCAAGATCACGGCTTGCATGTCATCGTGGAGCAAGCGCAGAATGCTGAAAAAATTTTGAGGGCAGCCAAATCTGAGGAGGACGCTCCATAATCCCTCATGGTTGATAGTGTCGAAGGCTTTTGTGAGGTCGAAGAAGGGGTTGGTGCTGTTTCCTGCATTTCTCATGTGTCTGCCACGTGGTGAAGATCATGTCCATTGTGTCCCTTAGTGGGCGGAATCTGCATAGCATCTCTGGGAGGAGTTTTTCAGCCACAGGAACAAGACGATTCAGGAGGATTCTTGAGATGACTTTCCCAGTGGTCAACAGCAGGGAGATTTATCTGTAGTTATCGCAGTCAGACTTGTCACCTTTCTTTAAAAAGCCCCTATCTAAAAAAGTAGGCAGACAAAAAGCATGAAACTATAGACCTGTTAGCCTAACATCTGTGGTTTGGAACATTTTGGAGTCCATTATTAAAGAAGCAGTAGCAGGACATTTGGAAAAGCAAAATTTGGTCAGGCAGAGTCAGCAAGGATTTATGAAGGGGAAGTCATGTTTGACAAATTTGCTGGAATTCTTTGAGGATGTAACGAACATGGTGGATAAAGGGGAACCAGTGGATGTGGTGTTTTTGGACTTCCAGAAGGCATTTGACAAGGTGCCACATAAAAGGTTACTGCACAAGATAAAAGTTCACAGGGTTGGGGGTAATATATTAGCATGGATAGAGAATTGGACTATGAACAGAAAACAGAGAGTCGGGATAAATTCATTCTCGGGTTGGCAATCAGTAACTAATGGGGTGTATCAGGGATCAGTGATCAGTGCTGGGACCCAAACTATTTACAATCTATATTAACGACTTGAAAGAAGGGACTGAGTGTAACATAGCCAAGTTTGCTGACGATACAAAGATGGGAGGAAAAGCAATGTGTGAGGACGCAAAAAATCTGCAAAAGGACATAGACAGGCTAAGTGAATGGGCAAAAATTTGGCAGATGGAATATAATGTTGGAAAGTGTGAGGTCATGCACTTTGGCAGAAAAAAATCAAAGAGGAAGTTATTATTTAAATGAAGAAAGATTGCAAAGTTCTGCAGAACAGCGGGACCTGGGGGTACTTGTGCATGAAACACAAAAAGTTAGCATGCAGGTGCAGCAAGTGATCAGGAAGGCAAATGGAATCTTGGCTTTTATTGCAAAGGGGATGGAATATAAAAGCAGGGAGTCTTGCTACAGTTATACAGGGTATTGGTGAGGCCACACCTGGAATACTGCGTGCAGTTTTGGTTTCCATATTTACGAAAGGATATACTTGCTTTGGAGGCAGTTCAGAGAAGGTTCACTAGGTTGATTCCGGAGATGAGTGGGTTGACTTATGAGGAAAGGTTGACTACTCATTGGAATTCAGAAGAATGAGAGGTGATCTTATCGAAACGTATAAGATTATGAGGGGGCTTGACAAGGTGGATGCAGAGTGGATGTTTCCACTGATAGGGGAGATTGGAACTAGAAGGCATAATCTTAGAATAAGGGGCCGCCCATTTAAAACTGAGATGAGGAGAAATTTCTTCTCTCAGCGGGTTGTAAATCTGTGGAATTCATTGCCTCAGAGAGCTGTGGAAGCTGGGACATTGAATAAATTTAAGACAGAAATAGACAGTTTCTTAAACGATAAGGGAATAAGGGGTTATGGGGAGCGGGCAGGGAAGTGGAGCTGAGTCCACTTCGGATCAGCCATGATCGTATTAAATGGCGGAGCAGGCTTGAGGGGCTGTCCAGCCTACTCCTGCTCCTATTTCTTATGTTCTTATGTTCTTGAAGATGGTCATGATTACTGCGTCGGAAATGACACTGACATCAGGGGAGGTGTAATCGGCAGAGTGGGGGTAGGGAAAGTCAACTCCAATGGCACCCTCCTCCTGTCGAAATGCTTAGAACACGGCCTCGTCATAATTAATACCGTGTTCTGTCAGAAGGACAAATATAAAGCTCCATGGCAACACCCTCGCTCCAAGCTGTGGCATCTGCTAGACTATATCATCGTCCGAGCAAGGGACCACAAAGACGTGCGCATCAGCAGATATGAGAGATGAGATAATGGATCCGCACCAGTAGTGCTTCTCCACCATGACAGGAGCTGACGACTGCTGAACGGACCACCACCTAATTCACTCTGTCATTACTATCAACATTGCCCCAAATCAGCAACAACAACAGAAACAATGCCGCAGGAAAATCAACGCCGATGCACTCAAAGATCCTGCTATAAAAGCCCTATTCAGCCAGCGCCTCACTACCAACCTGACGATTCCCAGTGACCCAGAGACACAGAGTGTCCACAACGCTTGGTCTGCCCTCAGGCTTCCATAATCAGTACCTGCGAAGAGACGCTCGGTCACTCGATCAGGAAACACCAAGACTGGTTGGACGAGAACGACCAGGAGATCCAGAAACGAATATGTCGCAAGCGCAAGGCATTCTTGGACTGGAAGCAGCAACACAACTCGAGGGCAAGAAAGCAGCTCTGCAGATGTCTGAAGGCCGAGATCCAACATAAAACCTGTGACCTAAAGAACAGACGGTGGGTAAGAAAGCTCAAGAAATCCAGCAGCTAGCCGACAACCACGACATGTGAGAATTCTTCAGCGCAATCAAGACAATCTACGGCCCAAGCACCCAAGGCCCTACCCCACTACTGGCCAAGAACGGAGAGTTGCTCATCAAGGAGAGAGAGGCAGTCAGTGCCTGCTTGAAGGAACACTTCGAGGCTCTCCTCAACCGAGGCTCTGTTTTCTACGTGAGTGTCCTCGACTCCATCCCACAGCATCCCACCCGCCACCATCTCAGCACAACCCCAGCCCAGCACGAGGTTAAAAAGGCCATCCGACAACTGAAGAACAACAAGTCATCAGGAGCAGATGGAATCCCCGCCGAAGCACTAAAATATGGTGGAGAAGCACTACTAGTGCGGATCCATTACCTCATCTCTCTTATCTGGAAGGAGAAGATCATGCCAGGAGATCTCAGAGATGCTGGGGGAGGATGACTGTGTGAGGAGCTAGATTAACAGCAGTAATTGGACAGTCAGTAACACAGGGTGCTGGGGGATGTGTTACTGAGTGAATGCGAGGGAGCTGGATTAACATCAGTCATCAAAGGCGGTCCCTCGAATGAGGATGGCTTGCTTCCACGAGTTCGCAGGTGTTTCAATGAAGGACCCGATGTTCCAGTCCTGAACTCCAATTGAGGGGATGGAAGATGCCTGTGTGTGAATGTTTTTAATGTGTGGTGACCATTGCATACCAGCCACCACACAGGCTTGAGAGAGCTAGGTCTTGGTTCAGTGGCAAGGATTAACCAGGACGACTGGAGATCTGCTCTGCTGTACAGACCTAGCACGCACACATATCGCAATGTTAGTCAGTAACACAGGGTGCTGGGAGAGGGGTTGCTCAGTGACAATGTGAGGGAACTGGATTAACATCAGTAGAGATACAGTCAGTAATACAGGGTGCTGGGTAAGGGGTTATGCAGTGACTGTGTGAGGGAGTTGGATTAACATCAGTAGAGATACAGTCAGTAATACAGGGCGCTGGGATGGGGTTTGGTAAAAATAAAAGTAATTTGTTTTGTACAATTCCAATGCCATACAGTTGCCAAAAAATGGTTTTCTTTCACAAATATGTAAATATTAACAAACCCAAACTATTGAAAAGAATGACTAAAGTAAGAGCAATTAAAAGTAAAAACAGCATGAAGTGAAACAAGTGATACTGCCGAGAACACGAATCAGCAGAAAGCACAAATGCGCTAATATTTAGCAAATATCTAGCGAATGATCATCTAGAAAAATCACTCACTTAAATTAAATCCCCTCTTTCTCTAATGCATTTTGGGAAAATAAACACTGAAATTGACTGCTAAGTTTCCTACATTGCAAATGAGACCAATTCTGAAGTACTTCATTGCTGTGCTTTGGGAAGTTCTGAGATCATTTATGGAGCTATAACAATACAATTTATTTTCTTATTTGAAGAAAAATATTGATGAAGAAATGATGAGGGACTTCATTTCGGTAGAGAGACTAGAGAAACTAAGATTGTTCTCCTTCAAGCAGAGAAGGTTGAGGGGAGAGTCAATAGAGGTGTTCAAAATGTGAAGGGTTTTTGATAGAGTCGATAGGGAGAAACAGTTTCCATTGGCAGGAGGGTCAGTAACCAAAGGACACAGATTTAAAGTAATTGGCAGATGAACCAGAGGGGAGATGAAGAGATTTTTTTTAATGCAGCGAGTTGTTATGATCTGGAACGCACTGCCGGAAAGGGCAGTGGAAGCAGATTCAATAGTAACTTTCAAAAGGGAATTGGTAAAATATTTGAAGGGGAATGGGCTATGGGGAAAGAGCAAGGGAATGGGATGAATTGTATAGCTCTTTCAATAAGCCACTACAGGCACGATGGGCCAAATGGCCTCCTTCTGTGCTGTGTGATTCTAAGAAATGTTCCACTCATTATGTTCCATAATTCTGAAGATTAGGATAGAATCATAGAAATTACTGCACAGGAGGGTTCTTCAGCCATTGCACCATTGCCAATGCTAGCTCCCAGAATCCTTTTTACATTCTTCTCAAATACTTTCCAATTAAAATGCAGAGTGCCTATTGACACAAATGTGTCAGCCAATGGGTCACACTGTTAGCCAATGAGTTGGAGGTGGGGCGGGACTTACGGCAGGACTCAAAGCAAACAATCTATTTCAGAGTAGAGTCTATTTAAACAGCGCACTACCCCAAACAGTCTACAGAGTCTATTTAAAAAGAGTCCAGAACCAGGGGTCTAAGGATAAGGGGTAAGCCATTTAAGACCGAGATGAGGAGAAACTTCTTGGGAGAGTGGTGAACCTGTGGAATTCTCTACCACAGAAAGTAGTTGAGACCAATTCACTAAATATATTCAAAAGAGAGTTAGATGAAGTCCTTACTACTCAGGGGATCAAGGGGTATGGCGAGAAAGCAGGAAGGAGGTACTGAAGTTTCATGTTCAGCCATGAACTCATTGAATGGTGGTGCAGGCTAGAAGGGCTGAATGACATTACAAGGATTGCCACGAGAAATTGCTGGAAGGGCTCTATGTTTCTATGTTTCTAATCTCTACGAACTACAGCAAACAGAACTCATAAGCGAAACAACAGCAACATCTCCCGAGAAAAGCATGGAGATTTGTCCAGCAAAATGCAGTGAGTGGAGGATAGTTACATAATATAAATGATGTGCATAAAATCAATCCCAGTCACTTGCAGGAGTTTGGTCTCCAGGCATGATTGACAGGTGAATTAACCAGGCATCTCCATTCTGGCCAGAACATGTGGTGTCACTATATGCAGCCATTAAACTTAGGTGATTTGCTGGAGTTTTCTGCACCTGCACTCGCCAACCATTAAAGTGAATGGGTGGAAAATTGGAGACTGGTAGACACAAGCAGAAAACCCCACACATGGTCTCTGCCTCACTCGCACCTGAGCTAAAGCATTCCGTGTATTAATAACTGTCTGTGCAAAAGAGTGTCTTCTGATTGCTTCCTTTGTTCTTCTCGTGGCAATCCTTGTAATGTCATCATCATAGGCAGTCCCTCAAAACGAGGATGACTTGCTTCCACGCCAAAAAAGGATGCGTTCACAGGTTTTTCAATGAAGGACCCAATATTCCAGATACAAAACTACATCTTGAAGGGTGGAAGATGCCTGTCCGTGAATTTTTTTAACGTGTGGTGGCCGTTGCACACCAGCCACCACACGGGCTTGACAGAGCTAGGTCTTGGTCCAGTGGCGACGCCTGGAGACCTGCTCTGCTGCACGGGCTTAGTGCGCGCACATATCGCAGTGTGGGCTGGCCCGTGCTGCCCCTGGGACCTCGCCTCTACTGACCCTGAACTCACGCCTCTCCCGGGTCCCGGTCACATCGCTCTACGTTCTCTCGCCGCTCCTTCAGCCCGACCTTGCCGCTCCTGCTGTACCTGCCCACACTCCAATCACCAACCTGGACCTTGATGACATCATTCTTCGCTGCCGTCACCCTCCTGCACCAGCTCACGCTGCTCCGTGAAGTAGTATGCCACCACACTGCTCCCGAGGCTGCTCGCCACTCCTTTTATGGCCCCGAACGGCCACTGGTGCTCTCACGCAGGTCGGGGCCACCACGCAAGAAGGATCCACGGAAGAAGGAGGTAATGACAGCGTGACATTTAACTGTCATACTCCCCTACATGCACTCTATCTACTTTATATTAGTGTGCATTCCGTCTGTGTGTTTCACTGTAACGCAGCCCTGTTTGACCCCGGTCCGGACGTGGATTGGGTCTGTAATGGATCCGTTAAGAAGGATCATGGCCTGCATGTCGTCGTGGAGCAGGCGGAGGATGTTGACGAACTTTTGGGGGCAGCCGAAATAGAGGAGGACATTCCATAGACCCTTGCGGTTAACAGTGTCAAAGGCCTTTGTAAGGTTGAAGAAGGCCATGTATGAAGGCTGGCGCTGTTCCTTGCATTTTTCCTGGAGCTGTCACGTTGCAAAAATCATGTCCATTGTGCCTCATAGGGAACGAAATCCACACTGTGACTCTGGGAGGAGCTCCTCAGCCACAGGGAGAAGACGGTTGAGGAGGACTCGAGCGACAACTTTCCCAGTGGCTGATAGCAGGGAGATTCCTCTGTAGTTACCGCAGTTGGACTTGTCCCCTTTTTTAAAGATGGTCACGATCACTGCATCACTGGATCATTTCCCATACCTCGGGAGCCTCTTATCAACAAGAGAGCAGACATTGATGACAAGATTCAACACCGCCTCCAGTGCGCCAGTGCAACCTTCGGCCGCCTGAGGAAAAGACTGTTCGAAGACTAGGCTCTCAAATCTGCCACCAAGCTCATGGTGTACAGGGCTGTAGAAATACCAGCCCTCCTGTATGGCTCAGAGACATGGACCATGTACAATAGACACCTCAAGTCGCTGGAGAAATACCACCAACGATGTCTCCGCAAGATCCTACAAATCCCCTGGGAGGACAGACGCACCAACATTAAAGTCCTTGATCAGGCCAACATCCCCAGCATTGAAGCACTGACCACACTTGATCAGCTCCACTGGGCAGGCCACATTGTCCACATGTCAGACACGCGACTCCCAAAGCAAGTGCTCTACTCAGAACTCCTTCACGGCAAACAAGCCAAAGGTGGGCAGCAGAAACATTACAAGGACACCCTCAAAGCCTCCCTGATAAAGCGCAACATCCCCACCGACACCTGGAGTCCCTGGCTAAAGATCGCCCTAAGTGGAGGAAGTGCATCCGGGAGGGCGCTGAGCACCTCGAGTCTCATCGCCGAGAGCATGCAGAAATCAAGCACAGGCAGCGGAAAGAGCGTGCAGCAAATCTGTCCCACCCTCCCTTCCCCTCAACGACTATCTGTCCCACCTGTGACAGGGACTGTGGCTCTCATATTGGACTGTTCAGCCACCTAATGACTCATTTTAAGAGTGGAAGCAAGTCTTCCTCGATTCCAAGGGACTGCCTATGATGATTCACTGTAATATATAAATCTGAATTCAGGTCCATCAACTTCTTACACAATATTGTTTGAGGTGAAGAACCTCCATCAGCACTACTAACCATGTAATCTGGCAATCTCTGCTCTACTGTCCATGCCTATAACTGTCAGTCACCCCTCCCTACTGTCAATGCACATCTCCCATCCCATCAGCACCCATAGCTGCCAGTCAAAAAAAAACTTGTAATTTATGCACCTGTGAGAATGCCCATAATCTTGTGGAGCTGTTGCCTGCTCCTTAATTTCTGGTTGCACGTCAGTCCCACATTCCTGATATTTGGGCACCCTGTGCGGAGGGGAGCGGGTAGGTCCGAGGGCCTCCTCGTAGGACTGCTCCTGGGCACGGCCAAGGGTACCATCAGCCGGTCCAAGCAGCGGGCGGTCGAGGGGGTCATTCAGCCCGACTGCCTGCCTCTCTTCCACGCCTACATCCGGGCCAGGGTGTCCTTGGAGATGGAGCACGCGGTGTCCACCGGTACGCTCGCGGCCTTCCGCGAGAGGTGGGCGCTGGAGGGACTGGAGTGCATTGTCACCCCCGGCAACCAAATTTTAATTTGATTTTATATGTTTTAAAGTTTAATTTGTTTTAATTGCCGGGTTTTTAGTGTTCCCCTCCCCTTTTATAGGGGGCACTCGAAAAATTATGATTTTAGTGCCCAAAAAAACCCACAAAAATCACTAAAAAAAAAGGGCATGTGAAAAGTGTTTGGAGTGTCCCCCAGATCGGGGGGCACTTGATTTCATGTTTAATTTTGTTAACCCCAAAAGAGTTGTGGAGCTGTTGCATTGTGAGTACCTGAGCCAGTCACGGGATATTCACAAGACTCAATAAAACCCCAGTTAATTGAGTTCAGGTTCTCCACAATGAGGTGTGCAGTTCTGAGGCTGGTGGATGAACTGGTAGAGTTCAGTTTGATTGTTAAACATTTGCTAATAAACCAGCTATTTCTTTGCAGCAAATGTGTAGCTATGAATTCTTAAGCAACGATCCTATGAAGCAAATATACTACAATCCTGAAGCCTATGCTTCCTAATTACCAATTTGCCAAAACAGTGGAAACAATCATTCATCACTTAGCTTCTCATAACCTCCCAGGATTTTGACAATCTCAGTTACATCCCCTTTAACCTTCTCTGTTCCAGTACAAAAAAAAACAACAGGATAGAAATTGTTCATCATTGTTCTCTTTTTCTGAACAGAAAATGAGGGCAAAAAAGACCAATTTCACTGGCTATGCCCTGAAAAACATCCAATGCCATATTGGCCTTGGATGATTTTCAGGCGTCCGGGGTGACTACCTAAAGCAGGCATTAGACCCCTTACATAGCCTAATAAGGGACCTAATATACCTGTTTTCGGACCTCTATGTAAAATCGAGCCGCCCTTTGCAGAGCAGGTAGCAAGCCTCAAGATTTTTCATGTGTGGATCTAGCCTTGCAAGCGGCCACCATTATAAAGGTATGCTTATTTTTGTTTGAAATTGACGTGGAGCCAGGAGGAGCAGGAGTGGTCCTCGACTCCACAGCACTCCTGACGGCCATTACCTTCCGTGATCGGCCCTCCCTGCCCCTCCCCCATCGCACCCGCTGTCCTCCCACCTCCCTGCCACTTATCTGAGGGCTTCTGCTAGCAGTAGGTGCACGTGGGCGCAGTTTGCCCACATTGTTTGGATGAGGCCCAATTTTGGGTGGTCCTCTTGTCCAGGGCCACCTTGTTTACTCACGCGCTGCCTGCCTAGTGCCATGAAAGGTCCCAGATGCATTTTTACCCCGTTACCTTCTGAGCATTTCTTCATAACTAAAACATCACATTCCTGGCATCCTTCTAGGAACTGGCTCAGCGCAAAAAAAATACCTTAATAGTTTCATTGTTTCCTATATTTTTCTTGCTGTCTTCCTGCCTTTTAGATGAGACGTTAAACCAAGACCCCATCTGCCCTCTCAAGTGGACGTAAAATATCCCATGGCACTATTTCAAAGAAGAGCAGGAGATTTATCCTCGGTTCCCTGGTCAATATTTATCCCTCAATTAAGGTAACAAAAAAAACAGATTATCTGGTTATTATCACATTGCTGTTTGTGGGAGCTTGCTGTGCGCAACTTGACTATCGTGTTTCCCACATTACAATAGTGACTTCACTTCAAAAGTACTTCATTGGCTGTAAAGCGCTTTGTGACATCTGGTGGTCGTGAAAGGCGCTATATAAATCCAAGTCTTTCTTTTTTTCTGATCTTGCACAGAGAAATTATTAAGTGAAAGGAAAGTTATTAAGGGAATGCAGGAGAAAGAAGAGCAATATACAGAAAAATCCTAATTTTGATAAGACAGCGCATTCTGAGAGGATACTGGGGGCTAGTCCAACTGGGAATAATTGGTATTTCATAACTTTATAAGCTCATGATCCCTCATCTTCTAAATTGCAGAATTCCATGATTATCTTGCTATCTACAGTTTCTGAGACACAATGGGGTATATTGTGTGGTCAGCCCTTACCATTATTAAATCCACTGCAATTGATGTACGGTTTATAGTTCACAAGCTGTTTGGAATGAAGAAATGGCTCTGGGTATGAGTCCTTATTGGCGATAGATATAATGATGCCTTTAATGGGTTGTAAGTAATTCTGTTTTATTGCACTGAAGGTTTATGCACAATTTGAGAGAGGGAGAAAATGAAACAGTAATTTTATGATAATTATCAAATTAAGTTAAAACGAAGTATGAAAATAACAGGTCTCGACTGTGCTATTATTTACAGCTCAATTAAATAATTGTGAAACATGAATATTTAAATAGTACTCTGCTTTAATGTGTTATTGTTATGTAGCTAGGGGTACAGGGTAATTATCTTTGAATTCTATTCAACGAATTCTAGATTATTATTTTGTTTTAAAACACATTAATGTACTTAGACACAGTACTGTGTTCATATTGACTCAAGTACAATATCTTGAATGTTAATCAAGGTTCGGAGGGATAGATGGGGTCAAGGTCTTAAAAGTTGTGCCCAAATGAAACAAGGCAAAGCCATTTATCAAAAGCTGGGCTCAGCCTTTGAGGAAAGTGTAGAAATCAGTTCACCAATAAACTCACCTCGCTGTCTGACTGTCTGACTGTCATGCTTGATCAGTTTTATCATTATACTGATCCTAACCTGCTGTAAAATAATTGATCTGGACAGCATTTCGAGATATACATTTTGGTTCCTCATTAACTGGAGAAAATGAAGTTGTCCAAATCTTTTCCTTTTATTTCAGATGAGGCAGATCTTTTAGAGTCAATAGAAGCTCCTGGTGGGAAACATGACGTGGGAATCCTCTGCCTTTCGGAGATGTTAAACTGAGATCCTGTCTGCCCTCTCAGCCAGACGTAAAAGATCCCATGGCACTATTTACAAGAACAGCAGGAGAGTTATCCCCAGTGTCCTGGGCCAATATTTATCCCTCAATCAACATCACTAAAACAGATTATCTGGTCATTATCGCTGTGCTGTTTGTAGGAGCTTGCTGTGCGCAAATTCGCTCCCATGTTTCCCACATTACAACAGTGACTACACTTCAAAAGTATTTCATTGGCTGTAAAACATTTTGGCACGTCCTGAGTTTGTGAAAAACATTGTATAAGTGCAAGTCTTTCAACTCTTTTTTTATATTTGTTTCAACATTCAATCTAAAAACACACCTGTGAAGCACCTTGAGACGTTTTACTGTGAAAAGGGCACTATATAAATACAAATTGGTGTTGTTGTTGTAAACTATATTTTCAAAAATGTTCAAACAAACTTTTGCGAAAATTGAGTTTTATTAGCATTGTTAGTTATTTCAGTTCATCATCATAAGCGGTCCCTCGAACGAGGATGACTTGCTTCCACATGAGTTCACAGATGTTTCAATGAAGGACCCGATGTTCCAGTCCTGAACTCTAATTGAAGGGGTAGAAGATGACTGTGCATGGACTTTTTTAACATGTGGTGACCGTTGCACATCAGCCACCACAAGGGCTTGACAGAGCTAGGACTTTATCCAGTGGCAAGGGTTAACCAGGATGACTAGAGACCTGCTTTGCTGCAAGGACCTAGTGCGTGCACATATCGCAGTGTGGGCTGGCCTGTGCTGCCCCTGGGCCCTTGGCTCTTCTGGGCCGCGTACCCTCATTTGCCTCCGCGACAAACATTCACCGCAACTCTGCCACAATTTCGCACCGCTTCTCCGTCACAATCTCTCGCCGCTCCTCCGCCATAAACATTTGCGGCTTCTCCGCCACGATCTCTCATCGCTCCTCCACCACAATCTCTCGCCGCTCCTCTGCCAGAAACACTCGCCGCATCTCCGCCACAATCTCTCGCCACTCCTCCGCCACAAAAACATTTGCCGCACCTCCGCATCAAACATTCGCCAAACCTCTGCAATGATCACTCGCCGGATCTCAGCCACAACCTCTCATTGCTCCTCCACCTCAACAACTTGCCGTACCTCCGCCACGATCTCTCGCCGCTCCTCCGCTCCGAATTCCCCGCTCCTCCACTGTACCTGGGCCCCGCGATGTTCCTGCCCACGCTCCAAAGGGCGACCTGGGTTTTGATGACTTCACCCAGTCGCCCACCTCGAAATCGTCGCACGTTACCCTTTCAGTTACACTTGCGCTGACCCCGCTCACTCACAAAACATTTCTGTCCACCTTAATGTAGTTGGAGAGATTTAGGAGGAGCAATTTGGGTTGTTTGCGCCTCCTGTTTGAACCCCCATGGGATGTTAATGCCTTATTGCCGGGGCACGGCACCACCGCGGGAGTTGAGCGGCAGTGGTAACCGGTAGCGCCCCGCGCCAATGGGCCGGCAATAATAACCGCAGCTTAAGGGAGTGCATACCAGGCAGTAGGCCGCTCGCGGGGCAAAATTTAATGGGGAGGTGGCGCTTTAAAAAAAATCGTCCGACTTACCTGTCGCGGCCCATTGCCGCGATCTTGCAGCCCAGCACTCCGGCCTGTTGCCCCGGCGCCCTGCTCGCCGGTGGTCCAGGTCGGGACCTTCAGAGTCAATAGCTTAGCCCTCCCCTTTAATGAAGAGGAGGGCCCTTTACGCTGCAGCTCTATACGTCCCAGTGCGTAGCGCTGCACCCCTCTCCGATTCCTTCGGCCCCGCTTGCACCCCAAGGAGCAAGTGGAGCATGTTATTTTGCGCTCCACTTGCTCTCGGGGGAGGTAACCCGAATTTAGGTTGCGGAGTGGGACCTCCTCGGCTGCCGCAGGAAATCCCAACTTGTGGCTGTTACCGCCCCGAAAAGGGGCGCTACGCAATTTCCCCCATTTATTTTAAAATGGTGTCCAACTCAAAATGGAGGCCCTGAAATAAGTTGGTACGGTGGAGTAGCTTTGAAACTGTAATGAGCGATTAATGAACCAAAGGAGATACTTATGGTCAAGGTTCACAGGAAGTAAACTGACACAGGATACCTGTTGGTAGGGATTCAGTACTAAATGGATGAAACATTCCCACATATTGGAATGGTCTGACCACATCACACAATCCACTCCCCTGAAAACAAAGCAATGTCCTGCAACCTCGTACAGAAAGCTCACGGTGGTTCTCCAAGCCTGGGAATGTTTGGCACCTCCCCAAACCACAGAGGTTACCATAACAACAGACTCTGATCTCCAAATATGCAAGAGTTAGAAAAAGATGTTTTATTCATCTCTCTCTCTCTCTTTCTGCTGAACAGCCACCTCGCTGCACAAGCTACGGTCGAGGGTTCAGTGTTCGGCCAAGTGTAACCATCATGAATCCCAGAGGTAGAGAGAAGAGTAGAGTGGGGGAGCCTCTGACAGCTATTTGCTTTATACTATAGTCACCTCTTGCTCTTATGAATCGTCTGGTTACTTTTTGATTACAAGCAGGTCACTGTGAGGTTTGGAGTGTACAGTGTCATTGGCAGTCACAAATTAGGTAGAGTACTCAAACAGGAATCAAAGTTATTATCTGTAAATGAATGCAATGATTCATTTTGTAGCTTCACATCCACCACTGCTTCTGCAGTCATAATCCAAGCTGATTCCACTCTGAGCCTACATTGCCCATGGAATACTTACCCAACCACAGGACATGGTGTATTTTATTGAGGTGCAAGAAATCGGAATCTTTTCTCGTAACTTCTCAACAACAACTTGCATTTATATAGCGCCTTTAGTAAATAGTCCCAAGTCGGTTTCACAAGACCATTATCAAACATATTTGACACCGAGCCGCATAAGGAGATATTAGGACAGGTGACCAAAAGCTTGGTCAAAGAGGTAGGTTTTAAAGAGTGTCTTAAAGTAGGAGAGAGAGTTAGAGAAGCAGAGAGGTTTAGGGAGGGAATTCCAGAGCTTAGGGCCCAGACAGCAGAAGGCATGGCCACCAATGGTTGAGCGATTATAATTAAGGATGCTCAAGAGGGCAGAATTAGAGGAGCACAGAGATCTCAAAAAATTGTAAGGCTGGAGGAGGTTACAGAGAAGGGAGAGGTGAAACCATGCAGAGATTTAAAAACAAGAATGTTAATCTTAAATTTGAGGCGTGGCCGGACCTGCAGCCAATGTCGATCAGCGAACACAGAAGTAATGGGTGAATATCAACAAACAATTATACTCAGACATACGTTACAATGTAACGTCCAACTTTGGAAATCAGAATGTGCAGTTCCAAACTAATGGAATTACCTTCACGATTCTAGAAACCACCAATATTGGCGTTTGTAATCATCGTCATCATCGTAGGCAGTCCCTCGAAATCGAGGAAGACTTGCTTCCACTCTAGAAGTGAGTTCTCAAGTGGCTGAACAGTCCAATGCAGGAATTACAGTCTCTGTCACAGGTGGGACAGACAGTGGTTGAAGGAAAGGGTGGGTATGGAGCCTGGTTTGCCGCACGCTCCTTCCGCTGCCTGCGCTTGCTTTCTGCATGCTCTCGGCGATGAGACTCAAGATGCTCAGTGCCCTCCCGGATACTCTTCCTCCACTTTGGGCAGTCTTGGGCCAGGGATTCCCAGGTGCCGGTGGAGATGCTGCACTTTATCAAGGAGGCTTTGAGGGTGTCCTTGAAACGTTTCCTCTGCCCACGTGGGACTCGCTTACCATGTCGGAGTTCCCGGTAGAGTGCTTGCTTAGGGAATCTCGTTTCGGACATGTAGACGATGTAGCCCGCCCAACAGAGCTGGTCGAGAGTGGTCAGTGCTTCGATGCTGGGGATGTTGAACTCAGCGAGAACACTGACATTGGTGCGATTATTCTCCCAATGGATTTGCAGGACCTTGCGGAGGCAGCGCTGGTGGTACTTCTCCAGCGCTTTGAGATGTCTTCTGTATATAGTCCATGTCTCTGAGCCATATAGGAGCATGGGCATTACTACTGCCCTGTAGACCACGAGCTTGGTGCCAGATTTGAGGTCCTGGTCTTCAAACACTCTCTTCCTCAGGTGACCGAAGGCTGCGCTGGCACACTGGAGGTGGTGTTTGATGTCGTCTTCAATGTCTTCCCTTGCTGATAGTAGGCTCCCGGGATATGGAAAGTGGTCCACGTTGTCCAAAGCCGGGCCATGGATTTTGATGACCGGGTTGTTAGTAATATCCCATTCATCTGCAAGGTCTGCAACCACTTAAATATTTAACAGAGAAAGTCAGTCTTGAAGAATAGCTCCTTTGAACCTCAGAGCAATATGGAGAGCTGCGACTAGGCATTTGAGGAACAGTTCTAGTGTTAAACTCTCTACCACATGGAGTGATTGAGGCGAATAACATAGATGCTTTTACAAGGTAAGTTAGATAAGTACATGAGGGAGAAAGGAATAGAAGGTTATGATGAAGGTTATAATACCTAGATCTGTGCGAGAACTGTAGAAGAGGCTCGTCTGATACAGGCAGATCTTTATGTGTTGGGAGTCTGGGCTCAAGACTGGAAAATTATGTATAACTTAGATAAGTTTAGTGTTATGCATGTGGGCAGGTTAAAACCTCAACATTCGTATATCCTCTAGGGAAAGGCATTAAAGATGGTGGAGATAAAAAGAGATTTAGGCATTCTAGTGCATACATCCTTAATGGTACATGAGCAATGCCGTGCAGCGATAGCTAGAGCAAATACGGTGTTGGGGCGTATCCATAGGACAATTGTATATAAGACGAGGCGTACTGTCTTGTCCTTGTACAAGATCTTAGTCAGGCCTCACTTGGAATACTGTGTCCAGTTTTGGTCTCCTCACATGATGGGTGACATTGAGGGTCTGGAAAAGGTGCAGAAGTGGGCCACCACACTAATTCCAAGTCTAAAGCATCTTAGTTATCAAGATAGGTTAAAAGAGTTGGAACTCTTTACCTTAGAGCAGCGTATACTTAGGGGGATATGATTGAGGTTTATAAGATAATTAAGGGAATAGACAATGTTTCAGATGACCGTCTATTTCAATTAAATAGGTTAGGCAGGACCAAGGGACTCAAATTTAAGTTGGATAAGGGTTAGATGTCAGGAAGTGGTTCTTTTCCCAGAGAATAGTAGACCTCTAGAACAAGCTGCCCTCTCATGTGGTGGATGCAGACTCACTGAATTCCTTCAAGCAAAAGCTGGATTTGTTTATGGCTGCGGCGGAGATCACCTCTTACAGAAGGTAGGTACTGCAGGGAATTTAATGGCCAGAGTAATCTCCTGGACTAGTTTCGATTGCCTAGATGGGTCAGAGAGGAATTTCCCAAATTTTCTTTCCCAAATTGGCCTGAATTTTTAATCTGTTTTTTTGCCTCTCCCATTGTTTCAGGTGGGGTAGAGTGTATATGTTGTGATACATAAGGTATCGCAATTGTGTGGGCAGGCTGGATGGACCAGATGGTCTTTACCTGTCCCTCATTTTTCGTATGTTTCATATGTTCGTATGTTCATATGCTCGGGTGAGATGAAGAGGGGTGGGAGGAGATTCGTGTGGATCATAGATGCTGGCACAGACCAGTTGGGCCAAATGGCCGGTTTCTCCGCTGTACATTCTCAGTAGTTAGTGATATCTACCATTACTTACAACCAATAGCATTGTACTAAATTCCCAAGTATTTATCTATTTTTCAATTCCCCAATTATAAAAAGAAATGAGACTGAAAATCAAAGACACGCTCCTGGAATTCCACTGGACAATCCATTTCTCACACACTTGGCTGGGTACTGAAGCAATACTTTTACACCCAGCTGTACCCGGAACCTAATTTTAGAAAAAGTTACTGCATCAAAATGGCATTTGGAACTAAACCTAAAAATAAATACCCAATGATCCCATGTTACCCCTGCTTACTTAAGATTCAAATACATTAACTTTATCAGATCAGCAAAGTATGCAATCTGTAGAGTACTGAATGATTTACAATCTACCATGACCCGAGAAAGTGTATCCATTATCTGCAGCTCAATCAGCTGAAACTGATTTGGAAATTCTGAGATATTTTGAGGCAATGTGTAATGTATTTGCTTCATGGCTTCTTTGCTTAAGAATTTATGGCAACACATTGCTATTAAGAACTAGTCGGTTTATTAACAAAGCTTTAACAATCAAAGTACACATTACCAGTTCAACCAAGAAGCTCACAACTGCATACCTCATCATAGAGGACCTAGATCCAACTGACTGGGGTTTCATTGAGTCCTGTGGACATCACATGACTGGCTAAGCCACTCACAATGCAACAGCTCTCCAGCCCATAGGATCCAGGGCAAAGTGGCAAGTTGGATCCAAAATTGGCTCAAAGGCAGGAAGCAAAGGGTAATGGTTGATGGGTGTGACTGGAAGGATGTTCCACGGGGCTCAGTACTAGGTCCATTGCTTTTTGTGATATACATCAATGATCTAGACTTGAATAGAGGGGGTATGATTAAGAAGTTTGCAGATGATACTAAAATCAGTTGTGTGGTTGATAATGAAGAAGAAAGCTACGTACTGCAGGAAGATATCAATCAACTGGTCAGGTAGGCAGAACAGTGACAAATAGAATTTAATCCAGAGAAGTGTGAGGTAAGGCATTTGGAGAAGGCTAACAAGGAAAGGGAATACACATTAAATGGTAGGACATTGAGAAGTGTCGAGGAACAAAGGGACTTTGAAGTGCATGTCCACAGATCCCTGAATGTATCAGGCCAGGTAGATAAGGTGGTTAAGAAGGCATACGGAATGCTTATCTTTATTAGCCGAGGCAAAGAATACAAGAGCAGGGGGTTATGCTTGAACTGCATAAAACACTGGTTCGGCCACAGCTTGAGTACTGTGTGCAGTTCTGGTCACTACATTACAGGAAGAACGTGATTGCACTGGACAGGGTACAGAGGAGATTTATGAGGATGTTGCTGGGAATGGAGAATCTTAGCTATGAGGACAAATTGGATAGACTGGATTTGTTTTCCTTGGAACAGAGGAGGCTGAGGGGAGACCTCATTGAGGTGTATAAAATTATGAGGGGCCTGATATAAAGTGCCTATTTCCCTTAGCAGAGGGGTCAACAACCAGGGGGCATAAATGTAAAATAATTGATAGAAACTTAAAGGGGATTTGAGGGGACATTTCTTTACACAGAGGGTTATGGGGGTCTGGAGCTCGCAGCCTGAAAGGGTGGTAGAGGCAGAGACCCTCACAACATTTAAAAAGTACATGGATGTGCACTTGAAGTGCCATAACCTGCAGGGTTACGGACCTAGAGCTGGAAAGTGGAATTCGGCTGGATAGCCTCTTGTTGGCCGGCACGGACACGATGGGCCAAAATGGCCTCCTTCTGTGCTGTAAACTTCTATGATTCTATGATTCTAAATCTGTAAGCATACTCACAGATGCACACATTACACAATATCTCGTGGACGGGAAGGAGGTTAGAAACCAAAATGTTCAACTGGAAATAGGTAGAATTCCACAAAATGTGCCACTCTTCACTTGCATAATTTGATTTTAATATTCATATTCAGAATTGGCTTCAGAGGATGAAAATGACAGACCTGCAAAGTCAAATCCAAATTTGAGGAAAATCTCATTTGACCTGAATGATTTTTTGGCTTAAAGGGATAAAATTATGAAAACGGGCTGCATCAACCAGGGGTGATCTAATTGAGCTGGTCAGGATGATTATAGGAGTTAAAAGGGGAGATATCAATAAACTATTTCCTCTGGTGGGGGGAGTCCAGAACAATGCATAACCTTAAAATTAGAGCTAGGCCATTCAGGGGTGATGGCAGGAAGCACTTCTTCATACAGAGGGTGGTGGAAATCTGGAATTCTCTCCCCACAAAAAGTTATTTAAAAAAGGGTTTTCAGATCACTGGCTTCTCGCCCATTCTCAAAGCACCTAGTTTCCACTTTTGAAAATGTGTGTTACTGCTAGCGATATAAAATGGGGGCCAATTGAAAATGGGGGCCAATTGAAAATGGGGGCCAATTGAAAACTTTAAAACTAAGACTGATAGATTTCTGTTCAGTAAGAGTATGAGGCAGGGGAGTTATCCCCATTGTCCTGGCCAATATTCATCCGTCAATCAACATCACTAAAACAGATTATCTGGTCATTATCCAACACTAACAACTTGTGTTTCTATTGCGTCTTAAATGTAATAAAACATCCCAAGACACTTCACAGGAGTATTATGAGACAAAAAAATTGACACTGAGCCACATAAGGAGAAATTAGGGCAGGTGACCAAAAGCTTAGTCAAAGAGGTAGGTTCTAAGGAGCGTCATAAAGGAGGAAACAGATGTAAAGAGGAGGAGAGTTTTAGGCATGAAATCCCAGCACTTAGGGCCTAGGAAACAGAAGGCATGGCCACCAATATTTGAGCAATTATAAGCAGTGATGATCTGAAAGGGTTACACGTTTTGTGATCAAGGCACAGCAAGAGGCCACAGACTAAAATGGTTTAAAAGAAAACCTGTGGGACTGTTGGGCGGGAGAAAGAGTGCCAGCCTGAGGCAGGTGGTGACTCATAACTGATTAATGCAATTTCTGCGGTCAGGAGCGAGACCTGATTAACATCGAGACAAAGGGTTTGATACAATCAAGCAGAGAAGTCCACGGATTAATTGGCCAGAGGGGAACAAACTGTTCCCTATGGAGACTACAAGTCTGCGAAAATCCAGGACCACAAAGGATCCCACAAGGCGTGCATTTTTCGATAAGGGGCTAGAACCTGCACTTTTGAGGTTATTGCCCAAAAATGGGTGATATTTCTGGCGTGGGCTTTAAAAAAGGGTTTTCAGATCACCGGCTTCTCGCCCATTCTCAAAGCACCGAGTTTCCACTTTTGAAAATGTGTGTTACTGCTAGCGATATAAAATGGGCGTTAGCGTCAAATTTTTTAGACCTTCTGCTGTAAAGTGTGGCCGTCCTTAGCAATGGCATGGCAATGCTCGATTCCCGCGATTCTAGAGGTCAAAGGGTCATCATGACATGCGCAGAAGAGAAGACAGCGAGAGAGGGAGCTCAGGGGGACTGAAGGCATGGCTGGGTGTGGTGTGGCTGCTTTGGGAGGAAGGAGGGAGACTTTAGAGCTACACAGCAGGTAGGCAAACAAAAAGTAGATGTTACCAGCCACATATTTGACCGAATTTGGCCTATAATGGAGAGAGAGGAGGAGGCATCACAGCACGCTGTGGAGACTGACGCAGGAGAGAGCAGTGAGGTGGGAGAGGAGCATATTGGAGGGCGCAAAAGAGCCAGGAGGTTCTCGGACGAGGCAAATGCTACCATCCTGCAGGAGGTCGAGTTAAGCTGGGATGATTTGACACAGGGAGGGCGTGAGAAGCCCACCCCAAAGGCATACCAGAAGATATGGACCGAGATAGCAGAGATGGTCTCGTCGACGACCAACGAGGTGCATGAGGGCAACCAATGCTGCACACAATGAAACAACCTTGTGGGATCTGTAAGAGTAAATATTACATTGATTTACATGTACTTATGTATTTATATAATTTGATTTGTAACAGTCATGAGTGACTATCAGCAGATGTGAGGTCTTTCACTTTTACTGGGAATGTTGTAGTCAAAGCCTGCAGTCACAGTGTATATCTTTAGGTAAACAATGATAGTTATCATAATAATCATGATTATATCTGTCGGTTATGTGTGTTGTATCAGTGTCTGTGACAGTACCTAGCAATGATATCACGCAATGCTCTCATGCCATGTCGTCCTGTCACCTTTTACAGATGAAGCTAGCGACGATGAGGTCTGTGCAGAAGCAAACGGGTCGGGGGGCCAACAGTCCCCAGCGACATCAGTGACATGGAGGAGCATGTGTTCGCACTCGTGGGGAACCACACCCGGGCAGCCATGGATGCATCTGCAGACCCTGAATTGATGCCACGTGAGTAAAGCTTGCACCATTGTATGATCTAAAGTCAATACATACCATACCCACTCATATCCGAACAATCATATATGATAGATGATTTTTTAAATTGTCATATGAATAATGATGACCTCATGAAAATCATTGGAATGCAAATGTGTTGATGGTCATGAAATGTGATGTCCGCAATGATTTTGAGAGCGGTGGTGCTTTTGTTGTGCATATGCTGTGTGTAACGCTGGACTGACCTTGTCACCCTAGCACCCACTTTTCCTCTAAACCGCATTTGTGTTTTTCAGCTCAGCCAGCAGCGCGTCCCAAGACAAGACCACAGAGGCCAGAAGGTGGGGGCGCAGTGCAGGAATCGGCGGATAATCCTACTACATCTGGTGCTGAGGAGGTCCGATTCTCGACCATCAATCTGCTGGGTCTGCTCTCCATGGATGAGAGCGCGGACTTCGAGGAACTTCCATCGCCACGCTCCAGAAGCCATTCCACCCCAAGGCCATCTCGTGGTCCTCTGGTCATTCCTGCCTCCATTCTGGAGGTACCAGGCCCAAGCACCTCACCACAGGGTACCCCATTTGTCCCCAGGACGGCGGCAACCCCGCGGAGGCCTCGTGGACACGGCAGGTCTGTGCCATGTGAGCCACATGACAGCGGAGATATGGTACAGCTGTCCAGGAGAACTGTAGACATTGATGAACAGCTCATCAAAGCATTGGGGAGCATATCCTGACAGCTGGCCACCATCTCCGACACCATGACCGAGTACATTCTGCGGATGGCGGAGCCCCTGGATGCGATAGCCAGGAACACTGCTGCCACAGGCCTCTCAGTGGTTCCCGAGCACGGCACACCACCCCTAGGTTCTGCACCAACATTGTCAATGACAGATGAGAGCAAGGACCAAGATCCTGCTTCTGCATCACAGAATGTTGCTCCTTCAGCACCCCCCTGCTCCCGTACCCTGCAACCGCTGCATCTGCCTTCATTCCCCCCAATGAGGCACTGCCTGAGGAGCTCTTCAGCCAGGCGCCTTGGAGCGAGGAGGGGAAGGGGTAGAGGTGGGGAGAAGAAGGGGAGGGGGGAAGGAAAGTGAGATGCAGTGCATAGGTGATGGCTGTGTTATATCTCCATCTGTGTGTATGCAATTTATTGCAATGTATGGGGGCTGAGGCCCACGCTCTTGCTTTGCCTTTGTATTCTGTGTTGCTGGACATGTGGAACATGTGATTGATGTCAATGGTGGAAAAAGTGGGGTGTGGGCGGGGGTTGGGCGTTATTGCCTGTGATGCTTATGATTTCAGACCAATGTTGGTATAACATTTTCATTATTGAACATAACCTTGTTGCGCATTGTCTCAGATAGCTGCACTGTTACACACTGGTGATTCCTTAACGTGAAAGTGTTAAATACAACTTAACATGAATCAACGTAAACTTTAACAAGGTGATGGGCACCATTGATGTCTGAGCTGCACACACACCGCAGTGCATCAGCGATGTCACTCACATCAATGCTTTTTCAGGCAAATCTTTTTGATATCAGCTCCTCATGTAAGAGTGGGATTTAAAAATTGCCAGCTACACCACTAGCGTTGATTCATAACAGTTCCACTTTTTGTGGCCGTTTTTTTGGGCAAGCGATATTGTGGGCGATATATGTGCGAGGTGGTGAAATTGACGCTTGCCGACCTGCTGGGCGTTAGTTTTGGTAAATATGCACTTCAGGACAAAAAAAACGTGGGCAGGCGTTAATATTGAATCTCGGCGTTAATTCTGGGTGGAAATTAACGCTGGGTGATATTATGGGCGTTGATTTCACCCATTCTGATGATTCCGCCCAAAATAAGTGGGCGGGCAGTAATATTTTTTTTCTGGCGTTAAGCACATGGGGAAAGTAATGCTCGGTGATAAGTTTCCTAAAATGGGTGTCAGTTTCCATTTTGTGGCTAAGTGGGCGATATATGGGCGTTATACGTCATTTCAGAGGTAAAATGGGTGTTAAGTGGCCGTTAAGCATGCAAAAAGTGCAAGTTCTAGCCCAAGGAGTTATCTTTGGCCCTGCTGATTCTGTGCACAGAACAAGGTGTGAATTGTGGCCATCCAAACAGATCCAGACCCATCATCACAGCCATCGAGACTCATCCAGACGCAGCCCAGCAGGAGACAAATAATCGAGTGGATATATATGAAGGGGCTCACAGAAGTAAAAGAACTCAGAACAATCCCGCAGAACAACAGGTCAAAGGAACAACGACCCCGAAGGTGAACAACGAAAAGAGAGAGATGACAAAAAGGAAACACAAGCAGGAGGAGAGAAGCAAACAGCTGGGACCCAACATCTTCCCTAGCTCCACGAGCCAACAGTCGACAACAGCAACAACTGGCTGAATGGGTGATTGTATGTCTTCAATCAATCTCTAAGAAGTCTTGTTTTGTAATTTTTTGATTATTTTATGCAATAAAACTAACAGTTGAGTTAAGCCTAAACTTTGCATTACGTGGAGTCCTTCCTGTAATTCCCGAGGTCTATGAATCAGAGTGGAAAATGAACACCCGAGGTAAAATGTTGACCGTGGCAGGACCTCGGAGTTTGGAATAGGATCATGGACACAAATCAAGGGCAAGAAACGCTGGGGAGGTTTGGTTAAATCTCCGGTCAGCTAAAATAATTGCAGGTAGTCTGCGAAGGGGTCTCAGGGAGACCGAAGTAATCTCAAGGGTGGCTAGGGAAACCAGAGGAGGGAGACAGTCTTGGGTAGGCTGCAGTAATCTTGGGTTAACTAGGGTAGCCACAGAGAAAAGGCATTGTGGGTAGTCTGTGAAGGGGTCTCAGACGGCAAGAAGTAATCTCACGGATGGCCAGGGCAACCGGAGAAGAGAAACAGTTTCGGGTAGGCTGGAGTAAGCTCAAGTTGACTGGTGCAGTCACAGAGAAGGGTGAGGTAATCTTAAGGGTGTCGAGGGCAACCGGAGGAGATAAACAGTCTCGGATAGGCTCGAGTAATTTCGGGTCGACTAGCGTAGCCACAGAGAGAAGCCTGAGTAACAGTAACCACAGGTCACTGCGAGGTGGAATCAGGGGAGACCAAGGTAGTCAGGGATCATTTCTCAGCCAGAGGCACTGGTAATGAATCCACCGCAGCAAAATGCGGTAGAGCCAGCGGCTAAGAGTAGTCGTAGGAAGTCCATGGAGGCTAATGTTATTATGCTCTGATAATGACTCCACGAGGTAATGTGTTGCACTTAAACTGTAGTGACCTTATTCCTTTATTTGTAACTCGAGAGTGAGGATCACACCTGGTGGCCTGCCTTTTATACTAGGCCTGGCACAGCTGTACAGGTAACTTACAGTGCGCTCTGGTGGTACATCATGTGTAATAGTACCAGCAGTAAACATGTAGGATACATGACATCACTCTCCCCTAAGTCCTTAGTGCAAATTGCCTTCATGCATTGACTGTGCTCTGGGCTTAGCGCTATCTGGTTGACCCTTGGAGGGTCGTTTCCATCTTGGGTGAGTGGATGGTGTTTCCTTGGCAGTCGAGGTGCTGGTGGTTTCTTTTTGTGCATCCATGACCACTCCATTCTCTCCCCCCGCCCTTCCCGCCCACCGACACATTTGTGCCGGTGGCTCATTACATTCATATACATTCAGGTCCAAAAAGAAAAATTTGCACTTACAGCATTACGATCGTGCTACCGTTGTGAGGCAAGTACATTTGACTGGTGAGGTACATACGTGATATACACTTGGAGTCAGTGCTGGGGTCAGCACCGGTGCGTGAGGACAAGCTAGTGCCAGAACTGCTGGATGGTGTCCCTGCAGTCTGGTGGTGGCGCGGTGCCCAGTGCTGGCAGTGGGAACCCGGTTGGCTCAAGTTGCCTGCTCGCGAGGCTTTTGGTATTGCTCCTAGCGTCAGGCAGGTTCACGGATGCCTGCGACCTCCCTGTCCTCTCCTTTCACCCTGGGTCGCTGCTGCTCCCTGAGGAGCAGTCATCTAGCAGTGCACAGGGAACTGCTGACTCGCTTGCCTGGGCGTTATTTGGTTTGGGACCCTGGTTGGTCACGGTCCCATTTGGGAGAACCGTTGCGGGTGAACCTTCCCGGGTATGGCCTTGGCGGCAATAGGGTCTGGGGGCTGCACCTTAGTGCAGTTTGCTCTTTCAGGCTCGTGGTGGTTGGTGCCATCGGGTGCCTGAGAGGTGGAGCCGATCAGGAGCAGGATATCGCTAGCGGTGCCGTTGCCCTCTTGAGATCGCTTGCCCTGCAGCTTGTATGTATTAGCTGCTTGTGGCCACACACTGTGATGCATCACTCTGGTCCCAGGGATGTAGGCTACAGCTTTGGGTAGCTCGCTGGACCTGTGTGCTCCCTGCATTGACTAAATGCAGCTGAAATCCTACATTGCACAATGTTTCATTATTCATTGTAAATAACCTGTAGCTCCGATCGCAATTGCGCGACTTTTCTTTGCTTATTGCATGTACACAACTCTGATCATCAATTATATATTTTGCATCGAACTCACACTTGCTATTACATTGATTGAGAATGTGCAACTGTCCCTTTAAGTGTGGTGGGTTGCAGGCCTCCTTTAAGAGAACCTTGCTATCTTTACCCCAATCCTCTTCTCCGTTTGGTGCCACATGTTGCTCCATCAGCGCTGCTCCTCGTGGTCTGGCCGCCGCCATCTTTTTCTTCAGCACCTCACCTCGTGGTTTGGGCGCCATCTTTCTTCCATGCACGATGTTGACTGTGGTGGTCCTCTTCTCCCCGGGTTCTGCCACCAAGGCTGGGAAGTCACCTTTGGATCCGATTTTCTTCCTCCGGAGTCCTGCCACTGGAGCTTGGAAGGTGTATTCGGGTCGTCACAGCTTGATCATCTCCACGCAGTCGTGCTGAGTGGTCTGTGCCTCGGGTGCTCTGCTGGCCTGCTCTATCGTGCCGGATCCAACCTCAGGTGAGGGCTTGCTTTACCTCTGAGCGTGGGGGACGTCGATCGCTGGAGGGATAAAATCTTCCCAACTCCAATGGATCTTCTCCATCCACCTTCGTCCGAGTAGCGTTGCTCCATCACCTGCAACAATCCACAGGGGTAACTTGTGCACCGTGCCGTCATGGAGTACCTTTACATCTGCACTAACAACGACTGGGATAAGTTAATTGGTGTAGGTGCGCAGCTTTGCCTGAACCGGGACCAACTTGGGTCGTTCAGCTTGATTGACCCATAGCGTCTCAAATGCTTCTTGATTCATTACTGACTGGCTCACCCCCGTGTCCACTTCCATGAAGACTGGAATGCCATTTATCCGTGACTTCCATCCTCAACAGAGAACATTCGGTGGTGTAGGTAAACATGCCATATACCTCATTGTGGGGCTGAGCTGCCTCTCTGACTATCATTTCACAATCCACCTGGATTCATGGCCATCTGCTGACTCCATCAACACAGTGAGTCATATTTATTTTACACATTCGCTGGAGGTGGCCCTTTGTGCTGCAGCCGTTACACACATAGTCTTTAAAATGGCACTGGTGAGCCCTGTGATTCCCTCCGCAACACCAGCATGGAGCTACTCGGTGTAAGGGGGGGGTGATGTGTGTGGTGTGTGGTCTCTTTGAGCTGCTCAGGTTCCCTTCTGACCAACTTGAGTGGTTTCAAATCGCTCCCCCTCCCTTGGGTTCTGCACTCTGGATTTACTTGGGGGTGGGGGGTGACAAAAGTGCAGAGGACGCTGGTTTGATGCAACAAACTTTGGTTTTATTATAGTCAGGGTAATACAGGCTTATTACTCGAGTAAGAAAATACATGGCCAAACTTACAATCATTCTAATAAAGAACAATAGAAGAAAAGGTACAAGGTCAAACTTATAATCACTCTAATAAAGTACCATACACTACACATTCAAGGGGGCTTGCAGTAAAATTATACCTCCCACCTCCCAATACCTAATTCTAGCTAGGTTAGACTCTAGGGCAGGCAGGGACTTATGCTTACCAATCCTTTTAGAAACATAGAAACATAGAAAATAGGTGCAGGAGTAGGCCATTCGGCCCTTCTAGCCTGCACCGCCATTCAATGAGTTCATGGCTGAACATTCAACTTCAGTACCCCATTCCTGCTTTCTCGCCATACCCCTTGATCCCCCTAGTAGTAAGGACCTCATCTAACTCCTTTTTGAATATATTTAGTGAATTGGCCTCAACAACTTTCTGTGGTAGAGAATTCCACAAGTTCACCACTCTCTGGGTGAAGAAGTTCCTCCGCATCTCGGTCCTAAATGGCTTACCCCTTATCCTTAGACTGTGACCTCTGGTTCTGGACTTCCCCAACATTGGGAACATTCTTCCTGCATCTAACCTGTCTAACCCCGTCAGAATTTTAAATGTTTCTATGAGGTCCCCTCTCATTCTTCTGAACTCCAGTGAATACAAGCCCAGTTGATCCAGTCTTTCTTGATAGGTCAGTCCCGCCATCCCGGGAATCAGTCTGGTGAACCTTCGCTGCACTCCCTCAATAGCAAGAATGTCCTTCCTCAGGTTAGGAGACCAAAACTGTACACAATACTCCAGGTGTGGCCTCACCAATGCCCTGTACAACTGTAGCAACACCTCCCTGCCCCTGTACTCAAATCCCCTTGCTATGAAGGCCAACATGCCATTTGCTTTCTTAACCGCCTGCTGCACCTGCATGCCAACCTTCAATGACTGATGTACCATGACACCCAGATCTCTTTGCACCTCCCCTTTTCCTAATCTGTCACCATTCAGATAATAGTCTGTCTCTCTGTTTTTACCACCAAAGTGGATAACCTCACATTTATCCACATTATACTTCATCTGCCATGTATTTGCCCACTCACCTAACCTATCCAAGTCGCTCTGCAGCCTCACAGCATCCTCCTCGCAGCTCACACTGCCACCCAACTTAGTGTCATCCGCAAATTTGGAGATACTACATTTAATCCCCTCATCTAAATCATTAATGTACAGTGTAAACAGCTGGGGCCCCAGCACAGAACCTTGCGGTACCCCACTAGTTTTGATAGTTAATGATAGATGGTGATGTTCTTCCTTCCTTCGGGACTTCAAGACTTCGAGGCTGGAGAAGTTAGTTTTACAACTGTCCCATTGGCTTTTCTCCTTGTCTTGATGAGGTAGTAGCAACCACCTCTCTCCTCTCTCTCTCTTCGTCGAACCTCTGTTGAAAACAATGGCCAGTTATATGATTTCAGTGTTCTAATCTTGCCGCCCAATCTGTTCACAATCCTTTGTATAATTTTGGCGGGCTTGGTTCTTCTTTGTAATATTTTGTCGGGCTCGTTAAAGTTGATATGTCTTGGGTGGGTTGATGTTCGAAAACTGTTTCCTGATGGAAATATTAGTTTGGCAATTGCAATGTCTTTCGCATACAGGCTGGATTGGACCTCTTTGTGATGTATATGCTGAAATGGTTTGTCCAGGCCCATGTTGATGCGGATCCACCTCTGGGTGATTTGTGATGGTAATGTCGCTTGTGGAGGAAGATTTCCAAATACCCATTCTTCCAGACAGGTTACCTCAGTCCTCACACCCAGACAGTTCCAATAATCAAGTGGGCTTCTTTTGTTCCCTCGGTCCGCCCACAGGCTTGAATTTGTCTTGTAAAAGTTCATAATTCTATTAAAGTTTGTAGTTTCTTCCATAAGCACTTTAGAGTTCCAAACTTTTTGGTAGATAGTCCCAAATTAAATTTCCTTTCGAATAAGCCCAAACACAGGGGGGGTTTCTGGTGAATTTTGCTCTCTGCATTGGTTAGTCCCCCTCGCCGACTCTGAGTTAAGGGACTCGGGGACCTGTTCTCTCTCCCCTGAGAAGATTCACGTTCTACAGTCCAGCCTCTAAAAGGCGCCATTCTGTGTACAGTACTTGTCGGGTTTGAGTCCTGAGGATGAGTCATCCGCCGAGAGCCTCAGGTCAAGGTCATGAATGTCTGGCTCACGGTGATGGCCTTCTGCAGTGTGACTGTGGTATCCGCAGATAGTAGCTTATGAAGAAGGCTCTCATGGCCAATTCTAATGACAAAGATATCCCACAGCGCTTTGGTGAGGTGGTCGCCGAAATCACACGGTGCTGCCAGCCTCCTGAGGTCTGCAGCATATTTTGCAAATTCCTGGCCTTCGGGCCGTCGGTGTCTATAAAACCGGTGTCTGGCTGTGAGGATGCTCTCTTTGGACTTGAGTTGTTCTTGGATCAGCATTACTAGCTCCTCGTACGTCTTGGTCGTTGTCTTCGCTGGTGCCAGCAAGTCCCTGACGAGGCCATAGACGGTGGGCCCACAACTGGTTAGCAGGATAGCTCTGCGCTTATCAGCCAGTGTGGCCGGATTGTCGGCTGCCAGGTCGTTTGCTGTGAAGAAATGGTTGAGCATTTCCACAAAGGCATCCCAATCATCACCATCGGCGAACTGCTGCAACGTACCAAAGTTAGCCATTTTCGCGTGAAGGTCTGTAAACTCAATAGCAATTGTTATTTCTTTAGATGCGCTGATAATGACTCCATGAGGCAATGTGTTGCACGTGAACTGAAGTGACCTTAGTCCTTTATTTGTAACTCCAGAGTGAGGATCACACATGGTGGTCTGCCTTTTATACTAGGCCTAGCACACCTGTACAGGTAACCTACAAGTCTCCCACTGCAGTGCGCTCTGGTGGTACATCATGTGTAATAGTACCAGCAGTAAACATGTAGGATTCATGACAAAGGTAGCTGCATATATATACAACAAATTGGACATTTGGCAGCCATGGGCATGAGAAATGCTACACTCTGGGGATCTGCAGGAAAAAGCGGCAGAGTGGATGGTTATTAGTAACCACAAAGGATCAAAAGAGAAGGCGATTTGGCTCATGTGCCTGGAGAAGCAAATGCAACTGTTAAGGGAAAATGTAGGATAGCTGGAGGATGAGAGTAGGGAATTAAAAGGTGAGCTAAGCCATTTGAATAGAGAAAAGCAAGACCAAAGTATTAAAGAAGAAATGGCGTGTAATCACCTCGAATATTTGCAATGTCAGGTGACCGAGTGAAAAAGGCAGCAGCAGGTTTACATCGAGCAGAGTGAAAGGCACTTAGAGAGGGCCAAAGAAGCAGAAGAACAGCTAAAAAAGATAAAAGTAGCATATCAGGTAGCACAGAAACTAGGTTACGAGAGAGCAGATCACGGACCTTGTAAAGAAGAGATCCGCCAGTGAATGGCAGAGTGAGACGGGTCCAAAGGGATGGTTTGTCTTCTGGCACCCGGGGAAGGCGAGGAAGTTTGGGACCCAGAGGTGAAGGAACCAGACGATGGGCCCCAGTATAGTGAGCATCGGCCGGCTCCCGAGGCACCGGAACCCCCGAGACCGATGTGTCCCCTAAGACAGCAGAAATTCAGTCCACCCCCACCAAATGGTGGTCCAGCACCATTACAGAGCGATTATGTGATACCATACACGCCGCTTCAACTGCAGGAGATGCTGACGGGTATGGCAAAATTAAAGCAAGGAGCGGTTGCCTTCGTTCATTTTGCCAACATAGAGCAGATAGGGGGTATCAATAACTGCATCGAGGAGGAGATCTTGAAGTTAACACTGCTCTCCCTGGAAGGGAAGCTATATCAGAGTTTGTCAACAACCACCAAGTTAGGTGGAGGGACCCCACAGGGCTTAAAGGAGGAAATCTTGGCAATGTTAGGGTACTGTCAAGGTCGTCCATTCTGGCAGGTAGAACAGACTAGGCAGCAAGTAAACGAATCACCCGATATGTTTGCAGATAGACTGTGGCCTATTTATTTAAGGGCCACTGGAGGAAATCTGATACGGGCAGGTTTACTAGGGGAACCCAGAAACTATTGGCTGAGAACCATAATGGCTAAGAGTTTACCAAGGCTCAGAGCAAAGGTCGAAGCATGGTTTGACGCAGACCATCTCCAAAATACTGAGGCAGGTGTATTGAGAAGATTGACTCTAGTATTTAATTCCAGACAAGGGGAAGTGGAGAAACAAAAAGGGAAAGTGCACGAAGTAAGAGATGTTAGGGCAAAGACAGAATGGAGACAAGAGGGAGGTAATGTGGGTCGATCCAGAGGGTGGGAAGTTGGGACACTGGAGCAAGGATTGTAGGCTCTCGAGTGGAGTGACGCCAGTTTGCGAAAGTGCTGAGGCAGAGAAGAGCCAAAGGAAGCCAGCCGACGACCCAGTACAGGTTTTAGTGGCCACATTACAGTAGGTTATGGGCAAGGGTGGAGGAAAGCTGGACGCAGCAGTGGGTGAAAAGCGACCCAATGCGTCAGCACTTCCACTTTGACGTTGCACCCAGCCAGAGTACTTGTGTCCACTCACCTACGATGAGTGGGACAAGCCATGTGTAGATGTAAAGATGGAAACCATTAGGGAAAGGTATCTGGTAGATACAGGAGCTTCTAGCACGATTGTCCACTCACCGAATCCGACCAATTCCCTGTGGTTGAGCGGAGTCCCATTTACACTGGCAGGCTTTATAGGTAACGAACAGACTGGGGCAGTGTCAAAATCTTTAACCATAGAATTAGGAGCTAACACAACAAAGTGGGAATGCATTTTAATGAAGAGGGAACAGCCTGGTTCGGGACTTCTCGGGGCTGACTACATGTTGGCACACCACGCCATAGTGGATATGAAGAACAATTGTGTGATATATTCACAGAACACAGCACACACAGCTTCCTAACATGGCAGGCAGCTCTCTCGGAAGTCTCCAGAAATCTGCCTCGTTCTGTTTATTATTAACCCTACACTTGCAGTACACAATACGTCCACATCCACAGTGTGGCACTACAAACATTACAAGCTTACAGACATTACACTTCTCCCTCCTTAATGAAGAAGCCATTATAACAAACATCATACATAACTTTCATGTTTATACATAACACAGGATATAAACTTATTTTTTTTTCCTTATTTACAAATTTAACTTGACCACTTGTTTTCTGTTTCAAAGAGGATATTTTCGCTCTTGAACAGAACCTTCCAAACATGGTGTTGATTTCACACTCATTCGAGGCTCATCCTGAGGAACTTTTCCTCCACGGAATTTCCTTGATTTTCATTTGAACTCACTCTAACTTCAGGCTCTTTGTTTTCCTGACTCGGACTCAGACTTTCATTCTGATTCTCTCCTGGATTTGTTTCCAGTACATTGGATTTAGGATTTGCTATCTGATGAGTCAGAAATAATTGAATCATTCCCACCTTCAACTCCTTCCATGTCTGCAGGTAAAATATGATCAATATGAACAAACCTAACCTGTCCATTATCAAACATCTTTACCAAATATGTGCGAGGACCACATATCTTCACCACTCTCCCTGGTAACCACTGTAACCATTTATGGTGATGGTACTTCACTCTCACCTTCTGGTTTAATTTCACACTTCTCTCTTTTACTCTACCTTTATCATGATTCTCTTTCTGTCTTATTGTGTCTCTTCTACGGACTGTGCCAAATTTGGCTTTAACAACGAGAATCTGGTTCGTGGCTGTCATTTGAGAAACAACGCTGCTGATGTTCTACCAGTAGTTGTATGAGGAGTATTTCGATATGTAATCAAAAAATTAGCCAATTTGTGATCCAATGACAACTGTCGTTTCCTTGGATTAGGATCTAACATTTGTTTTATGAGGGCACTTTTTACAATTTGCACAGTGTGCTCTGCTGCACCATTCAAAGCAGGATGGTATGGTGGAACCTTGGTATGTTTCACAACATTTTTGCTCATGAATTGTGCAAATTCTTCTGAACGAAATTGTGGTCCATTATCTGAAACAATTTCTTCAGGGAGGCCAAATGAAGAAAATAATTTTCGTAAAATATCCAATGTTTTACTTGTTATTTTACACATTGGAAACACTTCAAATGGCTATCAATCACAATGAACAATTGTTGTCCTTCTAACTCAGCAAAATCAATATATAGCCGTTGCCACACCCTGGGAGGCCATTTCCATGGCTGTAATGGTACTGGTGGTGGTTGCTTGTTTACCGATTGACATGTCGTACACTGACTCACAATGTACTCTATATCTTTATCAAGACCTGGCCACCATAAATAATCGCGTGCAAAACTCTTGGTCAAGCACATTCCCAGGTGCTGGTCATGGAGGTCTCCTAATAATTTGGACCTGAATTTATTTGGTATAACCACTCTTGCACCCCACATGATACAATCTTTATCGACTGATAATTCATTCTGACAAATGAAGAATGGATGTGTATCTTTGTCTGTTACCTGGTTTGGCCATCCATTTGCAATATAATCATACACCTTTGACATCACTGGGTCACGTTTGATTGCTCTACCAATCTCTTCAGCTGTGACTTGCAGTTCATCAATATATGAAAAATAAAACACTTCTTTCCTATCGGGTGTAACTTGTGATGGGGAAGGCAATCTAGGCATTGCATCAGCATTACTGTGATCAGCTGATCGTCTGTATTCAATATCATATGTATATGTTGACAAAATCAAAGCCCATCTCTGCATTTGGGCTGCAGCTAATGTTGGAACTGGGGACTTTGGATGGAGGATTGCTGTTAGGGGCTTATGGTCCATAATGATGGTAAACTTACGACTATACAAATATTTGTGAAACTTCTTGACCCCAAAAATGAATGCCAAAGCTTCCCTTTCAATTTGGGCATGATTAATCTCACTGGCACTGAGAGTGCGTGAAGCATAAGCAATTGGTCTCTCCTCCCCACTACTTAATACATGAGAGATTACTGCCCCAACTCTATATGGAGAGGCATCACATGCTAGCTTAATCTCCTTAGATATGTCATAATGAACTAACATGGTGCTCTCTACCAATTTTCTTTTACACTCCTTGAATGCTGTATCGCATTCTTTTGACCACCTCCAATGGACCTGTTTTTTCAAAAGTTCATTCAGTGGATGTAATACTGTAGCCAAATTTGGTAGGAACTTCCCATAATAGTTCAAAAGACCCAAGAATGAACGAAGTTCAGTGACATTCCTGGGATTGGGTGCATTTCTAATTGCATCCAATTTTTGCATATTGGGATGTAAACCACCTTTGTCCATTCTGTACTCTAAGTACTCTACTGAGTTTTTAAATAACTCACACCTACGAGCAGACACTCGTACTCTGTGCTTCTCTAGCCGTTTGAGGACTTCATTCAATATGTTATTATGAATTTGCCTATTTGGTGCTGAAATTAGTATGTCATCCAAATAATAGACTAACCTTCAATACCTTGTAAAATCTGGTTCATCACCCCTTGGAATATGGCAGGGGAAAAAGACACTCCAAACGGTAGCCTATTAAATTGATATAGGCCTAGATGAGTATTTATATTCAAACATAACTTGGACTCCTCATCTAGTTCAAGCTGTAAGTAGGCATTCAGAAGATCCAGTTTTGAGAAGATCTGACCACCTGTCAGTGTTGTGAACAAATCTTCTATATTCGGTAATGTATAGGGGACATTACCCTCTAGAAACTGGTTTACGGTATAATGACTGATACTCTCATCAGCCTTTTGATTCCGAATTCCGAAACGATAGCTTTCAGCAATTTCTAAAGCTTTGGGGTTATAGTGCTGCTCCAGCTTCATTAAAATCTCTTTTAGTGTTGTGTCCTTTGGCTCGTCAGGCACAAGCAGATTTATATGAGTGTCATATAATGCTGGACCTGCCTCCGATAAGAAGATCGCTTTCTTACGTTCCAACACAGCCCGGTTCTGGACTGCATTGTCTGGAACTTCGATTATGTTATTTGCAATGAAATACATTTCTAGCCGATCCACATATGCTTTAAAACGTTCCCGGTCATGTCTATAGTCACCCAAATTTCCCAATACACCTGCCATTTTAATCTCTAGCTGTTCACACCGTGTGCTGTATTTTACCTTGGATTTTGTAGCTTTTTTCCAAAGACAGAAACTTCCAAAGTCTCTCTGTCGGCTGGCTGAATCCTTCACCAACAAAATTTAAGCTTTAAATCATCCGAAAAAAATCACATCTTCCGTCGCCAAATGTGATATATTCACAGAGCACAACACACACAGCTTCCTAACATGGCAGGCAGCTCTCTTGGAAGACTCCGGAAATCTGCCTGGTTCTGTTTATTATTAACCCTGCACTTGCAGTACACAATACGTCCACATCCACAGTGTGGAGCTACAAACATTACAAGCTTACAGACATTACAAATTGTCGATGGGGGGCAGTTGGTGCAGATAGGATAGGTGAGATCGTAGTGATTCCCAGGAACAGTACAGATTAAAGGCAGCACCTGCACGATGAAGCCAAAAGGGAGTCATGAATTAGAGAGATTAGTCAATAACGTTCCGGCCAGGTATCAAGGGCATGTACGGGAGAATATAGATACATTTGCAATGCACAAGCATGATTGTGGGAGAGTAACTGGGCTAAAGGTGAAGATAGACGGAGACCCGATGACACGGCCCCAGAAACAGTATAATTTTCCCGGGAAGCAGAAATGGATTTAGAAACTGCTATAAATTCCCTGGTGGAGCAAGTTGTGTTAAGAACCATAGCCACACATGTAAATTCGCCCCAATAGCCAGTAAAGAAGCCCGATAACTCATGGAGGGCCACGGTAGATTACCGAGTCCTGAATAAAAATATTCCAGCTTGTGCACTCACGGTAGCAGTGGTAGCAGATTTGATAGGGAGTATCCCTGCTGCCACAACAACTTTTACCATGCTGGATATTTCAAAGATGTTTTGGTCCATTCCCCTGAGACGGGAGGACCAGTATAAAGTTACATTTACCTTTAAGGGTCAGCAGTCCACCTGGACATGTCTTCCACAAGGGTTTCACAACAGTCCCTCAATCTTTCACCAGAGTATGGCCGAGATATTAATATGTTTTGGTTAGCCAGATCGGTTGGTCCAATATGTGGATGACCTGTTGTTATTCTCCGAAAGTGTGGAGGACCATGGGTCATGATTGAATGAATTGTTGCATTTGTTAAAAGAATCAGTTTTTAAACGAAACTGAAGAAATCCCAAGTCGGCCAAGAGAAGGTGCAGTTTCTAGGATTGACCATTAGAGCAGGAAAGAGAGCTATAGATGGAGCTAAGAGAAAGGCAGTCCAGGAGCTACCAGTTCCTAAGGACATGTCTGGGGTAAGGTCTTTTCTGGGAATAACGGATTACTGCAGGGAATTTACTGAATAATATGCAGCCACGGCAGCTCCTTTGTTGCGGAAAGGAATAGAGTGGGAATAGAGTGAAAGTTGTCAGGAAACTTTCATTCATTTAAAGGAGGTGTTGCAGATGACACCAGCGTTGGGAGCAATAAATGGGGACCAGGACTTTAGTCTGGAGGCAGCAGCTACTGGGGACAGTTTGAGTGCAGTGTTACTCCAGGAGCAACATGGCAAGCTGAGACTGGTGGCCTATGCCTCCCGAGTTCTCACAGAAGTAGAAAAGATCTTTTTGAATTGCGAGCGAGATCTATAGTAACTCTTTGGGCAGTAAAACATTTTTGGTCATTCACAAGGTTAGCTACAGTGACTCTACTGACCTGTCACACCCCAACACAAATGTTACTGGACGGTAGGATGAAAGATGGGACAGTAAACAGTAACAGGATTGCCCCCTGGAAAGTGTTGCTTACTCAGTTAGACCTGAAGGTAGAATTGCTAGGCGAACCAAAGCTAGCCCCGAAACTGGCATATCCTGGGAGCAGCTCATGTGTGTTCAGTGGAAGGAGTGTGGGATGTAGATGTGGGATTCAGAGCAGGGGAACATCCGACAGGCAGAGACATTTATGTAGATGGGTCTAGTTCAGTGTCGAACAGAAAGAGAAAAACAGGCTGCAGGACTGGCGATCCAGAGGCAGGGACAGAATAGGGCATAAGCTCCCCAACACTTTAAGTGCACAGCAGGCCGAACTGGCAGCCGTAGCGTATGTGGTCACACTACCTAGTGAATTTCCAACTCCTGATACGATATGTTTGGACTCCATGTTCACTTGTAAATCTTGTACAGAGTATTTCGCAATATGGGCTAGGCGAAGGTTTAAGTCCTTAGACGGGAAGCCATTGGTGACAGCTCCTTTGTTAAAAGTCATTCTGGACGTCACAGGCAGGGACCAGAAGGATTAATACATCCAAAAGGTCAAAGCGCACTCCAAGACAGAACCCAAGTGGGAAGGGAATGAGAAAGCTGACACATTGGCCAAAACAGGGACAGGACAAGGGACACCTTGGGACCCATATCACTGTTGACAATCATGGCTGTAACAGGTAGCGAGGGGCCCAAAGAAGTATCATTGCCGCCTGATTTTAAACAGGCTCAGCTACAAGATGCGACCTTGGAGTAGTGATTAGGGACAAGTTAAATGGGAAACTTGTAGCGGCACCTTTAGGAGCTGCAGAAATAGCAGTAAGACAGGGAATGCTATTTAAAGGAAACAATTGGATCGTGCCTGGGCAGTGCAGGGAAGAATTCTTGCAGCTAGCTCATGGGTGTCCAGGGACTGGATATCCAGGGCCAGAAACAATCCAGACCCCATCAGAGGAAGACTCCGTTGGGACACAGGAGGAGGGTAAAGGGGCCATGGCAGTCTATGCAAATAGATTTCATTGGGCCACTGCCCACCTCAGGCAGAGGCAATAAATATTGCCTGGTGTTAGTAGATCTTTTCACAAAATGGGCAGAAGCTTTTCCTTGTAGGGAGACCACCGCATTAGTCACAGCAAAAATTCTAGTGTGAGAAGTATTTTCTCAATGGGGACTGTCCCTGATAGCAGAAATAGATCAAGGAAGTCATTTCACCAGAGTGGTCATGCAGGCCATCCTAAAGCTGTTAAGAATACAGGGAAAATTGCATGTGGTATATAACTCCCAATCGTCAGGTCCAGTAGAGAGGACAAACCAGACCTTAAAAGAGAGGCTTAGGAAGGCGATAGGAGACACCCCAAAGAAATGGGATGAGATCCTCCCCCTATTACTGATGAATCACCGAGCCAGTCTCTCTAAAAGTATGGGACACTTCCTGTATGCGCTAATGACAGGGAGATTGATGAGGACTACGACTCATATATCAGCGCCAGCCTGACCGAAACACAGATTAAAGAGGTTACATGGGTGAGGTTTGTCAGAGATCTGTACGATACTCTGAAGGGGCTGCATTGGGAAGCAGCTAACAATATGGGTAGGCAGCATCAACAGAATAAACTGCTGCTGGAACCCCAGGTTACACAGAAATGGAGGGTAGGGGGATCAGGAATTATGCCAGAGTAGGGGCATTTGACCCATTGTAAAAAGGACCATATAATATAGTAGACAAGGCAAGCCATATGGTCGATGCGATCCAGCTGCCAAAATAAATAAAGTGATTTCAGTAAGCTGTACAACCCCGGAGAGAAAAATAAAAAGTGGGCCAAGGCCCAAGGAACCGCAATGAGTTTGATTAAAGTAAGCCATCCACCCATGCTGTGGAATGATGATGATGGAAACGTAAGGGACGGAACATTATGATGGAGTGGTTGGGTGCCGCGACCGAGGGTGTCCTTGCATCTCCTCCATCTCCACCCCTGGATCTCCGAAAGCCCAACCATTGGGATAAAGGAAGAGAAAAGCAGTGATCTAAATCATGTAGATGTACATATGTGTATAACTGAAGAAGGACCTGTGAGGGGGAGATCCCTCACAGAACAGGGTTATTTTTTCATTTTGTCTTTATAGAAGCAAATTGAGCCAAGGATACGAGATGAGGTGGACATTGTGGATGAGCATGTGGGTGGCCCTGATTATAGTAGGATGGGGAGATTAGGGAGACACCGAGACATTCCTTACATACAGGTGTATGGGAGGAACAGGGCCTCACTGTAACTCAAGGGGGAGCAATACGGAGCAACAAGGGCACAAACGCCTGTGCTCACACTGAGAGTTGGACAGGGTGGTTAGGGTCAAATTCGACCAAGTACTCCAGACAAACCGAGGGTAAACTTGGGGAGGTATCAGTATCCTGCCCAAGGGTAAACATCGTGACTAGAAAGGTACGGGTGTATGAGGGTAGACGAGTTTGTCTGGAATGTAAAGGAAGTACCCCCATGGGAGGGTGGTGGTGGTTACGGAAAACAGACAGGAGGAAAATCAATACATCCACAGAATTGGAGAAATTGGGTAATAGTTCAAACAGGCGGACCACAGTAGCAAAAGAAAGGGCGAAATTGTGTTGGGAGAAATGGTGGAAGAAGGAACAAGGGTTTTGTGGTGTATGTAGCACACAAATCACTGACTCCACACGGTCTGGTGTAAATCTAACTGCTGTGACCTTCGTCCTTTATTGTTCAGCTCCAGAGTGCCTCTCAGGTGTGGTGGTCAGCCTTATATAGCACCTGTTGCAGGTACTACCAGGGTTTCCCACCACAGCGCCCTCTGTGTTGTGGCATAGTGCTTACATTACAGTTAAGGTACTGGGACGATACACACATCATTACATAACATCACACTTGTCCAATGGAAGGCAGGTGGGCATAGACAGTGCATTAGTATGGTACATATTATCTGGTACATTAACTGGTTATTGACTGGTAACGGATCCTTGATTTCCTTGTTAGCCGTTATCATTAATTGTACCTCATCCATTATTTTACACAAATACAGTGGCCATTCAGCATTAAAAAAGTAATTCTGATTATAAATTCACTATCTCACATTAACATAGCTCATTTTAGACACGCTCTGCCTTACAGAAGTCCTTTGTGGGGACCACCTCTTGGTAAGGCCCTTTTAAGACTCCCGGGTGCATTTCCTTTTTAAGGCGCCATCTTTGATGCAGGAGGATTCCACGAGGCTTCTCCTTGGGCGCCGCCATCTTTGATGCTCTGCTGCTCCGACACGATGCCGCCGCCATCTTCTTCTCCGCCGCTCCGGATGCCCTCTGCCGTCGCAGCCTCCGCTCCCCTCCGCTGCCACCTGACTTTCCGCCTCTCCTGTGGCCGTCGTGGCCTCTCCAGCGGCCGCACTTGCCGCGTCCCCTGCGGCCTCCGTAGCCGCCGACCTCCAGCTGTTGCTGCCGCCCAACGCTAACAGCTCCTCGGCGGGGCTCTTCCGAACCGCCGGCCATCCTGGATCCCTCGCACCCTGCCGGCTCATTCCCCCCCTCACTAGGCCCCTCTGTGCAGGGCTGCTTGCCTGTGGGGGCTGAGGCAGCAGGATCTCGGTGTGACGTCCAGGCCTGGGGCTTGCCTGTGGGGGCTGAGGCTGCAGGATCTCGGTGTGAGGTCCGGGGCTGGGGCTTGCTCTGCTTGCCTGTGGGTGGATTGAGGCTGCAGCTCCAGCTCGGTCGGTGTTGCTCTCTGGGGACCCGGGACACGGCAGCACCCCGGGGAGCAGCAGCCTGTGGAGTGGTGAGTTCTTCCCAGCTCCCACGGACCGTCCCCATTCACCTCCGGCCGAGGAGAGTCGGCCCATCGCCTGCAACGACCCACAAAGGTAAAGCGTGCGTCTCGTCCCCGTGGGATACCTGCACCTCCGCTCTGCCAAGAACATGTATCAGTTCCCTGGTGTAGGTACGCAGCTTCGCCGGGACCAGCTTGGGTCATGCAGCTGGGTTAATCCACAGTTTATCAAAAGTTCTCCGAGTCATCAACGACGGACCCGAGCCCGTGTCCACTTCCATACTCACAGGGACTCCGTTGATTTTTACTTCCCTTATCACTGGGGGCGAATCATCAGTACACGTGTACAGTCCCAACACCTCATCATCTTCTACCTGCTCCTCGCTGAACAGTAGATCATCCCCCATCTCCTCAGCCACATGGTGAGTCTGATTTCTTTTACACATACGCTGAAGGTGGCCTTTCAGGTGGCAGGTATTGCACGCGTACTCCGCAAACCTGCACCAGTGAGCCCCATAGCTTCCTTCACAGCGCCAGCATGGTGCTGCTTGATTGGCCCCCCTCAGCGGACTCTGAGTTCCAGGATCCTGAGGTCCGTGATCTCTGCCCCGGGCAGAGCCACGTTCTGCAGTTTTGTCCATGGTGGGCGCTATCCTGTGAACAGTGCCTGCCGGGTTCGAGACTGTGTGGATTATTTGCTTGGTGCTGCAAGTCGAGGTCATATATGCCCGGCTGATGGCGATGGCCTTTGTCAGAGTGACTGTGGGTTCCGTGGCTAACAGCTTGTGAAGGAGGCCCTCGTGGCCAATCTCCATGCCGAAAACGTCCCGCAATGCCTCGTCAAGGTGTACGCCAAAATCACACGGCGCCGCGAGTCTCCTGAGGTCTGCAGCATATTTGGTGATATCCTGGCCCTCGGGCCTGCAGTGATGGTAAAATTTGTATCTGTTAGTGAGGATGCTCTCCTTCGGTTTCAACTGGTCACGAATGAGTTCAGTCAGCTCCTCGTATGACTTGTCCCTGGCGCTCCCAGGTGCCAGCAAATCCCTGACGAGACAGTAAACCTCATCTCCACAACTGGAGAGCAATATCGCCTTACGCTTTTCTCTCAGTGCGTATGTGTCCTCCGTCAGGTCGTTTGCTGTGAAGTAGTACTCGAGCCTTTCCGTAAAGGGCTCCTAATCATTGCCCACGGTAAAATCCTTTAGCGAGCCCAGAGTAGCCATGGTTGTGTGGAGTTCTTCCTCGTTGCCAATGTGGTGTATGTAGCACACAAATCACTGACTCCACACGGTCTGGTGTAAATCTAACTGCTGTGACCTTCGTCCTTTATTGTTCAGCTCCAGAGTGCCTCTCAGGTGTGGTGGTCAGCCTTATATAGCACCTGTTGCAGGTACTACCAGGGTTTCCCACCACAGCGCCCTCTGTGTTGTGGCATAGTGCTTACATTACATTTAAGGTACTGGGACGATACACACATCATTACATAACAGGTTTTATGTCTGTGTGGTTGGATCAATCCACAAGTGCAGGGGAGGTGTGGCGATTGTTTTTAAACAACAATGGCAGGATTTTGGGTCGGATATGAATTTGAAGCAGGGTTTTGATTCTTGTGTGACCTTGAACCCTTCAAAAGCAGTCACTGCAACCGAGCTGATCGCGAGAAGATTGAAACCTCTCCCTAAAATGCTGGAGATTCCAAACCAAGAAGTTCCATGTTCTGTTCGAACACCCAGACCTAAGAATGGGCTGGTGTTAATCCCATGAGGGAAAATGTTGTATCACACTGTGTATTATGAAGTAGCGTCAGTTATTCTGAATTTAACAGAGTTACAATTAGCCCGCTGGTGCCCAACAGAAACGGAAAAGTTATCTGAATGATTGTTAAGAGAAATGTTTAAGCAATTCTATCAGAAGAATTACGGGGATGAAAGTTAGGGGGAAGTCTGCAAACCAATAAGCCAGACGGGCTGGGGGAGACGAAAAAGGGGACTGATGACTGACGTGGCTGCAGCGTTTAATACAGGGACATCACTGGTCAATTGTGTAGACAACGCGCAGTTGCAAGTCCAAGTAAATACCTTAAGGGACCAGTTAAAGAAAATACCGGGGGAAGGTAGTGACATAGAGGGTCACAAACTACAGGAAGACCAGGTAATGACAATCGATTTGAAGGAGATGATAGCTGAAATGGAGACACTTGCTCAGACCATTAATGCTTTATTAAAGGAGGATAGAAACACATCCGATCAGGCTGCTCAAAATGACGTGTGTGTCATGCACAGAGCTTGGTTGTTAAATGAAGAACGCAGTATTTTAGAGGATTTAAAACAAGGTCATGTACCATCATGGGTCAGTAACAAGCACCTAAAAGCTTTGAGTGTCGACAATAACCTCCTGAATTCGTACCAGCTATGGTCAACCTCCGAAGCGTACCCAGTTCTGGTTAACTGTGGTCAGAGTAAACAGTCTATAATGGGGATAGTGCTTAGAATACCGGTGTTGGATCAGTCACAACATCCCGTACCGGTATACCGGGTGGAAAATATTGGGGTAATTCGGAATGTGGTACATGTTAAACATCATAAAACCCCTCGGTATGTGGTGAAATTGGGAGACTGAATAACCGATGCTAGTCTGAAGGGATGTCAGAGAGGAGGTACACATGTGGTATTTTGCCCCTATCATCTGAATCCTTTCAACCCGCTGGTATGTGGGTTCAAGTACGGGGACGGGCAACCTATAAGCTGTATCTTGGAAGTGACGGCTCACAACCATGTCCCGCCCCAGGTTGTGTACAAGGGGAACGGGACATACTGTGTCACCACCAGCGAAAGTCGGTACAGAGTACACCAGGACACTTGGTGCCCAGTGAAAGATTCTACATTTTGCTTCAAAGCCCAGGTAGGGACACAAGTAGCACAAGAAAGGATAATTCCTATCTCAGACTACAAACATATCAGTATTGCAGTCAACGATACTTTACCGAACCTCCAGGGGTATATATCGCGTTTTGGATACGATATCCCACTGTTACCCGAACATCTGACTGAACTTTTGAAGAACATCAAACTGTCCCACAAACATTATTACACGTTATACCAAAAGAACGAAAAAGTAAGGGAGGAAATCGAGGAAATGATTGCCCCTCCACGGTGAGATGTGGGAGTCAATATTGTGATCCCCCTGGGTTTGAATTGTATCACACTTGTTAGTAATTGTACAGTTAATAATAGTGTTGTATCTATTCGTCTTGTCCTGTAAATTAAAGCAAAAGACAAGGGAAGGGAATCTTGAAGGGTTATTTAAATGAACCAAGGCCAAAGTGTTTGTAAAAGTATAAACTTAAGTCAGATGGATTAAGGCCAAATGTTATTTTGTTGTAAAAAGAATGTAATGTGGAGATTTGACTGAAGACTGCAATACACCCAAGAAGACTCAAGGTAAAGAAGAAGAAGCCACCTAAAGTAATGTCTCTGAGTTTATAACAAAGGCATTAAAGGAGGAAGTGTAAGGGTTACACGTTTCATGATCAAGGCACAGCAAGAGGCCACAGACTAAAACGGTTTTAAAAAAACCTGTGGGACTATTGGGCAGGAGAAAGTGTGCCAGCCTGGTGCAGGTGGTGACTCATAACTGATTAATGCAATTTCTGCGGTCAGGAGCGAGACCTGATTAACATCGAGACAAAGGGTTTTGATAAAATCAAGCAGAGAAGCCCATGGATTAATTGGCCAGAGGGGAAAAAACAGTTCCCCATGGAAACTACAAGTCTGTGAAAATCCAGGACCACAAAAGATCCCTCAAGGCATGCATTTTTGGATAGCGGAGCACAAAAGATAAGGAGTTATCTTTTGGCCTGCTGATTCCCTGCACAGAACGAGGTGCGAATTGTGGCCATCCAAACAGATCCAGACCCATCATCACAGCCATCGAGACTCATCCAGACGCATTAACTGAAAGCAGCCCAGCAGGAGACATATAATCAAGTGAATATATATGAAGGAGCTCACAGAAGTAAAAGGACTCAGAACAACAGGTCAAAGGAACAATGACCACGAAGGGGAACAACGGAAAGAAGACCAAGAAAGAGACGAGAAGGAAACACAAGGAGGAGAGAAGCAAGTAGCTGGGACCCAATATCTTCCCTAGCTCCATGAGCCTACAATCGACAACAGCAGCAACTGACTGGATGGGTGATTGTATGTCTTTCATCAATCACTAAGAAGTCTTGTTCTGAAATTTTTGGTTGTTTTTTATGCAATAAACAAACAGTTGGGTTTAAGCCTAAACTTTGCTTTACGTGGAGCCCTTCCTATAATTTCCGAGGTCTATGAGTCAAAGTAGAGTGGAAAACCAACATCCAACAGCCCAAGAGGACAGAATTAGAGCAGCGCAGATATCTCGATCATATTGCTATTTGTGGGAGCTTGCTTTGTGAAAATTGTCTGCCGCGTTTCGCACATTACAACGGTGACTACACATCAAAAAAACTCATTAATTGTAAAGCATTTTGGACCGTCCGGTGGTCATGAAAGGTGCTATATAACTGCAAGACTTTCTTTCAAAACCAAGATAGGAAAATGGAGTTAAGTTACAGATCAGCCATTATCTCGTTGAATAGCGGAACTGGCTCGAGTGGTTGAATAGCCTACTCCAGTTCCTATGACTTTCAAAACAAAATAAGCTGATCGCTTATCCCGATTCAGCTTGGCAATTCTCTAGTTTTCCTACGATAAATGAGCACTTGTTTGCCTCATTTTCTTTCTCCAGATCTACATTTGCTGTGCACCTTCAACACAATGCAATAACTGGGCCAGCACAAGTGGCAGGGAGCGATTTAATCCAATCAGGTTTTTACTGTTAAAGGTTTTACCTCTTTTCTTTGGTTCTTATCAGGGGCTGCCAAGCAGGAGGCTGGTAAAAAACAGCATCTCACATAAATCTTCCAGCAGAGTTAAACTGAAAATCAAAAGTCAGCACATATGTCAAGCAAGTAATTTACTGCTGCCCGCTCAGTGTGTGAGCTGGCTTGGGGGCAGGGGAAAGGGAGCCTTCATTATAAACCTGCAGCTTTGTCATCAGCCGAGATCAGGCACACAATCTCAATGAACTCTCAAGGTAATGAAGTAATAAAGCCAGGCACAGGGCTGCTATACACTATGAAAGGCATATTGTATCTATGTACATTCTGGTTGCTGTTTGTTTGCGTAGACTCTTCCAGCGCAACTCACCTGAAAGTGGCCAAACTAGCGCAAAAGATGGCGGAATTTTAAATCTAGTTTCCGTACTCTGTAACACTGGTTGAAAAACCATCGTGCCCAAAGCCGGCCCCGCCCACGATACTGGCCACACCCCAGATCAAAATGATAATCAAAATTAAGACTATGTTTGGGGGTGGGGGAGCAAAAGCACCAGTAGGAATGTTTTAAATGATTTTAAATATTAAGAAAGATTTAATTTATTAAAAAACTGACTACGGTACACCAATGAAACTAGTTAATGGTTCTGTATTGGGTTTTTTTAAGTCATTTTAAAATATTTAAAATCAGGTTACTCATAAGTGATGGACTAGACATTCTGAATAAAAATGACTTGTATTTTGTGAGAAACCCATTTTCTGCTGTGTTAATAAAACTGCACCAAGTTACCGCTCTTAAATACATTAAGGAATACTTTTTAATGTAAACAAAATAGTATTATGTTTTATTGCACTGCTCGATTGCACTGGTTCGTGAACAATTTTATGTTCACACTGATTTAAAACTCTTGTTTTCCAATTCCTCCATGGCCTTGTCCCTTCCCATCGCTGTAACTTCCTCCAACCCTACAGCCCCCCGAGATGTCTGTGCTCCTCCAATTCAGGCCTATTGCACATTACCGATTTTCTTCACTCCACTATTGGCGGCCGTGCCTTCAGTTGCCGAGGCCCAAAGCTCTGGAATTCCCTCCCTAAACTTTGCCGCCTCTCTACTTCTCTCTCCTCCTTTAAGATACTCCTTAAAACCCACCTCTTTGACTAAGCTTTTAATCACCTGTCCTGAAATCTCCTTATGTGGCTCAACATCAAATTGTATTTGATAACCCTCCTCTGGAATGTTTTATTTCATTAAAAGCGCTATATAAATGCAACTTACTGTTGGATCTCTTGTCTGTTAAATTACAACCTGCATTTGAATAGCAGCTTATTTATAGTGCTTCCATACAGTGAATTACACTGAAATTCAACAACTGCTGTTATGTAGGAAAACACAAAAAACACAATAAGGAAGGAACACTACTATAATATGTATGCTGACCATCCACCATCTGAAGGACATCTTCTCCATTCCCTCAACGCTGCACTGGGAGTGTCAGCCTAGATTTTTTGCACGAGTCTCTCAGTAGGATGATGAACCCAGTAGCCTTCTGGCAAGGGTGCTACCCACTGAGCCATGGCTGATCTGCTAACCAGCAGCAAGAAGGCAAACAGTTTGTGGGAGCTTGCTGTGTATAAATTGGCTGCCGCGTTTCCTACATTACAACAGTGATTACACTTCAAACATACTTCATTGGCCGTAAAATGCTTTGGGATGTTCTGAGGTTGTGAAAGACACAAGAGGAATGTTTTTTTAACAGTTGAACCAAAGTAATATCCATTGTGGTTAACATTCAAATATATCTGCAGCAGAAGCATTAATGAGAATGATGTAATCATTGCAAACCTATTGAGTAGTAATCAATATGTAGACGCTGCAGGCCCGAAATTCAACATCCCCGAAGGGACAACTACCGCGGAGTTTGGGCGATCGATCAAAAAAATTGACCGGCTGCCGCGGTCGGGTACTTTTCCCTCCCCGAGCCATATTCAGCTCACGTGGGATTTGAGCGGTGTGCACTTCCGCTGGGAATGGCGCGGTGAAGCCGCTGTAAAGGTAATTTTCTAGCGATGGGCTCTGCAGTGTGTGGGCCGCTGAAAAGCGTCTAGGACAGCGATTTTCAGCTGCAAAAAAGTAAGACTTTTCCCAGCAGTGCCCCTGCAAGGTATTCGATGCAGTGCTCGAACGCCACACCGCTGGAGTGTTGCCGTGATCGGGGCCATTTGGTAGGGAAATAGTTTTATTAATTTTAGTGTTTTTATTTCAGATTACATCATCCACTGTATTTATCTTTTCATGTTTTATTAATTGATAGTGATTTTATTTCAGATTACATCATCCACTGTATTTATCTTTTCATATAGTTTTATTAATTGTTTTTAGCTCCATTCAATCTGCTGAGTGCTGCTCAGAGGTATGCACAGACTTTTGTACAATTTTCAGGTCTGACTTTATTGGAGGCCTGTGGGCTGCAGAGACCTGCTTGGCAGTGTTCACCCTGAGGATGGGAGGAGTGTTGGGAGGGCGACACCTGGTACACCTGGTCAGAAGCAGGGCAGCACGCAGGAGAAGGCGTCGCCATCAGAAATGTATATAGAGGCAGTGGGCAAGGGAGGCAGCAGCCATGATTTGTTCATTCTGCACTAGACCAGTGTGCCCGCCGTCTTGACCAGCCCGAATCAGCATTGCGATTAGCTGCTTGGGGTCAAGGGATATCCCCTGTCCACTTGGCTGCTCACTCCTCTGCGGAATCCCAGGACAGCGCCAGAGCATGCAAACAATGACTCTCATTGTACCACCGGGTGCATCATCGAGCAGTGCATAGACATCCTTAAGCAGAGATTCCGGTGCCTGGACTGCTCTGGTGGCACCTTGCAGTACTCTACTCAACGGGTCTCCATAATCGTCGTGGTCTGCTGCATGTTGCACAACCTGGCCACCATGAGGGGACAGACGTTGGAGGTCGAACCAGCAGTACCACCTGAGGAGGAGGAGGATCCCCATCGCCACAGAGCTAGGAGGTGTCGACCCATCGCCACCCTGGAAGGGCCGGGGTGCAGAATGGCCAGCACCCTCCTGGGAGGGTGAGTTCTCACATATATGGAGGTGCCTGACACCTCCCCTGCAATCTCCCTCCATGCATTATGTACTGGCGATCTGCCAGGTCTCCCCATTTCAGGAACAAGTATTCTTCTTCTGTCCTCCGCACTGTACATCAGTGTCTCCAGCTCCATATCAGTGAACCTGTTGGCTTTCCCTGCACCTATTACATCAGCCATCCTTCCAAACTCCTTCTCCCCTCAGGGCCTTGCTGCAAACCTTGACCTTTAAAAAGACCAGCGAGCAACTGGCGTTAGAAACCCTTACCTGCATGCTGAATTTCTCACTGGTGATAACGCTTAAATTAAGACGGCCACACCGCTGAAAAATCCATTTTGGAAGGGTTCATTCGCGCTGGAACCCATTTGTTCATTTTTGGAGCTGAATATGGGGTGGCCCAACCACGAAACAATTTCTGCGCTAATGGCCACAAAAAGGTGGGGGGAAGCACCAGCTTTCCAGTGGTACTGAATTTCGGGCCCAACGTCTGCAATCTGGCAATCTCGGGACCATGACCGTGCCGGTTTTCGGATTAATACGGATTTCCGACATTGCTGTTGGTGCTCCTTGCCGCCCGCCGATCCACCAATCCTCTCTGCTTGTCGATTCACGCTGCTCCTCGCTGCCTGCCAAGTCACGCCAAATCTCACCACCCGCGGACCCCTGGCACTGCATCTTTATACCAGTTTTTACTGGTTTCCTCGTCCCTCACCACCTGATGTTGCCATCTTCGCTGTCTCAAAAATGTCTGCTTTTTGGACAATTCCAGTTTTCGGACAGCCGGATTCGAGACGTGTACCTGTACAGTAATAAAGGATGAATATTTGTGGATTACATGTCAGTGTCAGCTATGCGAACAGTGACTACACTTCAAACGTAATTCATTGGCTGTAAAGTGCTTTGAGACGTCCGGTGGTCGTGAAAGGCGTTTTATAAATGCAAGTCTTTTTTTCTTTTTACATGTTAGTGATCGAATCGAGAAGTTTAGGTGGAATTGCGGAATGTAATAACAAAGTGTAAACATTTTACTATTCAACAGAACCCTATGATTGGGTTATTGCCTGCCATTCACTGACTGACATTCATAAAGTAAGACTTGCATTTATATAGCACCTTTCACGATGTCAGGGCTTCCCAAAGCGTTTTACAGTCAATAAAGTATTTTTTGAAGTGCAGTCACTGTTGTGATATGGAAATCTAGCATGGTTTGTCCTCTATGGAGATTCTAACTTTCTGGCAACTGTTTCAGCTGATCTTGCAAATTGATGCCAAGTAAAGCAGCAACTCCCAAGATATTAGGCTGTGAAGTGTTATATCGACCTTGCAGGATACCAGGTATGTAACTTGATAAAATATAGAAGTTGACTCAAGATCATTTACTGAAAACTGACATTTCTTTTGATCCCATTTAAGATCTCAGAAATAAAGCTTATGTTATATAAGAATTTGGAATAAATATTAATTAAGTACACGTTAGCAAGGCCATAAAATAAGCAAACCAAGCAGCAGGGATTTCTAGAGGGATAAAATTGAAAAGTAGGGAAGTTGTGCTAAACCTATATCAAATATTGGTTAGACCCACACTTAGGGCCCAAAATTGGTTGACATACCGCCCCCTAGCACTCGCGTACCGCCGGTGTATCACTCAAAAATGCGATTTTGGTCAAAAAACGGCTACATATCGCCGACATACCGCTCGGTGGAAAATTCATCATTGACATACTGCCAAGCGGTATGCACACCGTCCACTGTGCAGGACCGCCCGCAAACCGCCCAAAAAGTCCATTTCTCATCGCATTCCGCCGACATACCACTGGAACTGCATACCGCCCTGGAAACGGTAGTTTTATATGATGTTAAGTGGGCGGGAATGGGTGGTAGTGCTCGGAGCTGCCATTTTGGAAATCGGGAACTGTCAGCAAAAGCAGCACCGTTGTATTTCTGAGGTGAACAGTGATTTTACAGTGCGATTTAGATTGGAAAATGTATTTTTATTGTTACTGAGTAACTTACTAAAATAGAAGGCATTTTATTTATATTTTTTTAATCAAAATATATTGTGGAGATTTAAAAAGAATGGGGCCTGTACTATCTCAGCCTGTATTGCTGACAACCTGTCTAATGGAGGATTCAGATGTGAGAAGGTTTATTGAGCAGAGTTATAAGGGTAATGGACTGCAGACTGATGAGGAGGAGGAGGCCTTACCCCTAAAGGATTTTCAGGGAGAAGCGTTCATACTTGGACCTGACCGATCGACAGTGTGTTCGAAGGATGCGCTTCCGAAAAGAGGTGGTCGATGAGATTTTCCAGCTCATTAAGGCAGACCTGCAGCCCAGTACCACCAACATTACTGCACTCTCTGTCGAAATGAAGGTGACTGCGGCACTTTCCTTTTATGCATTTGGCTCTTTTCAGGCATCATCTGGGGACATATGCTGTATTTCTCAGCACGCTACTCATCGGTGTATTCGACAGGTAACCGAAACACTGTATGAATGTCGGATGGAATTTATAAACTTCCCAATGATCAGGGAGGCTCAGAGTGACAGGGCTTTGGGATTTGCACACATTGCCGACTTCCCCAAGGTGCAAGGTGCTGTTGACTGTACCCATATTGCCCTGCAAGCACCATTACATAAGAGTTTCCACTCCCTCAACGTGCAGCTCGTCTGCAACCATACACAGCGCATAACGGCAGTGAATGCCAACTTTCCAGGGAGCATCCATGATGCGCACATCTTGCATGAGAACACTGTGTCTGACCTGTTGAATTCTGAGCCACAAGGTAAATGCTGGCTGCTGGGGGACAAAGGGTACGGCCTCACCACCTGGCTCTTGACCCCCCCTGCGGAACCCTCAGACAGAAGCCGAACAACAATATAATAAGAGCCATATAGCCACACGTAATATTATCGAAAAGACAACTGAAGTGCTGAAGCACAGGAGGGCAGGAAAAAGAGTGGGCGAGCGATAGTGATAGGGGATTCAATTGTAAGGGGAATAGATAGGCGTTTCTGCGGCCGCAACCGAGACTCCAGGATGGTATGTTGCCTCCCTGGTGCAAGGGTCAAGGATGTCTCGGAGCGTGTGCAGGACATTCTAAAAAGGGAGGGAGAACAGCCAGTTGTCGTGGTGCACGTTGGTACCAATGACATAGGTAAAAAAAGGGATGAGTTCCTACGAAATGAATTTAAGGAGCTAGGAGCTAAATTAAAAAGTAGGACCTCAAAAGTAGTAATCTCGGGATTGCTACCAGTGCCACGTGCTAGTCAGAGTAGGAATCGCAGGATAGCTCAGATGAATACGTGGCTTGAGCAATGGTGCAGCAGGGAGGGATTCAAATTCCTGGGGCATTGGAACCGGTTCTGGGGGAGGTGGGACCAGTACAATCCGGACGGTCTGCACCTGGGCAGAATCGGAACCAATGTCCTCGGGGGAGTGTTTGCTAGTGCTGTTGGGGAGGAGTTAAACTAATATGGCAGGGGGATGGGAACCAATGCAGGGAGATAGAGGGAAACAAAAAGGAGGCAAAAACAAAAGACAGAAAGGAGATGAGGAAAAGTGGAGGGCAGAGAAACCCAAGGCAAAGAACAAAAAGGGCCATTGTACAGCAAAATTCTAAAAGGACAGAGGGTGTTAAAAAAACAAGCCTAAAGGCTTTGTGTCTTAATGCAAGGAGTATCCGCAATAAGGTGGATGAATTAACTGTGCAAATAGATGTTAACAAATATGATGTGATTGGGATTACAGAGACGTGGCTCCAGGATGAGCAGGGCTGGGAACTCAACATCCAGGGGTATTCAACATTCAGGAAGGATAGAATAAAAGGAAAAGGAGGTGGGGTAGCATTGCTGGTTAAGGAGGAGATTAAGGCAATAGTTAGGAAGGACATTAGCTTGGATGATGTGGAATCTATATGGGTAGAGCTGCAGAACACCAAAGGGCAAAAAACGTTAGTGGGAGTTGTGTACAGACCTCCAAACAGTAGTAGTGATGTTGGGGAGGGCATCAAACAGGAAATTAGGGGTGCGTGCAATAAAGGTGCAGCAGTTATAATGGGTGACTTTAATATGCACATAGATTGGGCTAACCAAACTGGAAGCAATACGGTGGAGGAGGATTTTCTGGAGTGCATAAGGGATGGTTTTTTAGACCAATATGTCGAGGAACCAACTAGGGGGGAGGCCATCTTAGACTGGGTGTTATGTAATGAGAAAGGATTAATTAGCAATCTCGTTGTGCGAGGCCCCTTGGGGAAGAGTGACCATAATATGGTGGAATTCTGCATTAGGATGGAGAATGAAACAGTTAATTCAGAGACCATGGTCCAGAACTTAAAGAAGGCTAACTTTGAAGGTATGAGGCGTGAATTGGCTGAGATGGATTGGCGAATGATACTTAAGGGGTTGACTGTGGATGGGCAATGGCAGACATTTAGAGACCGCATGGATGAACTACAACAATTGTACATTCCTGTCTGGCATAGAAATAAAAAAGGGAAGGTGGCTCAACCGTGGCTATCAAGGGAAATCAGGGATAGTATTAAAGCCAAGGAAGTGGCATACAAATTGGCCAGAAATAGCAGCGAACCTGGGGACCGGGAGAAATTTAGAACTCAGCAGAGGAGGACAAAGGGTTTGATTAGGGCAGGGAAAATGGAGTATGAGAAGAAGCTTGCAGGGAACATTAAGACGGATTGCAAAAGTTTCTATAGATATGTAAAGAGAAAAAGGTTAGTAAAGACAAACGTAGGTCCCCTGCAGTCAGAATCAGGGGAAGTCATAACGGGGAACAAAGAAATGGCGGACCAATTGAACAAGTACTTTGGTACGGTATTCACGAAGGAGGACACGAACAACCTTCCGGTTATAGTAAGGAGGAGGAACTGAGGGAAATCCTTATTAGCCGGGAAATTGTGTTGGGAAAATTGATGGGATTGAAGGCCGATAAATCCCCAGGGCCTGATGGACTGCATCCCAGAGTACTTAAGGAGGTGGCCTTGGAAATAGTGGATGCGTTGACAGTCATTTTCCAACATTCCATTGACTCTGGATCAGTTCCTATGGAGTGGAGGGTAGCCAATGTAACCCCACTTTTTAAAAAAGGAGGGAGAGAGAAAACAGGGAATTATAGACCGGTCAGCCTGACATCGGTAGTGGGTAAAATGATGGAATCAATTATTAAGGATGTCATAGCAGTGCATTTGGAAAGAGGTGACATGATAGGTCCAAGTCAGCATGGATTTGTGAAAGGGAAATCATGCTTGACAAAACTTCTGGAATTTTTTGAGGATGTTTCCAGTAGAGTGGATAAGGGAGAACCAGTTGATGTGGTATATTTGGACTTTCAGAAGGCGTTCGACAAGGTCCCACACAAGAGATTGATGTGCAAAGTTAGAGCACATGGGATTGGGGGTAGTGTACTGACATGGATTGAGAACTGGTTGTCAGACAGGAAGCAAAGAGTAGGAGTAAATGGGTACTTTTCAGAATGGCAGGCAGTGACTAGTGGGGTACCGCAAGGTTCTGTGCTGGGGCCCCAGCTGTTTGCACTGTACATTAATGATTTAGATGAGGGGATTAAATGTAGTATCTCCAAATTTGCGGATGACACTAAGTTGGGTGGCAGTGTGAGCTGCGAGGAGGATGCTGTGAGGCTGCAGAGCGACTTGGATAGGTTAGGTGAGTGGGCAAATGCATGGCAGATGAAGTATAATGTGGATAAATGTGAGGTTATCCACTTTGGTGGTAAAAACAGAGAGACAGACTATTATCTGAATGGTGACAGATTAGGAAAAGGGGAGGTGCAAAGAGACCTGGGTGTCATGGTACATCAGTCATTGAAGGTTGGCATGCAGGTGCAGCAGGCGGTTAAGAAAGCAAATGGCATGTTGGCCTTCATAGCAAGGGGATTTGAGTACAGGGGCAGGGAGGTGTTACTACAGTTGTACAGGGCATTGGTGAGGCCACACCTGGAGTATTGTGTACAGTTTTGGTCTCCTAACCTGAGGAAGGACATTCTTGCTATTGAGGGAGTGCAGCGAAGATTCACCAGACTGATTCCCGGGATGGCGGGACTGACCTATCAAGAAAGACTGGATCAACTGGGCTTGTATTCACTGGAGTTCAGAAGAATGAGAGGGGACCTCATAGAAACATATAAAATTCTGACGGGGTTAGACAGGTTAGATGCAGGAAGAATGTTCCCAATGTTGGGGAAGTCCAGAACCAGGGGTCACAGTCTAAGGATAAGGGGTAAGCCATTTAGGACCGAGATGCGGAGGAACTTCTTCACCCAGAGAGTGGTGAACCTGTGGAATTCTCTACCACAGAAAGTTGTTGAGGCCAATTCACTAAATATATTCAAAAAGGAGTTAGATGAGGTCCTTACTGCTAGGGGGATCAAGGGGTATGGCGAGAAAGCAGGAATGGGGTACTGAAGTTGAATGTTCAGCCATGAACTCATTGAATGGCGGTGCAGGCTAGAAGGGCCGAATGGCCTACTCCTGCACCTATTATCTATGTTTCTATGTTTCTATGTTTCGATGCTTGGACCACTTGGGAGGCAGGATGCAATACTACCCTGAGCAGGTTGCTCAGTTCACAGTGGTGTGCTGCATGTTGCATAATTTAGCAATCATGCGGTCACAGGAATTGCCACAGGGGGCTGCGGGACCACCTGAGGAGAGAGTGCAGGAGACGGAGGAGGAAGAAGAGGACAATGAGGGGGAGGGGAATGAGGAGGAGCTTCCAGATGAATTCATGGCACCACACCCCCCCGCCCCCCCCACGCCCTCCCACACCACACCACAGTGGAGGGCATGCGGAGTGTATGCCACTGTAAAATTATTACGTCAGCAGCTCATAAATGAATGTGGAGAGCTGCATTTTGGGAACCTGATGAATGTTACCCCAAGAGTTTGACACTCTACAAGTGCTTAAATTCAATTCAAACGTTTATGTAAAAATGTAAAAAATATGCAACAATTTTAAAACTTTGTAAAACTTATAATTATAAAATAAAGGTAATAACTTTAATAATAACTTTAACAAAACTTTAACCACTTTAATAAACTTTTACAAATCAAACTTCAATTACAACAAAAAAACGCTTTACTTTCCTCGGCCATGACCTCTACCCTGTCCACGCATGCATGCTACACCACCCTTGGGACTATTCCCCCCATTTTTACTCCTGCTTTCCCTTTCCCACTGCCCCTGAGCCCAGACCTCCCTGTGGATGATACCAAGCCGGTGCACAGCAGTGCACCTCGCGAGCTGTTGCTGTCGTTGGGGTTCAGACATTGCAGGCGCAATAAATGGGACCTCAGGAGAAACTCGCAATGTGGAAGGCGAGGCTTCAGGGCTGGAATCTGCTGGCAGCTCCCCACCCTCAGGTGCTGTCGACCTGACTAAAATGGCACAGAGCAGTTCCGCGCCAGGTCCCGATCTCGTTGATTGCCGCATGGCTTTGATGGCGTCGGTGGTTCGCTCCATCGCGGTGATCATACGCAACCTTTCTTCCGATTGCCTCTCTGATAGAGCCGCGATGTTTGTGGGAATTGTAGTCATGGCCTTGAGTAGCTCTCGACCTATGTTGACACTGGCCTGTGACAGACGCACCATGTCCTGGTACGCGCCTATCTGACGTGCAGCAAACAACCTTTCCTGCACCAACCTCTGTCGCTGCGGCAAAGGCGCTGCAACACTGGGGGTGCCTTGCTGCGCACGGCTTGGTCCCGCAGAATCAGAGGAGCAATGGGGGATTTCCCCTGAATACAGACTCCATGGTGGAGGTTGCTCCAGCTGGCCAACATGGAACTGGTGTATCCTCCTTCATCTCCATCCCCACCTCCACCTCCACTGGCTCCAGGATCAGCGGCTCTTCCTCTTCCTCTTCCTCTTCGTCTTCATCATGTCTGCCAGGGGTGAAGTCGGGAGAAGGCTGGGTGACACCAGAGGTGGAGCAGTGGGTCTCTCGTCTGGTCTCTCTGTGTCGCTGTGGTCTGAATCATCTGAGTCTGGAAGTACAAAACAACATTTAAAAAAGCTTTGCACCAGGGGAGGAGTCAGGATTACATGAATACATAGTACAGTGACTTATCGCAGTCTTACTTAAATGTCCACCACTGCTGCATTACTGCATTACATATCGCAGACAGACAATACATTTATGCATTACGTTACATGCCCCCAACATTGCAGTACATCACGAGGCCAACATTACAGTGCAATAAACTTACATTACATCAGGCCAACATTACAGTTACAGTTACATTACATGACATGATAGGACCGCAACACAGACTGCATTTTATTCAACTTACCATCCTGTGTGAGTGGGTCAGCTCCAATGCTGGTGGTGGCACGATTGCTATCCCCGACCAGGGACAGAGCACAGATCTCAATGTCAGTGAGGCTCCTGGGTTGTGGGTTCTCCCCCTGTGCGCCGCTGGTCGGCTGCTACTGCATATGTCTTCTTCTGCAGAAAGTAAAGTAAATCAAAGTTAAAACCTTTAATCCATTTAACATCGCAAGCACACACACACACACACACACACACACACACTCATAAAAAAAACACTGCATTGATCTTCTTGTCATTGCCTGAAAAGCACAAATACGCCGTAACCTTAAGATAAATAAAATCATCCGTGTGACACTGAACCTACATTTACATGGTACATGGCACATGGGTGGCTGCATAAATAAAATCATTACTTACTCTTGCTACCCTCAGCAGGTCGTTCCATCTCTTACTGCACCTTTCCTCGGTGCATACCATGGTACTTGTGGAGGTCACAGCCTCCCGATGTTGTCCCATATTCAGTTGTACTCCTTTGGGGGGGGCTTTCCACGACCACCCTTCGTTAGCTTAGAGTACCTCTCTGTTATATGCTCCAGAAGGACAGGTAACTCCGTCTCATCAAAGGCGGGCACCCTCAACCTCCCGCACTTCTCGATGCTCCTGCGCTTTGATTTATTTTTTAACATTGCCATAATCTTTCTATTTTATGATTTTTGCTTTGTAAAATATCTCTTCTTAATCTTCAAACTGAAGAATTATTAGTTGTTAGGAATATATTTGCAATTTGCTGTGTATTTTTCAAGTAACTGGCCATCGACTAGCTTGCTTTTTACTCTCTCTCCCTCCTCTTCAACTCACTGCACATGCGCGGGTGACCCCTGACCCCTGAAATCGCAGGTAAAACGCTTCTGTAAAATAAGCGGAAATTAAAAATTTGCGCATGCGCAGTCAGTGCTGCACCACCCATTGAATAGAAGGTCGATCTGGTTCGACTACTAGGATACATACCTCCCGCTGCAGACCGCTGACATACTGCCAACATAGCGCCGAAAAAATTTTGACCAATTTTATCCTCTTCGGTCTCGGCATTATGCCGGCGGTGTGAAACGACGCGCCACCGACATACCGCCGCGAAATGGGCAGACCTTATGCAACGACCAATTTCAGCCCCATGGAGTACTATGTACACTTTCGGCCCCAGGGAGTACTGTTAACAGTTCTGGTCGCCATTTTACAAAAAGGATATAGAAGCACTGGAGAGGGTGCAGAGAAAATGTACAAGGATGATACCAGAAGTGCGAGGGTATACATATCAGGAAAGGATGAACAGGCTGGATCTCTTGTCTCTTGAAAAAGAAGGCTGAGGGGTGACCTAATAGAGGTCTTTAACATTATGAAAGGTTTTGATAGAGTGGATACAGAGAGAGTGTTTCCACTTGTGGGGAAGAGCAAAACTAGAGGCCATCAGTATAAGATAGTCATCAAGAAATCCAATCGTGAATTCAGAAGAAACTTATTTACCTAAAGAGTGGTGAGAATGTGGAACTTGCTACCACAGGGAGTGGTTGAAGTGAATAGTAAAGATGCATTTAAGGGGAGGGTAAAGAAGCATATGAGGGAGAAGGGAATAGAGGGTTATGCTGATAGATTTAGATGAGGAAAGACGGGAGGAGGCTCAAGTGGAGCATAAACACCAGCATGGACTGGTTGGGCCGAATGGCCTGTTTCTGTGCTGTTTATCCCATGTAATCCAATGTAGTAAAGGAGATTAAAAGATCAAAACATACGCGTATAACCAAACTAAAGAATAACACGGCTACAAATTAATTTGAAAATCTTTTCAGAGAGCACGGACGTATCTGGTCTCTCTATTTCAACCTGCTGGAAGCTGAGAGAATGTATGTTGCAAAATGTGTTCTAACGCATTTGTCATTGCAAAGCAAGCCTTTTCTATTGCTATGTCCAATTCTCCCAATTCATGATCAGGCTACTCCTGTACACACAGAGGATGCCGAAGCTAAGATTTATATCCCGCCCTGCTACATTTTATATCTCATGGCTCCTCATCATTTGGTGTGTTTGCACTGCATGTTAGGCAAGTAATTAAAATTAAATTGATAAAAATTAGAAGCAAATTTTAATTCTAAATGGGAACTAAATTGATGCGCAGATTGTAGAGTTACAATTTTTTATGAGAGTACCATCTGTTCGCAGTTCTGATGTCATCTCCATAAAAGTAACATTCAGAAAGATGATGCCATCAGATATAGTATGATATGGATTTATTCCTGTACTTCCCAGATAGATTTTCTGTACATTTTCCTGTGTTCACCTTGGTGAAAAGACTCGTAGAACAAGTTTGAAATCGTGACATTGCTCGAATTTGTTCAGAAGCTAATAGTAAAGGCTATCAGAAATGTCTCAGAGCACTGGGCTTTTCTTGGAAGTGCAGTGACTACTGCCATGTGGGCAAATGCAGCAGCTCCTCTGCACAGAGCAAAATCCCACTATCAGCGCGATGAGTGACATGACAATGAATCTGTTTGTGGCAGTGTTGATTGAGGAATTGAACATCAGCTAGGACATTTAACTAATTCCCTGCTTATCTTCGAATAATGCCATGGAGTTGAATTGATGCCAAGTAATGTAGGAACTCCCAAGATATTAGGCGTGTGTCAGCCAGTCTCTCAGTTTGTAGCACCCTTGCCTCTGAGTCAGTTGGTGGTGGGTTCAAGTCCCACTCCAGAGACTTGAGTGCAAAAAATCTAGGCCGACACTCCCAGTGTAGTACTGAGGGAGCGCTGCACTGACAGAGGCCCCGTCTGCCCTCTCAGGTGGACGTAAAAGTTCCTGTAGCACTATTTCAAAGAAGAACAAGGAAGTTATCGCCAGTGCCCTGGCCAATATTTATCCCTCAACCAACATCACTAAAGCAGATTATTACCAATATTTGTAAATTGGCTGCTGCATTTCCTGCATTACAACTGTAGTTGCACTTCAAAAAAAGTATTTCATTGGCTGAAAAGCACCATGAAAGGTGCTATATAAATGCAAGTCTTTCTTTCTGAAATCTGAAATGTTACATCAGAACAAGTGGAAGGAAGCTGGTTCAATGTCTTATCAAAGAATACACACACCCCAGCACTCCCTCTGGAGTGCCAGTTATGTTACGAGTTACCTTTTTGTAAAAAGAGTATCTGTATTCTTAACTATTACTTATATTTCTTCATCACTCGACAAATCCAAGAAAAATGTAGGGAGCAGCATCAACATCTGTACGTGGCTTTCTTTGCCTCACAAATGCCTTCGACTCTGTCAACCACGAGGGATTATGGAGTGTCCTTCTCAAATTCGGCTCTCCTCAAAAATTCTTCATCATCCTCCTCCTGCTTCACGATGACATGCAAGCTGTGATTCTTACCAACAGGTCAACAGGTACACCATAGACCCAATACACGTGCAGACTGGGATCAAACAAGGCTGTGTCATCGCACCAATGCTCTTCTCAATCCTCCTCGCTACAATGGTTCATTTCACCCTTTACAAGCTCCCTGTTGGAATGGAGTTAATCTACAGGACGAGCGGGAAATTGTTCAACCTCCGACGCCTGCAGTCCAGATCCAAGGTTTCCCCAACCTCTGCCATTGAATTACAATATGCAGATGACACTTGCGTTTGCGCACACTTGGAGTCTGAACTCCAAACCATCGTTGACCTTCACTGAAGTGTACGAGAGTCTAGTCCTTACATTAAACATCAGTAAAACAAATGTCCTCTACCAACCTGCCCCCGCCACACAGTTCTGCTCCCCAGTTATCAAGATCCACGATGAGACTTTGGACAATGTGGATCACTTCCCATACCTTGGGAGCCTACTATCAGCAAGGGCAGACATAGATGACAAAGTCCAACACCACCTTCAGTGTTCCAGTGCAGACTTTGGCCGCCTGAGGAAAGGAGTGTTCGAAGACCAGGATGTTAAACCTGGCACCAAGCTTATGGTCTACAGAGCAGTAGTGATACCTACCCTCCTATATGTTTCAAAGACATGGACTATATACAGCAAGCACCGCAATGCACTTGGGAAGTACCATCAATGCTGCCTCCACAAAATCCTGCAAATTCATTGGCAGGATAGGCCTACCAACATCAGTGTTCTCTCTCAGGCCAATATCCCCAGCATCGAGGCATTGACCACACTCGAACAGCTCCAGTGGGTGGGTCACATTGTCCGTATGCCCGATGCTAGACTCCCAAAACAAGCACTCTATTCCAAGCAAAGTCACGGAAGGTGAGCCCCTGGAGGGCAGAGAAAATGCTTCAAGGACATCCTCAAAGCCTCCTTGAAAAAAATGCAACATCCCCACCGACTCTCTGGAATCCCTGGCCCAAGACCGCTCAAAGTGGAGGAGGAGCATCCGAGAAGGCACCGAACATCTCGAGTCTCTTCACCGGGAGTACGTGGAAGCCAAGCACAAAAAGCGGAAGAGTTACGACAAATCAAGCACCCCATCCACCCGTCTCTCCAACCACCGTCTGCCCCACCTGTGACAGAGACTGTAGATCCCGCATTGGTCTCATCAGTCCCCTTAGAACTCATCTTAATGTGGAAGCAAGTCATCCTCGACTCTGGTGGATTACCTAAGAGAGATTGTTCTTCCCTCCTTTTTTATTGGTTTTACAAGGGGATTCTTCAGTTTTCCAGTTCCGGCAATGAGCAACCGCAGGAAGTGATCATTTTTATTTTCCTATGGGCCTGCTGTGTAGTTGCATAATTTTGTATTCAAAATTCTTATAATAGTTTAATATTTTGCTATATAGTAAATGAGTGCAACAACACATTTAGTTGAGATGAGTGTCGCATCCCCCCCACCACTCCGCATTACCTGTAAAATGCACAGTAGGCCCAATACATTGAAAGTTGCCAGTTTGATTGCTATACCTTTTGGGAAGAATGTTCACCATTATGGTCTCTAATCATATTTTAACTCATTGTTAAAAGAGTCTCACTAGGAACTCATCAGTACAAGACAGGGGTACAAGATTCTTCCTGTCAATAACTTTATCACGAATACAAAATCAGAAATTTCATTTTCACATTGGCTCATTTGCTGCAATAACGCTATTTCAAAGTATTAAAAGTACTTTGAATTCTTGATATAGATGCAAATCTTTCTTTCATGCTGCCATTTTGGATAAAATTATCCACAGAAAGAACTTAGCCCCCTGCTCCATGGACTAAGCCGGTGCCCAAGTCATATTATACTAAGTTGTGTATATAACTGCAAATAGGTAAGATGGATTACACTGCCTGCTTATTACATCAAGTGGAAAAGCATAGTTTAAGGACACAAATTCTGGTTGATTCCAGATATCTCTGGTCCTCTTTTGCTGAAAATTTAATAATTGAAAACAGCTGACCATTAAAAATGGAAACTTGGAGTAAGCACTCCATATTGAGCAATTCAAAATTCTACTTGTGTGGAATACTCACTAGTTTGGTTTGAAGATTCTGGATTACATGACAGGCTTTCCTGCATGATGGACATCCAGCCAACCAAAGCAAATACAGTAAATATATTCATTGGCAGTACTACACTTTTGGGAGATTGTGTTATGCTTTCAACTGCCTGGGCCCTAAGCTCTGGAATTCCCCATCCCCCCCTTAACCTTTCCGCATCTCTACCTCTCTCTCCTCCTTTACGACACTCCTTAAAAACTATCACTTTGACCAAGCTTTTGGTCACCTGCCCTAATAACTCATTATGTGGCTCGGTGCAAAAGGTTATCTGATTACGCTCCATGGGACGTTTTACTATCTTGAAGACGCTATATAAATGCAGATTGTTGCTGCTGTTGTTGTAATGGGTGGTGTATAATCCGCCAACACAAATTACTCCTTTACCTTGAGGTAATGTAGTTCACAATGACTCGGTAATTCCAGCCAACAAATCCAACTGCCTCTGTTGATGGTCAGACAGGAACAGTTGACTTATTGTCTTCAGTATATAAATCAGAAATATTCTGGCTAAGCATAACACATCTGTCGCACTATTTAAATCATGCAAAATGTGTCCCTTGTGGCTGCCCATATTGATTGGATATAAAATAAAGTAGTACATCTTCCAGACATGTAGCCCGTGTTCTTTTTGAAGAGGCAACAATAGAAACACTGGCTGTGCTAAATCAATCTCAAATGTGCAATAAAGAAGTGTAATATATTTGATCAATCTAGTCCATTTTGAAATTACTTGAAGGCCTGTAGATTGTGTGAATAATCAACACTAAAATGCTGCAGTCGATTAGTACTCTATTCTATATATTTTATCTTGTTGACTCTTTTAGGGGGTCAAATCCAGGCTGCTGGATGCCTTTTGCATCTCTTCAATCGACCATCCTTCATTTGAAAGTCTAACCAGTTAGTAAGTCTAGCTAGTTAGTAACCTAACTAGTTAGTAAGCCTAGCTAGTTAGTCACCTCACCAGTTAGTGAGCCTAGCCAGTTAATAAACTAATCAGTTAATAACCCTAACCAATTAGTAAGCATAGCTAGTTAGTAAACTAATCAGTTATTAAGTCTAGCCAGTTAGTAACCTAACCAGTAAGTAAGTCTAGCCAGTTAATATTCTTAAGATATTTTACCATCATAACCAGGAACAATCCTGTTCTTGGCCAATGCATGCTTTGCAGCGGAACTCACTGAATTAGGTACATGGTTCTATGAGGATATGGCCCTCATTTCAGCATTTCGGTCAAATGGTTTTTCTTTATTTGGGAGCATACTGGCAGTGGGTTTTGACAACGGAAGATGTCTCAATTGAGGATAATCCTGCCCTGACATTACCCATTGTTCATACATTTCAGAATCACTCATTGAGTTATCACAAGGAGCAAAAACCTAACCCGATTGTTTCCTTACTTCTCCAAGAAAATGCAAATATGGATGCTATTATGAAAAGCACCCCAGAAGAATGAGAGAGAATCAGCAAGCAGTTAAAGAAAGAGCTACGACAGGAGGAAGCCAAACTTGTCCTGCTTAAGAAACTGGAGACCGATTGCAACACTTACACCGTCTCTCTGGCGAGCTTGAATGGTGCTGAAAGGTGCTCAGTGCTGCCATTACTGTGCACTGCACAATGTGGTGACATCACACACACATATCCACTTTTTTTCAAGCACGTGAGTCTAACAGAGCTGTTACAGTGTAGCCAAGGCGGAATGTGATTGAGCAGGTTTGAGAATGGACGCTGCTATGATGATGTGCAACGTGGTGTTTCTGAACAATGTGCAGCACAGCATGTAGGCTGAGCTGTAAATGTCATGAAGTTGCCGCTTGTCTTGTCTTTCAAGAAACTTCTGAACTTAATAATCAACAGCAAAATGCCTATCACAAACATGAAGGTAGTCCATGTGAGCTCAGCCTGCCCTGGATTACAGACACAGTGGAGACAAAGCTAGACATCGCTACTCGTGAGATTTTTTTTATTCATTCATGGGATGTGGGCATCGCTGGCAAAGCCAGCATTTATTGCCCATCCCAAATTGCCCTGGAGAAGGTGGTGGTGAGCTGCCATCTTGTAGTACTGCAGTCCATGTGGTGAAGGTACTCCCATAGTGCTGATTTTGTTGTAGCTGTTTGGTACAACTGAGTGGCTTGCTAGGCCATTTCAGAGGGCAGTTAAGAGTCAACCACGTTGCTGTGGGTCTGGAGTCACATATAGCCTCACATCTGCCACCAAGCTCATGGTCTACAGGGCTGTAGTAATACCCGCCCTCCTGTATGGCTTAGAGACATGGACCATGTACAGTAAACACCTCAAGTCGCTGGAGAAATATCACCATCGATGTCTCCGCAAGATCCTGCAAATCCCCTGGGAGGACAGACGCACCAACGTTAGCGTCCTCGACAAGGCCAACATCCCCAGCATTAAAGCACTGACTACACTTGATCAGCTCCACTGGGCTGGCCACATTGTTCGCATGTCAGACACGAGACTCCCAAAGCAAGCGCTCTACTCGGAACTCCTTCACGGCAACCGAGCCAAAGATGGGCAGAGAAAACGTGACAATGACACCCTCAAAGCCTCCCCGATAAAGTGCAACATCCCCACTGGGAGTCCATGGGAGTCCCTGGCCAAATATTGCCCTAAGTGGAGGAAGTGCATCCGGGAGGGCGCTGAGCACTTCGAGTCTCATCGCTGAGAGCATACAAAAATCAAGCACAGGCAGCAGAAAGAGCATGCGGCAAACCAATCCCACCCACCCTTTCCCTCAAAGACTATCTGTCCCACCTGTGATAGGGACTGTGGTTCTCATATTGGACTGTTCAGCCACCTAAGGACTTATTTTTAGAGTGGAAGCAAGTCTTCCTCGATTCCGAGGGACTGCCTATGATGATGATGATGATGATGTTAGGCCAGATGAGGTAAGGACGGTAGATTTCCTTCCCTAAAGGAAATTAGTGAACCAGTTGGGTGTTTCCAACAATCCAGTAGTTTCATGGTCATCAATACTGATACTAGCTTTTTATTCCAGATTTATTTAATTGTTAATTATTAAATTCCCCAGCTGCCGTGATGGGATTTGAACTCACGTCTCCAGATTATTAATCCAGGCCTCTGGATTACTGGTCCAATAAACATATGGTGCATTAAGGTATAATTTTAATTTCTGGCAGCAAATGTTTCAAAAATTACATTTTTACCATTTCTGGACATGATATCAACAGCATACTGTACATATGATCTTAAGCAATTATGAAAAATCATTGTCAGGAGTGAATGACTAAATATATACGGTTATGATTATTCAAGTATTCAGTGCTGGTCACAATTCCAAAGTGATGCTGTAATTAGATCTCAGCAGGAGGCTGTTGGGGATGAATAGAGACACATTACCTCAGTTGCCAACGAGGCTTGACACTGTTTTGTTTTTCAAACAGCAAATCTCTTTGTCTTGGTCAGTGCCTGATGTTTGATGCACATCCCCCATTTCTGATGTGTAAGAACAGCTTGGGGGAGTATTGAAGATATGAGATGAAGAAATTCCCAGAATCTGGGTTGAGTCAGAGCTTTTAGTATCTCCAGCATCATTAGTTAAAAGCCAGAAACAGTATTGCATGCTGTCAAATTTTGTCTGAATACAAGTGCCTTGGGATCTTTTACTGCGGTAAAGGTGCTATATAAAGGCATGTTGTTGCTGTTGAATTGAATTGTGTCCTGTAATTCACAGGTGGTTCTAAAAGGCATCCTCTTTCTGGACAACATTCAGACTTGGGCTGATAAGTGGCAAGTAACATTCACACCACACAAGTGCCAAGCAATGACCATCTCCAAGAAGAGAGAGTCTAACCCTTGACGTTGAACGGTATTAGAATCACCGAACCCCCACCTTCAACATCCTGTTGGTCATCATTGACCAGAAAATTAACTGGGCCAGCCAAAAAAAAACTGTGGCAACAAGAGCAGGTCAGAGACTGGGCATTCAGTGGCAAGTGACTCACCGCCTAGTTCCCCAAAGCCTTGCCACCATCTACAAGGCACAAGTCAGGAGTGTGATGGAATACTCTCCACTTGCCTAGTGCAACACCAACAACACTCAAGAAGCTCAACACCATCCAGGACAAAGCAGCCGACTTGATTGTCACCCCATCCACCATCTTATACATTCATTCCCTCCACCACCAGTGCACCACGGCTGCAGTGTGTACCACCTACAAGATGCACTGCAGCAATTTGCTAAGGTTTCTTCAGCAACACCTCCCAAACCCGCGACCTCTACCACTTAGAAGGACAAGAGCAGCAGGCGCATGGGAACACCATCACCTGCAAACTCCCCTCCAAGTCACACACCATCCTGAGAAGGAGGAACTGAAAGATATCCTTATTAGGTGGGAAATTGTGTTAGGAAAATTGATGGGATTGAAGGTCCATAAATTCCCGGGGCCTGATAGTCTGCATCCCAGAGTACTTATGGAAGTGGCCCTATAGTGGATGCATTGGTGATCATTTTCCAACAGTCGATCGAATTTGGATCAATTCCAATGGATTGGAGGGTAGCTAATGTAACACCACTTTTTAAAAAAGGAGAGAAAGAGAAAACTGGTAATTATAGACTGGTTAGCCTGACATCAGTAGTGGGGAAAATGTTGGAATCAATCATTAAGGATGAAATAGCAGCGCATTTGGAAAGCAGTGACAGGATCGGACCAAGTCAGCATGGATTTATAAAGGGAAATTATGCTTGACGAACCTTCTGGAATTTTTTGAGGATGTAACTAGCAGAGTGGACAAGGGAGAATCTGTGGATGTGGTGTATTTGGACTTTCAAAAGGCTTTTGACAAGGTCCCGCACAAGAGATTGGTGTGCAAAATCAAAGCACATGGTATTGGGTGTAATGTACTGACGTGGATAGAGAACTGGTTGGCAGACAGGAAGCAGAGAGATGGGATAAACAGTTCCTTTTCAGAATGGCAGGCAGTGACTAGTGGAGTGCCGCAGGGCTCAGTGCTAGGACCCCAGCTCTTTACAAAATACATTAACGATTTAGATGAAGGAATTGAGTGTAATATCACCAAGTTTGCAGATGACACTAAACTGGGTGGCGGTGGGAGCTGTGAGGAGGATGCTAAGAAGTTGCAGGGTGATTTGGACAGGTTAGGTGAGTGGGCAAATGCAGGCAGATGCAGTATAATGTGGATAAATGTGAGGTTATCCATTTTGGGGGCAAAAACACGAAGGCAGAATATTACCTGAATGGCAGCAGATTAAGAAAAGGGGAGGTGCAACGAGACCTGGGTGTCATGGTTCATCAGTCACTGAAAGTTGGCATACAGGTACAGCAGGCGGTGAAGAAGGCAAATGGTGTGTTGGCCTTCATAGCTAGGGGATTTGAATATAGGAGCAGGGAGGTCTTACTGCAGTTGTGCAGGGCCTTAGTGAGGCCTCACCTGGAATATTGTGTTCAGTTTTGGTCTCCTAATCTGAGGAAGGACGTTCTTGCTATTGAGGTAGTGCAGCGAAGGTTCACCAGACTGATTCCAGGGATGGATGCATTGTCATTTGAGGAGAGACTAGATCAACTGGGCCTTTATTCACTGGAGTTTAGAAGGATGAGAGGGGATCTCATCGAAATGTATAAGATTCTGATGGAACTGGACAGGTTAGATGCGGGAAGAATGTTCCTGATGTTGGGGAAGTCCAGAACCAGGGGACATATTCTCAGGATAAGAGGTAGGCCATTTAGGACTAAGATGAGGAGAAACTTCTTCACTCAGAGGGTTGTTAACCTGTGGAATTCCCTGCCGCAGAGAGTTGTTGATGCCAGTTCATTGGATATATTCAAGAGGGAGTTAGATATGGCCGTTACGGCTAAGGGGATCAAGGGGTATGGAGAGAAAGCAGGAAAGGGGTACTGAGAAATGATCAGCCATGATTTTATTGAATGGCGGTGCAGGCTTGAAGGGCCGATTGGCCTACTCCTGCACCTATTTTCTATGTTTCTCTGTTTCTGACTTGGAAATATATTGCCGTTCCTTCATCATCGCTGGGTCAAAATCCTGGAGCTCCCTCCCGAACATCACTTTGGGAGAACCTTCACCACACGGATTGCAGTGGTTCAAGAATGCGGCTCTCCATCACTTCTCAAGGGCAATTAGTGATGAGCAATAAATGCTGGCCTCGCCAGCGATGCCCACATCCCGTGAATGAATAAAAAAATAGCAAACCCCTCGACACATAACTTGAATGTGATTTCTTAATTACGTTAGAAATTATTGTGGTAAAGGCTCTCAGAGATCATGGAGATTTGACTGGACAGGTTTTTCTTCACCATCTGTGTAATAGATAAAAATAAAAAAGAAAGACTTGCATTTATATAGCGCCTTTCATGACAATTGTATGTCTCAAAGCTCTTTACAGCCAATAAAGTACTTTTAGAGTGTAGTACTGTTGTAATGTGACAGCCAATTTGCGCACAGCAACTCCCACAAACTGCAGCGTAATAATGACCAGAACATCTGCTTTGTTATGTTGATTAAGGGATAAATATTAGCCAGGACACCTGTTATATATATAAACTTGCATATACTCTGTAAGCCACCAGAGGGCTCATCCACTGGAGTGCCAAGGGATCCCATAATCCCTTGGGAGCACAGGTATTTAAGGAGGCCTCACAGGTTGGAGAGGCACTCTGGAGACCTGCAATAAAAGACGACAGTCACACTCTACTTTAAGCTCACAGTACTCAGTCTGACTCTTTCTTCATACATAACAACTGGCAACAAGATACAGATAGCGAACCCAAAGATGCAGCGAACAGTGGGCATCATGGAGAAATTCTCAGAGGGAGGTGATTGGGAAACCTTTGTGGAGCGACTCGACCAATACTTTGTAGCCAACGAGCTGCATGGAGAAGAGAACGCGGCCAAACGAAGGGCAATTCTCCTCACCGTCTGCGGGGCAACAACGTATGGCTTTATGAATAATCTGCTTACTCCAACGAAACCCACGAAGAAATTGTACGATGATTTGTGCACACTGGTCCAGACGCATTAGAACCCAAAGGAAATCATTCTGATGGCGAGGTACCGGTTCTACACATACAAAAGGTCTGAAGGCCACGAAATGGCGAGTTATGTTGCCGAGCTAAGACGCCTTTTGCAGGACATTGTGAATTTGAAGGACATTTGGAGCACATGCTCAGAGACTTTTTCGTACTTGGCATTGGCCATGAAACCATACTTCGCAAACTTTTGACTGCAGAGACCCCAACCTTGAGTATGGCCATAGTGACAGCCCAGGCATTCATTGCCACCAGTGACAATACTAAGCAAGTCTCTCAGCAAACAAGTGCTACTACAAGGATTGCTAAAAAATTGATGTTGTTTTCAAATCGCAACATACAGGGCAGGTGACACATGCCTGCAGCTGCACGTCCGCAGATGTCTCAGAGTCCACCATCAAGGGTGATGAATGCAAGGTCATTAACACCTTGTTGGCGCTGCGGGGGTGATCATCATTTCCATTCATGCCGCTTCGAAGGGTACGTTTGCTTGGGCTGTGGAACAAATGGACACCTCCAACGTATGTGCAGGCGAGCTGCAAATCCTGCTAATCCTGCAAACCACCATGTTGCAGTGGAGGACAGATCCATGGCGGATCATGAAGAACCAGAGCCTCAGACCGAGGAGGCAGAGGTACATGGGGTGCACACATTTACCACAAGCTGAATGTGGAACTAAATAGACTGCCAGTGTCAATGGAGCTGGACACAGTCGCAAGCCAGTCCATCATGAGCAAAAAGACTTTCGAAAAATTGTGGTGCAGCAAGGCCTCAAGGCCAGTCTTAACTCCAAGTTGCATGAAACTAAGAACTTACACAAAGGAACTGATTCCCATAATTGGCAGTGCTACCGTAAAGGTCTCCTATGATGGAGCAGTGCACAAGCTCGCACTCTGGGTGGTACCGGGCGATGGTCCCAAGCTGCTTGGCAGGAGCTGGCTGGGAAAGATATGCTGGAATTGGGATGATGTCCGAGCGCTATCGCCCGCTGACGACACTTTGTGTGCCCAGTTCTTAAACAAGTTCCCTTCGCTGTTCGAACCAGCCATTGGGAAATTCCAAGGAGTGAAAGTGCAGATCCACCTAATTCCGGGGGCGTGATCCATTCATCATAAGGCGAGAGCAGTACCATACATGATGAGAGAAAGGCTAGAGATCAAGCTAAATTGGCTGCAAATAAGGGCATTATTTCACCGATCGAATTCAACGAATGGGCCAGTCCAATTGTCCCAATCCTCAAAGGAGACGGCACCATCAGAATATGTGGCGATTACAAAGTAACTACCAATCATTTCTCCCTGCAGGACCAATACCCACTACCAAAGACCGCCGACCTCTTTGCAACGCTGGCAGGAGGAAAGACGTTAATGAAGCTGGATTTGACTTCAGCCTACATGACGCAGAAACTTGAAGAATCATCGAAGAGCGTCACCTGCATCAACATGCACAAAGGTCTCTTCATTTATAACAGATGCCCGTTTGTAATTCATTCAGCGGCGGCGATATTCCATAGAAACATGGAAAGCTTACTGAAGTCGGTCCCGTGCACCGTTGTCTTCCAGGATGACATCTTGGTTAAAGGTCGGGACACAGTCAAGTATCTGCAGAACCTGGAGGAGGTTCTTAGTCGAGTCAACCTCATGGGGCTCAGGTTAAAATGCTCGAAGTGCGTTTTCCTGGCACCTGAAGTGGAGTTGCTGGGGAGGAGGGTCGCGGCGGACGGCATCAGGCCCACCGATTCAAAGACTGAGGCAATCAAGAACGCACCGAGACCACAGAATGTGACAGAGCTGCGGTCGTTTCTAGGACTCCTGAACTACTTTGGTAACTTCTTACCAGGTCTCAGCATACTGTTAGAACCACTGCATGCATTACTACGTAAAGGGGACGAATGGTTATGGGACGATGAAGAAGGCAAATGGTATGTTGACCTTCATAACTAGGGGATTTGTGTATAGGAGCAGGGAGGTCTTACTACAGTTGTACAGGGACTTGGTGAGGCCTCACCTGGAATATTGTGTTCAGTTTTGGTCTCCCAACCTGAGGAAGGACATTCTTGCTATTGAGGGAGTGCAGCGAAGGTTCACCAGACTAATTCCCGGGATGGCAGGATTGACGTATGAGGAGGGACTGGATTGACTGGGCCTGTATTCACTGGAGTTTAGAAGGATGAGAGAGGATCTCATAGAAACATATAAAATTCTGATGAGACCGGACAGTTTAGATGCTGGAAGAAAGTTCCCGATGTTGGGAAAGTCCAGAACCAGGGGACACAGTCTAAGGATAAGGGGTAAGCCATTTAGGACTGAGATGAGGAGAAACTTCTTCATTCGTGTAATGTCTGTAAGCTTGTAATGTTTGTAGCTCCACACTGTGGATGTGGACGTATTGTGTACTGCAAGTGCAGGGTTAATAATAAACAGAACCAGGCAGATTTCCGGAGACTTCCGAGAGAGCTGCCTGGCATGTTAGGAAGCTGTGTGTGCTGTGCTCTGTGAATATATCACATTTGGCGATTGAGATGGGATTTTTTTTGGATGATTTAAAGCTTAAATTTTGTTGGTGAAGGATTCAGCCAACCGATAGAGAGACTGTGGAAGTTTCTGTCTTTGGAACAAAGCTACAAAATCCGAGGTAAAATACAGCACATGGTGTGAACAGCGAAAAAATAAAATGGCAGGTGTAGTAGGACATTTGGGTGAATATAGACATGACCGGGAATGTTTTAAAGCATATGTGGATCGGCTAGAATCGTATTTCTTTGCAAATAACATAATCGAAGTTCCAGACAATGCAGTCCAGAACCCGGGGCTGTGTTGGAATGTATGAAAGCGATCTTCTTATCGGAGGCAGGTCCGGCATTATATGACACTCTTGTAAATCTGCTTGTGCCTGACGAGCCAAAGGACACAACGCTTAAAGAGATTTTAACAAAGCTGGAGCAGCACTATAACCCCAAACCATGAGAAATTGCTGAAAGCTATCGTTTTGGGATTCGGAATCAAAAGGCTGATGAAAATATCAGTGTTTACATCGTAGCATTAAAAAAGCTATCGATGCACTGTAATTTTGGAAACTTTCAAAACCGAGCATTATGGGATCGTTTTCTTTGTGGAGTGAAAAATGATGCAATCAGAAGGAAGTTATTGATGATGGATGACTTGACTTTTGAGATTGCTTGTCAGACAGTGAGGTTGATGGGCATGGACGAACAATATTCACGAGAATTAAATAATGATTATGGTCGTCAGTCAACCGAGGTAAATCACCTGCAGGTTCAAAGTAAAAGACGGACATGGCTGAAAGTCTCAGAAAGTGGAAATTTTAACAAAGCATCAAAGTCGTGCGACAGGTGCCTGGGACAACACATTGCTCAAAGTTGTCCATACGTGAAGGTAGAGTGTTTCTTCTGCAGAAAGACTGGGCATCTTGCGAAGGCATGCCGACTGAAGGGTAAACCAGTTTTTAAAGCTATAAGTCCAGCGTTCAACACTATGAGTAGAAATCCCAAGAGACTGCATAGCATGGAAGAACAACAGCAGGACGAGGAGATGTTAGAGTTACACGTCATCAGGAGCACGAGGTTAACGGACAGCGATTTGGAAAGCATCAAAAGCATCATAGATGTTGCGGGATTCAAGATATCAATGGAAATTGACACGGGTGCATCCGAGAGTGTAGTACCAGAGTCACTATACCATGATAAATTGCGTGATTTCCAACTGGAGAAATTCAAGATAGAGCTGCGGGGCTACTTGGGAGAGAAAATTTCTGTGGGAGGTCGTATCACCGTACCGGTGAAATATAAAGATCAATTTCAGAACATGTCTCTAATAGTAGTGAAAGGAGATAAGCCTGCCTTACTAGGAAGAAATTGGTTGAGCTCACTGAAGCTGGATTGGAGTGAGATTTTGTGTGTGGAAGCGAGATTTTCATCAACGGATGAGGTTATCAAGAAGTATCAGAAGCTGTTCTGCGAAACGGGCAGTCCGATCCAAGGCTTCAAGGCAAGTGTCAGGGTGCAGAAGGACGCTAGATCGGTTTACTACAAGCCACGTTCCGTACCATATGCACTCAAGGAGAAAGTTGAGCAAGAACTCAAAAGACTAGAGACTGAGAACATTATATGTAAGATAGATCTTTGTAATTGGGCTACACCCATTGTTGTTGTACCTAAGTCCGATGGTAAGGTAAGATTGTGTGGTGCTAATACATTTCCTCTGACTCTGCGTACCTTTATCTTCTGCAGTAACCTTTTGTGTGGCACCTTATCGAATACCTTTTGGAAATCTAAATACACCACATCCATCAGTACACCTCTATCCACCATGCTCGATATATCCTTAAAGAATTCCAGTAAATTAGTTAAACATGATTTCCCCTTCATTAACCCATGTTGCGTCTACTTGATTGCACTATTCCTATCTAGATGACCTGCTATTTCTTCCTTAATGATAGCTTCAAGCATTTTCCCCACTACAGATGTTAAACAAACCGGCCTATAATTACCTGCCTTTTGTCTGCCCCCTTTTTAAAACAGAGGCGTTACATTAGCTGCTTTCCAATCCACTGGTACCTCCCCAGAGTCCCCCAAAGAGAGAAGTGTGAAATTAAACCAGAAGGTGAGAGTGAAGAACCATCACCATAAATGGTTAAAGTGGTTACCAGGAAGAGTGGTGAAGATATTTGGTCCTCACACATATTTGGGAAAGGTGTTTGATAATGGACAGGTTAGGTTCGTTCATATTGATCATATTTTACCTACAGACATGGAAGGAGTTGAAGGTGAGAATGATTCAATTATTTCTGACTCAGATAGTTTTGATATACCAGTAGCAAATCCTAAATCCAATGTACTGGAAACAAATCCAGGAGAGAATCAGAATGAAAGTCTGAGTCCGAGTCAGGAAAACAAAGAGCCTGAAGTTAGAGTGAGTTCAAATGAAAATCAAGGAAATTCCATGGAGGAAAATGCTCCTCAGGATGAGCCTCGAATGAGTTTAGATTCGACACCGTGTTTGGAAGTTTCTGTTCGAGAGTGAAGGTATTCTCTTCGAAACAGAAAACAAATGTTAATGATAAATTTGTAAATATGGAAAAAAATACGTTTATATCCTGTGTTATTTATGAAGTTCGTTATAATAACTTCTTCATTAAGGAGGGAGAAGTGTAATGTCTGTAAGCTTGTCATGTTTGTAGCTCCACACTGTGGATGTGGACGTATTGTGTACTGCAAGTGCAGGGTTAATAATAAATAGAACCACGGAGATTTCCGAGAGAGCTGCCTGCCATGTTAGGAAGCTGTGTGTGCTGTGTTCTGTGAATATATCACAAATCAGAGAGTTGTTAACCTGTGGAATTCCCTACTGCAGAGAGTTGTGATGCCAGTTCATTGGATATATTCAAGAGGGAGTTAGATATGGCCCTTATGACTAAAAGGATTAAGGGGTATGGAGAGAAAGCAGGAAAGGGGTACTGAGGTGAATGATCAGCCATGATCTTATTGAATGGTGGTGCAGGCTCGAAGGGCTGAATGGCCTACTGCTGCACCTATTTTCTATGTTTCTAAAAGCCAAGAAAATGCCTTTGTAAAAGCTAGAAAATTGTTATGCTCAAACAACTTGCATGTGTTGTATGATCCATGTAAACATTTGTACTAGCATGTGATGTGTCATCATATGGCGTTGGGTGTGTATTGCAGCAAGCTAATGATTTTGGGAAATTGCAACTGATTGATTATGCATCCAGGAGTCTGTCTAAGGCTGAGCGAGCCTACAGCATGATTGAAAAAGAAGCATTAGCGTGTGTCTATGGGGTAAAGAAAATGCATCAATACCTGTTCAGGCTCAAATTTGAATTGGAAACTGACCATAAGCCACTGATATCCCTGTTTTCCGAGAGTGAGGGGATAAATACTAATGCATCGGCCCGCATCACGTTATCCGCATAAAACTACGCCATCCGCCACAGAAAACTGTGCCGCAACTCTCAGCAGGCTGCCATTGCCCACCACGAAGTGGAAATGGCGCAGCCCGCAGATTTAGTCATGGTTATGGAAGCATTTGAGATGAGCAATCACCTGTCACAGCCCAACAGATTAGAACCTGGACGAGTCAGGATCCCTCCTGTCCCTAGTCAAAAACTGTGTGCTTCACGGGAGCTGATCCAGTGTCCCAGTGGAAATGCAGGAAGAGGTAAAGCCATTCCAGCGGCGCAAAGATGAAATCTCTATACAGACAGACTGCCTTCTGTGGGGAAATCAGGTAGTGGTTCCCAAGAAGGGCAGAGACACCTTCATCAATGACCTCCACAGCATCCACCCAGGCATCGTAATGATGAAAGCGATAGCCAGATCCCACGCGTGGTGGCTCGGTATCGATGCGGACTTAGAGTCCTGCGTGCACAAATGTAACACATGCTTGCAGTTAAGCAATGCACTCAGGGAGGCACCACTAAGTTTGTGGTCTTGGCCCTCCAAACCGTGGTCTAGGGTCCATGTCGACTATGCAGGCCTGTTCTTGGGTAAAATGTTCCTTGTGGTTGTAGATGCGTACTCCAAATGGATTGAATGTGAGATAATGTCGGCAAGCACGTCCGCTGCCACCACTGAAAGCCTGCAGGCCGTGTTTGCCATGCATGGGCTACCCGATGTCCTGGTGAGCGACAACGGGCCATGTTTTACCAGTGCCGAGTTCAAAGAATTCATGAACCGCAACGGGGTCAAACATATCACATCTGCCCCATTTAAACCAGCATCCAATGGTCAGGCAGAGAGACCAGTGTAAACTATCAAGCAGGGCTTGAAGAGGGTAACGGAAGGCTCACTGCAGACTCACCTATCCTGAGTCCTGCTTAGCTACCGCATGAGACCCCACTCGCTCACTAGGATTCCACCTGCTGAACTGCTCATGAAAAGGGCATTTAAGACAAGGCTCTCGTTAGTTCACTCTGATCTCCATGAACAGGTAGGGAGCAGGCAGCTTCAACAAAATACATAACCATGATAGCGCAAATGTGTCACGCGAAGTAAAAATCAATGATCCTGTATTTGTATTGAATTATGGACAAGGTCCCAAGTGGCTTCCCAGCACTTTTGTGGCCAAAGATGGGAGCAGGGTGTTTCAGGTCAAACTTTCAAATGGACTTATTCACTGGAAACACTTGGACCAAATCAAACTCAGATTCACGGACTATCCTGAGCAACCCACTTTGGACCCTACCTTCTTTGACCCCTCAACACACACACCAGTGACAACCGAGACAGTGGTTAACCACGAAGCAGAACCCATCATCCACAGCAGCCCTGCAGGACTCACCACACCAGGCAGCCCAGCAAGGCCAGCTGCACAGCAGCTCAGCGAGGGCCCAACAGATGATTCACCAATACCAGCATTTGCCCCAAGACGATCAACCAGGGCAAGAAGGGCCCCAGATCGACTCACCTTGTAAATAGTTACACTGTTGACTTTGGCGGGGGGGGGGGGGGGAGTGTTATATACGGTAACGTGTATATACTCTGTACAGCCACCAGAGGGCTCATCCATTGGAGTCCCAAGGGATCCCATAGTCCCTTGGGAGCACAGGTATGTAAGGAGGCCTCACAGGTTGGAGAGGCACTCTGGAGAACTGCAATAAAATACTAAGGTCACACTCTACTTTGAGCTCACAGTTTGACTCTTTCTTCATACATAACAACACCAGGGAAAGCTTCCCTGCTCTTCTTCGAAAGAGTGCCATTGGATCTTTCACATCCACCTTAGAGAGCAGACAGGTCCTTGTTTTAATGTCTCATCTGAAATATGGCACCTCCGACAGTGCAGCATTCCCTCAGTAGTGCACTGGAGTGTCAGCCTAGATTTATGTGCTCAAGACTCTGGAGTGGGCCTTGAACCCATGACCTTCTGACCTCCTAGCAAGAGTGCTACCACTGAGCCACAGCTGACACATAAAGTTAAGATTATAGCTCAGGTGGATGGCAACAGTAAACTGCAACTCAGTTGAATGTGGCAGCAGATTAGGAGTTGGGTAGGAGCTAAAGAAAGAAAAGACTTGCATTTATATAGCGCCTTTTACAACCATTGGACATCTCAAAGCGCTTTACAGCCAATGAAATACTTTTGGAGTGTAGTCACTGTTGTAATAGAAACATAGAAACATAGAAAATAGGTGCAGGAGCAGGCCATTCAGCCCTTCTAGCCTGCACCGCCATTCAATGAGTTCATGGCTGAACATGAAACTTCAGTACCCCCTTCCTGCTTTCTCGCCATACCCCTTGATCCCCCGAGTATTAAGGACTTCATCTAACTCCCTTTTGAATATATTTAGTGAATTGGCCTCAACTACTTTCTGTGGTAGAGAATTCCACAGGTTCACCACTCTCTGGGTGAAGAAGTTTCTCCTCATCTCGGTCCTAAATGGCTTACCCCTTATCCTTAGACTGTGACCCCTGGTTCTGGACTTCCCCAACATTGGGAACATTCTTCCTTCATCCAACCTGTCCAAACCCGTCAGAATTTTAAACGTTTCTATGAGGTCCCCTCTCACTCTTCTGAACTCCAGTGAATACAAGCCCAGTTGATCCAGTCTTTCTTGATAGGTCAGTCCCACCATCCCAGGAAGAAGTCTGGTGAATCTTCGCTGCACTCCCTCAATAGCAAGAATATCCTTCCTCAAGTTAGGAGACCAAAACTGTACACAATACTCCAGGTGTGGCCTCACCAAGGCCCTGTACAACTGTAGCAACACCTCCCTGCCCCTGTACTCAAATCCCCTCGCTATGAAGGCCAACATGCCATTTGCTTTCTTAACCGCCTGCTGTACCTGCATGCCAACCTTCAGTGACTGATGTACCATGACACCCAGGTCTCGTTGCACCTCCCCTTTTCCTAATCAGTCACCATTCAGATAATAGTCTGTCTCTCTGTTTTTACCACCAAAGTGGATAACCTCACATTTATCCACATTATACTTCATCTGCCACGCATTTGCCCACTCACCTAACCTATCCAAGTCACTCTGCAACCTCATAGCATCCTCCTCGTAGCTCTCACTGCCACCCAACTTAGTGTCATCCGCAAATTTGGGGATACTACATTTAATCCCCTCGTCTAAATCATTAATGTACAATGTAAACAGCTGGGGCCCCAGCACAGAACCCTGCGGTACCCCACTAGTCACTGCCTGCCATTCTGAAAAGTACCCATTTACTCCTACTCTTTGCTTCCTGTCTGACAACCAGTTCTCAATCCACGTCAGCACACTACCCCCAATCCCATGTGCTCTAACTTTGCACATTAATCTCCTGTGAGGGACCTTGTCGAAAGCCTTCTGAAAGTCCAAATATACCACATCAACTGGTTCTCCTTTGTCCACTTTACTGGAAACATCCTCAAAAAATTCCAGAAGATTTGTCAAGCATGATTTCCCTTTCACAAATCCATGCTGACTTGGACCTATCATGTCACCATTTTCCAAATGCGCTGCTATGACATCCTTAATAATTGATTCCATTATTTTACCCACTACTGAGGTCAGGCTGACCGGTCTATAATTCCCTGTTGGAAACATGGCAGCCAATTTGCGCACAGCAAACTCCCAGAAATAGCAATGTGTTAATGATCAGATCATTTGTTTTTTAGCAACAAACTGGTACATTTAAGCCTTTATGGGGTGGAACCCGATTCCAGAGTGATCTTCAATTAATGTATCCCCTAGAAATGGAGAGGAAGATAAATGTGCTTTGCTGTGTTAATGTTTTTGTTTAGTAAGTTACATTGGGCCCGAATTTGGTCAACACTTAGGCCCGCCCATTTCTCGGCGGTCCCAGGGCGGAACATACCTTTTGCCGCACGTTGCTGTTGGGGCCAGTCGGGAGCAAGTTTCGCCACAGTTGTGTGGCGGCAGTGGTAGCGGCAGTCGGCAGGAGTCAGCAGGCAGGAGCGGGAGCGGTTGGCGCTAGGTGCAGGTCTCTCAACGCGGATAACATCGCAGGCCGTGCACTGGAGTGCCAGCCTAGATTTATGTGCTCAAGTCTCTGAACACCGTGACCTTCTGACCTTCTAGCAAGCGTGCCACCCACTGAGCCACAGCAGACACTGTGCAAGACTTGTTTTTTTTAGATTCCTCTGGACGATGACATCACTTTTGCTGCGATTAGGGCTGATGGCACAGCTGTGCATGCTCATAAAAGCTGCGTACTCACTTGCACTTGCCAGTTGGAGAGGGGACAGTTTTGGAGAGAGAGATACAAATTCATCATCAGCCACCCATCAAGGAAAGTAACAATGAGTGCAAAAAAAAGCTTCCAAGAAGTCTGATGGAGCCAAGCCCAGAGCTCCCTGGTTCAATGATAATGAGCTGGTGGAGCATGTATGTGAGCTGGAGCGCCGGTATAAAGACTTCACCCGGGATGCTCGTGGCAAGCCATGAGGTGGTGGTAGTGGGTAGAGGGTTGGGTCTTGGTGGTGGATATGTTCTTTATTCCTCATCAAGTTATGGCTGTTGTCAAACATTGGTCGTTGTCAATGTCACTTTACTGGTCTCGGAACAACTGTATATATGTTGGATTGCATGTTCTGTCACTTTGGCATGCTGCACTATTCAATCCAGTCATATTGTTCACCCACTCTTGGTCAGTGTCTCAGTTTTACATTATCTGGGGTGCGTTCTGAGAAAAATACAAATCTCCTTCAGGTTTACTGCTGTATGAGGAATCTCTTGCCCTCCACATACGATGCGACTGTTTAATGGGTCCTGTCATCAGGCGATTGCAACACAAGTAAGGGTCACCAATGCAAGAAGGCTGCCATTCAATGAGAGACAGTTGCATTACTTGCAGGGCACACATTAAGGTTTCCACTTCAGTCCACTTTTTCTTAGGTCCATCATCGCGGAGTCCCATCTTCCTCAGTGACCTTGCAGTCCATTATATATCTTTTTCCGTCTTCTATATTTGAGGTGATGCAGTTCTCACTATCACATGCTGCGACCTGCCAGAGCATTACATGTTCTCGTTTTTGCCTCTTTACTCTGACAGAAGCTCATCCCATCTGTGCACTCACATTCTGTCAATAACTCTGTTCTGCCGGCAATGGTCTAAAAACCCTTGTAGGGCATCTCCCTTGAGCCTTTACCATCTTTTGGAACTCATTGCCGCTTCCTATACCTCACCTTCCCTTCAACGGAGAACTTTTCCTTTACATGTCTGAACTCATTCTGTGCAGTTTAAGGTCGATCAGATAACTCATTCTGAGCCTGTGATAATGGTGCAGCATATGGGCACTGCCCGGGATGTGCAGCATATGGACACTGCCCGGGATGTGCAGCATATGGACACTACCCGGGATGTGCAGCATATGGACACTGCCCGGGATGTGCAGCATATGGACACTGCCCGGGATGTGCAGCATATGGACACTACCCGGGATGTGCAGCATATGGACACTGCCCGGGATGTGCAGCATATGGACACTACCCGGGATGTGCAGCATATGGACACTACCTGGGATGTGCAGCATATGGACACTACCCGGGATGTGCAGCATATGGACACTGCCCGGGATGTGCAGCATATGGACACTACCCGGGATGTGCAGCATATGGACACTGCCCGGGATGTGCAGCACTGCAGCACTCTGAGCGATTCTCCCTGCCGTCCGATTCACAGCCAGCTCACACCAGCCTTTTGCCAGCGGTCCTTCTGGTGGGTGGGAGCAGGATCTTAGAGAGCCATGCACCAGGAAAATGCCTGTTTCTGAGCCTCCGGCATGGGCGGGCGGCAGCAAGTTGCGCCGGCGGTAGTTCGCTGAGGAATCTCCTGCCGGGTGGGACCTGGGCGGCAGATGGGTGGTACCTGAGGAATCTGTGAAAAAAAATGTTTTCGGGCGGAATCTCGGCGGCTGTGGGCGGAACTCTGACCAAGTTCGGGCCCACAGAATTTACAGTACAGAAACAGGTCATTCACCTCAACAGGTCTATGCCATTGTTTCTGCTCCACACGGGCTTCCTCCCACCCTATTTACTTCATCTCACCCTATCATCATATGCTTCTATTTCTTGTTCCCTCATGTACATATCTAGTTTTGGACATCCCGAGGTTTGAAAGGTGCTATGTAAATGCAAGATTTTCTTTCTTAAATGCATCGATGCTATTCGCCTCAACCACTCCCTGTGGTAACGATTTCCATATTCTCACCACCCTCTGGGTAAAGAAGTTTCTCCTGAATTCCTTATTGGATTTATTGGTGACTATCTGAAATTGATGGCCGCTAGCTTTGGACACCCGCACAAGTGGAAAAATCTTCCCCGCGTCTCCCCCGTTGAACCACTTTGTACTTTTAAAGACCGTTACCAGGTCACCCCTCAACCTTCTCTTTGACAGTTATTTGCACAGATGGAGCCATGTTGTATAACCCAACGCTGGGGAGTGCACCAGAGTCCTGCTGTTACCTCTCCGACCTATGGCAAAATGGTTGGTCTGCACTTGCAGCCTCCCTGCAATGACATGGCTGAGATTGGTGGCTTATAGTGTGGAAGTCCCCTTGTTCACTATTTTCAGAAAACTTTGCTACAGATAGTGAGCAGAAGAAATCTTCCATCATTTAAGAACTTGCAGTTGTGCAAACTAACGTCCTACTTCCCACAGTGCAGTGTGAGGAGCCACAAGGCTGCTCGATGGAAAAGTACCTAAAACCTGGACTTGCTGAGAGGAGGAAACATCACCAGGGTCATCAGAAAGGGGAACTCCTGACAATTCATTGAAAAGTGTGTGCCAATGTGTGCACAAGGGGAGGGAATTATCTCAGGAATCTGCCCGCTGCCCTGTCATAACTTCATCAAAAGTTCAGCGACAAATCCATTTGCACACCTAAGTGTGGTTTCTGTCAGGGTTCAGGCAGTACAGCAAGAAGAGGCCCCAGGAAATTCAACTGCATGGTGTCTTTCAATAAATTATAACCCAGATAACTGCGGCCTAAATCATTGTTTTCACATCACCTGGGAGCAATGTATTCAGTCCTTAATATTAGAGATTTAGTTGCTATCTATATGTTCCCCAAAAACTTAGTTTGGAAATTACTACTTTGACTATTTCAATGATACACCTACTGGTAGGAGATTGATATCGGAGGGCCGAAATTCAAGGTCCGGATAAGGCCCGTTATCGCTGTTTTGCGATGGCCATACAGAGGAATCAAGTGGCCTCCACGTTGCAGTCGATTCGCCGCCGTGACCCATATTTGGCGCGGGAGTTTTTGGGGCGGTGTCCACTTCCACCCCAAACACCAGGCTTACGCTGAGATATGGAGCTTGCGGTCGTAATGATGTCATTGAAGTGCGCACCGCTGCCGTTCCGCCACACCACCTATTTTCAGGATAAAAAAAACACGCTTTTTTTGTGACAGTGCCTCTGCCAGCCTTTTGGGTCGGTGCACTTTGCCGGGCTGCAAATAGACCACCAGAGGAGGAGAACGGAGGTTTTGTGCGATCGGGTACTTTTTTGCAAACTTTATCGGATTTCTCTGCAGCATTTACTAAACCTGCAGTGGACTTTTGAGAACTTTTTGAGAGCTTAGAATACTTTTTCACTCTCACTGATTAGTCATGGCCTGTGGGCCTCATACTCTGCTCCACAGAGGCCTGCTTGTGAGGGTCGAGCCTGTAGACAGAATGAGCTCGGTGTTGGCAGGGCAATGCCTTGTGCACATTGCGAGAGGCAGGGCAGCATGCAGGAGAAGGCGGCGCCATCAGCAACGGGCACAGAGGCAGCAGGAAAGGGAGCCAGCAGTCATGGCTGCCCAATATGGAGAAGTGCCTGCAGAAGGCCGCAGACCTCCATGTAGAGAGGGTGGCCAGGAAGATGGCATGAGGAAGAGGGTCAGGTACGCTGACCCCCCGCACCAGATACTGGGCCTGGAGCCTTGCCAGCAGCAGCCTGCAGAGGCTCCCGAACATCAGCAGAAACAGGGAGAAGGCGATCAGTCAGGTGCCATTGGAGGTGCCCAGACCTGGGGGATGGAGGCCCTACCATCAAAGGGTGTACCAACGACAGTTCTCCTTCCTGGTGCTCAGTGATGAGCAATGTTTGCGAAGGCTGCGATTTAGAAAGGACATACTGAGGGAGCTGTGCAATGTCCTGTGGCTAGATCTGCAACCTCACACAAGGTTCAGGACAGCTCGCACCATTGAGACCAAGGTCACCATAGCTCTCAACTTTTATGCAACGGGCCTTTTCCAGTCTGCAACTGCAGACATATCCAACATCTCCCAATTCTCCCCCCATCGCTCCATCCGGCAGATGACCGATGCTCTGTATAAGAGAAGAGTCCAACATTTCTGCTTCCTGTTGACCAGGGAAAAGCAGGTGGAGCGGCAGGTCGGATTTGTCAGGATTGCAGGGTTCCTCAGGGTGCAGGGTGCCATCGAGTGCACACACGTTGGCCTGAGGGTGCCACTGAATCATTCCGAACTCTTTATGAACAGAAAGGGATTCCACTCCCTGAATGTGCAGCTGGTGTGCGACCACCAACACAGGATCCTGGCAGTTGATACCAGGTATCCAGGCAGCAGCCACGATTCCTTCATCCTGAGCCAGAGCAGTGTGCCCACCATCTTCACCGGGCCAAACCAGGATTGTGGTTGGCTGCCTGGGGTGAAGGAATATCCCCTGTCCACCTGGCTGCTGACTCCACTTTGGAACCCCAGGACAGCGGCTGAGCATGCCTACAATGACGCTCATTCTGGGACCAGGTGCATCATCGAGAACTGCATCGGGATCGTCAAACAGAGGTTCCCTTGCCTGGACCGCTCTGGTGGTGCTTTGCAATACTCTCCTGAACGTGTTTTCATATGAGGGGCCAGCCGCTGGAGGTCGAGCCAGCAGTACCACCTGAGGAGGAGGAGGAGATGGAGGAAGAGGACTAGGATCCACTTCGCCATCCAGCCAGGAGACGTCGTCGCCATCCCAACCCTGCAACGGAGGTGCAGAGATCTCTGATTGCTGCTCGATTCACAATTTTATCCCCACATGACCCTTCAGCTTCTATTTTCCATCACCATCCCAATGAGTGCCTTTATACATAATTGCCTACTCTCAAATGAGACACCTGCCCAGATATAGGTGCAAAAAATAAAGATTTATGATATCATCCAAATCAGTGCAAAAAACTAACAGAACAAAAAACAGACCAAAAAACTTACACAACAACATCATTTCTCACCCTTGTTCATTTCTTTATAACCCCTCTCAATGCGTGCCTATTCTACTACTACGCCTCAGTTTTTCCCCGTGGCTGCCTCATGGGTCTGGGAAGGCTGCTGTGTTACCTGTCTGGAAGCTGCAGATGTCCTTGTCGGATACCCTCGTCCAGCTTTGAGCCTGGAAGGGTCGGCTGCAGGCTGGTCAACACCCTCCTGGGAGGGTCCTATCTGGCTTGGCTCAAGCGAGGCCATGCATGGAGGCGCTGGTGGAGTGACAGGCCTGGGGCCAGGAATGCTGTAATCCTGAGGGAGCACATCATCCTTATCCTGGCCCGAGGAGCCTGAGTCACTCACTTGGGGCAGCACATTACCAGCACCACCAATCTGAGGGAGCTCAGGTCGGGGCTGTGGTGCCACACCGGAAGGTCCCCCCTAGCCCGTGGTGGACCCAGCCGCAAAGGCAACACTGAGGTGACTGAGCATCGAGCGGGGACTGCATGAGAGCAGCCTGAGTGTCTAAGCCAGCAGACATGGCAGCAGTTTGCTGCTCCATGGCCTTTTGCCCAGAGTGCATAAGACCATTCTGCGCTTCCAGGGCCGCCACCAACCTCTGTAAACCAGCATCGATACACTCGTTCCCTCGCGCCTGTGTTGCAATATCAGCTGCCACATCACTTACAGTTTGCAGTCCCACAGCTGGATCTGCATAGACAATCTGGGAGACCACCATCGCCTGCACACTGGCAATGATGGGCTCCATGGAATGCGTAGAGCTGTTGACTATGTGAGAGGCGGACTCCTCCACGCTCCTCATCACTTCCGACAGCCTCTCTGGCGCCCGTGTCAGTGCCCCCAACATCTGGGAATACATGTCCTCCACCATTCTCTCATAAGCCCTACATCGATGGGCTTGTCTGAGTCTTCCTCAGCAGAACTCCGTTGCGGACTCCCCCCCCCGGAGAGATGGCACCTGAGGTTGTCTAACCCCGTCACCATGCTGCAGCCCTCTACATCCCAGTGCAACACCCAGTGCAAACCCCTGCACAATCTGAACTGGATCAGACCACGCTCTCCCAGTATCTGAGCTTGCGCGTGTGGGTGGAAGCAGTGACGTGGTGCTGCCGGCAGTGTCCTCCATTTCCTCTTTCTCATCACTGAGGTCCCCAAAAGATGGAGTGCACTCCAGGGTGTCAGCAAGGCTGGAGCCCTCAATGTCCTCGATGCTGTTATTAGGCATTTCGGTACTGATGTCCTCAAGGGTGTCATCAAGGCCTGGCACTGGTCTCACATGTCATGCCTCACTGTCTCCTGTGCTGCCACTCGGCCTCTCATCTGCAAGTATTAATGGGAGCAGAGCTGCCAAGAGGGGGAGGTAGGGGATTGACACATGGAGGCTGCAACTAACAGACTTTCAGAGGGAAAGGCACAGTAGGCGCTGGAGCAGTCAGAGAGTGATAGCTTTAAAGGAGGCACGTCACTTACCCACATCGGCATCACCAGTACCAATGGTCACAGGGAAGGCACCATATCTCCCGACGAGCGCCTCAGCCCTCTTCTCCAAGGGTCTGAGGATTTGGAGCTGGGGCTCGCCACCACCAGTCCTCCTTTGCTCCATCCTGTTGTATGCAATTTTGGCCTGCAAAACATAGAATGGTTGGTGAGCACCACTCTGATGATGCATCAGAAATGAGTGCACGTGTGTCCCTGACATGCAGCTGTAATTGTGAGATGAGAGGGAGCCTCCATTGCACAAACCCACACATATATATAGAGGTGTCAGCAATGAAAGACTGCTTCAGTGACTGTACAGTGAAGGTGGGAAATAAGAGATGGATGAAGGAGAGGCTCGCAGATGCAAGGTCAGCAGTTGGTGGAACAGGTTTTCACTTTCATCAGATGGATGATGTCGTTCAGCCGTTTTCTGCACTGCGTGGCGGTCCGGTTATGAATGGAGGTCCCGGAGACGTCCACACCAATCTTCTTCCAGGCGAGTGGGTCTCCCCGTGTCTGGTACAGAACTCGCCTCCTTCCCTCCACGGCCTGCATCAGGGTCTCCAACGCGGCATCCGAAAATCTACTTGTCCTTTTTGGTCCAGCAGCACCAGCCATCCCTCAACACAACTCCTTCCCTCCTCAGGGCCTCACTGCAAACCCTGGCCTTTAAGGCCAGGGAGCAGCTAGCTCATTTGCTGCAAATTACCAGAAGGGTAAATTTCCCCTCGGTTACTCCACTCCAATCAATCCATCCGCACCGCTGCAAACTCCCGATTCCCAACAGTCATTACCGCCGGACGGTAAATTAGTGAAAATCGATCGACTGGCCGTCGCAAACATAACGGCGGTAATGGCACCAAAAAGATAGTAGGTGCGCCAGGTTTCTGGTGGGCCTGAATTTCGGCCCCTGGAAGTGCAGCCCTCAGTCTGCAGACTCAAGTTATACTGCTGGTAGCAGCAGCTTGTTGCACTTTGCACTCATCGCATGCAAGCACAGTGATATGCTTCTAGATGTTTCATTTTTAACATTGCGAGAGGAACATCTGCACCTTCCTAATATCTCACACCATTGGCTAGAAACTTAACTGGACCAGCCACATAAACACTGTGGCTACAAGAGCAGGTCAAGAGGCTGGGTATCCTGCGACAAGTGTCTCACCTCTTGACTCCCCAAAGTCTTCCAACCATCTACAAGGCGCAAGTCAGAAGTATGATGGAACACTCTCCAGTTGCCTGGATGAGTGCAGCTCCAACATCACTCAAGAAGCTCAATGCCATTCAGGACAAAGCAGTCCAATTGATTGGCTCCCCATCCACCACCTTAAACATCCACTCCCTCCATCAGCGGCACACCGTGGTTGCAGTGTGTACCATCTACAAGTTGCCAAGGCTTCTTCGGCAGTACCTCCCAAACCCAGAACCTCTACCACCTAGAAGGATAAGGAAATATATCGCCGTTCCTTCATCGTCGCTGGGTCAAAATCTTGGAACTCCCTCCCTAACAGTGCTGTGGGAGCACCTTCACTACACAGATTGCAACGGTTCAAGAAGTTAGCTCACCACCACCTTCTCAAGTGCACTTAGGGATGGGCAATAAATGCTGGCCTTGCCAGCGATTCTACATCCGTGAATGAATAAAAAAAGAACACTATTTTTAAAATCATCCCCCGAACCAACTGCACATGTACTTTTCAAAATTCACACTGAACTGCCAAAGCCCAAGTAACAGGATATTATCTAGCATTCTGGAAAAGGAGGGTGAACAGCCAGTTGTCATGGTACATGTAGGTACCAACGATATAGATAAGAAGTGGGAAGAGGTCCTACAAGCTGAATTTAGGGAGCTAGGAATTAAATTAAAAAGTAGGACCTCAAAGGTAGTAATCTCTGCATTGCTGCCAATGCCACGTGCTAATCAGAGTAGAGGGAGCAGGATAGTTAGACTAAATACATGGCTTGAGCAGTGGTGCAAGAGGGAGGGATTCAAATTCCTGGGACATTGGAACCAGTTCTGGTGAAAGTGGGACCTGTACAAAAGGGACGGTCTGCACTTGGGCAGGACTGGAACTGATGTCCTGGGGGTAACATTTGCCAATGCAGTTCGGGAGTGTTTAAACTAATATGGAAGGGGGATGGGAACCTATGCAGCGAGACAGGGTGAAGTAATATGGAGTCAGAAACAGATGGTAGAAAGGTAAAAAGCAAAAGTGGAAGGCGGAGTAATCAAAGGCAAGAAACCAAAAGGGCCACACTACATCATAACTCTAAAAGGACAAAGGGTGTTAAAAAAACAAGCCTGAAGGCTTTGTGTCTTAATGCAAGGAGTATCCGTAATAAGGTGAATGAATTAACTGTGCAAATAGATGTTAACAGATATGATGTGATTGGGATTACAGAGACGTGGCTCCAGGATGATCAGGGCTAGGAACTCAACATCCAAGGGTATTCAACATTCATGAAGGATAGAATAAAAGGAAAAGGAGGTGGGGTAGCATTGGTGGTTAAAGAGGAGATTAATGCAATAGTTAGGAATGACATTAGCTCGGATGATGTGAAATCTATATGGGTAGAGCTGCAGAACAGCAAAGGGCAAAAAACGTTAGTGGAAGTTGTGTACAGACCTCGAAACAGTAGTAGTGATGTTGGGGAGGGCATCAAACAGGAAATTAGGGCTGCATGCAATAAAGGTGCAGCAGTTATAATGGGTGACTTTAATATGCATATAGATTGGGCGAACCAAACTGGAAGCAATACGGTGGTGGGGGATTTCCTGGAGTGCATAAGGGATAGTTTTCCAGACCAATATGTCGAGGAACCAACTAGGGTCGGGGGGGGGGGCATCTCAGACTGGGTGTTGTGTAATGAGAGAGGATTAATTAGCAATCTCGTTGTGCGAAGCCCCTTGGGGAAGAGTGACCATAATATGGTGGAATTCTACATTAGGATGGAGAATGAAACATTTAATTCAGAGACCATGGTCCAGAACTTAAAGAAGGGTAACTTTGATGGTATGAGGCGTGAATTGGCTAGGATAGATTGACGAATGATACTTAAGGGGTTGACGGTGGATGGGTAACGGCAGACATTTAGAGACCGCATGGATGAACTACAACAATTGTACATTCCTGTCTGGCGTAAAAATAAAAAAGGGAAGGTGGCTCAACCGTGGCTATCAAGGGAAATCAGGGATAGTATTAAGACCAAGGAAGTGGCATACAAATTGGCCAGAAATAGCAGCGAACCCGGGGACTGGGAGAAATTTAGAACTCAGCAGAGGAGGACAAAGAGTTTGATTAGGGCAGGGAAAATAGAGTACGAGAGGAAGCTTGCAGGGAACATTAAAATGGACTGCAAAAGCTTCTATAGATATGTAAAGAGAAAAAGGTTAGTAAAGACAAACGTAGGTCCCCTGCAGTCAGAATCAGGGGAAGTCATAATGAGGAACAAAGAAATGGCAGACCAATTGAACAAGTACTCTGGTTCGGTATTCACTAAGGAGGACACAAACAACCTTCCGGATATAAAAGGGGTCAGAGGGTCTAGTAAGAAGGAGGAACTGAGGGAAATCCTTATTAGTCGGGAAATTGTGTAGGGGAAATTGATAGGATTGAAGGCTGATAAATCCCCAGGGCTTGATGGACTGCATCCCAGAGTAATTAAGGAGGTGGCCATGGAAATAGCGGATGTAATTGACACTCATTTTCCAACACTCCATCGACTCTGGATCAGTTCCAATGGAGTGGAGGGTAGCCAATGTAACCCCACTTTTTAAAAAAGGAGGGAGAGAAAAAACAGGGAATTATAGACCGGTCAGCCTGACATCGGTAGTGGGTAAAATTATGGAATCAATTATTAAGGATGTCATAGCAGCGCATTTGGAAAGAGGTGACATGATAGGTCCAAGTCAGCATGGATTTGTGAAAGGGAAATCATGCTTGACAAATCTTCTGGAATTTTTTGAGGATGTTTCCAGTAGAGTGGACAAGGGAGAACCAGTTGATGTGGTATATTTGGACTTTCAGAAGGCTTTCGACAAGGTCCCACACAAGAGATTAATGTGCAAAGTTAAAGCACATGGGATTGGGGGTAGTGTGCTGACGTGGATTGAGAACTGGTTGGCAGACAGGAAGCAAAGAGTAGGAGTAAATGGGTACTTTTCAGAATGGCAGGCAGTGACTAGTGGGGTACCGCAAGGTTCTGTGCTGGGGCCCCAGCTGTTTACATTGTACATTAATGATTTAGACGAGGGGATTAAATGTAGTATCTCCAAATTTTCAGATGGCACTAAGTTGGGTGGCAGTGTGATATGCTCAAGACTCTGGAGCAGGACTTGAACCCACAGCTTTCTGACTCAGAGGCAAGAGTGTTACCCACTGAGCCACAACTGACAGTGGTGTGGTAACTCTTGCTTTAGTACAGTATGGTGGGAGTGCAGCACTGTTGAAAGGGACGTTTTTCAGACGAGATGTTAAAACTCTTGGGTGGTATAACAGCACAAACTAGTTATGCTGAATAACCTGTTTCTGTGCTGTATCTTATATATGAAAAATCCCACAGTGCTATTCGAAGAAGAGCAGGGGAGTTCTCCCCGTGTCCTGGGCCTGCATGTATCCCTCAAACAACATCACTGTAGTGTATGTAGCACACAAATCATTGACTTCACATGGTCTGGTGTTAATCTAACTGATGTGACCTTCGTCCTTTATTGAACAGCTCCAGAGTGACTCTCAGGTTTGGTGGTCAGCCTTTTATACTGCCTCTTGCAGGTACTTTCAGGTCTCCCACCACAGCGCCCTCTGTGGTGTACCATTGTGCTTATTATACATTTAAGGTACCAGGACGATACACGCATCAATACATAACATCTCACTTCCCCCCCAGGACGCAGAACGATACACACATCGATACATAACATCTCACTTCCCCCCCAGGACGCAGAACGATACACACATCGATACATAACATCTCATTTCACCCCCCCAGTCCCGAAGCCGTTGCCAGGGATCTCGACATTGTTTGTCCAACGGAAGGCAGGTATGCATAGACAGTGCGTTTGTATGGTACATGTTATCTGGTACAGATATTGCGTCAACGGGTTGCGGGTACACTGAGCAGTTACATTAAATAGTTATTAACTGGTAACGGATCCCTGATTTCCTTATTAGCTCTTATCATTAATTGTACTTCATATCCATTATTTTAGACAAACACGGTGACCATTCAGCATTAAAATATTAATTCTTATTATAAATCCGTCATCTCACATCAACATAGCTCATTTTAGACTCGCTCTTGCCTTACAGAAGTCACTTTGTGGAGACCACCATGTGCTAAGGCCCTTTTAAGATTCCCGGGTGCATTTCCTTTTTAAGGCACCATCTTTGATGCAGCAGGATTCCACGAGACTTCTCCTCGGGCGCCGCCATCTTTGATGCTCTGCTGCTCTGAACATGAGGTCGCCGCCATCTTGCTCTCCGCTACTCCGGATGCCCTCCGCCGCCGCAGCCTCCGCTCCCCTCCGCTCCCCCCTGACTTGCCGTCTCTCCTGCGGCCGTCGTCGTCGCTTCTCCGGCGGCCACTGTAGCGGCCTCCTCTGTGGCCGTCGTGGCAGTCGACCTCCAGCTGCTGCCGCCGCCTGACTTTCCATCTGCATGGGCCCCTCCGATCCGCCGGCCATCCTGGATCCCTCGCACCCCGCCCGCAGCACCCCGCCGGCTCACCGCCCCCCCCCCCACTCGGCCCGCCTCTGCAGGGCTGCTTGCCTGTGGGGGCTAATTCTGCAGGATCTCTGTGGTTTGAGGTCCGGGGCTGGGGCTTGCTCTGCTTACCTGTGGGTGGATTGAGGCTGCAGCTCCAGCTCGGTCAGTGCTGCTCTCTGGGGACCCGGGGCACGGCAGCACCCCGGGGAGCAGCAGCCTGTGGAGTGGTGAAGTCTTCCCAGTCCCCATCCACCTCCGGCCAAGGAGCGTTGGCCCATCGCCTGCAACGACCCACAAAGGTAAACCGTGTGCCTCATCCCCGTGGGATACCTGCACCTCCGCTCTGCCAAGAACAGGTATTAGTTCCCTGGTGTAGGTACACAGCTTCACCGTGATCGGGACCAGCTTGGGTTGTGCAGCTGGGTTAATCCACAGTTTATCAAAAGTTCTCTGACTCATCAACGACGGACCCGAGCCTGTGTCAACTTCCATACTCACAGGGACTCCGTTGATTTTTACTTCTATTATCACTGGGGCGAATCGTCGGTGCACGTATACAGTCCCAACACCTCATCTTCTTCTGCCTGCTCCTCGCTGAACAGTGGATCATCCCCCATCTCCTCTGCCACATGGTAAGTCCGATTTCTTTTACACATACGCTGAAGGTGGCCTTTCAGGTGGCAGGTATTGCACGTGTACTCCGCAAACCTGCACTGGTGAGCCTCATGGCTTTCGCCACAGCGCCAGCATGGTGCTGCTTGATTGGCCCCCCTCAGCGGACTCTGAGTTCCAGGACCCCGAAGTCCGCGCTCTCTGCCCCGGGCAGAGCCATGTTCTGCAGTTTTGTCCATGGTGGGTGCTATCCTGTGGACAGTGCCTGCCGGGTTCGAGACTGTGTGGATCATTTGTTTGGTGCTGCAAGTCGAGGTCATATATGCCCGGCTGATGGTGATGGCCTTTGTCAGAGTGACTGTGGGTTCCGTGGCTAGCAGCTTGTGAAGGAGGCCCTCATGGCCAATCCCCATGACGAAAATATCCCGCAAAGCCTCGTCAAGGTGTGCGCCAAAATCACACGCGCCGCGAGTCTCCTGAGGTCCGCAGCATATTTGGTGACATCCTGGCCCTCGGGTCTGCAGTGATGGTAAAATTTGTATCTGGCCGTGAGGATGCTCTCCTTCGGTTTCAACTGGTCACAAATGAGTTAAGTCAGCTCCTCGTATGACTTGTCCCTGGCGCTCCCGGGTGCCAGCAAATCCCTGACGAGAGAGTAAACCTCATCGCCACAACTGGAGAGCAATATCGCCTTACGCTTCTCTCTCAGTGTGTTCGTGTCCTCCGTCAGATCGTTTGCTGTGAAGTAGTACTCGAGCCTTTCCGTAAAGACCTCCCAATCATTGCCCACGGTAAAATCCTTTAGCGAGCCCAGAGTAGCCATGGTCGCATGGAATTCGTCCTCTTCCTTGTCGCCAATGTAGTGTATGTAGCACACAAATCACTGACTCCACACGGTCTGGTGTTAATCTAACTGCTGTGACCATCGTCCTTTATCGAACAGCTCCAGAGTGACTCTCAGGTGTGGTGGTCAGCCTTTTAGACTGCCTCTTGCAGGTACTTTCAGGTCTCCCACCACAGCGCCCTCTGTGGTGTACCATTGTGCTTATTATACAGGACGATACACACATCAATACATAACAATCACAGAAACAAATTAATTGGCCATTATCTCATTGTTCTTTATGTGACCTTACTGTGTGCAAAATTGGCTGCTGCTTTTCCTACATTACAACAGCAATGACACTTGAAGAAGTAATTCTTTGGCTGAAAAGCACCTTGAATTCATGAAAGGCACAATATTAATACAAGTCTTTCTTTTCTCTTTTTAGAATATGCAGGAGTCATGTTGCTGACTTGAATCCTTCCCATTTTGCGTGTATCCAAAACTGTTTTTGCATCAATGGAAAGTGGTGGATAATGACCGACTTTAACTACACTCTACAGAAGCAAAATGTGGTCACTATACTAGGTCGGGTTTAATGAGGTGTGCAGTATGCAATAATTCAGAACTGCCACAGGGTGGTGGAAGATACACTTAACATCCTTATTCTTCACCCAGTTTACATGCAAGTTTACATTATACTCTCCGCAATAGGCCCATTGGAACCACTCATTTGTCAAGAAGCAAAATCTGCAATAAAGTTACAAATATTCACGTGATTTTTTAGCTTCAATCTACCAGGTATAAGTATTTTAAAAAGATAAATTGCCAATGATTTTAAACCTTAAGTCTAATTCTCTTTGTTGTTTTAAGATTTTCCTTAGGTTTAAATCTAACTTGTGTTTAATGTTAATTTGAGATTTTTGGAAAGTGCGGGTGGTGGGGTGTGGGGAAAAAACAGAGTTGTAGTTCATTACTACAAACTTTGTTCCTTTTTCTCTCTCTCGCTGGTAGATTACGATACAACAGTAACTATATTTCACGATCACTGTATCTCTAAGATCTCCCGGCATGCTCTCCTCCCTCCAGATGAGAGAGATGAGGTCATGTATTCGCGCCAACAGTGCCTCTCCGCCATACTTCAGTGCCTCAGCAGGGATTCCATACGCTCCTGTAGCCTTGTTGTTTTTTAGCTCTCTTATGGCTTTTTCTACCTCGTGCAATGTTGGGGTCTTACTGAGGTGGTGGCGGGTAGCAGCTTTTCCTTGCCACACAGCACTGCCCCCCAGTCATCAAGATCCACGGCGCGGCCCAGAACAACATGGACCACTTCACTTATCTCATGAGCCTCCTATCAACAAGAGCAGGCATTGACGACGAGATCCAACACCGCCAGTGTAGCCTTCGGCTGCCTGAGGAAGAGTGTTTTAAGACCAGTCCCTCAAAACTGTCACCAAGCTCGTGGTTTACAGGTCTGTAGTAATATCCGCCCTCCTGTATGGCTCAGAAACACGGACCATGTACAGTAGACACCTCAAGTCGCTGGAGAAATAACACCAACGATGTCTCCGCAAGATCCTCCATATCCCCTGGGAGGACAGATGCACCAACATTAGCATCCTTGACCAGGCTAACATTCCCAGCAGTGAAGCACTGACCACACTTGATCAGCTCCGCTGGGCAGGCCACATAGTTCGCATGCCAGACACGAGACTCCTAAAGCAAGTGCTCTACTCGGAGCTCCTTCATGGCAAACGAGCCAAAGGTGGGCAGCGGAAACGTTACAAGGACTCCCTCAAAGCCTCCCTGGTAAAGTGCAACATCCCCACTGACACCTGGGAGTCCCTGGTCAAAGACCGCCCTAAATGGAGGAAGTGCATCCGGGAGGGCACTGAGTTCCTCTAGTCTCGTCGCCGAGAGCATGCAGAAATCAAGCGCAGGCTGCGGAAAGAGCATACGGCAAACCAGTCCCTCAATGACTATCTGTCCCATCTGTGACAGGGACTGTGGCTCTCGTATTGGACTGTTCAGCCACCTAAGAACTCATGCTAAGAGTAGAAGCAAGTCTTCCTCGATTCCGAGAGGCTGCCTATGATGATGATGATTTCAAAATTACTTCATTGGCTGTAAAGCATCTTGGGATATCACGAGGTCATGAAAGGCACTATATAAATGCAAGTTCTTTCTTAGTTTCCAGAACCTATGTTAGATTGGATGAGTATCTGATGGATTGACTAAATTATGATAATAATTATCTGTGATTGAATTCCTATATTTCACTTACATACAATGCCGCAGATTGGTAGATTTTTCGCACTACCTTGTGATGGTTTTTGCAAAGCTGAGTTCCCCTCCCAGGTAGGCTAGTCTTTGCTTCCTGAAGAGGAAGCAAGGGGAAGAGAACACACAGGAGCAATACGCATTCTCCTGATACCAGGTTCATGAGTGACATTGGCAGAGACTTCAAAGCAGGGTGGATGTTTAGTCATTTTGTTCCCCTAATTTGTACCACGGGTGAACCTAACAAGAAAGGTACTGCTCTCTGGCATGGCTATCAAGTCCGCAGGTCAAATCTGTTGATGTCCAGCTGAATTCTACTATGAGAATTATTACCGGTATGCTTTTATCGCCACCAGCATCTTGGCTGCATGTGCTTGCAAACATCGCACCACCATACCTACGCCGCGAATATGCAGTTTCCAGAGAATACAACCGCTACACCAACAAAGACATGCCGATCCAGACTGACTTGAACAACCTACCACCAACCTGTCTCAAATCTAGAAGGCCATTTTGGGCTGTCGCCGAAGCCCTTCAGCAATCTCCCCTCAGTCTTGATGACCGATGGCGAAATGCTTGGAAGAACTCTGGCATACAGAATGGATTCCTTATGGAGGACCCCACAGCACAACCTGAAAGATCAAACCTTCCTCGCGAACAGTGGACGACCATCAACAGCATCAGAACCGGCCATGGTAGATGCTGCCACCTTCTCCATAGATGGAAGATTAAAGCATTCCCATCAAGTGACTGCGGATCTCCTAATCAGACCCTGGGGCACATCATTGAGCACTGCGCTCAGAGTAAATTCACAGGCAGCCTACAAGATATTCACGCTGTTACACCAGAAGCTTTGGTCTGGATATCCGACTTAGATATTGACATTTTATTTGCTTTGCTATGACCATACGAAAGAAGAAGATGACAAGAGGAGGAAAAGACACATACTGGAGAAAAGAAAAGAGGATTAAAAAGTACATCAAGTGGATGACCATTAGCTGAAGGCTACCTTTGCAATGGTTTAGAAAGGCATTAGAACTGAAGGATAGAATTTATATTAAAATGCCATTTCCACAGGCTGTAAAAAATGATTATTCTACAATGTGATTATAATGTTGCATCCACAGGCCTTAAAAATCACTATGCTGCAATGTGATTACAATAATCTTAATATAATATTGGCAGACTTGGAACTTTGAAGTCAAATTCATTGAAGGGAAAAATCTGAGCTGAAAATAAAGCTCCAATACAGGTTTGTTCTGTCAAAGGTCTGCTGGTTAATAATTTAAATGGAGATTATGTAAAATCCTATTTAAATCCTACAACTTCAGCTATTATTGTTAAAAGATGGACCGATGAATTTCACACACCCACTCCCAAATCTTACAGCATAAAGTTGCCTCGAAAATAGGAATGGTAAATATTGCAAACCAGGTGCTAATCTGAACTGAATGTTTGCGCTGAGCTTGCCAAGTTGGTCTGCGAGACTACCAAGTGACAATGAAGCTCCAGGCTAAATGGGCTTATAAAAAAAAGTAGCAAATCCTAATTGTCATGTAAATAAACCACACAGTATTGTCTCTATTGAAGCCAATTCAAGATATTCACAACAGTCAACAGCTCAAAAAGAAAGGTAAAACATCTATTAAATGGATGCATTGCTGTGTTATTTATTACGACGGTTTCTTTGATTGCTTTGGGCTGAATAGGCATACTAAACAACATCTATTTAACCCTCTCTACACAGTAATTCACTCCCCCTCAGATTCTCGTATTACATCACTCATGGTACATAGGGCAACAGCATGATATTGATCTCTGACTTTGTGTGCAGATTTTTAACTCGGAGACGTGGAGGGAGCTGGATTGCGGGCTGGATTGTGGTTAATATGGCCTTACTATACAGTATAAATGCACATGACGCCCATACTTGAGAAAAGATCACTCTGTGACCAGTTACCATTATTACCAAGACCTCAAGAGGCAGATAGTGGGTGGAGCTTCCCCTTTTATACCGGAAAGTCCAGGTTAGGAGTGTCTCCCACTGTGGTCAGTGTGCTCAAGGTATACAACTTAGGTCAGCTTATACATGGGTTACAATGACAGTTGAATACATGACATCACCTCCCCCCCAAACGTCTTATTGGGATCACAGGTTAAGTTTCTCTGGTGTTTTACGCTACCGTGTAGAGCGCCTGAGTTGGGGCTCCGGTTGTTCGGCACTGGCCTGAGTGTCTGCTGTTTGCGGTGCCTCAGGCCTGTCCGGACTGCCCATAGTGACTGGGCTCTCCTCCACTTGGTTCCGGTGTTCGGTCACCTGTGCTGGAGTAAATGCTACGTCGTGTTCTTCCTCTGCTTCTTCTATGGGGTTGCTGAACCTCCTTTTAGTTTGATCCACGTGTTTGCGGCAGATTTGTCCATTGGTAAGTTTAACTACCAAAACCCTATTCCCCTCTTTGGCAATCACAGTGCCTGCAAGTCATTTGGGCCCTGCAACGTAATTAAGGACAAAAACAGGGTCATTGACATCAATACATCGCGCCCTCGCATTCCTGTCATGCTGGTCACATTGTGACTGACGCCTGTTCTCAACAATTTCTTTCAAAATAGGGTGTATAAGGGATAATCTGGTTTTGAGCATCCTTTTCATTAGCAGCTCTGCGGGTGGAACCCCTGTGAGCGAGTGTGGTCGGGATCTACTGGCCAACAGGAGGCGCGATAAGTGGCTTTGTAGGGAACCCCCTTAGATTCTGAGCATCCCCTATTTGATTATCTGCACTGCTCGTTCCGCCTGGCCGTTTGAGGCTGGCTTGAACCATGCCGTTCTGACATAGTTGATCCATTGCCTGCCATGAAGTCCTGGAATTCAGTGCTTGTGAAGCACGGGCCATTATCGCTGACCAAGACATCCGGTAGACCATAGGCAGCGGACATTGCCCGTAGACTTTCTACCGTGGCAGAGGTTGTGCTTGAATTTAAAATGGCATACTCAATCCATTTGGAGTAGGCAGCTACTACAACCAAAAACATTTTTCCCATGACAGGACCTGCGTAGTCCACATGGATGCGTGACCATGGCTTGGTGGGCCAGGACCAGGGGCTAAAGGGGGCTTCCCTGGGTGCATTGCCCAGCTGAGCACATATGTTGCACCTGCGAACACATCTGCATCTATCCCGGTTCACCAAACGTGTGACCTGGCAATTGTCTTCATCATGACAATGCCCGGGTGCTCATTGTGAAGTTCTCTGATAAACACCTCTCTGCCCCTCTGGGGCATGACTACTCAGCTTCCCCACAGTAGGCAATCGGCCTGAATTGAGAGTTCATCCTTACGCCTATGAAAAGGTTTAAACTCCTCAGGGCATGCCCTGTAGGTGGCTGCCCAGTCCCCATTCAGGACACATTTCTTAACTAAAGACAGTAGCGGGTCTTTATTTGTCCAGACTTTAATCTGACTGGCTGTCACAGGTGAGCCTTCGCTTTAGAAAGCTTCAACAACCATGACCATCTCAGCATCATGCTCAGCTGCCCCCTCAGTGGTGGCTAGTGGTAGCCTGCTGAGTGCATCGGCACAGTTTTCAGTGCCCGGTCTGTGTCGAATTGTGTAGTCATAGGCGGCTAACGTAAGTACCCACCTCTGTATGCGGGCCGATGCATTCGCATTTCTGGCCTCGTTGTCAGCCAAAAGGGACGTTAGGGGTTTGTGATCTCTCTCCAGCACAAATTTCCTGCCAAACAGGTACTGGTGCATTTATTTTACTGCATATACACATGCTAGCGCTTCCTTTTCTACCATCCCGTACAGGACGAAGAAGTGTATGGAGTACATTCTTTTACCAAAAGTCCTCCGATAATGCTGGAAGTTAAATTAAATGGGGTTCCAGTATCCATGGAATTGGACACGCGTGCAAGTCAGTCAATAATGAGCCAGAGGGCTTTCGAAAATCTGTGGGACACTAAGGCAAAAAGATCTAAACTGAGCTCAATCAATGCGAAGCTGCTTACCTACACCAAAGAGCTCATACCAGTCATTGGCAGAGCGGCAGTAAAGATATCGTATGATGGAGCTGTGCATGATTTATCGTTGTGGATCGTTCCAGGCAAGGCCCAATGCTGTTCGGCAGGAGATGGCTTGAGAAAATTAAATGGAACTGGAATGATATTAAAGCCTTGTCATCAGAGGATGACACTTCATGTGCTCAAGTGCTGAGCATGTTTCCCTCATTGTTCGAACCAGGCATCGGTAACTTCACGGGAGCCAAGGTGCAGATTCACCTAGGTCCGGATGCAAGAACCGTCCATCACAAGGCTCGGGCGGTTCCGTAGATGATGAGGGAGCAGGTCGAGATCGAACTGGACAGACTTCAACAGCAAGGAATCATATCACCAGTCGAGTTCAGCGAATGATCCAGTCCAATTGTCCCAGTGTTGAAAAGTGATGGCACGGTCAGGATCTGCGGTGACTACAAGGTAACAATCAACCGAGTCTCGATACAGGATCAGTAACCGTTACCAAAGGCTAACGACCTGTTTGCAATGCTTGCAGGGGGGAAGTCGTTCATCATTTTGGACTTGACCTCCGTTTACATGACACAGGAGCTGGTCGAATCATCGAAAAAACTGACGTGCATCAACATGCACAAAGAACTGTTTCTATACCACAGATGCCCTTTTGGAATTCGCTCAGGGGCAGCCATATTTCAGAGAAACATGGAGAGTTTGCTGAAGTCCGTCCCGAGAACTGTGGTGTTACAAGATGACATCCTGATCACCGGTCGTGATGCCACCGAACACTGCACAACCTGGAAGAGGTTCTACATCATCTGGACAGAGTGGGACTCAGGCTAAAACGCTCTAAGTGCGTTTTCACGGCACCAGAAGTTGAATTATTGGGGAGAAAGATTGCAGCAGGTGAACTTGAAGATAAGGCCATCAAGAATGCACCCAGACCCCAGAGTGTGGCGCAGCTGTGTTCGTTCCTGGGTCTTCTCAACTATTTCGGTAACTTTCTACCTAGTTTGAGCACATTGTTAGAGCCCTTGCACATGTTGCTGAGAAAGGGTAACAACTGAGTTTGGGGCAAGTCTCAAGACAGAGCCTTTGAGAAGGCCAGTCTCAAAGGCCCTCTTCCAATAAATTACTGGTACACTATGACCCATGTAAGCGGTTAGTGCTGGCCTGCGACGGCTCATCATCTGGGGTCGGTTGTGTGCTCCAGCAAGCCAATGTATCAGGCAAACTCCAACCAGTTGCATACGTATACAGAGCTCTGTCTAAGGCTGAAAGAGCCTATAGTATGGTAGAGAAAGAGGCTTTAGCATGCGTATTTGGGGTTAGGAAAATGCACCAAAAGCTGTTTGGGTTTTGGTTTGAGCTTGAAATAGACCACAAGCCGCTCATTTCATTATGAGCAAAGATATAAACACCAATGCCTTGTTGCACATCTAAAGATAGGCACTGACATTATCCGCTTATGATTATGTCATCTGCCACAGACCAGGCACTGAAAACTGTGCTGATGCGCTTAGCCGGCTACCATTGCCCACTACCGGGGTGGAGATGCCACAGCCCGCAGACTTGCTGCTGGTCATGGATGCCTTCGAGAGCGAGGGGTCACCCATTATGGCTTGCCAAATTAGGACCTGGACCAACCAGGAACCTGTACTGTCAAGCATAAAAAGGTGTGTCCTAAATGGAAATTGGTCTGCCATTCCAGGGAAATGCAGGATGAAATTAAGCCTTATAGCTGCTGCAAAGATGAATTGTCCATTCAGTCTGATTATCTGTTATGGGGTAATCGAGTTGTTATGCCAAAAAAAGGCAGGGAAACCTTTGTGTGAGATTTACACAGTACCCACCCAGACATTGTCATGGTGAAGGCCATTGCCAGGTCTCACGTTTGGTGACCCAGCATTGACTCGGACTTGGAGTCATGCATGCATCAGTGCAACACTTGCATGCAACTGAGTTACGCACCTGTGGAGGCTCCGCGAAGTCTGTGGTCATGGCCATCCAAGCCGTGGTCAAGGATCCACATAGACTTTGCCGGTCCCTTTCTCGGCAAAATGTTTTTAGTGGTAGTGGACGCTTACTCCAAGTGGATTGAATGCTAATCATGTCATCCAGCACATCCACAGCCACTATTGAAAGCCTCCAGGCCATGTTCACCACCCATGGCCTGCCCATCAGCGACAACGGACCGTGTTTCACCAGTTCGGAGTTCCACGAGTTTATTACCCGTAATGGCATCAAGCATGTCAGGTCTGCCCCTGTTAAACCTGCGTCTAATGGTCAAGCGGAGCGGGCTGTCCAAGCCATTAAGCAGAGCCTATAACATGTGACTTACGGCTCCCTACAGACCCGCCTGTCCCGCATTCTGCTCAGTTACCGGACGAGACCGCACTCGCTCACCGGGGACCCTCCTGCCAAGCTGTTAAAGAAGAGAGGCCTCAAAACCAGGCTTTCCCTTGTACACCCGGATCTCAATGATCATGTCGAAACCAGAAGGCAACGGCAGAAATAGTACCACGATCGCACGGCCGTATCAAGTGACATTGCTGTTCATGACCCTGTGTTTGACCTGAATTATGGTCATGGTCCAAAGTGGGTTGCTGGCACGGTTTTGGCCAAAGAGGGGAGCAGGGTGTTTGTAGTCAAACTGTTAAATGGCCAAACGTGCAAGAGGCACATCGACCAAACCAAACTGCGATTCACAGACAACCCAGAACAAACTGAAGATGATATCACCATCGACCAACCAACACACATCCAACCATCAGTTGACCCTTGTGTCATTGATGAAGATGAACCTACCATCCCCGACATTCCCGTCAGACCGACTGGTCCGCAATGCAGCAATGGTCCTATTAACTCACCCAAGCTTGGTTTCAAACTGAGAAGATCAACCAGGGAGCGGAAGGTCCCGGACCGTCTCAACTTGTAAATACAACCTGTACCAAGGACTTTGGGGGGAATGATGTTATGTATGTTAACTGGGTTTTACCTGCCACTGGAGGGCGCGACTGTTGGAGTCCTAATGGTCACTGGCAGACAAGTGCAAGTTGTGTATGTAATGTTGGCAGCCATGTTGAATCCTCACTTTGAGAATAAATAAACTAGAGTAAGGTCATGCCTGAACTAACTCACTGTACTTAGCCTCGTGGAGTTATTCGATACATAATAATTACTCACCGCAGGAGAGCTGCATGACTTGCTTTGGAATCGTGCTGCCAACTTCAGAGGTACAATCAACAACAACTTACATTTATATAGCGCCTTTAACCAGGTAATACTTTGCAAGGCTCTTCACCAGAGTGTTATCACTGAATAGCAAATGCATAATATCGATGAACGATTAAGCCATCTGATTCCAGACCCACAGCAATGTGTTTGACTCTTAACTGCCCTCTGAAATGGCCTAACAAGTCACTCAAGGGCAATTAGGGATGGGCAATAAATGCTAGCCTTGCCTGCGACACAGACATCCCGTGAACAAATTTTAAAAAAATGAATCATTACAGGGCGAACACACAGTTGAAGCAATTGATCAACCTTGAATATGTAAATTATTTTACAGACCTCATAAATGTATATTTGTTATCACTCAGGAACTTACTGATTTTTAGTGTGGAGGAAGCGATATGTTGGTAGACTGGGAGTAATATCACACAGACACAAGCCTCAGCAGATACAGGTGTCAGCCTCTAAGTTACATCGCTGTCACTAGGTAATGAAAAATGTGGCATCATTTAGGGCAGAAGTGTGAACAGTTATAAAATATTTGGAAGGAAGAATGCTAGTGTATTAGCAATATAATGCTAATATAGATGCTGAGAGATTGTTTCCCCTGGCTGGAGAGTCTAGAACTAGGGGTCTAAGTCTCAGGATAGGGGATCGGCCATTTAAGGCTGAGATGAGGAGAAATTACTTCACTCTGAGGGCTGTGGATGCTCAGTCGTTCAGTGTATTCAAGGCTGAGAGAGATAGATTTTTGGACTCTAGAGGAATCAAGTAGATATGGCAATTGGACAGGAAAGTGGAGTTAAGGTAGAAGATCAGCCATGATCTTATTGAATGGCAAAACAGGTTCAAAAGTTCATATAGCCTACTCCAGCTCCTAATTCTTATGTTCATTTGGTCTTATAATGAATGTTCAACAAGTTAATATTTCATTGATCTGCCCTGTGCTATAGCAGCAGAGAAAACAAAACTTAGTCCTTAAAACATGTTCGATGAAGGTTTACCTTCGTAAAGGCCACAATGAACAGATCAGCATTTTGGCTTGAGATTGCAGTGTAAAAGGTTAAATCTTATACTGCAGGCTTATGCTAGCTTGAATGACAGGTTCTGGCCAGCTTTCTTTCAGAGTACAGGTCAGCACATTATGAAAGCACAGTCAGGAACTACTGCCTAATCTGAATGAAGCAGAGCTCATTGGAGGAGCCACTCAGTGTTACTTGTATTGCATATTTTAGAGCAAGTAAGAAATTAGCAGCAGCAGATGCTATCAGTGGCTATTGTGGTACAGTAAATGATGTTGAATAGCTGCATTTTGACTAGATGTAATTGGCAATAACACCCAGTTTGTTTCCCAGTAATCGCATTTTCTTTCAAGCTCAATGATAGAAAACTTCCCTAATTCATCATTCCTCATGGCAAGAAACCTAGAGTTAAATATTTGAATGAAAACATAAAATAAATATGAGATAAGACTGTAAATACGTTGCTGGAGCAACAACAACAACTTGTTTTTATATAGCGCCTTTAATATAATAAAATATCCCAAGGCGCATCACAGGAGCATTATCAAAGATCATTTGAGACTGAGCCACATAAAGAGATATTAGGGCAGATGACCAAAAGCTTGGTTAAAGAGGTATATTTTAAGGAGCGTCTTAAGAACATAAGAATCAGGAGCAGGAGTAGGCCATACGGCCCCTCGAGCCTGCTCCGCCATTCAATAAGATCATGGCTGAACTTCTACCTCAACTCCACTTTCCTGCCCGATCCCCATATCCCTTGATTCCCTTAATATCCAAAAATCTATCGATCTCTATCTTGAATGTACTCAATGACTGAGCCTACACAGCACTTTGGGGCAGAGAATTTCAAAGATTCACCACCCTCCGAGTGAATAGACTTCTCCTCATCTCAACCCTAAATGCCTGACCCCTTATTCTGAGACTGTGACCCCTAGTTCTAGACTGCCCAGCCAGGGGAAACCTCCTCACTGCATCTACCCTGTCAAGCCCTGTAAGAATTGTGTATGTTTCAATGCGGTCACCTCTCATTCTTCTAAACTTTAGAGAATATAAGCCTAGTCTACTCAATCTCTCCTCATAGGACAATCCCCCATCCCAGGAATCAGCTTGGTGAACCTTTGTTGTGCTCCCTCTATGGCAAGTATATCCTTCCTTAGGCAAGGAGACCAAAACTATACACAATACTCCAGGGGGAGAGAGAGATAAAGGGGTAGAGAGGTTTAGGGAAGGCATTTCAGAGCTTGGACCTAGGCAGCTGAATGCCGACTGCCAATGGTAGAGCAATGAAAATCGGGACTGCACAAGAGGCCAGAATTGGAGGGATGCAGAGATCTCGGATGGTTGCAGGTTTGGAGGAGGTAACAGAGATAGGGAAGGGCGAAGCAATGGAGAGAGTTAATTAGAAGCAGGAAAATTTTAAAATCGAGGCATTACAGTGACACGAGTATCATGATCAGGTGTCTTGAGAGATATTTTAACATGTTTACACACAGAGGTGAGTGCAGTGACAGAGCCAGTGATATATTTGTTGATCCCGTCCATTCTATGTGGAGTTATCATTGTTTTCATTTATTTTTAAAATAAAGCAAAGCTAAAAATGTTCAAGACTGCATTGATTGGAGAGGGAGGGGCGAATCTTGTGTGCTTTACAAGCGAGAGTTCCTGGAATTTAGGAGTGGAATCTTTTCCTATTGCATGCACCTGGTCTCAAGTATTTCCAGATCAGGTATGGTAGGTTAGCTGCTGAAATGGATTTCAAATCTATATCACCAGAAAAATCACACAACTCTGAGCCTTGACTAACATTAACTGTTCTTGCACATTCTGCGTGAGAGCTTCAATTCAATAATGTAATGCGTAGTAATTATATAAAAATGAGGCTTGGTACATTTCACTGACATTTATGCAGGAGCAAGTCTATTTTCTCTGTCCTTTAATCTAAATGGACAAAAAATCCAGCAGGCTCTGTCGCATATATGTAAACCCTTTTGTCCAGTTGTCCATTGCGCATAGATGATCCTTTATGCTCAAGACGATAAGAGGGAACTCTGCCCTTTTGTTTCAATGCCAATGCAATCTGGTAATGTTTATAGGAAGTTATAAAAGAAGAAAAATAACTTGCATTCATGTAGCGCCTTTTACATCCTCAGGACATCCCAAAATGCTTCGCAACTTATATGGACATTAAAATGGCTTTTGTTTTGAAGAAGAGGGGAATTCCCCATGCCAATATTTATCCCTCAACCAACATCAAATAATATTGTCACATTTAAATTCCCCAGCTGCTGTAGTGGCATTTGAACTCATGTCTCCAGATCACAAGTCCAGGCCTCTAAATTATTAATCGTCCAGTAATATAACTAGTATGCTACAGTATCCCTGCCGCTCATTCTGTCAAGACGTCCGATGGTCATGAAAGGCGTTATATATTCCAAAGCATTCTTTCTTTCTTCAATATTGATGAGATAACTACGTGTCAAACCCTTGTGCTGATGGTCATTATGACGTTACTACATGAGCAACACATGTCACGGCTCTACGTATTCCACCTATGCATCACTAAATATTCCTTTCAACAAAGTTGTTTCCTACATTACACCAGTGACTACATTTCAAAAGTACTTCATTGTCTGTGAAGCGCTTTGGGACTTCCCGAGGTCGTGAAAGGCACTATGAAAATTCCAAGTTCTTTTTTTCTGTCTTTCTTTAAATGCTTTTTCCCCCTTCCAAGAGCTACTACTCTAAGTCCCCGAACTTGGTGGACTCATTGCCTGCTTCCGCCCACTGCCACCGATTTTTCTGGGCGGTCTCCCCTTGGTGCCAGTTTGGTAGCAGCCTCCCAGTGTGGAGGGAAAATCACTGGGAACCGCCCGCTGATATCCGCTAGCACGCAATGTGCGTAAGTGTCCTCCCACCCACCGAACTGCCAGTTTGCTCCAAGCGGGAGTCGGTGGCAGCAGGGGGAAGGACTGGCGAGTGGAGGCAGGTATAACTCCAGTGGTAAGTGGGAAGACCTGCAAAAAAAGTTTAGTAAATTTCTTTTATTTTTTTTTTTGCAGCAATTCAGGTAGATGGGGTCCCTTGAAGGTTTTCCAGTGTTTTTTTTGTGTAAATTTTAATTTCTATGTGTTCCCCCCCTCCCTGGACCCAACTCAATCCTCGGCGGTACTTTGCCAAGGATTGCATTTGCAGCCTAGATTGGGAGCTCCTGCCCGCTGCCACCCAGGATCAGGGCGTAAGTCGCTCTTTTGCTGCCAGGCGGTCATTCCAACTTTTCAATGAAACTCCCGCCCAAAGTACCGTCAGGTATCTCAGCGGTCCTTTGGGCAGCACTTGGGTGGAACTTAGCTTCCACCAAGTTCAGGCCCTTAGTGTTAGAAAAAAAAATCAAGAACAATAAGTAAAATGGGTATACGAGACAAAAATATTACTTCTTTGTTCTTAATCGATAGCCCAAACCATCTATTAATCTTACAATCATACAATCATACAGCACACAAGGAGCCCACTTCCTGTATAAAAAAATTCCACACATCATCTCTGTTTCTTTTGCCAATCACCTTATGTATGAGTCCTCGGGTTACAGACCCTTCTGCCTTTTGAATAGTTTTTCCTTATTTATTCTATCAAAAACCTTCTTGATTTTGAACACCTCTATTAAATCTCCCCTTACCCTTCTCTGCTCCAAGGAGAACAACCCCAGCTTCCCTAGTCTGTCCACGTAACTGAAGTCCCTCATCCTTGGTACTCGTAAATCTCCTCTGCACCTCTCTGAGGTCTTGAAATCCTTCCAAAAGAGATGTGCCCAGAATTGGACACCATATTCCAGCATGGGCCTAACCAGCATTTTATAAAGATTTAGCATAACTTTGATGCTTTTAGACTCTATGCCTCTGTTTATAAAGCCAAAGTTTCTGTATGCGTTTTTTTACAGCCTGATCAACTTGCCCTGCCTCCCTGAAAGATTTGTGCAATGGATCCAGATAATGATTGAATTGGTTAGACATGGTAGAAGAGGCTTCAAATCTGTGACTGTGATTCTGACTCCAATACTCCATAGCATCATTAATGGATACATCATAGAAACACAGAAACATAGAAAATAGGTGCAGGAGTAGGCCATTCGTCCTTTCGAGCCTGCACCACCATTCAATAAGATCATGGCTGATCATCACCTCAGTATCCCTTTCCTGCTTTCTCTCACACCCCTTGATCCCTTTAGCCGGAAGGGCCATATCTAACTTCCTTTTGAATATATACAAGGAACTGGCATCAACAACTCTCTGCGATAGAGAATTCCACAGGTTAACAACTCTCTGAGTGAAGAAGTTTCTCCTCATCTCAGTCCTAACTGGTTTACCCCTTATCCTTAGACTGTGTCCCCTGGTTCTGGACTTCACCAACATCGGGAACATTCTTCCTGCATCTAACCTGTCCAGTCCCATCAGAATTTTATATGTTTCTATGAGATCCCCTCTCATCCTTCTAAACTCCAGTGAATGCTGGCCCAGTCGATCCAGTCTCTCCTCATGTCAGTCATGCCATCCCAGGAATCAGTCTGGTGAACCTTCGCTGCACTCCCTCAATAGCAAGAATGTCTTCCTCAGATAGGAGATCAAAACTGAACACAATATTCCAGGTGAAGCCTCACCAAGGCCCTGTACAACTGCAGTAAGACCTCCCTACTCCTATACTCAAATCCTCTAGCTCTGAAGGCCAACATACCATTTGTCTTCTTCACCGCCTGCTGTACCTGCATGCCAACTTTCATTGACTGATGTACCATGACATCCAGGTCTCGTTGTACCTCCCCTTTTCCTAATCTGCCGCCATTTAGATAATATTCTGCCTTCACGTTTTTGCCACCAAAATTAATAACCTCACATTTATCCACATTATACTGCATCTGCCATGCATTTGCCCACTCACCTAACCTGTCCAAGTCACCCTGCAGCCTCTTAGCGTCCTCCTCACAGCTCACATCGCCACCCAGCTTAGTGTCATCTGCAAACTTGGAGATATTAACTCAATTCCTTCATCTAAATCATTAATATATATTGTAAATAGCTGGGATCCCAGCACTGAGCCCTGCGGCACCCCACTAGTCATTGCATGCCATTCTGAAAAGGACCCGTTTATTCCAACTCTCTGTTTTCTGTCTGCCAACCAGTTCTCTATTCATGTCAGTAATCTTTTTTTCTTCACATATCTATAGAAGCTTTTGCAGTCAGTTTTTAATCAACTGTATTTGATCTGATGGGCTCCTAAACAGGTTTTGATCTGCAATCAGACGCACATTCTCAAAATATTTATTTAAAGGGGATCTGAGAATGCAAGGTGACAGAAATGTAGAAATGCACAATAGCCGTTAGATCCATATCCAAGAACACATGGCCCCAGTATATCTAGTTTGGGAGCATACATGAGTTGTTCTGCCAGGCCCTTCACTTTAATTGGTTCTCATGCACTTCTTCAACCACAATTTTTGAATCCGTACGTTATAAGAATAGCAATGGAACAATAACAATGGAGTTAGGGCGACAAGTACAATTTCCAGTGCTGGATGACACATGAATCAGTCAACCAGCACTGGGGTGGCTCTGCTAGATAGACACTGATGCCCCAACCATTCAGCTCCTCCAAATCAGGCCATTGACTAGATCAGTCCTACAGACACTGAAAGTTCCAACAATTCCAAACCCAACATCAAGTTCAACAATTTCAGATTAGAATCACTATCCCCATTTTTTCGGACAGCAGGTGCTGATAATGATTTTGTTGTGCCATTTACACCTCTTCAGCTGTGTCAGCTGTGGCTCAGTCGCTTCTGAGTCAGAAGGTTATGGGTTCAAGTTCCACTCCAGGGACTTGAGTACATAAATCTAGGCTGACACTGCAGTGCAGTACTGAGGGAGCGCTGCACTGTCGGAGGTGGCGTCTTCTGGATGAGATGTTAAACCAAGTGGAAGATCCCATGGCACTATTTCGTAGAAGAGCAGGGGAGTTACCCCCAGTGTCGTAGCCAATATTTATCCCTCAAACAACATAAGAAAAACAGATTATCTGGTCATTATCACATTGCTTTTTGTGGGAGCTTGCTGTGCACAAATTGGCTGTGTGTTTCCCACATTACAACAATGACTACACTCCAAAAAGTACTTCATTGACTGTAAATCACTTTGAAGTGTTCGGTGGTCGTGAAAGGCGCTATATAAATCCAAATCTTTCTTTCTTTCCTCCAGACCCATTTTGGTTTCTTTACTTGTCTCATTACCACCCCTTTTTCCCTTGCAGCTTCATCCCTTTTGCCAATTAATCACTCTTGCCATCCACCCTGTCACAGACCTTCCCTTTTTGGCCTTTATCCCCCTCCCCGCCCCTAGACCCAACTTTCCCTGCCTCTATATTTGCTTAAATTCTGTTACATCTCTAACTTTTTCCAGTTCTGACAGGAGGGCAGCATCCTGAAATGTTAACTCTGTAGCTCAGATTTCCAGCATCCGCAGTATTTTTCCTTTGTATTGGAGGCTCCGAACCTGGCCTAATCTGCAGTGTTGATGGAAGGTGAGATGAATGGCTGTGGTGGAGGAGAAATATAACAAAGAATAATGAGGCAGTTTAACAGCAAAAGGAAATTAAGTTCAGGACTGTAGGCTATGGACTCATTCTCCAAATACCATACTTGCGGCAAGCTGTAGGTAATATAGCAAAGCCTTCAAATGCCCAATTTATTATATCTGAGTAAGATTTCAATACAATTTCCAAGTGTTAATTGCCCCAGACTATTTGTCGACATTTACTGCTTGTAACGTGTGTAGTTATTTACACCTTATTACAATGTTGAAGCCTCATTAGAACTATTTAATTGTTAATTCGTTTACTGGCATTTAGATACAATAATTACTTTTATTTAATTAAAAGCTAGAAAGTGGTTGAGAAGTTTTAAAATAACAGCCTTTTGACGTGTCATACATTTGACGTGTCATACATTAGCCCTGGTGTTTTGATAAGGTGTTAGTGCATTATACATATACAATTTTTTTTAAATGCAAAGCTTGTACTGTAGCATTAAATTAAAAATAAGTACATATCAATCAGAAATAGATTATGCCATGAGAAAAAGTAAGCGCTCTCCAAATTATTATCATATTTGGTGCTGTCAATTCATGCCGGTAAAAATAAACAATGTGCAACCGTAACCATAGCAGCAAAATAGTTTAATAAAGCCATTGAAATGGTTGGAGATGGGTCTCTGATAGCTCAATACAGAACCGCACCATTTATTGTGGTTCTGACCCATTAACAGCTGGAAGGTCACAGATTTGATCCCTGAGTTAGGTTATCTTAGAAAGCGAGGTATGGGGAGAATTATAATTTACCACATATCTCAGGACTATGAAGAAATGTCCAAAGATCCCTCACCCCTGTTGGTTGTACAGTGACTCTTGCTGGAAACTATGAGGGTAATTTTAATGGGTGGTTTGGGGTCAGGTGAGATGTAAATTATTTTTAAATCTAAAAATGGACCCCAAATGGACTCCGTTTAATGGAGACGGGTCAAGGGGCAGGCAGCTAACCTACTCCCAGGAAGCAGGTTGTCTATTTAAATATTATAATGATCCTGGGTGCCCCACATTTAACCTAGTTTACAGGTTTAACTCTTGGCGGCCGGGTTTCCCGGGGCTGGGGAAACTGACAGCTCAAGGAAGGTGAGGACAACTTCAGTGAAAAGATAAGTGCCTTTATAGCACTGCTTGTGGGCCAGGAGGAGCAGGAGTGCTTGCCCTCAACTGCTTCCCTGGCATTGCACCCTTCCCCCATTAGACTCTCCACATCCAATGACCTCCCGAGGTCAGGAATCGGACCCACCCGCGGGGTCGGGGATCAGAAACCTCCACGTTCTCACCGACACAACAGCAGGCTCTTTATTTGCTCCTGCAGTTCCGGCCTGCTACTAAGTGTTCCCCGCCCAATTGCAAGCCAAGTCGTCAAATCAGGCTGACTTCTGGGCTTGGTTTTAAAAAAAGACGGACTCTGTGGAGTAAATGTGACCTAAACTCTGTCCCTCCGCTCAGAAAGCCCACCCCTGTCACTATCAGAGCCTGTGTGTGTGTCAATCATCATAGAATCATCGAAATTTACAGCACAGAAGGAGGGCATTTTGGCCCATTGTATCTGTGCCGGCCGACCAAGAGCTATCCAGCCTAATCCCACTTTCCAGGTCTTGGTCCGTAGCCCTGTAGGTTACGGTACTTTAAGTGCACATCAAAGTATTTTTTAAATATGGTGAGTTTTTCTGCCGCTACCACCATTTCAGGCAGTGAGTTCCCACCAGCCTCTGGGTGAAGAAATTTCCCCTCATATCTCCTCTAAACTTCCCCCCAATTACTTTAAATCAATGCCCCCTGGTTGTTGACCCAGCTGCCAAGGGAAACAGGTCCTTCCTTTCCACTCTATCCAGGCCCCTCATAATTTTATACACCTCAATAAGGTCTCCCCTCAGCTTCCTCTGTTCCAAAGAAAACAGACCCAGCATCTCCAATCTTTCCTCATAGCCAAAATTCTCCAGTCCGGTCAACATTCTAGTAAATCTCCTCTGCACCCTTTCCAGTGCAATCACATCTTTCCTGTAATGTGGTGACCAGAACAGCACACAGTACTCCAGCTGCGGCATAACCAGTGTTTTACAGAGTTGAAGCATCACCTCCTTGCTCTTGTATTCTATGCATTGACTAATAAAGGCAAATATTCCTTCTGGCTTCTTAACCACCTTATCTACCTGGCCTGCTACCTTCAGGGATCTGTAGACCTGCACTTCAAGGTCCCTTTGTTCCTCTGCACTTTTCAGTGTTGTACCATTTTTCGGGACGGATTTTCAGCTTTTGGGATTTTTCGGCGAAAGCAGTAGCGATACATGAAACTTATGGTTTTCGCTGCACTACGGTTTTTGGCCCAAACTTTCGGCCTTTACATCATCGGTAAGGGGGGCGTTGCATGAGCGTTTGCGGTGCAATCCGCGAGTTTCGGCAACTTTAGTCCGGGGCCGGGAGCGCTGTGAGAGAGGCCTTGGAAGGGGGATAAAAAAGAAAAAATAAATTCCGAAAAATAATCCAAAAACATTTACAAGACCCTTAACTATGTAATCGTTAGAAAAAAGTTTAAAAATTAAACATTTAACTTACCTTTTTTACAGGTTTTCATACTTACTGCTGCTGGCAGAGCTGCACTGACAGGTTTAACCTGTCGCTATTCTGGGCGTGGCGTACGGGTCAGGAGAGAGACGAAACTCGGACGCAAATGTAATCTGAGTCGTTGCACATCGGCGCACCTCTCCCCAACGGTACTTGAAAGCGCTGCCGCAAACAGGTACCCGAGGACCCTGCCTGGACTTTGCGACTGGGTTTTTGTCACGGAGGGTCAAATCGCGGCGAAAACCCGGGCGCAAACCTTGCGAGAATCCAGCCCAATGTGTACTCCCTTGCCGTGTTAGACCAGGATTGGGCTCGGTGGTGATAGTCCCAGCTGACTATCCTGCTGACACCCAGTGTCACCATTTGGATGAGGTAGTGGATGGTTGCCTTTGTCCAATGGTAACAGACTCCAGTATGCCTACATCTCATCTGTCTTTTGGATGCAACGTTAAACCGAGGCCCCGTCTGCTCTCTCAGGTGGACATAAAAGATCTCATAGTGACACAATTTCGAAGAAGAGCAGGGGAACTATCCCCGGTGTCCCAGTCAATATTTATCCCTCAACCAGCATCACTAAAACAGATTATTTGTTCATTATCACATTGCTGTTTGTGGGATCTTGCTGTTTGCAAATTGGCTGCTGCATTTTCTACATTACATCAGTGACTACACTCCAAAAAAGTACTTCATTGGCTGTAAGGTGCTTTAGGACATTCTGAGGTTGTGAAAGACGTTATTTAAATGTGGGTCTTTCTTTTCTCACTCCGTCTTTGTGGGGGGGAAATTGGAAGGATAATTTGAATCTGTCAGCGGCACTGACTGCCAATTTGGGGCAATTTCCCCCGCGTGGCAGAAAAGGGGTCACTGCCGGGAAATAAGGGGCCAGGACGTAGCCAACAGGGGCGGAAAATTGGGGCACGGCAGAAACCCGTTTCCGCCACCCCCGGCCCGGGATCAATTGCGGATGGATCGGCCCTGCCACCTGCCCCCGGTCGGTAAGGCAGCACCGCCCCGTTACCACCTCGGACTTAAAAAGGGGGACATTTTGGCCCCAAATGCTCTACTTAAAACCTATCTCTTTGACCAGTCTTTCGGTCGCCTGTCGTTATGCGCCCCTATGTGGATCAGTGTCAACATTTTGTTTGATAATGCACCTGTGAGGCACCTTGGGACGTTTTACTATGTTAAAGGTGCTGTATAAATGCAAGCTACTGTTGTAGTTGTTGAATCATTGGTGTCAGGCAAAGCAGCGGAAAAAGGACTATAAATAATTGCAGGAGTTTATCATTAATACTGCCTGTAAACAATATTGAAGTACACACTTAAAGCAGGCTTTCAATATTTTAACTATTCCATTCACAAAGATCCTCATAGTGCATCATATTTTCAAATGGCAAAAGTGGGCAATGCATGTAGGAAAGGATGAATAGGCTGGGCCTCTTTTCTCTTGAAAAGAGAATGCTGAGGGGTGACCTAATAGAGGTCTTTAAAATTATGGAAGTTTTTGATAGAGTAGATTCAAAGAGAATGTTTCCACTTGTGGGGAAGAGCAAAACTAGAGGCCATCAATATAAGATAGTCACCAAGAAATCCAATAGGGAATTCAGAAGAAACTTCTTTACCCAGAGAGTGGTGAGAATGTGGAACTCGTTACCACAGGGAGTGGTTGAGGCAAATAGTTTAGATACATTTAAGGGGAGGCTAGACAAGCGTCTGAGGGAGAATGGAATAGAGGGTTATGCTGATAGACTGAGATGAGAAAAGACGGGGGGAGACTCGAGTGGAGCATAAACTCCGGCATGGACTGTTGGGGCTGAATGGCCTGTTCCTGTGCTGGATATTCTATGCAATTCTATGAATGTAGTAGAACAGCCATGGTTTCATGAAAGGGCAAACACACTTCAAGTCCAGGATGTCCAACCACTTCTTGTCAGTAACTCAGCATGCACTCAACCCCTGAAAAATATTTACTCATTGAATCACAAGGAGGAAATCTTATTTCTGAAGAACACGAAGAACAACAACAACTTAAATTTATAAGAACATAAGAACATAAGAAATGGAAACAGGAGTAGGCCATATGGCCCCTCGAGCCTGCTCCGCCATTCAATAGGATCATGGCTGATCTGATCATGGACTCAGCTCCACTTCCCTGCCCGCTCCCCATAACCCCTTATTCCCTTATCAGTTAAGAAACTGTCTATTTCTGTTTTAAATTTATTCAATGTCCCAGCTTCCACAGCTCTCTGAGGCAGCGAATTCCACAGATTTACAACCATCTGTGAGAAAAAATTCCTCCTCATCTCAGTTTTAAATGGGCAGCCCCTTATTCTAAGATTATGCCCCTAGTTCTAGTCTCCCCCATCAGTGGAAACATTCTCTTTGCATCGCCCTTGTCAAACCCCCTTATAACCTTATACGTTTCGATAAGATCACCTCTAATTCTTCTGAATTCCAATAAGTAGAGGCCCAACCTACTCAACCTTTACTCATAAGTCAACCCCCTCATCTCCGGAATCAACCTAGTGAACCTTCTCTGAACTGCCTCCAAAACAAGTATATCCCTTTGTAAATGTGGAAACCAAAACTGCACACAGTATTCCAGGTCTGGCCTCACCAATACCCTGTATAGCTGTAGCAAGACTTCACTGCTTTTCTACTCCAACCCCTTTGCAATAAAGGCCAAGATTCCATTGGCCTTCCTGATCACTTGCTGTACCTGCATACCATCCTTTTGTGTTTCATGCACAAGTACGCCCAGGTCCCGCTGTACTACAGCACTTTGCAATCTTTCACTATTTAAATAATAACATCTTCTTTGATTTTTCTGTCAAAGTGTATGACCTTACACTTTCCAACATTATACTCCATCTTATACAATGCCTTTAATGTAGTAAAACGTCATAAGATGCGTTGTTAAACAAAATTTGACACCTAGCCACATAAGGAGATATTAGGACAGGTGATCAAAACCTTGCTCAAAGAGGGAGGTTTCAAGGAGCATCTTAAAGGAGGAGAGAGAAAGAGAAGGAGAGGTTTAGTGAGAGAATTTCAGAACTTAGGGCCTGGGCAGCTGAAGGCATGGCTGCCAATGGTGCAGCGATGGAAATCCGGGATGCGCAAGTGGCCAGAATTAGAGGAGCGCAGAAGGAGGTTACAGAGATAGGGAGGGGCGAGGCAGTTCAGATATATCTAATGGACGTGTTTACTTGTACTGCCAAAATGGCCAACATGCTCCACCTTTTGTTTCTGATTGGTCCTCTTGGAGGATAAGGCACACCCTGAAGTTTCACAGGAATGTGTCACTGGAACCGCCCATTCCAAAGGTCTCACTGACTTTGCAAATTGTAACTCGACCCACTTTGACTTCCTGAAGCAACAGAGAACAGAGCTCCCCAGAAGACTGCAAGGGCCAGACAACGTCCCATACCCCAGTCCAAATAAATCCCTCCCCCAGCCAAAGTGCCTTACCCCAGTCCAAATACATCCCTCCCACAGCCAAAGTGCCTTACTCCATCCAAGTACATCCCTCCCCCAGCCGAAGTACCTTATCCCAGTCAAGTACATCCCTCCCCCAGCCGAAGTACCTTATCCCAGTCCAAGTACATCCCTCCCCCGGGCAAAGTACCTTATCCCAGTCCAAGTACATCCCTCCCCCAGCCGAAGTACCTTATCCCAGTCCAAGTACATACCTCCCCCAGCCAAAGTGCCTTACCCTAGTCCAAGTACAGCCTTCCCCCAGCCAAACTGCCTTACCCCAGCACAATTGCAACCTTCCTCCTCCCACCATAGATGGGGCATTGTGTACGGATTGTTAACAGGCTTATTGGGTATGAAGTGAATAGTGATAGTGTTGTGACTTTTGGATATCATCCACTCCAAAGATGTCCCTTGTAGTGGGTTGGAAGAACGTGATCCATCTTACCTGAGTTCCTTCTCTCCCCTCCGACCCCCCACCCACCCATGTCTCTCTCTCTCTCTCTCTCTCCCCTCAGTCTCTCTCTCCCCCCAGCCTCTCTCTCTCCTCCCAGCCCCTCTCACCTAGCCTCTCTCTCTCTCTCCCCACCCAGTCTCTCTCCCCCCAGCCTCTCTCTCTTTCTCTCCCCAGCATCGCTCTCTCTCTCCCTCGCAGTCTCATACTCTTTCCCCAGCCTCTCTCTCTCTCCCCCCAGCCTCTCTCTCTTTCTCTCCCCAGCATCGCTCTCTCTCTCCCTCGCAGTCTCATACTCTTTCCCCAGCCTCTCTCTCTCTCCCCCCAGCCTCTCTCTCTTTCTCTCCCCAGCATCGCTCTCTCTCTCCCTCGCAGTCTCATACTCTTTCCCCAGCCTCTCTCTCTCTCCCCCCAGCCTCTCTCTCTCTCTCTCTCTCTCCCCACAGCCTCTCTCTTCCCCAGCCTCTCCCTCTCTCCCTCCCAGCCTTGTTCTCTCCCCCAGCCTCGCTCTCTCTCTCCCCCCAGGCAGAGCTTGTCGCCTGTCTGTCAAAAAATGTGCAGTATAAATAGTTACATCGATATCTAATAGCTGGTAATCTAGTGACAGTGTCCTTATATGCCAGTGTCTTAGATGGCAAGATAGTGCCTCAAAACTTTAACAGTGGCTACTCTGAAGCTGCCGAACACTCAATTAATTAAAATATTCATCACTAGCCAATACACACTGCACCTTAGCTGTAAACATCTGTTCATTTTTAGACCCTGTAAACTGTGATTACTATAAATAGTTATACTTCATGTAGTACATAATATGATCTTTATTCACTTCAAGCTTATTCAGGATTAGTGCCAGGAGTGGTAGTATGATGGCACAATGTATTGGGGCCCTAACATTCAAGTACTTGGATGCATCTCAGGGGCATTTGACTTAATTGCAATTCAAAACAAGCTACTTTAACCTTGTTAATTCATCAGTAAAGTCGCAGTTAAGATATCACGTGCAATGCTATGCTACTTACCATCACAATTTATGCATGTATGCCAACAGTCTGCGTAGTGGGGCATAGTTCATGTGTCCGCACTCACAACACAGCAACGAAGGTGGGCAAGGCCCCTGAGCTGAGCGCCACCTTCAAGATTAGGCCTTCTGGTGTTCGTGCCCTTGATGACTGATGCCACTGTACACGCTCAGCAAACTCCGCAATGCCCACACGCAGTGGGCAGTGGTGTCAATCACTCACTAGCAGCAGCATCAGGAGACAGAAGCTTCAGAGCAAGAGTCGGGGGCATAAAGAGAGGGGAGAAGTGTGTTCAGGGAGGAAGAGGCAGGGAAGAAGCCAAGAGAGAAGTGCTTTGGTGGCAGGAGGACGGGATTGCCAGGGGCAGAGCGGGGGAGAGAGAGAATAATGGGCGCATCACATTTGTGGAGAGAAGATCGGAACAGTTGTTCCAATTTTAACCTCCCCCCCCACATCTGGTGGAAACCAGACCCAGTTAGTGGGGGGAGAGAGTGGTGGGAGTTAAAATGAGGGCAATTACTTACCTCCTCCGATCCCGCTGCCCTCCCGACGTGTCGTGATATTAACCTGGTCTATCGAGCAGGTGAGAGGGACTCCTGCAAGAAGGTAGCAGGGTCCTAACTTAAATATGCAGATCGGGTCCAATGATATTGTATCATAGTGGTTAAGTTACCGAACTAGTAATCCAGAGACCTGGAATGGTGATCCGGAGACGTGAGTTCAAATCCCACCACGGCAGCTGGGGAATTTAAATTCCGTTAATTAAATAAAATCTGAAATAAAAAGCTAGCATCAGTAATGGTGACCATAGAACTACTGGATTGTCATAAAACCCCACCTGCTTCCCGAATGTCCTTCAGAGAAGGAACTCTGCCATCCTTAACTGGTCTGGCCTATATGTGACTCTAGACCCACAGCAATGTGGTTGACTCTTAACTGCCCTTTGAAATGGTGGCTCACCACCACCTTCTCGAGGGCAATTAGGGATGGGCAATAAATGCTGGCCTTGCTGGTGACACCCACATCCCATAAACAAATAAAAAATATATCATTGGTATCCGATCTGCATGTATTACTAGGAGACCTGAATGGGATGGAGCAGTGATGGCTTCCCCAGCTGCCAGATCTGTCGAGAAGTCCAGGAAACCTTGGGCCTACCTTTTCCTGGACTCCACACCTCATCCCACTGATCATGTCCAGAATACCCCCCCCACCGCATAACATTTGAGTGACTGCTGGGGACAGTTCCATTTGGAGACATTAAAAACTATGGAAATATATGATGTAGTAGCTATAAAGGAGACATGGGTTGTGTTTGGACAGGACAAGCAACTTTATACTCCTGGTGACAACATTAGCAGGCGAGATAGGGAAGGCTTTAATTATTTAAACTTGAAATTGCACTTACACAGTCAGACACAGTGCACTGTAGATTTTTTTTAAAAACCAGAGTGAACGAGGTGCAATATATTAAAAAAAACACCAGAATAAGGCAGCACCATGGTGTGCAGGGGGAGATAGGGAAGGAAGGGCAAAATAAGTAGTGGGGTGGCAGTTTAATTGAATTCTATCACAGGAATAGGGTTTTGTGTGGAGACAATGGCCCCAATTTTCCCCAGCACTGGGCGGCATTTATTCGGCGTCCAGTGAGTTTTTTTGGCGCTGAAAGCCAGCTCAAAGATTCCCCAGTGTTGGGGCGCCGGCGTGTACTACCAGCAACTTGACACTGATGTACCTGTGAATAAGGTTCCCGCGCCATTTCTGGCCTTAAGGCCAAATTTCCACCCTACGAAAATGTTGAACCCGACGCAGAGTCTATAATCACCGTAGGAAAAAACCCGACCTTCAGTTGGAGAAACCCTCACTGGCCCGCTCCTATCCCCGGCCGAATGGACTCCCTCACTAAACCTTTAACCATCAGCACAATATAAAATACTGCATCACCAGTACCTAAGTATAAAAATAAAAATGTTAAATGAAAACTTACAAAGAATACTGCTCCTGCGATGTCAAACTGCATTCGGGCCATAAAAAAAAAATAATTTGCACCTTTTTCCATGATCCCAAATTCTTCAAAGTTAACCCATCTTCCGAGACATCCATCAGCTTTTGCAAAGAAGCTGGCAAAATGAAGATTTCCTACGTGAGTAGCAAGGGCAGCCTTCTGCAGTTTCTCCTCCTCGACTGCAACCGCTGCTATCCCAGGCCGAAGGTCCTCCACCCACGTGGCCCTGCTGCTGTCCCTGGCTCAAGGTCGACACACACAAGACAATCCAAGTCACTCCAGGCTCAGGGAAAAGCAGCAGTGATTTCTAATAAATTACATTATTATTAAATAAACCCACACACCATGTTTAAATAAAGTGTTGGAGTGCTTAGGTGGACAATAATGTACAACAATATATTTGTGGGGATATTAATTTGCATGTTCCTGTACAAAGTTGTTCATGGATCTTTTCACACTGGGTCAGGGTCACTGATACATGCACCATGGTCCTGCTTTGCATGTATCAGTGACCCAGAAAAAGTTAGGATCCATGAACACCTTAGGAGTGGAACCTGCCCCTGGGTCATTTAAACTAATATGTTCCAAGGGTTGAGGCCATTTTACATGTTGTGTCTGTTTATCCTACAATATATTTGAGTTCAGCATTAAGAAATGAAGTGCAGGAGTCAGGTTAAAAGTTCAAAATAAATATGTTTATTAAACATTTGTACAGCAGTGGTAATTAGCTTAACACGACTTATATTGAAACCTTTGTACCTTTAAAACTTTAATGATTGCAGTGGCAAGCGTTATAAAAAGCAATCAACCAGACCAACCAAAAATCAAACAAGCAAGCCATCAATCCTCCTCCTTAGCCCTGTGCACCAATCCTGCCCCAGTAGATGTCGCTACTCCGCGCGTGGCGGTAGACCTCTGCTTCCTTGGCACCCTTAAACACAAGTTTAATCCGGATTTTTTCTGTTGCGGCATTTCTTGCTGCTGGTTACAACAGGGACAGAGCCAAAATGTGTCATTGTGGCAGGCCCGAGTTGTTCTTCATTATCATCCTCAGCCTCAGGATCAGCCCTTGATTTTGGTGCAGAAGTGTTCCTCGCTTCAATGACAGCCTGGGTTAGCCCCCCTATTGCCGCTACGACCTCGCTCAAGTGTCCCGAAAATCTTTCCACCTGTGATGATAGTCCCCCTAACACTGCCCTCACCCAACCAATGGCTTTCAGGAGCAATTGCGATTGTTGGATGTTCTCCCCGCTCATCCCCTCAAGATGTCCTATATTCTCTGAATCCATTCTTTCTGCATCAGGTCTACAGTGCACCCTCCTTTGATTCCTCGCAGGTATGGCTTGTGTACAGTTTTGGTCTCCTAATCTGAGGAAGGACATTCTTGCTATTGAGGGAGTGCAGTGAAGGTTCACCAGACTGTTTCCAGGGATGGCAGGACTGGTATATGAGGAAAGACTGGATTGACTAGGTTTATATTCACTAGAATTTAGAAGAATGAGAGGGGATCTCATAGAAACATATAAAATTCTGACGGGATTGGACAGGTTAGATGCAGGAAGAATGTTCCCGATGTTGGGAAAGTCCAGAACCAGGGGTCACAGTCTAAGGATAAGGGGTAAGCCATTTAGGACCGAGATGAGGAGAAATTTCTTCACTCAGAGAATTGTGAACCTGTGGAATTCTCTACCACAGAAAGTTATTGAGGCCAGTTAGTTAGATATATTCAAAAAGGAGTTGGATGTGATCCTTACAGCTAAAGGGATCAAGGGGTATGGAGAGGAAGCAGGAATGGGGTACTGAAGTTGCATGATCAGCCATGATCATTTTGAATTGTGGTGCAGGCTCGAAGGGCCGAATGGCCTACTCCTGCACCTATTTTCTATGTTTCTATGTTTCTATGCTCTTCATTATCATCCTCAGCCTTCGGATCAACCCTTGATTTTGGTGCAGAAGTGTTCCTCGCATCAATGACAGCCTGGGTTAGCCTCCCCTATTGCTGCTACAACCTCGCTCAAGTGTCCCGAAAATCTTTCCAACTGTGATGATAGACCCCCTAACACTGCCCTCACCCAACCAATGGCTTTCAGGAGCAAGCGTGATTGTTGGATGTTCTCCCCGCTCATCCCCACAATATGTCCTATGTTCTCCGAATCCATTCTTTCTGCATCAGGTCTACAGTGCACCCTCCTTTGATGTCTCGCAGGTGTGGCTTGCTGCGACACACCTGGACCCAGAGCCCCAGACATCACACCTAGAAAAGCCCCATCACTTGACACACTCATGAGAGGGCTTGGAATGTGCAAGGGGTTCATTATCTCCAAATCCAAGGTGACCACATCATCGTCATTGACGTCTTCTACCGTCCCTCATTCTCGTGATTTGGAATATCTGGAGTGGCGGTTTCCTGAACATTCTTCCCTTCAAATTCAGGTGTACCTTCTGTCTCCTCCTGATGCTCAACCTCTGCGAAACAAAAGATAGATGGCAGGTTAGCAGTATTGAGAAGCATAGGCAGTACATGCAGTACGTAATATTTAGCCAACCCAGACTGTGTCATTTGCAGGACTTACCCTCAATTGGGAAACTGGGACCAGCTTCCGCATTGATGGTTGGTCTTCCCCTGTGACATTTAATCATGGACACTATCCTCTGCTCCACGGCTGTAAGTTGCAGCCTACTTGATGGACCTCCTCCAGTTTGAAACCATTCTCAGTTGATCTGTGACACCATCTTCTGCAAAAATGAAAATGAAACTTTTAAAGAGAGGGACCTTCTGAAAACACACACACACACACATCACATTTGCAAATTATATTGCAGTGCATAAATATACATATGCTTAAAACCCAAATAAGTGTAAATATAACGTATTACTTACAATCGCTGCTTGTCCGAGGTCCTGCCACTTCTTTTTCAGCTGTGCACCGGTTTTCGGGCTGATGGACATTCCATTAGGCTCGACCATGATCTGGTCCCAAACATTTGCGAGTACAGAGGGTTTAAGTTTCTTTTTACCAAAGCTCCCCTTGTTTTCAATAACTTCCCACCTACTCGCAATGAAGTCTACCAGGGGCTCAATTTCTTCTGCGAGAAATCTCTTCACCCTTACTGCTTCCCCTTCTCCGGCTCGGTCTCTGCCCCTTTTGCCTTCTCTGCGCCCTTCGATTGCAGCCAACTCGCGATCCGAGCTGTATTTCCTAACTGCAAATCCACCTCTGCCACCGATGGATTTCCAATGGTGATCCACACAGTCCCCACGTGCTGTTTTTATACATTGTACAGCACATGCACAGTTTTTTTTTTGTGCGCATGTGCAACATGCATGCGTTGTGCGTTTAAAACATTTTTTTTTCTTTGTGCGTTGCGCCAGAAGGTGCGTATGGTGGAAGGAGACTTTGTTGTTTTATTTTCAGCGCTGAGGGACCAAATAAAAACGGGCATCCAGGTAAGTGAGCACCATAATTTATTTTTAGGGAAACTTGGGCCCAAGATCCCTACAGATGAGTAAAGATACATATGAGTATCATGGGGAAAAAACATTAGGAGACATACCAGTCGGTGAAAAGGCAACAGGAAGAGCTAAAGAAAGAGGGAGAGTGAAACAACAATAATTTTATTTATATAACGCCTTTAACATAGTAAAACGTCTGAAGGCGCTTCACAGGAACACTATAAAACAACATTGAACGCTTAGCCACATAAGAAGAAATTAGGGCAGGTGACGAAAGGCTTGGGCGAAGAGGTAGGTTTTAAGAATTGCCTTAAAGGAGGAAAAAGAGGTAGAGAGCAATATTCCCTCTAATTTTTTTTGGACCGCTCAGCCCCTTTAACGAGCTGCACGGGCCATTCAAAATTCCATGCATGCGTGGTTTTTCTATTTAAAAGCTGGCTCACCGGCTGCATGGAACCCACAGAGCGATTAAAATCAGGGATGCGCAAGAGGTCAGAATAGGAGGAACTCAGAGAGCTTAGAGGGTTGTATTGAATTCAAACAAGGGAGTAGTGTTTTGTGTGAAGACAATCCCTGCAGTTGATTAAAGATATATCTGAGTGCCATGGGGTGAAAAAAATATTTGGAGACATACCAGAAGGCGAGAAGGCAACAAAAAGAGCTAAAGAAAGCTGAAAAGAAGCAGAGAAAGATTTATTTTTGTTTGTGAGCAGAGATCAATCAGTGAAATTGTTTACACTGCAGCAACAACAAAAATTGATCAAAGTCTGCAACACAGATCATAATCAATTTAAAATGAATAGAGGGGGGGATACATTATATTCACACCTTTTTTAATGCAACAAAAGGATTTCTCGGAGTTGTATACTTAAAGTTAAGGAAGGTAACTATGAGATATTCTGTGGTCACATTTCAACGGCTTCACAGAGCAGCTAAATCATCTTGCCGCCAGTTTGGCACCATAGGGAGCTTTCTGGTGAAAACATTGTAATTAACTTCTATCACTAATTCATTAAGTCACTCATGAGCCATTTGAGAAGTCAGTTGTTTACCGAATAAGGTGAATAGGGCACAAAATTATAGCATTCTCGTATCTCTGAAAGATTATACTGGACTTCCTGAATCAGAAGGACACAGTGCTGTTTATGTATGATGGCAGTGCTAAATGCTAGCACTCTCACCTCTGAGTCCCTTTCACCAACACTTGCAAGCACCAGTGCACCACGCACACATCCTGGAAGATGCGCATCAAGAGGCGTCACCGAGCGAGCCATAATGTACAGGGAAGGAGGAGGAAGCGGTATTGACACAAGAGGTGCATGGACCTGCTCCCAGGATTATTTATGGATTCTTTATTGGTGGTTGCATTTAATGTGAGGAGATGTTTCAAGCTGGATAGAATATACTTTACAATCCTGGTTATAAGATAGTCACTTCAAGTGCATTATCACAGAAGCAATTCCTAACACCTTTCTCCTAATTGTCAGCTGGACACTTTGGTTGGATATAGACAGGCAGGCTGGGGAATAACTTTTTAACTTAATGGCAGATGTTCTAGGACTTACAGCTGAGGTAACTGATAATGTGTGAATGGCTAATAACCTAATGTGATTATGAAAGATGAAATTGTCCCTGCCCTCTGTTTTAAAGGTCATTAAATGATATCGCTATGTCTGACAATGGCACCAGAATTACTGGGCATGAAATTCCAGCCACCCCGGGTCTGTACGGAGTGGATACGGACCCGGGAAGGCATCGCAAAATCCGGCTTTTGGTGGCACAATGTGCATGTGCTGAAAACCAGCTTTTCCGATCTGTCAAGTTCTGGCTTGAAAGATCACACGCATCTCGGCAGCAAGGACATTCGCATGGGCAAGATTGCGCTATTTGCCCATCTCTTGCCCAGCGAATGTCCTCAAAATTCTTGTGCCTTGTAAAAGTAGGAGCATAGCCTACTTTTTACCAGCATAAGAGTTTTAAAACATATAAAAACATATAACAAACATATAAAAATAATATTTAAAAACACATTTTTACATTAAAAACCTTGTCCACTAAGGTAAGCTTATTTTAAACCCTAATTACAAAGGTAAAAAAAAGGGAAATATATATATTTTTTCGAACATATTTATTAACTTTAATTTCAATTAATTTTAATTATGTGAGGTGTGCTTTTTTAAATTTTTTTTCTCATTAATAGCAATGAGAACTCGTAGATACAGAGTTCTCATTGCTACTAATGAGAATACTGTACCTGATTGGGAACTTGAGATCAATGCGAAGATGCAGACTGACTTCTATCCTGACTTCTCCTTTACACTCTGTTTTGTAGGGAATTCGGGCTTACTTACGGGAGAAGATTTTGGCATTGAGAACAGGATTTTGACGAAAACACAAAAACATAACTGTTTTTCCACAGAGACAACAGAGAGAATGTAGCCCTCATCTGATGTATCAGTCGCTGAATTTACAACATGTATCTGTTGTCATCCTTTGTTCCAATTTCTAGACTGTACGCTCGACTGGGAAATAGGCCTGTTTTCTACATATGAAACATTGCTGTCTCCAAACAGAACAGACTTCTGTTTTTATGACATGATTGTATTTGTTAGTCTATTTCAAGAGCTTTCTAAGGTGTTTTGTTCACATTTGAAGGCACTTTCTCCTTTTTCAGAGCTAAATATTGCATTTCTACCTGGGTAGTTCTTTTTCAGTTACTTCGCTTGGGATTCACTACTTCAAGTTTTCAATGTCAACTTTGGTTCTTTTTAAAGTCTCTTTCTTGTACCATTTTCCCTTGTACAAATAATTATTTTTTCTTCAATTATATTTTCTTCTGCAGCCCTCTAATTATATGTGCTAGCTGAAGTGCAGAGGCTCACTATATGTGATTGTATTGCTTCATCTTACTTCTTTGACCAAGCATTTGGTCACCTGTCCTAGTATCTCCTTGTATGGCTCGGTGTCAAATTTTTTCAGATAATGCTCCTGTGAAGCTCCTCAGGATGTTTTACTATGTTAAAGGCACTGTATAAATAAAAGTTGTTGTTGTTGAATAATCGATGTACACACAACCTATATCTGAATATGCAGGCACCGTTAAGTGGAGAAACCATGCCTAATTAACATCGCATCGACAGGGTGCCAATGATACTCATGCTGTTTGCCTAATCAGGGCTCTGAAAATGATGTGCCCATGACGTGATTTAAAGGCAGCATGTGTCATGTATTCAACCAGCATTGTAACCCATGTATAAACTGACAAATTGTACACTGTGAGAACAACGACCACTAGGTGGTGAACTTTTGGGAGACACTCCTAACCTGAACCTTCAGGTATAAAAGGGGAAGCTTCACCCACCTTCATCACTTGAGTGTGATGGAATTAAGGAAAGGTCACAGACTGACCTTCTCTCAAGCATGGGCCTCGTGTGCATTTATACTGTATAGTAAGGACGTATCAGCATGCACCTCTTAAAGGAGTGAACCAAGTCTTAAAAGGGTCGAATTGTTTTAGGGTGTGGCATGCCACATTCAATTGAATTGTGTTCTGGAGCTTGCTTGGGCACCTTAGGAAAGGAAATTGTCAGAGGTTCGACATCGGAGACACCAGATGGGATTAGATGAATTAGCGCGGGAGGTTTGGGTGGAGCATAAACACCGGCATGGACCAGTTGGGCCATATGGCCTGTTTCTGTGCTGTACATTTTATGCAATAATGTAAATTGGCCAAGTTTCTGTCTCTCCCTTGGCTTTTGCCTGACAATAAATTGCCATCTGTTAATTAATCCAGCTGTTTCTGCCCAAAATAAATGGAGTACTTAAGTCGCTATAATCGCAACCTGATGCCAACGCAAGTGGCTAATGGTTATTGCTTTTTGAATGATAAAAGCAACTGCCTGTTTTAGTTTTAGTGGTGGAGACTGTCCTACACGCAAATTGTTACAGTTGGGTTCATAACAGGTGCAGTCCCATGAATGGAACCCACCTTTTTATGGCGAGGATGATTGAAAAGTGTTGGGAGAAGGCTGAGTGGCCTTTTCTTGTGCCTTGACAGGCTAGGGAGTACCAGGGATCACAATTTTGAGTTGTGTAAGGCCAGATCGTGGTTGGATGTCAGGAGGTGGTTCTTTTCCCAGGGAATAGTGGACCTCTGGAACAGGCTGCCCTCTCAAGTGAGGGCTGGGGCAAAGATCATCTCTGAAAAAAAGGGTTGGCACTGCAGGGAATTCAGGCCAGAGTGAACTTCTGGACTAGTTTTGATTGCCTAGATGGATCAGAGAGGAATTTTTCAGATTTTTTTTCCCCCCAGATTGGCCTGGGTTTTTAAAATGTGATTTTTCTTCTCTCCCAGGAGATAGGAAGGGACAATATTTATGAACTTCGGAGAGAGGCCGATAAAAGACAAAGCAGGGAGTCCGGGGCCCAGCGTCGAGGAGGTGCGTGGAGAGGCAGTCGGGACTTCGGAGACAGCCCTATAAAAGGCACAGCAGGGAGTCCGGGGCCCAGAGTCGGTGAGAGGTGCATGGAGGGGCAGTCGGGACTTCGGAGAGAGGCCTATAAAAGGCACAGCAGGGAGTCCGGGGCCCAGCGTCGAGGAGGTGCGTGGAGAGCAGTGCTTGTACAGCTACAGGGAGAAGGCAAAAAAGAAGTAGAAAAAAATAGAAATGTGACGTCACAGCCAAGGGGGTAAGTGATTGGCTGGTGATTGGTGAGTAGTTTTTCTTTTTTCTCTTCTATAACAGTGAGTAACTTTTAACATTGTTGTTGCCAATTTAAGTGTATCTAAGGGTTAAGTCATGGCAGGAGAGCTCGGTCACGTGATATGCTCCTCCTGTACCATGTGGGAACTCAGGGACACTTCCGGTGTCCCTGACGACTACATCTGCGGGAAATGTATCCGCCTCCAGCTCCTGACGGACCACGTTGCGGAATTGGAGCTGAGGGTGGATTCACTCTGGAGCATCCACGATACTGAGAATGACGTGAGTAGCACGTGTAACGAGTTGGTCTTACCGCAGGAGAAGGGTCCACAGCCAGCTAGGGAATGGAAGACCAGCAGGAAGAGAAGTGCAAGGAAGGTAGTGCAGGGGTCCCCTGTGGTCATCCCCCTGCAAAACAGATACACTGCTTTGAGTACTGTTGAGGGGGATGACTCATCAGGGGAGGACAGCAGCAGCCAAGTTGATGGCACCGTGGCTGGCTCTGCTGCACAGGAGGGCAGGAAAAAGAGTGGGAGAGTGATAGTGATAGGGGATTCAATTGTGAGGGGAATAGATAGGCGTTTCTGTGGCCGCAACCGAGACTCCAGGATGGTATGTTGCCTCCCTGATGCAAGGGTCAAGGATGTCTCGGAGTGGGTGCAGGACATTCTAAAAAGGGAGGGAGAACAGCCAGTTGTCGTGGTGCACATTGGTACCAACGACATAGGTAAAAAAAGGGATGAGGTCCTACGAAACGAATTTAAGGAGCTAGGAGATAAATTAAAAAGTAGGACCTCAAAAGTAGTAATCTTGGGATTGCTACCAGTGCCACGTGCTAGTCAGAGTAGGAATCGCAGGATAGCACAGATGAATACGTGGCTTGAGCAATGGTGCAGCCGGGAGGAATTCAAATTCCTGGGGCATTGGAACCGGTTCTGGGGGAGGTGGGACCAGTACAAACCGGACGGTCTGCACCTGGGCAGGACCGGAACCAATGTCCTAGGGGGAGTGTTTGCTAGTGCTGTTGGGGAGGAGTTAAACTAATATAGCAGGGGGATGGGAACCAATGCAGGGAGACAGAGGGAAACAAAAAGGAGACAAAGGCAAAAGACAGAAAGGAGATGAGGAAAAGGGGAGGGCAGAGAAACCCAAGAAAAAGAACAAAAAGGGCCACTGTACAGCAAAATTCTAAAAGGACAAAGGGTGTTAAAAAAACAAGCCTGAAGGCTTTGTGTCTGAATGCAAGGAGTATCCGTAATAAGGTGGATGAATTAACTGTGCAAATAGATGTTAACAAATATGATGTGATTGGGATTACGGAGACGTGGCTCCAGGATGATCAGAGCTGGGAACTCAAAATCCAGGGGTATTCAACATTCAGGAAGGATAGAACAAAAGGAAAAGGAGGTGGGGTAGCATTGCTGGTTAAAGAGGAGATTAATGCAATAGTTAGGAAGGACATTAGCTTGGATGATGTGGAATCTATATGGGTAGAGCTGCAGAACACCAAAGGGCTAAAAACGTTAGTGGGAGCTGTGTACAGACCTCCAAACAGTAGTAGTGATGTTGGGGAGGGCATCAAACAGGAAATTAGGGGTGCATGCAATAAAGGTGCAGCAGTTATAATGGGTGACTTTAATATGCACATAAGTTGGGCTAACCAAACTGGAAGCAATACGGTGGAGGAGGATTTCCTGGAGTGCATAAGGGATGGTTTTCCAGATCAACATGTCGAGGAACCAACTAGGGGGGAGGCCATCTTAGACTGGGTGTTGTGCAATGAGAGAGGATTAATTAGCAATCTCGTTGTGCGAGGCCCCTTGGGGAAGAGTGACCATAATATGGTGGAATTCTGCATTAGGATGGAGAATGAAACAGTTAATTCAGAGACCATGGTCCAGAACTTAAAGAAGGGTAACTTTGAAGGTATGAGGCGTGAATTGGCTAGGATAGATTGGCGAATGATACTTAAGGGGTTGACTGTGGATGAGCAATGGCAGACATCCAGAGACCGCATGGATGAACGACAACAATTGTAAATTCCTGTCTGGCGTAAAAATAAAAAAGGGAAGGTGGCTCAACCGTGGCTATCAAGGGAAATCAGGGATAGTCTTATAGCCAAGGAAGAGGCATACAAATTGGCCAGAAATAGCAGCGAACCCGGGGACTGGGAGAAATTTAGAACTCAGCAGAGGAGTACAAAGGGTTTGATTAGGGCAGGGAAAATGGAGTACGAGAAGAAGCTTGCAGGGAAGATTAAGACGGATTGCAAAAGTTTCTATAGATATGTAAAGAGAAAAAGGTTAGTAAAGACAAACGTAGGTCCCCTACAGTCAGAATCAGGGGAAGTCATAACGGGGAACAAAGAAATGGCAGACCAATTGAACAAGTACTTTGGTTCGGTATTCACTAAGGAGGACACAAACAACCTTCCGGATATAAAAGGGGTCAGAGGGTCTAGTAAGGAGGAGGAACTGAGGGAAATCCTTATTAGTCGGGAAATTGTGTTGGGGAAATTGATGGGATTGAAGGCCGATAAATCCCCAGGGCCTGATGGACTGCATCCCAGAGTACTTAAGGAGGTGGCCTTGGAAATAGCGGATGCATTGACAGTCATTTTCCAACATTCCATTGACTCTGGATCAGTTCCTATCGAGTGGAGGGTAGCCAATGTAACCTCACTTTTTAAAAAAGGAGGGAGAGAGAAAACAGGGAATTATAGACCGGTCAGCCTGACATCGGTAGTGGGTAAAATGATGGAATCAATTATTAAGGATGTCACAGCAGCACATTTGGAAAGAGGTGACATGATAGGTCCAAGTCAGCATGGATTTGTGAAAGGGAGATCATGCTTGACAAATCTTCTGGAATTTTTTGAGGATGTTTCCAGTAGAGTGGACAAGGGAGAACCAGTTGGTGAGGTATATTTGGACTTTCAGAAGGCTTTTGACAAGATCCCACACAAGAGATTAATGTGCAAAGTTAAAGCACATGGGATTGAGGGTAGTGTGCTGACGTGGATTGAGAACTGGTTGTCAGACAGGAAGCAAAGAGTAGGAGTAAATGGGTACTGTTCAGGCAGTGACTCGTGGGGTACCGCAAAGTTCTGTGCTGGGGCCCCAGCTGTTTACACAGTACATTAATGACTTAGACGAGGGGATTAAATGTAGTATCTCCAAATTTGCGGATGACACTAAGCTGGGTGGCAGTGTGAGCTGCGAGGAGGATGCTATGAGGCTGCAGAGTGACTTGGATAGGTTAGGTGAGTGGGCAAATGCATGGCAGATGAAGTATAATGTGGATAAATGTGAGGTTATCCACTTGGTGGTAAAAACAGAGAGACAGACTATTATCTGAATGGTGACAGATTAGGAAAAGGGGAGGTGCAACAAGACCTGGGTGTCATGGTACATCAGTCACTGAAGCTTGGCATGCAGGTACAGCAGGCGGTTAAGAAGGCAAATGGCATGTTGGCCTTCATAGCGAGGGGATTTGAGTACAGGGGCAGGGAGGTGTTGCTACAGTTGTACAGGGCCTTGGTGAGGCCACACCTGGAGTATTGTGTGCAGTTTTGGTCTCCTAACTTGAGGAAGGACATTCTTGCTATTGAGGGAGTGCAGCAAAGGTTCACCAGACTGATTCCCGGGATTGTGGGACTGACCTATCAAGAAAGACTGGATCAACTGGGCTTGTATTCACTGGAGTTCAGAAGAATGAAAGGGGACCTCATAGAAATGTTTAGAATTCTGACGGGTTTAGACAGGTTAGATGCAAGAAGAATGTTCCCAATGTTGGGGAAGTCCAGAACCAGGGATCTCAGTCTAAGGATAAGGGGTAAGCCGTTTAGGACCGAGATGAGGAGAAACTTCTTCACCCAGAGAGTGGTGAACCTGTGGAATTCTCTACCACAGAAAGTTGTTGAGACCAATTCACTAAATATATTCAAAAGGGAGTTAGATGAAGTCCTTAATACTCGGGGGATCAAGGGGTATGGCGAGAAAGCAGGAAGGGGGTACTGAAGTTACATTCAGCTATGAACTCATTGAATGGCGGTGCAGGCTAGAAAGGCCGAATGGCCTACTCCTGCACATATTTTCGATGTTTCTATGGTAAGAGGTTTGAGCAAGGAACCTTGAGATGAACAGATTGTCTAAGAGATGGTAACCCAGAGGTCCAAGCAAGAGATAAGCGAAGCAACGAGATCAAGGGACAGAGCAGGGTTTTCAGCTGAAAGTTGAGACAAAGAACTCGACATACCATTGGGCACCTTGGCTTAGGAAGAGCCCTGACAAGTTAGATAGTCCGGTCGAATATTCGACTTCAGGCCCATCCCTAAAAAGAGAATAAAAGAGTTTTCTAAAGAGCCTTTAGCATAGATGGTGGCGGGGAGAACTTGCAAGAGTGAGAATAGTCGAACACTCTTCCGAGGGTGGACCCATGCTGACCTCAGTTAACACTCTTGGTGGCTCTAGAAGAGAGGAAGAAAGGCCGTAAGCCGACGAGCTGTTTATGCAACCAGCCGTCTGTCCGATCGCTACCGGTACCAACTGCTTGTCACGGTCGTGGTCAACTATGATGATTATGTGTTGGATTTGATTGTATTTGAACTTCCACTCCTAAATAACAATGATCTATGACTCCAAAGACCCTTTCGGGTAATCTGTGTGTGACCTATGATCCAAATCCACACACCCCACCAGAGACCATGGGATAAGAACATAATAAGAACATAAGAATTAGGAACAGGAGCAGGCCATCTAGCCCCTCGAGCCTGCTCCGCCATTCAACAAGATCATGGCTGATCTGGCTGTGGACTCAGCTCCACTTACCCCGCCACTCCCCATAACCCTTCATTATCTTAATTGGTGAAAAATCTATCGATCTGTGATTTGAATACATTCAATGAGATAGCCTCAACTGCTTCCTTGGGCAGAGAATTCCACAGATTCACAACCCTCTGGGAGAAGAAATTCCTTCTCAATACAGTTTTAAATTGCCTCCCCCGTATTTTGAGCTTGTGCCCCCTCGTTCTAGTCTCCCCGACCAGTGGAAACAACCTCTCTGCCTCTATCTTGTCGATCCCTTTCATTATTTTAAATGTTTCTATAAGATCACCCTTCATCCTTCTGAACTCCAACAAGTAAAGACCCAGTCCACTCAATCTATCATCATAAGGTAGCCCCCTCATCTCCGGAATCAGCCGAGTGAATCGTTTCTGTACCCCCTCCAAAGCTGGTATATCCTTCCTTAAGTCAGGTGACCAAAACTGCATGCAGTACTCCAGGTGCGGCCTCACCAATACCCTATACAGTTGCTACAGGACCTCCCTGCTTTTGATCTCACATTTTCCGACATTGTATTCCATCTGCCAAACCTTAGCCCATTCGCTTAACCTATCTAAATCTCTTTGCAACCTCTCTGTGTCCTCGACACAACCCGCTTTCCCATTAATCTTTGTGTCATCTGCAAATTTTGTTACACTACACTCTGTCCCCTTTTCCAGGTCATCTATGTATATTGTAAACAGTTGTGGTCCCAGCACCGATCCCTGTGGCACACCACTAACCACCGATTGCCAACCTGAAAAGGACCCATTTATCCCGACTCTCTGCTTTCTGTTTGTTAGCCAATTCCCAATCCATGCTAATACATTTCCTCTGATTCCTCGTAAGTTTATCTTCTGCAGTAACCTTTTGTGTGGCACTTTATCGAATGCCTTTTGGAAATCCAAATACACCACATCCATCGGTACACCTCTATCCACCATGCTCGTTATATCCTCAAAGAATTCCAGTAAATTAGTTAAACATGATTTCCCCTTCATGAATCCATGTGGCGTCTGCTTGATTGCACTATTCCTATCTAGATGTCCCGCTATTTCTTCCTTAATGATAGCTTCAAACATTTTCCCCACTACAGATGTTAAACTAACCGGCTTTTAAACCATGTTTTTAATATTGACCCCTCCTGCAGCCCGCTTATATTCATAGAAACATAGAAACATAGAAAATAGGTGCAGGAGTAGGCCATTCAGCCCTTCTAGCCTGCACCGCCATTCAATGAGTTCATGGCTGAACATGCAACTTCAGTATCCCATTCCTGCTTTCTCGACATACCCCTTGATCCACCTAGTAGTAAGGACTTCATCTAACTCCTTTTTGAATATATTTAGTGAATTGGCCTCAACAACTTTCTGTGGTAGAGAATTCCACAGGTTCACCACTCTCTAGGTGAAGAAGTTTCTCCTCATCTCGGTCCTAAATGGCTTACCCCTTATCCTTAGACTGTGACCCCTGGTTCTGGACTTCCCCAACATTGGAAACATTCTTCCTGCATCTAACCTGTCTAAACCCGTCAGAATTTTAAACGTTTCTATGAGGTCCACTCTCATTCTTCTGAACTCCAGTGAATACAATCCCCGTTGATCCAGTCTTTCTTGATAGGTCAGTCCCACCATCCCAGGAATCAGTCTGGTGAACCTTCGCTGCACTCCCTCAATAGCAAGAATGTCCTTCCTCAAGTTAGGAGACCAAAACTGTACACAATACTCCAGGTGTGGCCTCACCAAGGCCCTGTACAACTGTAGCAACACCTCCCTGCCCCTGTACTCAAATCCCCTCGCCATGAAGGCCAACATGCCATTTGCTTTCTTAAACGCCTACTGTACCTGCATGCCAACCTTCAATGACTGATGTACCATGACACCCAGGTCTCGTTGCACCTCCCATTTTCTTAATCTGTCACCATTCAGATAATAGTCTGTCTCTCTATTTGTAACACCAAAGTGGATAACCTCACATTTATCCACATTATACTTCATCTGTCATGCATTTGCCCACTCACCTCACCTATCCAAGTCACTTTGCAGCCTCATAGCATCCTCCTCGCAGCTCGCACTGCCACCCAACTTCGTGTCATCCGCAAATTGGGAGATACTACATTTAATCCCCTCGTCTAAATCATTAATGTACAATGTAAACAGCTGGAGCCCCAGCACAGAAACTTGCCCCACTAGTCACTGCCTGCCATTCTGTAAAGTACCCATTTACTCCTACTCTTTGTTTCCTGTCTGACAACCAGTTCTCAATCCACGTCAGCACACTACCCCCAATCCCATGTGCTTTAACTTTGCACATTAATCTCTTCTGAGGGATCTTGTCGAAAGCCTTCTGAAAGTCCAAATATACCACATCAACTGGTTCTCCCTTGTCCACTCTACTGGAAACATCGTCAAAAAATTCCAGAAGATTTGTCAAGCATGATTTCCCTTTCACAAATCCATGCTGACTTGGACCTATCATGTCACCTCTTTCCAAATGCGCTGCTGTGACATCCTTAATAATTGATTCCATCATTTTACCCACTACCGATGTCAGGCTGACCGGTCTATAATTCCCTGTTTTCTCTCTCCCTCCTTTTTTAAAAAGTGAGGTTACATTGGCTACCCTCCACTCGATAGGAACTGATCCAGAGTCAATGGAATGTTGGAAAATGACTGTCAATGCATCCGCTATTTCCAAGGCCACCTCCTTAAGTACTCTGGGATGCAGTCCATCAGGCCCTGGGGATTTATCGGCCTTCAATCCTATCAATTTCCCCAACACAATTTCCTGACTAATAAGGATTTCCCTCAGTTCCTCCTCCTTACTAGACCCTCCGACCCCTTTTATATCCGGAAGGTTGTTTGTGTCCTCCTTAGTGAATACCAAACCAAAGTACTTGTTCAATTGGTCTGCCATTTCTTTGTTCCCCGTTATGACTTCCCCTGATTCTGACTGTAGGGGACCTACGTTTGTCTTTACTAACCTTTTTCTCTTTACATATCTATAGAAACTTTTGAAATCCGTCTTAATCTTCCCTGCAAGCTTCTTCTCGTACTCCATTTTCCCTGCCCTAATCAAACCCTTTGTCCTCCTCTGCTGAGTTCTAAATTTCTCCCAGTCCCCGGGTTCGCTGCTATTTCTGGCCAATTTGTATGCCACTTCCTTGGCTTTAAGACTATCCATGATTTCCCTTGATAGCCACGGTTGAGCCACCTTCCCTTTTTTATTTTTACGCCAGACAGGAATGTACAATTGTTGTAGTTCATCCATGCGGTCTCTAAATGTCTGCCATTGCCCATCCACAGTCAACCCCTTAAGTATCATTTGCCAATCTATCCTAGCCAATTCACGCCTCATACCTTCAAAGTTACCCTTCTTTAAGTTCTGGACCATGGTCTCTGAATTAACTGTTTCATTCTCCATCCTAATGCAGAATTCCACCATATTATGGTCACTCTTCCCCAAGGGGCCTCGCACAATGAGATTGCTGATTAATCCTCTCTCATTACACAACACCCAGTCTAAGATGGCCTCCCCCCTAGTTGGTTCCTCGACATATTGGTCTGGAAAACCATCCCTTATGCACTCCAGGAAATCCTCCTCCACGTATTGCTTCCAGTTTGGTTAGCCCAATCTATGTGCATATTAAAGTCACCCATTATAACTGCTGCACCTTTATTGCATGCACCCCTAATTTCCTGTTTGATGCCCTCCCCAACATCACTACTACTGTTTGGAGGTCTGTACACAACTCCCACTAACGTTTTTTGCCCTTTGGTGTTCTGCAGCTCTACCCATATAGATTCCACATCATCCAAGCTAATGTCCTTCCTAACTATTGCATTAATCTCCTCTTTAACCAGCAATGCTACCCCACCTCCTTTTCCTTTTGTTCTATCCTTCCTGAATGTTGAATACCCCTGGATGTTGAGTTCCCAGCCCTGATCATCCTGGAGCCACGTCTCCGTAATCCCAATCACATCATATTTGTTATCATCTAATTGCAAAGTTAATTCATCCACCTTATTACAGATACTACTTGCATTAAGACACAAAGCCTTCAGGCTTGTTTTTTTAACACCCTTTGTCCTTTTAGAATTTTGCTGTACAGTGGCCCTTTTTGTTCTTTTTCTTGGGTTTCTCTGACCTCCACTTTTCCTCATCTCCTTTCTGTCTTTTGCTTTTGTCTCCTTTTTGTTTCCCTCTGTCTCCCTGCATTGATTCCCATCCCCCTGCTATATTAGTTTAACTCCTCCCCAACAGCACTAGCAAACACTCCCCCGAGGACATTGGTTCCGGTCCTGCCCAGGTACAGACCGTCTGGTTTGTACTGGTCCCACCTCCCCCAGAACCGGTTCCAATGCCCCAGGAATTTGAATCCCTCCCGGCTGCACCACTGCTCAAGCCACGTATTCATCTGCGCTATCCTGCGATTCCTACTCTGACTAGCACGTGGCACTGGTAGCAATCCCAAGATTACTACTTTTGAGGTCCTACTTTTTAATTTAGCTCCTAGCTCCTTAAATTCGTTTTGTAGGACCTCATCCCTTTTTTTTACCTATGTCGTTGGTGCCAATGTGCACCACGACAACTGGCTGTTCTCCCTCCCTTTTTAGAATGTCTTGCTCTCGCTCCGAGACATCCTTGACCCTTGCACCAGGGAGGCAACATACCATCCTGGAGTCTCGGTTGCGGCCGCAGAAACGCCTATCTATTCCCCTCAAAATTGAATCCCCTATCACTATCGCTCTCCCACTCTTTTTCCTGCCCTCCTGTGCAGCAGAGCCAGCCATGGTGCCATGAACTTGGCTGCTGCTGCCCTCCCCTGATGAGTCATCCCCCTCAACAGCACTCAAAGCAGTGTATCTGTTTTGCAGGGGGATGACCACAGGGGACCCCTGCACTACCTTCCTTACACTACTCTTCCTGCTGGTCTTCCATTCCCTAGCTGGCTGTGGATCCTTCTCCTGCGGTAATACCAACTCGCTGCACGTGCTACTCACGTCGTTCTCAGCATCATGGATGCTCCAGAGTGAATCCACCCTCAGCTCCAATTCCGCAACGTGGTCCGTCAGGAGCTGGAGGCCCAGTCATGCCTACATGAAGGTCGGTTTTCTGCATTATGCCCTTGTAAACGACCTCAGTTCTTTGAGAAACTCCTTATCTGACATAATTTGAATTATTCTGTCGTCATCAGCTTATCCCTGCTGCTGAGCTCGTCAAACCCATTTCTTTGACTAAACCATTATTTTTTTTGCAATTCACAATTTTTTACAGATGGGGAGTGTACATATTGGGCCTAAGTTCGCGCTCACCATAGGCATGTACGAGGTGCGTAAGCACCCGTGGGGTCCAGGCAAGTCCGGGTTTAGAAATGCGAAGCGCATGCGCCTAAACCCGGAACTTGCAATCTGTCAAGAATTGATATTTTGCACGCTTCCGAAACTAAAGGGCTCCCGCAGGCGGAGAGTTGAGCTATTTATCCGACTCCTGCCCAGCGAAAGTCCTTCAAATTCTTACGACTGATAAAAGCACCAAATCTTTCATTTTTTTCAATGATTTAAACATTTAAAATCCTATTAAATAAGGTACGTGTATGTTTAGACTGTTTAAAATATGTAAACTTTTTAATCAAAATATTAAATTTGTGTTTTAAATAATTAATTAAAATCCATTTTGATTAATTTTAAATATGTGATGTTTTTTTTAATTTATCATAAGCGCTTGTGTGTTTTTGGGGATATTCCCATTCATACTTATGGTGATTCCCCAACTCTGATAGGTTGGGCCGGCCCATGTGATCCCAATAATGCGTATGAAGTCCCACGCTGCTGGGATAAGTGGGCCTCTACGTAGGCTTTTGCATAGAGGCCCAGGATCAGAAGTTTCCGAAACTCCGGGAACAATATGTACTTGTGTGGAAATTTTTATGGATGGAGGCATCCACCAGCGGGAAGCGTCCGACTGCAAATTCTGGGCCATTGTGATACGCAAGGTATCGCAATTGTATGGAACTGGCTGGATGGATCAAAGGGTCTTTACCCGTCTGTCATTGATCGTATGTTCGATTTCTTGCATTCTTGTGTTCGCCTTTGGCAAATGATTGTTGCTGGGATGGTGCCATTAGGGATTCTAGCACCAATATTGTCAAAAAATTGTGGGCAGCTTCTTTTATAATTGACCCCAGTACCAGCTGCTTCCAATAAAACAAATAGTGTCTTTAAAATATATGAAACCTCAGAGAATCACTGCACAAAATGAAACTGTTTCAAATAAAATGGTATCAGGTTTTAAAAAAAATTATTACATGATTTAAACTGTGATTTTTAAATGACCTACTTATTTTGGGAAGTGATACTGATTTCAGCAAAAGTAATTCTGGAGAAGAGAATTCACTTTCAATATGTAATTGCCAATGTGGTTTATCAGTATTTTATTCTGCACTGTACAGCAAATGGCTGACAGTAATTCGCTTGAGCAGTCCTGATAATGTAATGAGCAAGGAGAAAGAAGCTTAAGTGGTTTACAAACGTCAGCAGAACCTTGAGATTGAATCACTGGCTTAAAGCTTACCGCCAGTTTATTTATTATTCCTTATGATCTACACGATTTGCCTTGACATAAATAGCTTTTTCTCCAACTGTTGTCACTATCATGCCATGGAGGCAACTCACCATTACTGAGGCAGCACAACATGAATGAAAGGCTAACAAAATTATTCGTAACATAAGACATAAAGGTTAAACAGTTGGCATTGCTGGGCAATATGACTGGTGCACATCGTAAATCCATTTAGCCGTTGGTTTCAAAACTATGTGACCGCTTACATTGGGATTTGATTCATATTATATGAATATGGACACAGACAGTCTATTCGAATGTATTTTAAAGATTAAAGAACTTAAATAGCTGCCGATGTAGAAATTGGCATGGTCATGACTGCTGTTTGGACTTAAATGTGGATAACACATATCAATTTAGCTATGCGCTGCCACATGCACACTCCCGACCTCTCTCTTCAGCAGCACCGACTCACTCTATCTCTAAGCTGTCCTGGTCCGCAATTCTATTCCATCCTTCGCCTCATCCGCGCTTTAACCAAAACATTTTTTCCTTCCTTTCAGATGTCAAGGATTGTAAACCTCAACAATCTTGGACACCAATGCCCCTCCTGAACCTTCTTCCCTGACACTTCTCTCTGATCCCTTCCAATCTCACCCTCTGCCGTGTTTTCTCTATCCCCTCTCATCTTCCCCTTTCTGACACCAAATGATCAGTCTTCAGCAAAAGCCTGAGCTACATTCCTGTTATGTATGTATGTAAACCTCACCAATATGTAAGACTTGCCACCATGGGGCACACATGTAGGAGACCTAAGGGTCACCTGTGCACCCTGGGCAAGCAGGTATAAAAGGTGATTCACCATGCTGCTTCCTCACTCTGGAGTCTGAATAGAGACCAAGGTCACAACAGTTTGAGTTTACAATACAGTCTTGTGGAGTTATTCTGAACATAATAAATTGGCGACGAGTTACAGATCACAAACTTTCACTCGGTCATAGCTGCCGTTGGTATTCTTGAGAGATTTGTTGAGGGTGATGATTTGGAAGCCTTCGTTGAGTGTCTCGACCAGTACTTCGTGGCCAATGAACTGGACAAGGCTGAGATGGCGGTCAAGCGCAGGGCGATTCTTCTCACCTTATGTGGGTCTTCGATATATGGCCTCCTCAAAAATCTGCTGACAGCGGACAAACCAATGGACAAGACTTACACAGAGCTGTGCACGCTGGTTCGGGAACACCTCAAAACAAAGGAGAGCATCTTAATGGCCAGGTATCGCTTTGACATGCACCATCACTCCAAGGGCCAGAACGTGGTGAGCTTTGTCGCTGATCTAAGACGCCTTGCGGGACAGTGCGAATTTGCAGGATCTTTGGGGGAAATGTTGCGGGACTTTTTCGTGCTTGGAATCGGCCACGGGGTCATTCTTCGCAAACTGTTATCTGCCGAATCCCTAGATCTGAGCAAGGCCATCACGATAGCCCAGGCTTTCATATCCACGAGCGACAACACGAAACAGATATCTTCACAGAATCGAAGCTTACCGGCAAGTATTGTGCATAAAATAATGCTTTCAGCAGGCAGAACTGTACAGGGCAGGGCCCACACAACCGCAGAGGCCAGACCTAGGCCGAGGGTGACTCAGAGACCGCCGTGGATGCGCATCCATTAACACCATGTTGGCGCTGTGGAGGCAATCATAGAGCCCATCAATGTCGATTCAAGCACTGTGTGTGCAAGAGCTGTGGAACAATGGGGCACCTCCAGCGAATGTGCAAACGACCTGTGACTCATCACGTGGCAGAGTCAGGAGAGGATAACCGATCCAGCGAGGATCACGCTGAACGAGCAGGAGAGGCAACTCAACCTGAGAATGAAGAGGAAGTATATGGGATACACACCTTCACCACCAAAAGCCCTCCGATAATGTTAAAAGTTAAACTGAATGGCACTCCAGTCTCCATGGAATTGGGCGAGTCAATCAATAATGAGCCAGAAGGCACTCAAGAGACTGTGGGGTGACAGAGCACAATGACCCAAGCTGATCCCGATTCAGGCAAAGCTGCACACCGACACCAAGGAACTGATACCAGTTAATGGCAGTGTGGCCAGAAGAGTATCCCATGAGGGAGCGGTGCACGATTTACCACTGTGGATTGTTTCAGGTGATGGGCCAATGCTGCTTGGTAGAAGGTATCCTTGGGGGAAGATTCGATGGAACTGGGAAGAACTCTGTGTACCTTCTCCGGCGAACGATGTCTCCCTTGCTCAAAGGCTGAGCAAGCCCCCACCTTCAGCTGAACCAGACATCGAAGTGTAGATCCATTTGTGCGGTACCCACCACCCAAAGCCGACGACCTCTTCGCAACGATGGAAGAGGCTCCAGCTCGACCAAGCAGAGTGCGACTCCGGCCGAAACGATCTGAATGCGTCTTCCCGACACCAGAGGCAAAATCCCTGAAGAGGTAGATCACGGCATTTGGCATCACGGACACGGATGAGAGTGTGTCCATACCACGGAACGAAAGAGCATCCAGACCACGGGACGAGAGTGCATCCAGACCACGGGATGAAAGTGTGTCCAGACCACGAGACGAGAGAGCGTCCAGACCACGGGATGTCACCAGAACGAAACAGAGGCACGTGTTGCTCAGCAAGGAAGATGACTGGGCTGGGAGCAAAGGTAAAGGGGCGGCCACTGAGAAGGCCAGGATCCCACTACTTTCCAATAAGTTGTTTGCACTGTGTAACCCATGTAAGCGCTCTTTTGCGGCCAACGATGTATTATCATATGGGGTCGGGGCCAATCACAACAAGCCAAAGTAGCGGGCGAACACCAACCGGTCCTATATGTATCTGACAAAGTACTTGTAGCAAGTGATGTGTTATCACACGGGGTCGGGCGTGTTGAGCAGCAAGCCAAAGTAGCGGGCGAGCCCCAACCGGTTGGACATGTATCCAATAAGTTAACCAAGGCAGTAGCCTGTGCTCACGGGACAAAAGAGACATACCAATGAGTGTCCCAATATTTGCTCGAGTTAGACAAGCTGCCAATCTCACAGTTTTGGGAGAGCAGAGGCACCATTATCAATGATTTGTTTCGCATATGTCGAACATTGTTTGTGCACTGTGCCATGTTCCACTTCACAGTTGATAAGCTCCCCGCTGGAGTGGAGCTAAACTACAGAACCGGTGCGAAGCTGTTCAACCTTTGCCATCTCCAGGCCAGGTCCAAGACCACTCCAACCTCTGTCATCGAGCTACAGTACGCGGACGATGCCTGCGTCTGTGCACACACACAGGATGAACTCCAGGACATAGTCGACGTATTTACCGAGGCGTATGAAAGCATGGGCCTTACATAATAAGAACATAAGAATTAGGAACAGGAGTAGGCCATCTAGCCCCTCGAGCCTGCTCCGCCATTCAACAAGATCATGGCTGATTTGGCTGTGGACTCAGCTTCACTTACCCGCCCGCTCCCCGTAACCCTTAATTCCCTTATTAGTTAAAAATCTATCTATCTGTGATTTGAATACATTCGATGAGCTAGCCTCAACTTCCTTGGACAGAGAAGTCAACAGATTCACAACCCTCTGGGAGAAGAAATTTCTTCTCAACTCGGTTTTAAATTGGCTCCCCCGTATTTTGAGGTTGTGCCCCCTAGTTCAAGTCTCGCCGACCAGTGGAAACAACTTCTCTGCCTCTATCTTGTCTATCCCTTTCATTATTTTAAATGTTTCGATAAGATCACCCCTCATCCTTCTGAACTCCAACGAGTAAAGACCCAGTCTACTCAATCTATCATCATAAGGTAACCCTCTCATCTCCGGAATCAGCCTAGTGAATCGTCTCTGTACCCCGTCCAATGCTAGTATATCCTTTCTTAAGTAAGGTGACCAAAACTGCTGCAGTACTCCAGGTGCGGCCTCACCAATACCCTGTACAGTTGCAGCAGAACCTCCCTGCTTTTGTACTCCATCCCTCTCGCAATGAAGGCCAACATTCCATTCGCCTTCCTGATTACCTGCTGCATCTGCAAACTAACTTTTTGGAATTCATGCACAAGGACCCCCAGGTCCCTCTGCACCACAGCATGTTGTAATTTCTCCCCATTCAAATAATATTCCCTTTTACTGTCTTTTTTTCCAAGGTGGATGACCTCACATTTTCCGACATTGTATTCCATCTGCCAAACCTTAGCCCATTCGCTTAACCTATCTAAATCTCTTTACAGCCTCTCTGTGTCCTCTACACAACCCGCTTTCCCACTTTTATTACACTTTGACACGTTAGAATTTTGCTGTACAGTGGCCCTTTTTGTTTTTTGCCTTGGGTTTCTCTGCCCTCCATTTTTACTCATCTCTTTTCTGTCTTTTGCTTCTGTCTCCATTTTGTTTCCCTCTGTCTCCCTGCATTGGTTCCCATCCCCCTGCCATATTAGTTTAATTCCTCCCCAACAGCACTAGCAAACACTCCCCCTAGGACATTGGTTCCAGTCCTGCCTAGGTGCAGACCGTCCGGTTTGTACTGTTCCCACCTCCCCAGAACCGGTTCCAATGCCCCAGGAATTTGAATCCCTCCCTGCTGCACCACTGCTCAAACCATGTATTCATCTGAGCTATCCCGCGATTCCTACTCTGACTAGCACGTGGCACTGGTAGCAATACTGAGATTACTACTTTTGAGGTCCTACTTCTTAATTTAGCTCCTAGCTCCTTAAATTCATCTCGTAGAACCTCATCCCTTTTTTTACCTATATCGTTGGTACCAATGTGCACCACAACAACTGGCTGTTCTTCCTTCCTTTTCAGAATGTCCTGCACCCGCTCTGAGACATCCTTGACCCTTGCACCAGGGAGGCAACATACCATCCTGGAGTCTCGGTTGCGGCCGCAGAAACGCCTATCTATTCCCCTTACAATTGAATCCCCTATCACTATCGCTGTCCCACTCTTTTTCCTGCCCTCCTGTGCAACAGAGCCAGCCACGGTGCCATGCACTTGGCTGCTGCTGCCCTCCCCTGATGAGTCATCCCCCTCAACAGTACTCAAAGCGGTGTATCTGTTTTGCAGAGGGATGACCGCAGGGGACCCTTGCACTACCTTCCTTGCACTACTCTTCCTGCTGGTCTTCCATTCCCTAGCTGGCTGTGGACCCTTCACCTGCAGTAAGACCAACTCGCTACACGTGATACTCACGTCATTCTCAGCATCATGGATGCTCCAGAGTGAATCCACCCTCAGCTCCAATTCCGCAACGCGGTCCGTCAGGAGCTGGAGGCAGATACACTTCCTGCACATGTAGTCGTCAGGAACACCAGAAGTGTCCCTGAGTTCCCACATGGTACAGGAGGAGCATATCACGTGACCGAGCTATCCTGCCATGACTTAAACCTTAGATGCACTTAATTTGGCGACAACAATGTCAACAGGTTACTTATTGATATAAAAAATAAAAAGAAAAGCTACTCACCAATTGCCAGCCAATCACTTACCCCTTTGGCTGTGATGTCACCTTTTGATTTCTTTCTACTTCTTTTTTGCTTTTTCTTCCCACTGGATCTGTACATGCCTCTCACCGACTGTCGCCTCTCTGACTCACCACGCTGGCCTCTTGTAGGCCTCCCGACTCTGCTCCCGCCTCTCGCCGACTGCCTCGCTAAACATTAGTAAGACAAAGGTTCTCCACCAGCCCGTCCTCACCGCACATCACTGCCCCCGCAAACATCAAGATCCATGGCATGGCCCTGGACAACGTGGACCACTTCTCCTATCTCGGGAGCCTCCTATCAACAAGAGCAGACATTGATGATAAGTTCCAACACCGCCTCCAGTGCACCAGTGCAGCCTTCGGCTGCCTGAGGAAAAGAGTATTTGAAGACCAGTCCCTCAAAACTGTCACCAAGCTCATGGTCTACAGGGCCGTAGTAATACCCGCTCTCCTGTATGGCTCAGAGACGTGGACCATGTACAGTAGACACCGCAAGTCGCTGGAGAAATACCACCAGCGATGTCTCCGCAAGATCCTGCAAATCCCCTGGGACGACAGACCCACAAACATTAGCGTCCTCATCCAGGCCAACATCCCCAGCATTGAAGCACTGACCACACTTGATCAGCTCCGCTGGGAAGGACACATAGTTTGCATGCCAGACACGAGATTCCCAAAGCAAACGCTCTACTCAGAACTCATCCACGCCAAATGAGCCAAAGGCAGGCAGAGGAAACGTTATAAGGACACCCTCAAAGCCTCCCTGATAAAGTGCAACATCCCCACTGACACCTGGGAGTCCTTGGCCATAGACCGCCCTAAGTGGAGGAAGTGCATTCAAGAAGGTGCTGAGCTCCTCGAGTATCGTCACCGAGAGCATGCAGAAATCAAGCGCAGGCAGCGGAAGGAGCGTGTGGCAAACCAGGCTCCCTGCCCACCCTTTCCCTCAACGACTATCTGTCCCACCTGTGACAGAAACTGTGGTTCTCATATTGGACTGTACAGCCACCTAAGGACTCATGCTAAGAGTGGAAGCAAGTCTTCCTCAATTCCAAGGGACTGCCGATGATGACTGTAACATGATCTGCCACGGGCCAGGCACTGAGAACGGCACTAATGCCCTCAGTTGGCCACCGTTGCCCACCACCGGGGTGGAAACGGCGCAGCCCGCAGATCGGCTCGTTGTTATGGAAGTGCTATAAAGCAAAGGGTCAACTGTATCGGCTCCCCAGTTTAGAACCTGGACCAGCCAGGATCCCACGTACCGCCTGCTAACGGCGAACTGCTAGACGGGATGTTGCAGCTTATCCGTCGCAAAGACGAAATGCTCATCCCATCAGATTGCCCCTTGTGGGGCAACCCTGCAACGTTGTAAAGAAAGGCAGGGAGGCTACACACAGTCTGTGGTCCGGGGCCTCCATAACATGGCCCAGGATCCATGGGGACCACGCTGCCTGCCGCCACTACTGAAAGTCTCAAGGCCATATCGGCCATCCTTGGCTTGCCAGACCTTAGGGTCAGTGACAATAGTCCGGAACGGGCAGCTCAAATCATAAAGCCAAACACCACACGTGTCACGGTAGACTCCCTACAGACCCAGCTATCCCGGGTGCTTCGCAGTCTCCGGACAGAATCATCAGAACCGAGCCTTCCGTATGCTATCAGCACAGAATGTACCATGATTGTACGGCTCCTCCATGCTACATCAGAATAAATGATGTAGACCATGTTCAGGGCCCCAGATGGGCTGCTAGCACTGCAGTAGCTAAAGAGGGGAATGGAGTGTTTGTTGTGAAACCATGTAATGGACAAACGCAGAAAGCATTTGGACCAGACTAAACTGCGAACTACAGATAAAGAGGAACCACTGTGAAAGGACCTGTCCCCCAGCGACCCACTAACACAATCGACCTCGCTGTCAACCACGAGGATGATCCCACCATACCCATCAGTCCGATCAGACAAGCAGCGCGTCCGTGCAGCAATGATCCGACCAACTCACCCATGCCAGAACTTCAACTCAGGTGATCGACTCAGGGAACGCAGAGCGCCAGATCGCCTCAACTTGCAAATAACTTGTACATAAGACTCTGGGGGGGAGTGATGTTATGTATGTATGTAAACCTCACCAATATGCAAGACTTTCCACCAGGGGGCACATCTATAGGAGAACTAAGGGTCAACTGTGCACCCTGGGCAAGCAGATATAAAAGGTAATCTACCATGCTGCTTCCTCACTCTGAAGTCTGAATAAAGAGACCAAGGTCACAACAGTTTGAGCTTACAATAGAAACATAGCAGGAGCAGGCCATTCGGCCCTTCGAGCCTGCACCGTCATTCAATAAGATCATTCAACCTCAGTACCCCTTTACTGTCTTATGGAGTTATTCTGAACATAACAATTCCCTTACGCCCCCACCTCAGTGAATTTTGAGCTCGGCTCGATGCTGAACTCTTTTTCCTCCACCTTCGCCTCCCCTGCACAGCTGACCCTTTCTCCTGTTTTCAGAATTTTCGCTCTACCTGGACCTCTCCCTCTGGCCTCTAACCCTCTCTAGACCTCTTCATTGCAAACTGCCAACGGAACATCGACTGTCTCAATTTCTCTGCTCCCCTCACTCACTCCAACCTACCGCCCTCTGAACTTGCAGCACTCCGCTTGCTCAGATCCAACCCCAACCTTGTCATCAAACCTGCTGACAAGAGTGGCGCTGATGTTGTTTGGCGAACCGACCTCTACCTAGCAGAGGTTGATCGCCAATTCTCTGACACCTCCTCCTATCTCCATGGACCATGACCCCACCACTGAACATCAAGTCATAATTTCCCAGACCATCACTGACCTCATCTCCTCTGGAGATCTACCAACCACATAGTTCCCCAACACCGCACAGCTCGCTTCTACCTCCTTCCCAAGATCCACTAACAGGACTGCCCCGGTAAATCCATCATTTCAGCCTGTTCTTGTCCCACAGAAACTTATTTCTTCCCATTTCGACTTTTTTTTCTCCCCTTTTCCACTCTCTTCCCATCTACATCTGCAACTCCTCCGATGCCCTCCGTTACTTTTAACAGTTTCCAGTTTCACGGCCCCAACCGTCTCTTTTTCACTATGGGCGTCCAATCCCTCTACACTTCCATCCCCCACCAGGATGGCTTGAGGGCGCTCAGCTTCTTCCTTGAGCAGAGGCCCAACCAGTCCCCATCCTCCACCACTCTCCTCCGCCTGGCTGAACTTGTTCTCACATTGAACAACTTCTCCTTTAACTCCACTCACTTCCTCCAAATTAAAGGTGTTGCTATGGGAACTTGCGTGAGTCTTGGCTATGCATGCCTTTTCGTGGGATATGTGGAACATTCTTTGTTCCAGTCCTACTCGGGTCCCCTCCCTCATCTTTTTTCGGTACACTGATGACTATATTGGTACCATTTCCTGCTCTCACCCTGAAATTGAAAATTTCATTCACTTTGCATCCAATTTCCACCCTTCCCTCACCTTGATATGGTCCATCTTCGATTCTTTCCTTCCCTCCTTCGACTTCTCCGTCTCCATCTCTGGGGATAGACTTTCACTATAAGTCCATGGATTCCCACAGCTACCTGGACTATATTTCCTCCCATCCCGCAAACTGTAAGGACTCCGTTCCATTCTCTCAGTTTCTCCGTCTCCATCACATCTGCTCTGATGACGCCACCTTTCACACTAGTGCCTCTGACATGATTTCCTTTTTCTTCAACAGAGGATTCCCCTCCGTTGTGGTTAACATGGCCCTTGACCGTGTCTGCTCTATTTCCCGCACCTCTGCTCTCACCCCTTCCCCTCCCTCTCAGAACTATGACAGGTTTCCCCTTGTCCTCACCTTTCACCCCAACAGCTTCCACGTTCAACGGATCATCCTCTGCCATTTCCGCCACCTCCAGCGTGATCACACCACCAATCACATCTTCCCTCTCCTCTCCCCTCTCAGCATTCCGAAGGGACCGCTCCCTCCACGACACCCTGGTCCATTCCACAGTCACCCCCAGTTCCCCCTCCCCTTCCCACAGCACCTTTCCGTGCAAGCGCAGGAGATGCAATATGTGCCCTTTTACCTCCTTCCTTCCCACTATCCAGGGCCCCAAATACTGCTTCCAGTGAAACAGCGATTTACTTGTACTTCTTTCAATTTAGTATACTGTATTCGCTGCCCACAATGTGGTCTCCTCTACATTGAGAGACCAAGTTTAGATTGGGTGACCGCTTTGCAGAGCAACTCCGATCAGTCCGCCAGTGTGACCCTGAGCTTCCGGTTGCCTGTCACTTTAATTCTCCACTCCACTCCCGCTCTGATCTCTCTGCCCTCGGTCTCCTACACTGTTCCAACGAAGCTCAACGTAAGCTCGAGGAACAGCACCTCATCTTTCGTTTAGGCACTTTACAGTCTTCTGGACTCAACATCGAGTTCAAAAAGTTTCAGAGCGTAACCACTGCCAATCTTTGGCTCCCTTTCTCCCCCCTCACCACCCCCGCCCCCCCGCTCTCCCACCCCCGCAGAGCCTGTTTCTTTCTTTTTTTCTCCTTGTCTCTAATGGCAGCTGGTCATTATGCCACCATTCACACCCCACCTTGATGATGTTTTTCTAACTCCTGGCATTACCATTTGAATTTGGGCCTTTTGTCCCTCTAATCTCTCCTGTTTGCCAACCTATCACACACCTTCCCTTTTGTTCATTCTTCCTTTCTCCCTTTCAGTGCTTGTTAAGAATCTGTTCCTTCAGAACACTCTCCAGTTCTGACGAAGGGTCATCGACCCGAAACGTTAACTCTGCTTCCTCTCAACAGATGTTGCCTGACCTGCTGAGATTTCCAGCATTTTCTGTTTTTATTCCAGGCATTGATCCCACTGTTAAATTCATGGGGTCCATTGTTTTAGGCAGCCCAGGCAGACACCTGAAACAGGCGCTGGGCCCTTTCAATATGTTAATGAAGGGCCTAATGCGTTGTCAAAATGAGTAATCGATGATCAGGGCAGGCACAGGCATATCTGGCTCAGAATTCTTCAGCGACCCGTCAACAGAGGGTGAGAGTGAATTTAATTTAAAAACACCTCTCTGTGGAGCCAGGAGTTCTCCACAGTCCTGGTTATCACAACCCTTCCCCTCGCCCCCTCATTGCCCACCGTTGTTTGCTCCAGCTCCGCCTCCCAGAACTGAACCTGAGGGCCGCTCCGATATATAATCCCCCAATTGCTTCAGTGAGTTATCAGCATCTTGTCCATGGATAACGCTATTACTTTCTCTTATTTCTGCCAAAATGCCCCCCTCCTACCTTTCCTCTCCTGAAAGTGTTGGCTCTTTTTGGGAGGACTAATATCAGCTTTTTCAGGTGCCCCTCAAAATGGATGCTAAACAATGTCTCAAGAGGAAAATTAACTTGGAAGAGGTGCTGGGTCTCTTGAACCTTATTTCTTCCCTATTACAGTGCCGAGACCTGTTATACTAATCAAGCTCATCTCATTTCATAGGCAGTCCCTCGGAATTGAGGAAGACTTGCTTCCACTCCTGAAGTGAGTTCTTTGGTGGCTGAACAATCCAATACGAGAGCCACAGACTCAGTCACAGGTGGGACAGACATTCACCGAGGGAAGGGGTGTGTGGGACTGGTTTGCTGCACGCTCCTTCCGCTGCCTGCGCTTGACCTCTTCACGTGCTCAGCGTTGAGATTCGAAGAGCTCAAAGCCCTTCCGGATACACTTTCTCCACCGAGGGCAATCTTCAGCCAAGGACTCCCAGGTGTCAGTGGTGATGTCGCACCTTATCAGGGAGGCTTTGAGGGTGTCCTTGTAACGTTTCCGCTGCCCACCTTTGGCTTGTTTGCCGTGAAGGAGCTCCGCGTAGAGCAATTGCTTAGGGAATCTCGTGTCTGTCATGCAAACTAAACAAACTAATCAAGCACCACTCCGGGAATCACGGTGGCAATATAAATGGGTCAGCGACCTGAGATCACATGTTTTCGTCCCTTTTTCCTCTCCTTCATGCCTGCGAGCTGAGCATTCGCCAGGGCCACTGGAAAGGAAGACGAGGCCATTGATCTACTTCCACACTTGGTATTATGGGAAGGTCAGGAAACAGTATTACCGCTGGGCAGATTTATCCTGAATTTCACAAAAAAGAAAAAAAGAAAGACTTGCATTTATATAGAGCTTTTCATGACCTCAGGATGTCCGAAAGTGCTTTACAGCCAATGAATACTTTTGAAGTGCAGTCACTATCAGAGAAACATAAAATGCCTTTGTTCAACAAAAACAAAGTGAAAGAAAATTATCAGCGTATTTGCTCGTGTTCGCATTCTGCACATCACATCTGCTTCAGTTTTCATATTTGCTCTACCTGCTCTATTTTATAATGTGCTGTAACCATTGTCCATGCAGGACCTTGTGTAAGCAGATCCTAATATCTGTAATTTGTCTTTGAAATTGATCTGGGAGATTGCATGTGGTGGGAAAAGTGTCTGTTTATAGTCCAAAACAAATATAATCATTAGACACAAAAATGGCCATTTGCAATTGCACTACTCCTAGCAAACACATATATGTAACATTATGTACAATGTAAAATGGGTGTAAATTCTTTTATTTATACACTTAGCAGAAAACATTGGGCAAGAACTTGCGAGCAAAAACCGGCGCATTTAATACGCACAGAATTATTAGTGTGTAAAAGATACAGCAACTTGTGGCGAGGAAGAGATACGCTGTGAGTTGCGAATCACCACAAGTTGCTGGACAATCTGCCGTTAGCCTCACAGAAAAAAACAGCTTTCCCTCAACCTCTGCGTGAGTTTCAATAAATTGCGGCATTTGTACTGTTATAATGAATTAAACTTGTGACAGACAGTTAGGGCTCATATTTCACGATGGAGGACCCTTTTTATGTTCTTTTAATGCCACTCAGCCTCTCCGGCCCAGAAAGGGAACAGTTGAAATTGTGAAGTCTCATTCCAACAGGTAACAAATTGCCCCTTGCGATTTTTAAAATTTTACTTTTAATTTTTTTCTTTTTTTCTCTCTTTCTTAATCCACTCCCTCTCTGTATTCCTGTACCTGATTTGACTCTATATCACCTTATGTCCATCACTGTTGTTCCTTCGTTTCTTTCTTACTCCTGAAATCTCTTTGGTTAAGGAGATCGACTGTGTTCACTGAGTTCTCAGATGTTCCATTGTGCTCGTCCCGCCGTTATCAGCTCGCACTTCCAGCAAGATAAGACGCAAAATTAATTGGAGCTGAAGGTCAAGAGAAACACCTATCTCACCGGGCATGCCACGAGATGCCCCATTCCAGCAAATTCTGGACCAACATAAATGTGTAAAAGTAACAACCAAAAATATGTCAAAGAAAATAATAGTGCCCCACGTTTTATCTCTATAAAATGCAGGCATGAAACATTATTAATATTAACATTCTTCATTCTATATGTGTTACCTTTTTCAGGTTAGTTTTACTTAAACATTGAATCCTGATTATATCAGCAGGGCACCGACTAGTTGAAATGACTAAATCTGACAGTACAAGGAAGCTGAATTATCATACACACTCAAAATGACAACCAGAATTAACATACACACATTTGAAATTTCACGATTGCTGGAGCATTCTACAGTAATGATTGTATTTGCACTGATATTAATTCAGTTTCTTGCCACTGTCAGGCTTTGTAACTCCTCCCAGTTACTCACTCAACTACCAATAGTGCTTACCTTATGTTCCGTGTATTCTCTGTAATTATTTGATTTTCTTTCAAATGCCAACGGTAGGAAATATTGATTTAATAATCCCTCAAAATTGCAGCATTAATATATTGGAGGACTCTCCTTTAGACAGGGCAGTTAAAATGATATTTGATGCTATAATTACTAACCCTATGTGCAGCAGTTAACCTCAATTTATCAATGACAGCAGTCCTCTGCTTGGGATGGTGATATCATAAGAACATAAGGACATAAGTATTAGGAACAGGAGTAGGCCATCTAGCCCCTCGAGCCTGCTCCGCCATTCAACAAGATCATGGCTGATCTGGCCGTGGACTCAGCTCCACTTATCCACCCGCTCCCCATAACCCTTAATTCCCTTATTGGTTAAAAATCTATCTATCTGTGATTTGAATACATTCAATGAGCTAGCCTCAACTGCTTCCTTGGGCAGAGAATTCCACAGATTCACAACCCTCTGGGAGAAGAAATTCCTTCTCAACTCGGTTTTAAATTGGCTCCCCCGTATTTTGAGGCTGTGCCCCCTAGTTCTAGTCTCCCCGACCAGTGGAAGCAACCTCTCTGCCTCTATCTTGTCTATCCCTTTCATTATTTTAAATGTTTCTATAAGATCACCCCTCATCCTCTGAACTCCAACGAGTGAAGACCTAGTCTACTCAATCTATCATCATAAGGTAACCCCTTCATCTCCGGAATCAGCCTAGTGAATCGTCTCTGTACCCCCTCCAAGGCTAGCATATCCTTCCTTAAGTAAGGTGACCAAAACTGCACGCAGTACTCCAGGTGCGGCCTCACCAATACCCTGTACAGTTGCAGCAGGACCTCCCTGCTTTTGTACTCCATCCCTCTCGCAATGAAGGCCAACATTCCATTTGCCTTCCTGATTACCTGCTGCACCTGCAAACTAACTTTTTGGGATTCATGCACCAGGACCCCTAGGTCCCTCTGCACCGCAGCATGTTGTAATTTCTCCCCATTCAAATAATATTCCCTTTTACTGTCTTTTTTTCCAAGGTGGATGATCTCACATTTTCCGACATTGTATTCCATCTGCCAAATGTTAGCCCATTCGCTTAATTTATCTAAATCTCTTTCCAGCCTCTCTATGTCCTCTACACAACCCACTAAATTGTGTCATCTCCAATTTTTGTTACATTACACTCTGTCCCCTCTTCCAGGTCATCTATGTATAATGTAAACAGTTGTGGTCCCAGCACCGATCCCTGTGGCACACCACTAACCACCGATTTCCAACCCGAAAAGGACCCTTTTATCCTGACTCTCTGCTTTCTGTTCGCCAGCCAATTCTTGATCCATGCTAATTCATTTCCTCTGACTCCACGTACCTTTATCTTCTGCAGTAACCTTTTGTGTGGCACCTTATCGAATGCCTTTTGGAAATCTAAATAACCACATCCATCGGTACACCTCTATCCACCATGCTCGTTACATCCTCAAAGAATTCCAATAAATTAGTTAAACATGATTTCCCCTTCATGAATCCATGTTGCATCTGCTTGATTGCACTATTCCTATCTAGATGTCCCACTATTTCTTCATTAATGATAGCTTCAAGCATTTTCCCCACTACAGATGTTAAACTAACCGGCCTATAGTTACCTGCCTTTTGTCTGCCCAATTTTTTAAACAGAGGCGTTACATTAGCTGCTTTCGAATCCGCTGGTACCTCACCAGAGTCCAGAGAATTTTGGTAGATTATAACGAATGCATCGGCTATAACTTCCGCCATCTCTTTTAATACCCTGGGATGCATTTCATCAGGACCAGGGGACTTGTCTACCTTGAGTCCTAGTGATAGTGATTGTCTCAAGGTCCTCCCTTCCCACATTCCCGTGACCAGCAATTTTTGGCATGGTTTTTGTGTCTTCCACTGTACCGAAGCAAAATATTTGTTTAAGGTCTCAGCCATTTCCACATTTCCCATTATTAAATCCCCCTTCTTATCTTCTAAGGGACCAACATTTACTTTAGTCACTCTCTTCCGTTTTATATATCAAATGATATTAGTTTTATATGGATTGATATTGAGTGTACATTATGTAGGATTACATAGGATATACAACACAGAAACAGGCCATTCAGCCCAACCAGTCCATGCCGACCTTTGTGCTCCACTTGAGTTTCCTCCCACCTTTCCTCATCTAACTATCAGCATAACCCTCTATTCCATTCTGCCTCAAATGCTTGTCTAGCCTCCCCTTAAATGCATTTATACTATTCGCTTCAACCACTCCCTGTGATCATGAATTCCACACTCTCACCACTCTTTGGTTAAAGAAGTTTCTTCTGAATTCCCTATTGAATTTCTTGGTGACTATCTTAAATTGATAGCCTCCAGTTTTCTCTTCCCACAAGTAGAAACATTCTCTCTTAGATTACCCCTCAGCCTTCTCTTTTCTGTTCATCCTTTCCTGATATGTATACCCTCGCATTTCTGGTATCATCCTGGTAAATCTTCTCTGTGCCCTCTCCATTGCCTCGATATTCGTTGCATATAGAACTGTACGCAGTACTCCAACTATGCTCTAACCAAGGTTCGATACAAGTTTAACATAACTTCTCTACTTTTTAGTTCAATCCCTATAGAAATACACCCTAGTAATTGTTTTTTTTTATGGCCTTATTAACCTGTGTCACTAATTTCAGTGATTTGTGTACTTGTGCTTCGAGGTCCCTTTGCTCCTCTACACCATTTAGATTCGTATTTTCCAAGTACATGAACTGATATTGTCCTCATATCAATTTAAACTGCATTACATATAGTTGCTATTATTAAACAATAGATGACATGATGTGATATACAACGTTAAGAGAACAACATCAGAATTTGAGGAGCTAGTAAATTTGGTTGTCACTTCAATTCCCTTACAATATTAAAAATTGATATCACTCTCGATTTAGTGGCAGTGATTTGTCCCCCAGGGTGATACATCTCAGCCCTGTACCATCTATTTCCAGACCACTATTATAGACCACTGTTTATCAGGCACAGCCCTGGAAGTGAGTTGTCTTTAGCATTTTTCAAGCATTCATGTCAATATAGAACACTTCAGTTTCTGGTTCTCGCTCAGTCCAGCACAGAGGTTGTGGCATTTTCTCACAGAATCCATGATTATTCTGATTCCTTTTTTATAAATTATTATCAGATCAGTGCGTGCGGTTCCTTCTCTGTGAAACGGGGTACAACTTTGAACCTTATTTACGGCACTTTGCAATCTGAGTGTTACATGACACACACCTTGAAGAAGGGCCAAGTGGCTCATTTCTGTTTGTTAAGGCGCTAAATTGCATAATTTCCATCTAATTTATCCTGGAGTGGTTTAAATTATTGTCAGGGAAAGTTATCATGCAGGAAAAGAGAAAGTACTGTTCTGAGCTCAGTGATAAATATGCTGAATGTGCACCAAACTACACCAAAAGTGCATTAAGATGCACCTCCAGCCCCATTCCACCACCCCCCAAAGGATTTAGGGATAGGGCACTTGTAGAGCATTTGCTGATCTCAGTTTTATGATTCCTCTTATTCTGGTGGGAATGGGAATTGTAGCTGACTTCACAAGACTGAAAATGGAGTGAAAAGCCAAGCTTAACCCTTGAAGCACCATGGGGTGAGATTACTAAACTGGTGGCTGACAGGCTGCAGGAGCTGTTGATGTGTGTTCTGGCTGTTCATAGCAATTATGGCTTTTGTTCCAGTTGTAATGCATCATGGATTGACTGATAGCAAGCTCAAAGCAACATTCTGGTCTTTAGGTTGTTTGGAAAGCTGGTCATTAAACCTGGCTTTCAGACAAAGAAAGCTTTTTTTTAAGAGAAAAACACTGCTTCCCGCTCTGAAATGGGAGCTGGTAGAAAGAAGGAAATTGCTAAATATAAAGGCCTGGAGTTTCCATTAGGCTGTTCAGCGCAATCAGACAAACCGGCGCAAAAGATCGAAGAATTTCAAGTGCAAGTTGCATCCAATGCCAATCGAGTTTCCGCGATCTTTTGCGCTGGTTTTAAAAACATTGTGCTCGCAGCTGGCTCCGCCCACAAAACTGGCCCCGCCCCCAGATTGAAATAATCTCCCGAGCAAGTTTCCTTTAATTGCGCCCATTTGCAGGCCTTCGAGCAGGGTCTTAAATTAAGCCTGTTTTTTCTAGGCGCAAGGACACTGGTTGGCACCTTTTGAAGTCTTTTAAATATATATTTTTAATTTACTGCAAAACAACTGTACACCAATATAAATAGTAATTCACTGTAGTTTATTAAAGTCATTTTCAGTTATTTAAAATCGAGTTAGCCACACTGAGTAAAAATGCTTATTTTTTGTGATAAACCCGTTTTCAGCTGTGTTAATAAAATTGCTACAACTTGCGCATTCTTAACTATATCAAGGAATATATTTCAATTAAATTTTTTTAAATGATATATTACACTCAAAAGCGCTTGTTTTCGAGGATTCGGCGATATGCAAATGAGTTTGAGCAGAAACTTGAGCGAAAAATTCACTTCTCAAACGCACCGCAATTTTGAGCGCAATTTGCCCTCAAAGTGGAAACTCTTGGTCAAATGTTTTTCTAAGAGTAAAATATCCTTTGGGAAAAGAACCTTGTTTTGGCTAGCACAGGGAGTGATTGAGGCAAACACCATAGATGCATTTCAGGGGAATCTGGAGGGAGAAAGGAATCAAAGGATATGCTAATAGGGTGGGATAGAGTAGGAGGAGACTCGTGTGGAGCACAAACGCCGACAGAGACAGATTTTTTTTTTGTTCATGGGATGTGGGCATCACTGCAAGGCCAGCATTTATTGCCCATCACTAATTGTCCTTGAGAAGATTGTGGTGAGCCGCCTTCTTGAACTGCTGCAGTCTGTATGGTGAAGGTACTCTCACAGTGCTATTAGGGAGGGAGTATCAGGATTTTGACCCAGCGACGATGAAGGAATGGAGATATATTTTCAAGTCAGGATGGTGTGTGACTTGGAGGGGAACTTGGAGGTGGTGATGTTCCCATGTGAGTGCTGCCCTTGTTCTTCCAGGTGGCAGAGGTCGTAGGTTTGGGAGGTGCTGCCGAAGAAGTCCTGGTGAGTTGCTGTAGTGCATCTTGTAGATGGTACACACTGTAGTCACGGTACATCGATGATGGAGGAAGTGAATGTTTAAAGTGGTGGATGGGGTGCCAATCAAGTGGGCTACTTTGTCCTGGATGGTGTCGAGCGCCTTGAGTGTTGTTGGAGCTGCACTCATCCAGACAAGTGGAGAGTATTCCATTACACTCTTGACTTGTGCCTTGTAGATGGTGGAAAGGCTTCAGGGAGTCATGAGGTGAGACACTCGCCACAGAATACCCAGCCTCTGACGTGCTCTTGTTGCGACAGTATTTATTTGGCTGGTCCAGTTAAGTTTCTGGTCAATGGTGACCCCCAGGATGTTGATGGTGGGGGATTCTGCGATGGTAATACGTTGAATGGCAAGGGGCTGTTGTTAGATTCTCGCTTGTTAGAGATAGTCATTGCCTGGCACTTGTCTGGCACAAATATTACCTGCCACTTAACAGCCCAAGCCTGAATGTCGTCTAGATCTTGTTGCATGTGGGTATGGACTGCTCCATTATCTGGGGAGTTGCAAATGGAACTGAACACTGTGCAGTCATCAGTGAACATCCCCACTTCTGACATGATAGACGGAAGGCCATTGATGAAGCAGCTGAAGATGGCTGGGCCAAGGACACTGCCCTGAGGAACTCCTGAAGTGATGTCCTGGGACGGTGATGATTGACCTTTAACCACCAAAACCATCTTCATTTGTGCTAGTTATGACTTTAGCCAGTGGAGAGTTTTCCCCCTGATTCTCACTGACTTCCATTTTACTAGGGCTCAGTCAAATGCTGCCTTGATGTCAAGGGCAGTCACTTTCACCTCGTCTCTGAAATTCAATTCTTTTGTCCATGTCTGGACCAAGGCTTTAATGAGGTCTGGAGCTGAATGGTCCTGGCGGAACCCAATCTGGGCATCGGTGAGCAGGTTATTGGTGAGCAAGTGCTGCTTGATAGCACTGTTGACAACACCTTCCATCACTTTGCTGATGATTGAGGTAGACTGATGTGGTGGTAATTGGCTGGATTGGATTTGTCCTACCTTTGGTGAACAGGACATACCTGGGCAGTTTTCCACATTGTTGGATAGTTGCAAATGTTGTAGCTGTACTGGAACATCTTGGCTAGAGGCATGGCTGGTTCTGGAGCACAAGTCTTCAGCACAACAGCCGGGATGTTGCCGGGGCTCATAGCCTTTGTTATATACAGTGCACTCTACCATTTCTTGATATCATGTGGAGTGAATCGAACTGGCTGAAGACTGGCTTCTGTGATGGTGGGAACCTCAGGAGGAGGCTATATGGATCATCCACTTGGCACTTCTTGTAAATGGTTGTAAATGCTTCAGCCTTGTCGTTTGCACTCATGTGCTGGGCTCTGCCTTCATTTGACGATGGAGCCTCCTCCTCCCGTTAGTTGTTTAAGGGTCCAGCACCATTCACGACTGGATGTGGCAGGACTATAGTGCTTTAATCTGATCTGTTGGTTGCGAGATTGCTTAGCCTTGTCTACAGCATGCTGCCTACTCTTTTTAGAATGCATGCAGTCCTGTGTTGCAGCTTCCCCATGTTGGCACCTCATTTTTAGGTATGCCTGGTGCTGCTCCTGACATGCTCTTCTATACTCCAAATTGTACCAGGGTTGGTCCCTGGCTTGATGGTAATGGTAGATTGAGGGATATGCCAGGTCATGAGGTTACAGATTGTGGTGGAATACAATTCTCCTGCTGCTGAACACCCACAGCATCTCATGGATGCCCAGTTTTGAGCTGCTAAATCTGTTCTGAATTTATCCCATTTAGCATGGTGGTAATGCCACACAACACGATGGATGGCATTCTCATTGTGAAGACGGGACTTTGTCTCCACAGCTATTGTGCGGTGGTCGCTGCTACCAATGCTGTCATGTACAGATGCATCTGCGACAGGTAGATTGGTGAGGACGAGGTCAAGTAGGTTTTTCTCTCATGTTGGTTCTCTCACCACATGCTGCAGTTCCAGTCTGGCAACTATATGTTTCAGGTCTCATGGAGGAGTACTGATTCATCAGCTGAGGGTGGGTAGCAGTTGGTAATCGGCAGGAGATTTCCTTGTCCATGCTTGACCTGAAGCCATAAGACTTCATGGGATCTGAAGCCAATGTTGAGGACTCCCAAGGTCACTCCCGCCCAATTGTTTACCACTGTGCTGCCACGCCTGGTGGGTCTGTCCTGCCAGTGTGACAGGACATACCCAGGGATGGTGATAGAGGTGTCTGGGATATTGGCTGAAAGGTATGATTCTGTGAGTATAATTATGTCATACTCACAGGCTGTTGCTTCACCAGTCTGTAGGAAAGCTCTCCCAAATTTGACGCAAGTCCCCAGATGTTGGTGAGAAGGACTTTGCAGGGTCAACTGGGCTAGGTGTGCCGTTGTCGTGTCCGTCGACAGTGCCCAGATGCCTGGTGGTTTTATTCTTATTATTGTTTATCGTAGCGGTTGTGTACAACTGAGTGGCTTCCTAGGCCATTTCAGAGATGAGTTGAGTCAACCACATTGCCGAATGGCCTGTTTCTGTGTTGTACATTCCGTACAATTCTGTGTAAGAATTGATTCATGTTGTTTGAATCACTCTATTAACAAAATATAAGCATCATTCTCAGCCGTACCTTGATTGAACAATGAAACCTATGGAACAGTGGACCAGGATGACAGATAAATCTGTGGACTTGCTGGCAGTGTTGAGTTTAATCTAATGGTAAACACTTTAATTTCTGAAAGTACAAAAACCCAGTACTGCAACTCAAGTGTAGAGTTGTTGTGTAATGCAGATATGAGCTGTTCTTTATACAAATTCATGCAATCGAGTGCCATTTTATCCTCTGGCATTACAGTACAAAATCCTGCTGTCATTGATTGCCATCTTGTAATGAATAAAACATTGGAACTTAAGTTGTAACAGGAAGCTGAACCCATATATGGAATAGGCTGATCAGTGGAAAGCGTTTTTCCTATATACTTTATCAAGGACCCTTATAAAACATCTCTAGCTGATGTGCTCTTACATTTCTTTCTTCTAATGAAAAGAGCCACACTTTCTCTAGTCTCTACTAGAGCTAAAGCTTCTTATCTCTAGTATCAGCTCAGGGAATTACTTCTGCACTCTCTCCATGACCTTGATATTCCTCCTAAAGTAAGGTACCCGAAAAAGAACACAATATTCTAACTGCGGTCAGTAAAAATATTTTCCCCGCTTCAGTTTTCTCCCCCAATTTTCTATCAGCTGTGGCTCAGTTGGTAGCACTCTTGCCATTGACTCATAAGGTTGTGGGTTCAAGTCCCGCTCCAGGGACTTGAGCACAAAAATCAGGTTGACGCTCCAGTGCAGTGCTGAGGGAATGCCGCACTGTCGGACGTGCCGTCTTTCAGATGAGACGTTAAACCGAGGTCCCGTCTGCTCTCTCAGGTGGATGTAAAACATCCCATGGTACTATTTCAAAGAAGAGCAGGGGAGTTATCCCCAGTGTCCTGGCCAATATTTATCACTTAATCAACATAACAAAAACAGATTATCTGGTCATTATCACATTGCTGTTTGTGGGAGTTTGTTGTGCGCAAATTGGCTGTTGCGTTTCCCATATTACAACAGTGATTACATTCCAAAAGTACTTCATTGGCTGTAAAGTGCTTTGAGACAGCCAATGGTAGTGAAAGGCGCTATATAAACGAAAGTCTTTGTTTCTTTTTATCCTTACCCTCTATTCCGTCAGAGCAATAATTTACTGAGATTTCGCTCTATGCCAACAGCTGCCCTCCAGTCCGTCGCTCAAATAACCATTCTCCCTGTGATGTCAGGCTGAGGAGATGTACTGAATACAGTGCTTGGGGATCGGTGCTGCAGCTCTACTGTTTTGCATCTGCGTAAATAATCCAGATTCAGAAACAAAATGCAATTAGGTTAAAGTTGCAGATGGTATGAATCTAGAGGGATCGGAGAATCTGATAAAGTAGCCAAGAAACTACACAGGGACCTACACAGAATTTGCAAGTAGGCAGTAGTACGAGGAATGAAATTAAACACGGATACCAGATCATACCAGAAATACAGGGGTATACCGATCAGAAAAGGATCAACAGTCTGGGTCTCTTTTCTCTTGAAAACAGAAGGCTGAGGGGTGATCTAATTATTAAAGGTTTTGATAGAGTATAAAGAGAGAGAGTGTTTCCAGTTGTGGGGAAGAGCATAACTAGAGGCCATCAATATAAGACAGTCACCAACAAATCAAATAGGGAATTCAGAAGAAACTTCTTTACCCAAATAGTGGTGAAAATGTGGAACTCGCGACCACAGGGAGTGGTTGAAGCGAATAGTATAGATGCATTTAAGGGGAAGCTAGATAACCACATGAGAGAGAAGAGAATTGATGGTTATGCTGATAGATTTAGATGAGGAAAGATGGGAGGAGGCTCGAGTGGAGCATAAACACCAGCATGGACTGTTTGGACCAAATGGCCTCTTTCTGTGCTGTATATTCTAAGTAATCCTATGTAAGATAATTGGAAGGTGCAACGCATTGCAAGAGAAAAATGTGGTCACACTTACTCAATGAATGGTATCAAACTAGCTGGGGAAGTATCTGAAACAGATCTGCAAATATCAGTAGACACAATTTTATGTCCAATCATTGTGAAGCAATGATCAATATTGAACCACGTTAGCACGATGCGGGGAAGCTGCGTAGCGCTGACGAATGGGCCCAAATAGTGCCGCGTAACCCGCCCCAACAGGCAGTGAAGCACGCAAGATTGCGCTCCACTTCCTGTGAGGGGCGATAACAGCAATTCCGCTGCCGGGGCGGGACTTCCGTGCCGATTACCGCCCTCAATTCATCTCCCCTGGTATCACACACAAAGAGCAAGTGTGGACCCTCCCTCTTCATTTTGAACCGGGTAGACTGGAAAGGTTCCCAAATGCAGAGGCATCACAAAAATTTGCCTATAGAACTCGGGCTTAGCGTCTTCTCAGAAAATGGAGTATCTGAGAAGGATAAGCAGAAAAGGAAGGAAGGCTCATAAAAGTCAGTTTTCTTTCAGCCTCCCAATGGACCTCTCAGACTGGAGGTCTTCTGGCCCAGGCCCAGTAGGTTCGAAAGCAAACTGCGGGCCTCACTTCTGTATTTCTTCTCTTGTTTCATGGCATGAGACCTGATCAAGGGACAGGCTATCGACATGATAATGACCTGAACAACTCGCTTTTATATAGTGTCTTTAATGAGTAAAGCATCCAAAGGCACTTCACAGGAGCACTTTCAAACACAATAAGGAGGTATTAGGATAGATGACCAAAAGCTTAGTCCAAGAGGTAGGTTTAAAGCAGCGTCATATAGGAGGAGAGAGAGATTGAGAGACAGAGAGGTTTAGGGAGGTGATTGCTGAGCTGAAGGCACGGCCACCAAAGGTGGAGCGATGGAAATTGGGAATGCATAAGAGGCCAGAATTGGAGGAAACTGGGATCATCTGCAAGGGAGGGGAGTTGGGTCATTCAAATGGGAGCAGAGTTCAACCCAAGTGCAGAGCAAATGGAAAATCCACTCCGATAAATCTGAGGCCATGATGCTGAGGCTGTCATCATAGGTGGTCCCTCGAACGAGGATGACTTGCTTCCACATGAGTTCACAGATGTTTCAATGAAGGACCCGATGTTCCACTCCTGAACTCCAATTGAAGGTGCGGAAGGTGCATGAACGTGAATTTTTTTAACATGTGGTGACCGTTGCACATCAGCCACCAGATGGGCTTGATGGAGCTCGGCCTTTATCCAGTGGCAAGGGTTAACCTGGATGACTGGAGACCTGCTTTGCTTCACAGACCTAGTGTGCACACATATTGCAGTGTGGGTTGGCCTGTGCTGCCCCTGGGCCCTCGGCTCTTCTGGGCCGTATACCCTCATTTGCCGCACCTCCGCCACGATCTCTCGCCGCTCCTCCGCCACAAACATTCACCGCACCCCCACCGCGATCTCTCGCCGCTCCTCCGCCACGGTCTCCCGCCGCCCCTCCTCACCAAACAGTCGCTGGACCTCCACCACAATCATCCACCGAGTCTCAGCCATCATCCGTCATCGTTCCTCTACCTCGATCACTCGCCGCACCACCACCACATCCTTCCCGCTCCTCTGCTTTACCAGGGCCGCACCGATGTTCCGGCCCAGGTTCCAAACAGTGACCTGGGTCCAGATAACGTCACCCAATCACCCACCTCGAAGCCGTCGCACACTTGGAGCAGCTCGCACTGGAAGTTGTAATGGTGACTGCAGAGGTGTTCTCTCGCAGATCGGGGGCCATGATGTTCCAGGGCCTGCCGCTCCAGTTCTTATACTTCCCGACCAGTGTTGCTGTCAGGCTGCTATTTGACTAGTCACTGAGGCAGAAGGTCCAGAAAGTCATGCACTGCTGATTCCAACATTGTGCGAAGACTGAGATAAATGCAAGACTCCTCAGTTTTGAAAGGAGATACGATTGCCCTTCTGTGATTGTTATCAGCACCTTTGGTGAATTTCGGCTGGTGGATGACTCGAGTTTCAGCCATGTGTCGAACAACAACAACAACTTGTATTTATATAGCGCCTTTAACATAGTGAAATGCTCCAAGGTGCTTCATAGGAGTATTATGAGACAAAAATTTGACACCGAGCCACGTAAAGAAAAATTAGGGCAGGTGACCAAAAGCTTGGTCAAAGAGGTAGGTTTTAAGTAGCGTCTTGAAGGAGGAAAGAGAGGTAGAGAGGCAGAGAGGTTTAGGCAGGGAATTCTAGAGCTTAGGGCCCAGACAACAGAAGGCACGGCCACCAATGGTTGTGCGATTATAAGCAGGGATGCACAAGAGGGCAGAATTAGAGGAGTGCAGAGATTTTTTTTGGTGGGGGGGGGGGGAGAGGTGGAGTTGGAGGAGATGACAGAAATAGGGAGGGGAGAGGCCATGGAGGGATTTGAAAAGAAGGATGAGAATTTTGTAATCAAGGCATTGCTTAACCGGGAGCCAATTAAGGTCAGCGAGCACAGGGATGATGGGTGAGCGGCACTTGGTGCGAGTTAGGAAGCCCTTCCTCTGCTGAGCTGAGCAACATGGGTGCCAGAATTTGCTGTCAAAATAAGGCTGGGGCTATTGGCGCTCACTCTTATTTATGCATGAATGGCACAGCAACTTCAGGCAAGGGGCAGATGCGCGATCAAACATAGAAATCCGAAAGTTGCTGGCCATGTTGCACTACTCCGCCATTAGTTTCATGAAAATGGCATCTTGCCAGCTGTCTCATCACTGAAATTAAAAGAAAGTAATAAAAACTTTCATTTATGTAGCACCTTTCATGACCACGTCTCAAAGTGCTTTACAGCCAACTAAGTACTTTTCGAGTAAAAACAGAAAATGCTGGAAATCTCAGCGGGTCAGGCAGCCTATAACATTGGCCTGAAACATTAACTGTTTCTATTGTGTTCCTAACACAGATGAGGCTGCACACAGGGAGGTTAAAGTAACAGTGACAGTGACCTCAGTCTTTAATAAGACACTCCAGAGTGAGGAACAGGCTTTAGGGGCCGACTTTTATACAGTGCTCCCAAGGGATGCTGGGATCCCTTGGGACGTCAGGGGATGAGCTCCCTGGTGGCGGAACATGGGAGTGCATGCTTTACAGATACACAACATCACTCCCCCCCAAAGTCAAAGTGAAAATGATTTACAAGGTGAGGCGGTCGGGAGCCTTTCTTTCCCTTTGGACCGCCTCGGTACAAATGTCTGTTCTGGTGTGCTGGCTGTGCCCTCGCTGGGCTGGCGTGTTGTTGGCCCTGCAGGGCTGCTAGGTGAGCCTGGCCTTGCTGGGCTGTTGGGCATGATGGGTTCGATTTCCTGGTCCGGCGTGGTGTCGTTGATTCTTTGGGTGTGTGTTGTGGGCTCGAAAAAGGTGGTGTCTGCTGTGGGTTGTTCAGGGCAGTCTGTGAACCGCAGCCTCGTTTGGTACAGGTGCTTTCTGCAAATTTGTCCATTGTCGAATTTGACGACAAACACCCTATTCCCTTCTTTAGCTATCACCGTGCCCGCGATGCACTTGGGACCATGTCCATAGTTTACCACATAAACAGGGTCATTCAGATCAATTTCCCGTGACACAGTGGCACGACCATCATTTACATTTTGTTGCTGCCGCCTGCTCTCTACCTGATCATGCAGGTTGGGGTGAACCAGTGGTCAGCCCGATTGTTCCAGTACTCAAAAGTGATGGCACGGTCAGGATTTGCGGCGATTATAAAGTAACTATTAATTGTTTCTCGCGACAGGACCAATACCCGCTACCTAAGACAGACGACCTATTTGCGAAGCTGGCAGGAGGCAAGAGTGTCCTTTTCATGAGTAGCTCAGCCGGGGGCACCCCTGTGAGTGAGTGGGGTCTCGTGCGGTAGCTGAGCAGTACTCAGGACAGGCGGGTTTGGAGTGAGCCTTCTGTGACTCGTTTAGGCTTTGTTTGATTGTTTGTACTGCCCGCTCTGCCTGCCCATTGGAGGCTGGTTTAAATGGGGCCGAGGTAACATGTTTGATCCCATTGGGGGTCAAGAATTCTTTAAATTCGGCACTGGGGAAACATGGTCCGTTGTCACTGACCAGTATGTCAGGCAGGCCATGGGTGGCAAACATGGCCCTCAGGCTTTCAATGGTGGTGGTGGCGGTGCTTCCCGACATTATTTCACGTTCAATCCATTTTGAAAAAGCATCCACCACCACCAGGAACATTTAACCGAGAAACGGGCCTGCATAGTCAACATGAATCCTCGACCATGGTCTGGAGGGCCAGGACCACAAACTTAGAGGTGCCTCTCTGGGCGCGTTGCTCAACTGAGCACATACGCTGCATTACCGTACATAGGACTTTAAGTCAGAGTCGATATCGGGCCACCACACATGGGATCTGGCTATCGCTTTCATCATTACTATACCCGGGTGTGTGCTGTGAAGATCCGAATGCCGTCCGCCGCGATCTTTCTCCCCAAAAACTCCACTTCTATTGCCATGAAGAAGCATTTCGACCTCTTCAGCCACAGCCCTACGCCATCCAGTCGCTGGAGGACCTCCTCCAGGTTTTGTAGGTGCTGGGCGGTGTCCCGACCCGTGACCAATATATCGTCCTGAAAGACCACCATGTGTGGTACCGACTTGAGTAGGCTCTCCATGTTTCTCTGGAAGATCGCTGCAGCCGATCGAATTCCAAACGGGCATCTCTTGTAGATGAACAGTCCCTTGTGTGTGTTGATGCAGGTGAGGCCCTTCGAAGACTCCTCCAGCTCTTGCATCATGTAGGCCGAAGTCAGGTCGAGCTTGGTGAATATCTTGCCTCCTGCCAGCTTCGCAAATAGGTAGTCTGCCTTAGGTAGCGGGTATTGGTCCTGTAGCGAGAAACAATTAATAGTTACTTTATAATCGCCGCAAATCCTGACCGTGCCATCACTTTTGAGTACTGGAACAATCGGGCTGGCCACTGGGGAGATGATGCCCTCGCGTTGCAGCCTGTCCAGCTCAATTTCCACTCTCTCCCTCATCATGTGAGGTACCGCTCGCCCCTTGCGGTGAATGGGTCGTGCCTCTGGGACCAAGTGGATCCGCACCTTCACCCCGGAAAAGTTTCCAATGCCTGGTTCAAAAAGGGAAGGAAATTTGTTAAGAACCTGGGTACATGAGGCCTCATCGACATGTGATAGCGCTCGGATGTCATCCCAGTTCCAGCGAATTTTGCCAGCCAGCTCCTTCCAAGCTGTGTGGGGCCATCGCCTGGGACAATCCAGAGTGGCAGTTCGTGCACCATGCCCTCGTAGGTGACCTTGACCATGGCGCTGCCCAGGATAGTGATAAGTTCTTTGGTGTACGTTCTCAGTTTCGTGTGGATGGGGCTCAGGGCTGGTCTGAATGCCTTTTTGCACCACAGTCTCTCAAACATCTTTTTACTCATGATGGATTGGCTAGCGCCAGTGTCCAGTTCCATGGCTATGGGTCAGCCATTCAATTTTACGTTCAGCATTATAGGTGGACATTTCTTCGAAAATGTGTGCACCCCATGTATTTCAGCATCTGCCTCCTCTCTCTGAGGCTCAAAATTGCTTTGATCCACCATGGACCGATCTTCCTCTGCCACGTGGTGATTAACAGGTTTTGCAGAGCTTGCAGCTCGTTTGCAAGCTTGTTGGAGGTGCCCCATTGTTCCACAGCTCTTGCAAACATACCCTTTGAAGTGGCATGAATAGGCTGAAAGGAAGCCTCCACAACACCAACAAGGTGTGAATTGCCTTGCATTTGGGTCACCTGAGGACTGCTGGCAGTTGCAGACCCATGGGTTCTGCCCTGTACATTTCTGCTCGCAAACATAGTTCCAGTTAATTTATGAACATTGCTCTCACTTGTGTGCTGAGAGATTTGTTTGGTGTTATCACTGGTGGACATAAACGCCTGTGCTATCGCAATGGCCTTGCTAAGCGTCGGTGTCTCTACAGTCAAAAGTTTTCATAGGATGGTCTCGTGGCCAATGCCCTGTAAAAAAAGTCTCTGAGCAATTGCTCCAGGTAGCCATCAAACTCATATTGTCCTGCAAGTCGCCTTAGCTCGGCGACGTAGCTCGCCACTTCATGACCTTCAGATCGCTGGCACGTGTAGAACCGATACCTTGCCATCAGCACGCTCTCCCTCGGGTTAAAATGCTCCCGAACCAATGTATACAGCTCCTCATACGACTTATCTGTGGGTTTCACCGGAGCCAGAAGATTATTCATGAGGCTGTAGGTCGGTGCCCCGCAGACTGTGAGGAGGACCACTCTCCTTTTTGCAGCGCTTCCTTCTCCGTCCAGCTCGTTGGCTACAAAGTACTGGTCTAGCCATTCGACATCGGCTTCCCAGTCCTCACCCTCCGAGAATTTCTCCAGGATGCCCACAGTTTGCTGCATCTTTGCGTTGGATTCGTATTCTCATCGCGTTATTGTGTTCCTAACACAGATGAGGCTGCACACAGGGAGGTTAAAGTAACAGTGACCTCAGTCTTTAATAAGACACTCCAGAGTGAGGAACAGGCCTTAGGGCCCGACTTATACACAGTGCTCCCAAAGGATGCTGGGATCCCTTGGGACTTCAGGGGATGAGCTCCATGGTGGCGGAACATGGGTGTGCATGCTTTACAGATACACAACAGTTTCTTTCTCCACAGATGCTGTCTGACTCGCTGAGATTTCCAGCATGTTCTGTTTTTATTTCAGATTCCATCATTCGCAGTATTTTGCATAAGTACTTTTTGAGTGTAGTCACTGTTGTAATGTGGGAAACGCAGCAGCCAATTTGCTCAAAGCAAGCTCTCACAAACAGCAATGTGAGAATGACCAGATAATCAGGTTTTTTTTGTAATGTTGATTGAGGGATAAGCATTGAGTAGAACTCTGGGAATAACTCCTCCGCTCTTTTTCAAAATAGTGCCATGGGTTCTTTTATGTCCACTTAAGAAAGCAGACAGGGCCTCGGTTAGCATCTCTTCCAAAAGACAGCACCTTTGACAGTGCAGTGCTCTGGAATATCAGCCTAGATTTTTTTGTGTTCAAGTCACTGGCATCAGATTTGAACTCACAATTTTCTAGACTCAGAGCCAAGAGTGCTACCCACTGAGCCACAGCTGATGCTTTACTGAAAGGTATGAAGTTGCTGTATTTGTGCGGTAGATACAAACTAAACTCGTCACAGAAACTGAAGTCATGCCATTGCAAGCATAAGTACCCTTTTCCCAACATGATAAGTGTTAATTACTGCCAACCAATCTCTCTGGCACTGAAAATGAACGATTACAAGTGTTGAGTCTGAATCCTTCTGGTTTTAAATTTTTCAGGAATATTAAAAAAATGTCAAATTTAAAATTGAAATTTTTAATATGTATTTCTTTCACGCACTCTTAACCCAATCATTTTTTCCCCTCTCTTTATTTCTCTTTCTGTACCTTATTTTACATTGAATTCACTCCCTTTAATTCACCCTCCTTCTCAGTCCTTCCTGTGTTCATTTCCCAATCCTTCAATCCGATTGCTTGCCCTATTCACTCAGATCCCAGATGCTGTATTACCACTCGCACTTTCAGCAACATTGTGGGCTAAAATATTTGCGCTGAAGTTTGCAGGGGCAAGTCTAACTAGCGGTAGACACCATTAGATACCCTGCTACATCAAATTCTGGCCCCAATGGTGGGTTTTGGTGGTCGGGCTTGAAATCTGTTTATCAGAATCCTCTTCTGTGCCTTCGCAAATAAATGGGCAAATGTTGCAAATCTGTTCAATTCACCATGGTCGTCGCAATCCCAAGCGCTCAATTAATCAACACTGTTTCAGCAAGCACCACTCCAGGCAGAATTAAAAAGGCAGTTTGAATTAAATAAATAAATAATGTTCAGACACAGTGCCTCCCAAGTTATTGGGAGGCATATTACTTTGTTACGCAAGCTGCACATTACTGAACATATCCTCCAGCCTGCAACTCCCTAATGCTCCAAGTCATTACATTCTCTTAATACTCCATTGTGAAATGGGAGAGGAGATAAATCACCTTTCCGTGCAACCGTTGAGATCATCAGAATAAGCAGGATTTACCTCATCAATAGCAACTGCATTTTATTTTGCGCATTATTTTAATTTAACCATTTAAATCAAAGTGGTATGCATTGGATCATCCAATTATGCCCCAGTTTTCTGTGGCATTTTCTGAGTTCTCTCCCTAATTTTTGTTGGAAGAAGGTATTAAGAGTTAATATACAGCATCAAATAACCACTGGACAATTTGAAGACAGGCTATTCTATGATTCTATGATGCAAAGAACTGGTTGTTCCTGTGGGTAGGCTCTAGGTAGGTAAACTTACCACCTCAAGCATCTCCCAAAGTCAGCTAGTCAGTTCCTATTTTACATATTTGTATTGAAATATTCTGTAGCTGGTATTCCGCATAAAGGAACGAGAGTGGTGGAAATCTTCCAACCATTCCATTATTTAAGAGTCTGATTCATATTTTCTCGGATGTTATGCTATTAACTCAGGCTTTTACTGAAATTGACAAGTTTTTTTTGCAATCTGGTTTTTCTCCCATCATCACACGTTCTGTATTCGTTTGGCCTACATCTCTGTCAGATGCCAAACTGCATATTGAACAAAAAGGCAGATCCAACTTTTTAATCTTTAACAATATTTTCTCGGAGGGGTAATTGAAGCCTTGTCATGTCTGAATGCTTTAGAAGAACGGTATCCTCCTTTAGCACTGATTTATGTTGCAGCGATCCACTTGTTTCAATTAAAAATTAATCCTTTGCATTAGTCTCAGGCATTTTCATAAAACCTTCTCATCCAGTATGATGATTTAAAAAAATATTGGCAAAAATGGAGGACGTGAATATGAGATAATCACCAACAAATCCAATAACAAATTCAGAAGAAACTTCTTTACCCAGGGAATGGTGAGAACGTGGAACTCGCAACCACAAGGAGTAGTTGAGGCGACTAGCTTAGATGAATTTAAGGGGAAGCTGGATAAACACATGAGGGAGAAAGGAATAGAAGGAATTGCAGATAGGGTGAGATGAAGGAGGGTGGAAGGAGGCTTATGTGGCTCGTAAAGACCAGCTTGAACCAGGTGGGCCGAACGGCCTGTTTTCTGTGCTGTACATTCTATGACCAGCCGGGTGCAAACGGATCGGGCTACAATCTCAGAGGCTGAGAGGCTGCTTCCCCTGGTTGGAATGTCTAGAACTAGGCGAAGAATCTCAGGATAAGGGGTCGGCCATCTAGGACTGAGTTGAAGAGAAATGTCTTCATTCAGAGGGTCATGAATCTTTGGAATTCTCTACCCCAGAGGGCTGTGAATGTTCAGTCACTGAGTATATTCAAGGTTGAGATCGATAGATGTTTGAACTCTGAGGGAATCAAGGGTTTACGGGGATAGGACAGGAAAGTGGAGTTGTGGTTGAGGGCTGGATTTTCGGCTTTTGAGATCTCGGGGCGATAATGGCGGTGGGGCAGTCCTGATACCGCCTGGAAAAAGTTTGCGCCCTCATCTGCAAAATTTGGCAAAAAATTAGGTTCAATTGTAAGGGAATAGCAGAAAGGCTTCTCTTTCCACGAGCGGACTCCCTGATGTAAGGGGTCGATACACATCCCAATCCGTGTAGCAACCCTCGAAGTTAATAGATGGAGACGGAAGGCAAGGTTCAACGATCTTTTATCTTTTAATCACGAACCGTCCGGGAGCAATTTCTCAACACAGCCTCCTGTGAGTGGAACTGCTCACTGAACAGCAAAATCAGCCACCTTTTATACAATGTTCAAAAGACCATTTGCTTCCCGAATACAACCTCCCACGACTCCTGATTGGTTACCTTATCAGTAATATCTTGGATTGACAGACCAGGTTCAGACCTTTCTAGATTGACCTCATCTTGCTAGAATGTGCTGACCTGGCGGCCTTCTGGTTAGTGGGGCTATCGAACTTTGTTATAATTACATGGTTACGACTAGACGTCACCTCGGAATTGAAATGAGCTAACCTCAGCCTTTGTAGTGGTCCATTTTATAAGGGTGTATAAAGGAAATAACATATCTGAGTGATTAATTACAGGAGGTCCCATCACAGGAAACCCAGAGGGGCAGGAAAACAGGGCAAGGGGTCAAAAGTGACAATGGGAAACTCCATCTGGCCAAGCAAAAGAGATAAGATAACATTCCAATGTGCCCATGAACCTTTGAAACACAGTGAGGTTTATTGAGTACTGGAAATGGGATTTCAGCTATACCATGGAAAACTAACTTAAAACATTTCGTATATTCCCCTAATGCCAAATTTTTCCTCTTACACCATGATCGGGGGTGCAAAATCAGGTGTTATACAAGGAAGTTTTTGCACCCCAGCTGAAAATCGCACTGTTAAAAAAGCATGTTAGGGACTTCATTGTTGTTCAGTGCCCTGCAACATAACGTTTTATATTGTAGAGTTTTATTTTAGTGGGTGGAGTTTTTGTTACATTGTTGCAATAAAATTTATGATTCATCCTTTGCCATTGGTGTCTTGTGTATCATTCCAACGTGTCCAGTATTAGCTCCATCTCTCAGTTCCCTCCATTTAGGAGAACTGGTCCATTATGAGCTGGCGACGTGAGAGTGTTGGTCCGACAGCATCTCCACGCTGCCACCCCCATGGATGGTGTGGCTATCCAATTGGGGCCTCGCCAGGCTCCTCTTTGTTGTCCTCCTCCTCCTGAGGTGGGCCTGCAATTCCCACTGGCAATGTCTGGCTCCTCATGATGGCCAAGTTGTGCAACGTGCAATACACCACAATGAATTTGGAACCCTGTTGAGGGGAGAATTGAAGGCTGCCTCCAGAACCTGTCCAGGCATCGGTCTGCCTTTGGAGATGGCGTATCTCTGTCAGCACTTCGTTTCGGAAGCGCAGCCTTCTCACACACTGCTCCTCAGAGAGCTGGAGTTATGAGCATTGGTGCCTGTACACCCATGGCGGGGGGGGGGGCGGTAAGCCCTCTCCCCCACACGTCTTCAACCTCTCCTCATCCGTGGGCCGACATGGCTAAGAACCTACTTCTAGCTTGACGCCTGGCAATAGCATGCAGCATAATACGCTGGTGAACTAGTAATACCCCCATTAAATTTTCTCTGATATTGTAAGGATACTGTAATGGCAGATAAAACTGCTGCTTTCAAGTCGGAGCTTCACGCAGCATGATGAGCGCAACCATTGCAGTCAATGTGACCTGCGATGTAGGATCCCCCTCCCTCCTTTTAACTACGCTTCCAATACCACCTGCTGCATCCTGGGAATGTCTGGTTTTTCAGATGTTTCTTGGGGTGTGTGTTTAATGAGGTGTTAGGGACGAATTTTGCATCCTGGGTGCTAGCAAGGCATTGCACGACGATTGACATCATGAGCACAGTGAAACTAGAGGGCGGGGTGGTAAGTTTTTGCACTGCCGCAAACCATGAGCTGAATTTGTCAGCCAGCCGGTAAAAGCTGAATGTCTGCCATAACACCTAAAAACACCCTTTACTGCCCCTCCAGGGTACTAACTGAGGCGCAAACGAGCCGAAAATCCAGCCCCATGATCTTAATGAATGGCTCAAGGGGCCATATGGCCCACTCCTGCTCCTATTTCTTATGTTCTTATATCCTTAATCTCTGGCAGCAGGACAAACATATTATCTTTGTTTCCCTCCTCCCGCCCGCCCCCCACTCAGTACCACAAACTGATCACTGCTCCCATCAGTTCAGATGCTTTTTGATCAAATTAGGTTGAAATACTGTCCATAAAATGGAAAAGATATTTTTTAAATGTCTCAAAGACATTGGCTGTCATCCGCAACGATTCGTCAAATTAAAATGCACTTTGTACAGTTGTGAAATAATCGGCTTGTTCCTTTAGTAATAAACCTGTGCATCATAGCCATATGTTCCACAAGTGCAGCGGTCTATACAGGGAGCACTCCTCAAGGGGAAACTATTGAGTGTGCATAAGAGAGAAATGAGGCTAGTTTTATTAATGTAATTTTACTGCACAACTGAATGACTGCTACTTAATTTCTGCTTCCCCCACCCAACCTTGGTTCCACTTTGTTCCTTTCTTTAATAATAGCGAATGTTAAAAAAATGATTTTTTTTTCCTTTTTCATTCAGCTTCAGTTCACATGAACTACTCTGGGAGATTAGATTAGAGACTATTCAGTATGATCAGCGGGGTGTAATGTGGAGGAAATATCAAGTGCTGCGGTTCACTAAAGATGCAGGCTGTCCTTAGAGCAGATTGTGTAGGTGTGGCTGTATCAGAGCATTCAATCTGGAACCCTCTTTTAAGTGACAATTAGAAAAGACAGCATGGCACCATCAATGCAGTAAACATCAATTTTTATTTCAATTGGAAACATCCAGCATTGTAACTTTCGCCTTTTGAGTCTTAATGATTTTCATGACTATGAACAGGATTATGTCAGGACACCACTGAATGTCTACTGTTCATAGTCATCATGTGGATAACATAACGGTTAGATTGGGGGGAGACGAATGGTTAAAAAAGTTGTATTTAGATATAAATTTAAACAGGTGTTACATGAAGTTGATACAGAACACAATGCGCTGAATTTGAGACATTTATACAGCGGTGCCTCGATTGTAAAATTCTCATCGTTGTTTTCAAATCCCTTCATGGTCTCGCCCCTCCCTATCTCTGAAACCTCTTCCAGCCCCACAACCCTCCGAGATCTCTGCGCTCCTCCAATTCTAGCCTCTTGCACATCCCTGATTTTCATCGCTCCACCATTGGCGGCCGTGCCTTCAGCTGCCTGGGCCCTAAGCTCTGGAATTCCCTCCCTAAACCTCTCTGCCTCTCTCTCTTCCTTTAAGATGCTCCTCAAAACCTACCTCTTTGACCAAACTTTTGGTCACCTGTCCGAATATTTTCTTAAGTGGCTCGGTGTCAAATTCTATCTCATAATGGCTCCAGTGAAGCACCTTGGGATGTTTACAACATTAAAGGCACTACATAAAGGCAAGTTGCTGTTGTTGTTGAGAGTGTCTCCATATCTGATAAATTGATAGCATGAGCGATTGTAACGGCAGAGATCAAAAATAAATCAAATGATACATAGAAAAACATTCTGGGTCGGCTGGACAAGTTTAGAAAGAAAAGAAAGACTTGCATTTATATAGCGCCTTCTACGACCACTGGACGCCTCAAAATGCTCACAGCCAATGAAGTACTTTTAGAGTGTAGTCACTGTTGTAATGTGGGAAACGCAGCAGAAAATTTGCGCATGGCAAATAAACCCCAAAGCATAATGCCATATGATACAGCTTGCATCTATATTAGGAGGAGTCAATCAAATGGAATGTAAACTCATAGCCACTCCAAATGCTCTATTTCTTGGCAGTTTTCCAAAGTTATGCTGAGCACCAAATCCAGACACTTCAGATTCAGATGCACCCGTCCATCTTAAAATAAAAAAAGTTGAGCAGGTGCAGGAAGTCCTCTGTGTGAATGCACTACAGATCTGGCATCTGCCGGTTGCTATCTAAATGGGACTGCATTTTGACCTGCGACACTTGGCAAAAGGACATTCTTTTTGGCTTATTGGCATGAATGAACCAGATGAACTTTTAATTTTAATAAATTTACTTTTTGCTCGACGGTCCAATGACCTGGATGCAATTCCAGACAGCTGGTGTATTTGGAAAAGGCTGAGGGGAATCTAATTCCCAGTGATTAAAAGTTGGACAGGGGAGGGGAGGTGCGGAGGGGAGGGAAGGGGAAGGTGATGGGACTTCCAGGGTAGCTCTAGTGGATTTGCGTGCAATCTGTGGGAGGAATCTGGCTCTGCTGTGTTTTCGCCCCATTTACGTTAAGATGGAAATCCCAACCCAGAGAGGGGCAGAAGGTTGTGGGTACAAGTCCCACTCCAGCGATTTGAGCACGATAAATCCAGGCCAATACTCCACTGCAGTGCTGAGGGAGCGCTGCACTGTCGGATGTAACGCCTTTCAAATGAGACGTTAAACCGAGGCCCTATTTGCTGTATCAAGTGGACATAAAAGATCCCAAGGTACTATTTCGAAGAAACGTGGGGGAGTTATCTCCGGTGTCCTGGCCAATACTTATCCCTCAATAAGCATAACAAAAAACAGATTATCTGGTCATTATCACATTGCTGTTTGTGGGAGCTTGCTTGTGCGAAAATTGGCTGCCATGTTTCCTACGTTACAACAGTGTCTACACTCCAAAAGTACTTAATTGGCTATAAAGCACTTTGAGACGTCCGGTGGTCATGAAAGGCGCTGTACAAATGCAAGTCTTTTTTTTCTGATAGGGTAGATAGAGAGAAACTATTTCCACTGGTTGGGGAGCAACTTTCCCTCTAAGCCGCGCAGCCGCATTACAATGGGAATGATCCCGCGCAGGCCACTCACCGGCTTCTCCATTGAAAATACCACGAAAATCTAAAGGGACCGCACAAAATAAACTGCACAAAACAAAGCGCAGCTTACAGGGAACATTGTTGGGGAGTCTAGGACTAGTGGCAAGTTCTAAAAATTAGAGCCAGACCTTTCAGGACTGCAGTTAGGAAACATTTCTACACGCAAAGGGTGGTCGACGTTTGGAACTCTCTTCCGCAAACGGCAATTGATGCTAGATCAATTGTTAATTTTAAATCTGAGATTGATAAGATTTTTTTAACCAAAGGTATTAAGGGATATGGGCCAAAAGCAGGCAGATGGAGTTAGGTCACAGATCAGCCATGATCTCATTGAATGGCGAAACAGGCTCGAGGGGCTGAATGGCCTCCTCCTATTGCTATGTTTCTACATTCCTATAAGAAACACAGAAAGAGACAAGACTCTTATAATGAGATACTGTTTGGAAACAAATCGATTAATTTGTTTTCGATATCATCACTACATATTACTCAAAACAGGTTTGTTACAATGCGGAAAAATAATTTGTAAATTCTGCACTCTATGAACAACTTATTATAAAGTTACAGACTTAGGTCAGAATTCCATTTGAATCACTTATATAAACACAAATGTTAATACATTTATACGGTGCCATAAAGGAAAGAAAGAACTTGCATTTATATAGCACCTCCCATGACCTCAGGACAACTAAAATCGCATTTCCTGGCAGTTAATTTCCTTTGAAGTGTTGTCACTGTTGCAATGTAGGAAACATGGCAGCTAATCTGCGCACAGCAAGCTCCCACAAACAGCAATGAGATAAATGACCCGTTAATCTGATTTTGAGGTGATGATGTGGCTGCAGGATTAATGTTGGCCAGGACATGTGAAGAATTCTCTGCTCTTCTTTAAAAAAGAGCAGCGGGTTCTTTTACATCCACCTCGATAGGCAATAGACCCTTGTTTTAATGTCTCCTCCGAAAGACAACACCTCTGACAATGCAGCACTCCCTCAGTGCCTCGATTAAGTGCTCAGGTTCTAGGGTGGGGTTTGAATCCTCAACCTTCTGACTCTATCCTGTTTATCTGAACTTAGAAATTACAGTTTTATGTTACGCTCAAAATATTCATATGACATTCTACTGCCTGATGTTTGAAAGAAAGTGTTAACACATCTGAAATAAACAGTCTGTTAAAATATTAGGCAGAGTAATGTCATACCAAGTGTTAAATGTTCGTATGCTAATGCCACAAACAATAATTTCTAGCTATATCTCACTAGACAGATGGTAGAAAGTTGATGTAATAAGTAGATGTTTCACAAATGCGATGGGACATATTAACAGTAATATAACCCACCAAAACATAAGGCATTATTTTCCTTTTTTCCTGCCATGAGAGAATGCCACAAATTTTATTTTCTAATTGGATCCCTTCCTGCAGCTCAATATCTGTGAAACAAAACGCTTCTCATAAAATGACCCGCTGCTGAATATCTAAAACCTGGTGGATTTTTCGGGTAACAAAAGCTGGCGGCAATGACCGATATGAATCGAAAGCGAAGATTCGCACTAAAATGGTCCACAAATTAACGGTACTATCGAAACACAATGTGTGTTTAAGGCTGTCGCAGTTGTGACTCACTCAAAACCCTGGCAAAGCCTTGTTGCACATTCTCAGATATCTATTTCGTTCCATGAAAATAATTGAAGGGTATAAAATTATTGGTGTTCTGAAGGTTGAATTACAGCACTTTGAAATGTTGGACACTGTTTAAAATGTGTCAGTTATTTATTTGAAGTAGGAAATGCTCAGAGATTCTATCACATTTGGTGGCCGGAGTCCGCTGCTGCTTCCAATCACTTCATTTTATCATTGGTCTGATACTGATTCACTTGTACATATATTTCAAACACACTGTAGTTGAACTTTACAATGTAAAGAAAAAAGAAAGACTTGCATTTATATAGTGCCTTTCACGACCACCGGACATTTCCAAGCGCTTTCCAGCTAATGAAGTATTTTTGGAGTGTAGTCACTGTTGTAATGTAGGAAATTTGGCAGCCAACTTGCACACAGCAAACTCCCACAAACAGCAATGTGATAATGACCAGATAATCTGTTTTTGTTATGTTGATTGAGGGATTAATATTGGCCAGGACACCGGGGAGAACTTGCTTACTCTTCTACAAAATAGTGTCATAGGATCTTTAACGTCCGGCTGAGAGTGCTGACGGGACCTTAGTTTAAAGTCTCATCCGGAAGACGGCACCTCCGACAGTGCAGCACTCCCTCAGAGAATTCCACATCTTTGGATAAAGTTTCTCCTGAATTCCTTATTAGGTGTATTTGTGACTATCTTACATTTATGACCAATAGTTTTAGAGTTCCCCACAAGTGGAAACGTTCTCTCTACTTCTATCCCATCGAACCACTTCATAATCTTAAAGACCTCTGTCCTTAATGCTTTTTCTTTTAATTTTATTTCACCTAGTTTAGATTACAGCAAAACTCAATAGTGGTAATAAAAGATTAAAAAATTAATTGCATGTTCTACCTCACCTTTTTTTAAACTAATGACAGAAATATACTTCTCTCCCATTACTTTCATTGCCAAACTTACAGCTCTCTATTGTTCTGCTCCCCGTGCCCTAACTCGCAACAAGTCTCATTCATCCATCACCCCTGTGCCCGCTGACCTACAGTGGCTCCCAGTTAAGCAACACCTCGGTTTCCAAATCCCTCCATGACCCCGCCCATCCTTATCTCTGTAATCTCCACCAGCCCTACAACCCTCTGAGATATCTGTGCTCCTCCAATTCTGGCCTCTTGAGCATAACCGCTCAACTATTGGTGGCCGTGCCTTCAGCTGCAAAGGCCCTAAGCTCTGGAATTCCCTCCCGAAATCTCTTTGCCACGCTCCCTCTCTTTCCTCCGTTAAGGCGCTCCTTAACACCTAACTCTTTGACCAAGCTTTTGGTCATCTATCCTAATCTCTCCTTATGTGACTGGGTGTCAAATTTTGTTTGATAATGGTCCTTTGAAGCGCCTCGGGCCATTTTACTACATTGAAGGCGCTATATAAATGCAAGTTGTTGTTCTGTCAATTTGCATCACTTTAAGATTTCATCCAGTTACAAAAAATGAGTCTGAAACAAATGATTCCTGAGGGGGAAGGAAACAGAAATATTTTAAGAATACTGGGCAACAGTGCAGACATTGATGTATTTTAACAGTTCTCATTTATAGAGTGCGCCGGGTGCTAATGTTTCCTACATGTGCAATAGTTATTAAAAAATTTAATTAACTCTCCCACTCAGGACAGCAGAAAATAGCCATTACAGTTCCCCAAAGCAACAACACATTACTGCAGTCTCCAGTAAGCACAGAGATTTTATTGTTTTACTTTTAGAGCCTATTTACAGAGAAATTCCAGTGTCACATTACAGTACAGTACAGCTCTTGGTACTCATTACTAAAATCATAAAATTGCCTGTATTTTGGTTATCGTGGTACAGGATAGCTTAGCGAGGCTGATTAAAATATTAGATAATTCAGGCAAGCTGTGCTGGAATATGAAAATGACTAATTAATTATGTGTATATATAATTTTTATTTAAGAATTTGGCTTAAATGCATTTTGGTCAAATAACTTAACCAGCATATTTGAGAAACTGTAAGCGATTTCAAGATCAAGTGATTTGCATACTATAAGTCCTTGGGGACATCATAGTGCCCAGACTCTAGGAACTGAGCTGAAAAATGTTTCAAAGCTGGTGAAATAGCTAACTTGTCAAAATGAATTACGACTAATCACAAAAATCTATTGTACCTTTTGTAACAATCAGTGCAAATTTTTTTTTTATTTTGAAACGCAATACGGTTTTTTAAATTGCAGCTTATTTCTGAAAGCAATATGAAGCCAATTTTATCTTCATTACAGTATAGTGAAAGCCTTACATTAAATTAAAGAATATTTCTCACCTTGCATGCAAGATATAGAGTGATTGTTAGTAACAGATGGGATTACAATGATGTAGGCTCATATGAGGCACTGAAATGCACTGCTGAATGGTAAATGGAAGTACTGCCTCGAGATGTACTTTCGCCAACAGCAGAAACTGCAGAGATCTTTTAATATATTATTTATGCCCATTAGTTTAACTTTTCATGAGTTACATTAGTTCTGCCATTAGCAACTGGGGTGAGTGTGGTCCACTCAAATGGCTAGGTTGCCTTTGAAGGAAATAATTCTCTTTAGGAAATTTGAGCAGAACCAATTATTATAATACGCAATGGAAAAAGGTAGATATGGTTATTAGATATTAAAGACATAGACGCAAATATATAAACCCAAATGCAAGTCAGTAGATATTAAGTGGGTTTTCGTCTCAAGGACTATTACTTATTCCCTTTAAAAGATTTAAATACGGTAATGGAGTCTATGAAAATCTGCAATAGCTCCTTTTTTGGGGAGGGATTGATCTTGTGGCCAATGTAAAGCCATAGATTTCCACCGTCCACAGTACTAGAGCTAAGACAGACACTGTTGTGTATGCATGCCTGTTTACTGTGTGATGTCTGTAACACTGTTATGCTACATTGAATGTACCCTTATACTGTACACACCAGAGGGTGCTACTGCTGGAGACCTAGGGTTTGCCTGCACACGGCAGGTAACCCAGTATAAAAGGGAACTCACAGCTTGTTGTCAGAACTCAGGAGCTGCAAATAAAGGATGACAGGTCTACACAGTTTAAGTATCATACCCTGCCTTGTGGAGTCATTGCTAAAGGTGCCTACATACACGACAGAGACTATTTAAAGCTATTTTCATTTAAGCTAGATTAAACACCTTAATAATTAGCTGACATAATTAAATAACTAAAAGCACAGTCTGAATTCAGTGCTGCTTAAGCAAACATACTGTGGTGTACCCGTCTCCACAGCATCGGTGTGAAGTGAGCCACAGGAGCTAAAAAATAACTTAGGAAGACCAGCATCCAATTAATGCTTATCCTGATATTTTATCTATATTTCCTGCAAAGAAGCAATGCGATATAAAAGATTTTTGCAGGCAAACAATAGGTTGCCACCAGATTGTACCAGAAACACTGTATTAAAATTGCACTAACCCTGTATGGAAAGAAAGATCGACTTGATCTGCACTGAGTGTCTTAACCGGAGTACACTTAACCAGAGTGTTTTATTTGGGAATTTGGAAAGATTGGGAATTCGGAGAAGAGAGGGAAGGACACAATTGGAGGAGGTATCTGTTATGCATTTAACTCTTGACAACCTGTATCACACCACCACCAGAGGGCCTACCTGTTGGAGTCCCAAGGGATCCTAGCATCCCTTGGGAGCACTGTATATAAGAAGGTCTCCCATGCTGTACCTTCACTCTGGAGTCTAATTAAATGAGCTAAGGTCACACTTACTCATTGCATACAGTACTCAGTTTCATCCTTTTTTATGAGCATAATAATTGGCGACGAGGTAACAAACAACTGCGCGAAAATGCAAAGAACTGTTGGTATACTGGACAAGTTCTCAGAAGGGGACAATTGGGAGGCCTTCGTGGAGAGACTTGACCAATACTTCGTGGCCAATGAGCTGGAAGGGGACGAGAACGCTGCCAAACAAAGGGCGAACCTCCTTACCGTCTGTGGGAAAACAACCCATGGCCTCATGAAGAATCTTCTAGCTCCAGTAAAACCAACAACCAAATCCTATGAAGAATTGTGTACACTGGTCCGGGAGCACCTAAATCCTAAGGAAAGTGTTTTGATGGCGAGGTATCAGTTCTACACGTGTCAACGGTCGGAGGGCCAGGAAGTGGCGAGCTACGTCGCCGAACTAAGGCACCTTGCAGGACATTGTGAATTTGATGGATTCCTTGAACAAATGCTAAGAGACTTTTTTGTGCTTGGCATTGGCCATGAGGTAATCCTTCGCAAACTATTGACTGTTGAAACACCGAATCGAGCAAAGCCATAATGATAGCTCAGGCATTTATGTCCACCAGCGATAACACCAAACAAATTTTGCAGCATAAAGAGGTTTCGGCTAGTACTGTGCACAAAGTAACGTCATTTTCGGGCAGGAATATACAAGGTAGAATGTACATACTGGCTGCTGCACGAACTCAGATGACCCAGAGTCCTGCATCAATCGTTAATGCGAGGCAGTTAACACCTTGTTGGCGTTGTGGAATTGATCATCGGGCCCATCAATGCCACTTCAAGCACTATGCGTGCAACGGCTGCAGAACAATGGGACACCTCCAACGAATGTGCAGGCGAGCTGCAAACCCTGCAAACCACCACGTTGCAGAGGAAGACCGATCCATGGTGGATCAGGCTGAACCAGAGACTCGTACCGAGGAGGCAGAAGTGTATGGGGTACACACCTTCACCACAAAATGTCCACCAATAATGTTAAAAGTTGAACTGAGTGGAATTCCAGTATCCATGGAACTGGACATGGGAGTGAGTCAGTCCATAATGAGCAAAAAGGCCTTCGACAGGCTGTGGTGCAACAAGGCATTCAGGCCCAAGCTCACCCCATTCACACCAAGCTAAGAACTTACACCAAAGAACTGATCCCTGTAATTGGCAGCGCAAAAGTGAAAGTTTCCTATGATGGAGCAGTGCACGGACTCAAGTTTTGCATCGTGCCAGCGGATGGCCCTAGACTGTCCGGCAGAAACTGGCTGGGAAAAATCCGCTGGAACTGGGACGACATCCGAGCGCTTTCGTCCATCGACAACGCCTCATGTGCCCAGAGTCTGAGCAGATTTCCAACGTTGTTCGAGCCAGGCATTGGAAGTTTCTCGGGGTCGAAAGTGCAGATCCACTTGGTTCCCGCTACATGACCCATCCACCACAGGGCACGGGCGGTACCGTATATGATGCGAGAGAATATGGAAATTGAGCTGGACAGGCTGCAGCGAGAAGACATCATCGTGCCGGTGGAATTCAACGAGTGGGCCAGTCTGATTATCCCAGTACTCAAAGGTGATGGCCTGGTCAGAATTTGTGGGGACTACAAAGTAACGATTAACCATTTTTCGCTACAGGACCAGTACCCGCTATCCAAGGCAGACGACGTATTTGCGACCCTGGCTGGAGGAAAGACGTTCACCAAGTTGGACCTGACCTCGGCCTACATGACGCAGGAGCTGGAGGAATCCTCGAAAGACCTCACCTGCATCAACACGCACAAAGGTCTGTTCATCTATAACAGATACCCGTTCGGGATTCGTTCGGCCGCGGCAATTTTCCAATGGAGCATGGAGAGCCTGCTAAATTTGGTTCCACGCACCATGGTTTTCCAGGAAGACATACTGGTCACAGGTCGGGACACCATCGAACACTTGAAGAATCTGGAAGAGGTTCGAAGTCAACTAGATCGTGTGGGACTCAGGTTGAAACGCACAAAGTGTGTTTTCCTGTCACCAGAGGTTGAGTTCTTGGGAAGAAGAATCGCAACAGATGGCATCAGACCCACCGACGCCAAGACGGAGGCCATCAAGAACGCATCGAGATCACAGAACGTGACGGAGCTGCGGTTGTTCCTGGGACTCCTCAACTATTTCGGTAATTTCCTACCCGGGTTAAGCATCTTGCTAGAACCCCTACATGTGCTACTGCGCAAGGGAGACGACTGGATATGGGGGAATTCACAAGAGGCTGCCTTTGAGAAAGCCAGAAATCTGTTATGTTCAAACAAACTGCTTGTTCTGTATAACCCATGTAAACGATTAGTGCTAGCTTGCGATGCGTCGTCATACGGGGTTGGGTGTGGGTTACAACAGGCTAACGAATCGGGGATTTTGCAACCGGTCGCTTAGGAGTCTGTCCAAGGGCCGACAGCATGATTGAAAAAGAAGCTCTGGCGTGCGTTTACGGAGTGAAAACAATGCACCAGTATTTGTTTGGTCTCAAGTTTGAGCTTGAAACGGACCTTAAGCCACTCATATCGCTATTCTCAGAGAGCAAAGGGATTAACACCAATGCCTCTGCCCGCATCCAAAGATGGGCGCTCACACTGTCGGCGTACAACTATGTAATCTGCCACAGACCAGGCACAGAGAACTGCGCTGATGCCCTCAGTCGGCTACCATTGCCCACCACCGGGGTGGAAATGGCACAGCCTGCAGACTTGGTCATGGTGATGGATGCATTCGAAAATGAAAAGTCACTCATTACGGCCCGCCAGATCAGGACCTGGACCAGTCAGGATCCTTTACTGTCCCTGGTAAAAAAAAACTGTGTCCTCCATGGGATTTGGTCCAGTGTCCCAGCAGAGATGTAGGAAGAGATTAAGCCATTCCACAGGCTCAAAAACAAAATGTCCTTACAGGCGGATTGTCTTTTGTGGGGTAATCGCATGGTCTTGCCCAAGAAAGGCAGGGAAACATTCATGCGTGACCTACACAAGACCCACCCAGGCATTGTAATGATGAAAGCCATAGCCAGATCCCATGTCTGGTGGCCCGGCATCGACTCAGATTTAGAGTCATGCATGCGCCAGTGCAACACTGGCTCTTAATTGAGCAATGCACCCAGAGAGGCACCGCTAAGTTTGTGGTCGTGGCCCTCCAAACCGTAGTCGAGGATCCACGTTGACTGTGTGGGCTCATTTCTAGGCAAAATGTTCTTGGTTGTTGTGGATGCTTATTCAAAATGGATTGAATGTGTAATAATGTCTGTAAGCACATCCACCGCCACCATCGAAAACCTACGAGCCATGTTTGCCACACACGGCCTGCCTGATGTTCTAGTCAGCGACAATGGGCCTTGTCTCACCAGTGCTGAATTCAAGAAATTCATGACCCGCAATGGGATCAAGCACGTCACATCTGCCCCGTTTAAGCCGGCATCCAACGGCCAGGCAGAACAGGCAGTTCAAACTATCAAGCAAAGCTTGAAACGCGTGTCGGAAGGCTCTCTGCAGACCCGACTCTCCCGAGTTCTGCTCAGCTACCGCACCAGACCCCACTCGCTCACCGGGGTTCCCCCAGCTGAGCTGTTCATGAAAAGGGCGCTCAAAACAAGGCTCTCTCTTGTCCACCCTGACCTCCATGATCACGTCAAGGGCAGGCGGCATCAACAAAGCATGTACCATGATCGTGCAAACTTGTCACCGCGATATTGAGGTCAATGACCCTGTGTTTGTACTCGATTATGGACATGGTCCCAAATGGCTCGCTGGCATGGTCATAGCCAAAGAAGGGAGTAGGGTGTTTCAGGTCAAATTGACCAATGGATTAACATGCAGAAAGCATTTGAACCAAACCAAATTACGGTTCACTAACAGCTACGAGCAACCCGACGAGGACACCACCAACTTCGACCCTCCAACACACACACACGTGAAACCGACATCATGGTTGACCATGAAGCCGAACTCACCATCCCCAGCAGCCCGGCAAGGCCAGCTGCCCAGCAGCCCAGTGAAGAACCAACCAACTCACCCACACCTGCATTTGTACCGAGACAATCGACAAGAGAGCGAAAAGCCCCAGATCGTCTCACCCTGTAAATAAGTGTACGACTGACTTTACGAGGGTGTGATGTTATGTATTTAACCCTTGACAACCTGTATCGCACCACCACCAGAGGGCGTACCCGTTGGAGTCCCAATGGATCCCAGCATCCCTTGGGAGCACTGTATATAAGCAAGCCTTCCATGCTGTACTTGCACTCTGGAGTCTAATTAAAGCAGCTAAGGTCACACTTACTCATTGCTTACAGTACTCAGTTTCATCCTTTATTATGAGCATAATAGTATCAGTGGTGGCGAATCCTTCGATGATTTCCCCAAAAAAACAAGGACAGCAGGAAGGTGATTGGTTGGTGAGTATGAAGGTTTATTTTCTCTCCTTCCTCACTAACCTAAGACTGTGGTTTAAACTAGGTGTGGGAAACTCTAACGTGCTCTAACTTACAGCTTAACTAGTTAAACTAATTAATATATCTATATATAATCATTGAATAAAGACTTTAACTAATTCAATAAATAATATAAGGCTAGACTAAGATATGGCAGAGCAGGGTGTGTGTCTGGACTGCAGTAGGAAGGGATTTGTGGACAGCGAGACTATCCCGAGCAGATAGGTCTGCAGGACAAGTCTCCATCTCGAATCTCTTCGGATCAGAGACAGTGATCTGGAGTGCGAGTTGGAGACACTCTGACACATAAGTGAGAGAGAGCAATTTCTGGACAGTTTTATCCAGAATACAGTCACATGCTAGAGGAAAACGCAGGTTCACGAAAGGAAGGGTGTGACTGTTCGGGAGCCGGGTAGCGGGAATTTAGGAGAGGTTGAGAAGGAGGTCATGCAAACATTGGTCCTGTCCAACAGGTACGATGTACTTGCTACCTGTGAGGATATGGAGAAAGACAGCATGGAGGACAGCCACAATGCAAACCAAGGCACTGTGGCTCAGAAGGATGTTAAAAGGGGGAGAAAATGTATTGAACCATTAAATAGGATTACATAGGATATACGGTACAGAAACAGGCCATTTGGCCCAACGAGTCCATGCCAGCATTTATCGTCTACTTGAGCCTCCTCCTGTCCTTCCTCATCTAAATCTATCAGCATCACCCTCCATTCCCTTCTCCCTCATATGCTTGTCTAAATGCATCTTTACTATTCGCTTCAACCACTCCCTGTGGTTGTGATTTCCACATTTGTAGTGTCCTTACACCTTACTATAGAATCACACGAGGCATGTACTGCAGACAAGATCACTACGTGACCTGATCCTTTATTCCCAGGACCAAGAAGTGCTGACCCTGCGTGGGACCTCCCTTTATATACCTGGATGACCAGGTGAGAAGTGTCTCCCACAAGTTCACACCCTGTGGTCAAGGTGTGCATTACTCAAGTGTATCCAGTGTACAGTGTTGTTACATAAAGGTTACAGTTATGTGAAGGTTACAAACATGACATCACCTCCCCCCAACGTCTTTGGGTCAAAGATTGAGTCTCTCGTGGAGTGGTGCAGTTGGGGCTCTTGTGGTTGGTCCTTTGCATGCGTCTCTGTTGCCTGAGGTGATTCCGGCCTGTCCGGGCTGGCCGCAGGGACTGTGCATGCAGGTGAATGTCCTTGTTGCTCGTTCACTGGCAGTGGTGTGGGTGACAACTCATGATCTTCCTCAGGTTCCCCAGTGTCCATGCTGAAACTTTTCTTTACTTGGTCCAGATGTTTGCGGCATATCTGCCCATTGTTAAGTCTGACCACTATGACCCTATTCTCCTCTTTGCCAATTACAGTACCCTCAAGCCACTTGAGTCCCAAAGCATGATTAAAAGCAAATACAGGGTCATCAATTTCTATGCATCTCCCCACTGAGTTGCGATCATGGCACTCAATTTGGGACTGGCGCTTGCCCTCAACAATGTCTGACAGATCTGGGTGAATGAGGGACAGCCGCGTTTTAAGCCTGCGTTTCATGAGTAGTTCTGCGGGCGGGACTCCCGTGAGCGAATGCGGGCGGGACCTATAGGCCAGCAGGAGGCGCGATAGGCGGTACTGAAGGGAGGGTCCTTGAATCCAGAGCATGCCCTGTTTTATAATTTGAACCGCACGTTCCGCCATTGGAAGCCGGCTTGAACGGTGCTGTCCTGACGTGTTTGATACCATTACCCAACATAAACTCCTGGAATTCATAGCTAGTGAAACACGGGCCATTATTGCTAACCAGAATGTCCAGCAAGCCGTGGGTTGCAAAGACCGTACACAGATGCTCCACAGTGGTGGATGTCGTGCACGAATTCAATATGATGCACTCGATCCATTTCGAGTATGCATCGACAACAATCAGGAACATTTTTCCGATGAATAGGCCCGCATAGTCTACGTGAATACGTGACCATGGTCTGGTGGGCCAGGGCCACGGGCTGAGTGGGGCCTCCCTGGGGGCATTTCCCAGCTGAGAACACGTCGTGCACCTGCGAACCCAGTGTTCCAGGTCTGAGTCAATTCCCGGCCACCATACATGTGACCGGGCAATGGCCTTCATTAGCACGATGCCTGGGTGCTCGCTATGGAGTTCCCTGATGAATGCTTCCCTTCCTTTCTGGGGCATGACTACCCAGCTGCCCCATAGCAGGCAGTCGGCTTGGGTGGAGAGCTCGTCCATCCGTCTGTAAAACGGCCTGACCTCCTTGGGACATGCTCCATGTGCAGGCGCCCAGTCCCCAGTCAGGATACATTTCTTTATCAGGGATAGGAGGGGATCTCTGTTGGTCCAGATTTTGATCTGGCGGGCTGTGATGGGTGAGCCTGCGGTGTCAAAAGCCTCAACGGCCATGACCATCTCAGCGCTTTGTTCCAACACCCCCTCGGTGGTCGCCAGTGGGAGCCTGCTGAGTGCGTCAGTGTAATTTTTGGTGCCTGGCCGGTGCCGTATGGTGTAGTCATATGCAGAAAGCGTGAGGGCCCACCGCTGTATGCGAGCAGACTCATTGGCATTGACAGCCTTGCTGTCAGACAACAGGGATGTTAATGGTTTGTGGTCCTTTTCTAACTCGAAACTTCTGTCGAAAAGGTACTGGTGCATCTTTTTCACCCCGTAGACACATGCGAGTGCTTCCTTTTCAACCATCCCATATCCCCGTTCTGCCTGGGAGGGCGACCTGGAGGCATAAGCCACAGGTTGGAGTTGGCCCTCATCATTACTCTGCTGCAACACGCACCCAACCCCAAAGGTTGATGCATCACACGTTAAAACCAGTTTCTTACAGGGGTTGTACAAAGTCAACAGCTTGTTAGAACAAAGCAGATTCCGCGCCCGATTGAAAGTCCGTTCTTGACAGTCCCCCCAAAACCATTCACAACCCTTATGCAGGAGCACGTGCAGCGGCTCCAACAATGTGCTTAAGTTCAGCAGAAAGTTCCCGAAATAGTTCAATAGTCCCAGAAATGACTGCAACTCCGATGTGTTGCCAGGCCTGGGTGCACGATGGATCGCCTCCGTTTTGGATTTGGCAGGCCGGATCCCATCTGCGGCAACCCTCCTGCCCAAAAACTCAACCTCTGGGGCCAAAAACACAAACTTGGACTTCTTTAGTCGCAAGCCTACCCGGTACAGTCGGCGTAGCACCTCCTCCAGGTTGTGGAGGTGTTCCTCGGTATCTCGACCCGTGATAAGGATGTCATCTTGGAATATAATTGTTCCACGGATAAGAACATAAGAACATAAGAATTAGGAACAGGAGTAGGCCATCTAGCCCCTCGAGCCTGCTCCGCCATTCAATAAGAACATGGCTGATCTGGTCGTGGACTCAGCTCCACTTACCCGCCCTCTCCCCGTAACCCTTAATTCCCTTATTGGTTAAAAATCTATCTCTCTTTGACTTGAAAACATTCAATGAGCTAGCCTCAACTTCTTCCTTGGAAAGATAATTCCACAGATTCACAACCCTCTGGGAGAAGAAATTCTTTCTCAACTCGGTTTTAAATTGGCTCCTCCGTATTTTGAGGCTGTGCCCTCTAGTTCTAGTCTCCCCTACCAGTGGAAACAACCTCTCTGCCTCTATCTTGTCTATCCCTTTCATGATTTTAAATGTTTCTATAAGATTACCCCTCATCCTTCTGAACTCCAACGAGTAAAGACCCAATCTACTCAATCTATCATCATAAGATAACCCCCTCATTTCTGGAATCAGCCTAGTGAATCGTCTCTGTACCCCTTCCAAAGCGAGTATATCCTTCCTTAAGTAAGGTGACCAAAACTGCACGCAGTACTCCAGGTGCGGCCTTACCAATACCTTATGCAGTTGCAGTAAGACTTCCCTGCTTTTGTACTCCATCCCTCTCGCAATGAAGGCCAACATTCCATTTGCCTTCCTGATTACCTGCTGCACTGCAAACTAACCTTTTGGGATTCATGCAGAAGGACCCCCAGGTCCCTCTGCACCGCAGCATGTTGTAATTTCTCCCCATTCAAATAATATTCCCTTTTACTGTTTTTTTTCCCAAGGTGGATGACCTCACACTTTCCGACATTGTATTCCATCTGCCAAACCTTAGCCCATTCGCTTAACCTATCCAAATCTCCTTGCAGCCTCTCTGAGTCCTCTACACAACCCACTTTCCCACTAATCTTAGTGTCATCTGCAAATTTTGTTGCACTACACTCTGTCCTCTCTTCTAGGTCATCTATGTATATTGTAAACATTTGTGGTCCCAGCACTGATCCCTGTGGCACAACACTAACCACTGATTTCCAACCAGAAAAGGACCCATTTGTCCCGACTCTCTGCTTTCTGTTCGCCAGCCAATTCTCTATCCATGCTAATACATTTCCTCTGACTCCGCGTACCTTTATCTTCTGCAGTAACCTTTTGTGTGGCACCTTATCGAATGCGTTTTGGAAATCTAAATACACCACATCCATCGGTACACCTCTATCCACCGTGCTCGTTATATCCTCAAAGAATTCCAGTAAGTTAGTTAAACATGATTTCCCTTTCATGAATCCATGCTGCGTCTGCTTGATTGCACTATTCCTATCGAGATGTCCCGCTATTTCTTCCTTAATGATAGTTTCAAGCATTTTCCCCACTACAAATGTTAAACTAACCGGCCTATAGTTACCTGCCTGTTGCCTGCCCCCTTTTTTAAATAGAGGCGTTACATTAGCTGCTTTCCAATCCGCTGGTACCTCCCCAGAGTCCAGAGAATTTTGGTAGATTATAACGAATGGATTTAAGCAAGCTTTCCATGTTCCTCTGGAAGATAGCAGCCGCTATCCGAATGCCAAACGGACACCTTTTGTAAACGAATAGCCGCTTGTGCGTAGTGATGGTAGTCAGAAGCTTGGATTCTTCAGCCAGTTCCTGAGTCATGTAGGCGGAAGTGAGGTCCAACTTGGTGAACAGCTTGCCACATGTCAGCGTGGCAAAAAGATCCTCCGCTCTCGGAAGCGGGTATTGGCCCTGTAGTGACACTCGGTTGATGGTGGCCTTGTAGTCACCACAAATCCTGACCGAGCCATCCGCTTTAAGGACAGGAATGATGGGACTTGCCCAGTCACTGAATTCAACAGGCGAAATTATGCCCTCTCTTAGCAGCCTGTCCAACTCATTCTCAATTCTCTCACGCATCACATACGGCACGGCTCTGGCTTTGTAGTGCACTGGTCTGGCGTCCGGGATGATGCGTATCACTACTTTGGTGCCCTTAAAGGTCCCGACACCTGGTTGAAAAAGTGGCTCGAATTTCTGTAGGACCTGTGAGCATGAACTTCACTCCACAGATGAAATGGCGTGCACATCCCCCCCATTTCCAGTTCATCTCAGCTAGCCAGCTCCTCCCCAAGAGCGCGGGGCCATTCCCCGGGAGAATCCAGAGTGGCAGCCGGTTCTCCGATCCATTGTGTGTGACCACCAAGTTTGCACTGCCTAGTACTGGGATGATCTCTCTGGTGTACATTCATAGCTGCATGTCAATGTGTTCCAGTTTGGGCCTGTTAGCTTTGAGTGGCCATAGTTTTTCAAATTGTTGGGCACTCCTAAGTGACTGGCTGGCTCCTGTGTCCAGCTCCATGCGTACCGGGATGCCATTTCGTAGAACTTTCATCATCATAGGTGGCGTTTTGGTGTACGAGCTGTGGACGTCTGCCACATGAACCCGCTGGACTTCAGCGTCCATAGCTTTGCCCCAAGCATCACCCTGCCTTGCAGACCCCTCGTCTAGTTCCTCTGCCTCGTAAACTAGCCTCGCTACGGGCTTTCTGCACATTCTGGGCAGATGTCCACTGAAGTTACAGTTTCTACAGATAAATTGTTGAAACCTGGGGGTTTTCGCAGCATGTCTACCACCACACCTCCAGCATGAGCTGAGATTGTTGTGAACAAAGGAACTGTGAACAGGCATTCCTCTCTGATTGTCTCTTTGATTACTCCTGAGCACTCTGTTGCTGAGTGTCAATGGTCCCATCCCGGGACGCATTGTCCCTTGTGATGGCGTGAATTGCCGATCCCCCTGCCATTGTCTCTGTTGCTGGCCCACCCTAGAGCCTGTTGCTGCCTGGGTGGTATCGAATTGCCCTTGCCTGCCTGCGGGGTTCTGTGTCTTGTTTACAATGTTAACTCCCTGGTCCATGTTGGAACCAGGGCTGTGCGCGTAAATTATCTTGGTCCCCTTTCCCCTGCCATGAAGGTCTGAGCTATCAGCGTTGCCCTTTCCAAAGTCAAGTCCTTGGTCTCAATAAGCTTCCAGAAAATCCCGGTATGAGCAATGCTCTCAATGAAGAAATCCCTTAACATCTTCCCCCTGCAGGCATCTGTGAACTTACAGAGGCTGGCCAAACGCTGAAGGTCTGCAACGAAGTCCGATATGCTTTATCCCTCCCGATGCCGGTGTGTATAGAACCGGTGCCGGGCCATGTGTATACTGCTCGCCGGTTTGAGGTGCTCACCGATCAGAGTGCTGAGCTCTTAAAAGGACTTGTCCGCTGGCTTCTCGGGTGTGAGCAGATCTTTCATCAGCACGTATGTCTTGGATCCACAGCTGGTCAGTAGATGCGCCCTCCGTTTGCCAGCCGCTTCCTCTCCCAGCCAGTCCTTTGTGACAAAGCTCTGCTGGAGCCTCTCAACAAAATCGTCCCAGTCCTCACCAACACAGTACCGTTCCTCTGTGCTACCGGTGGCCATCCTCGTGGCTTGTTGATTCCCGTTTCTCATCGCCAAATGTAGTGTCCTTACACCTTACTATAGAATCACACGAGGCATGTACTGCAGACAAGGTCACTACGTGACCTGAACCTTTATTCCCAGGACTAAGAAGTGCTGACCCTGCGTGGGACCTCCCTTTATATACTTGGATGACCAGGTGAGGAGTGTCTCCCTTCAAGTTCACCCCCTGTGGTCAAGGTGTGCATTACTCAGGTATATACAGTGTATAGTGCTGTTACATAAAGGTTACAGTTATGTGAAGGTTACAAACATGACAACATTCTCACCACGCTTTGGGTAAAAATGTTTCTTCTGAATTCCTTATTGGATTTCTTGGTAACTATCTTATATTGATGGCCTATAGTTATGCTCTTGCCCACAAGTAGAAACATTCTCTCTGATTCCACTCTATCAAAAACGTTCATAATTTTAAAGACCTCTATTGGATCACCCCTCATTCTTCTTTTTTCAAGAGAAAAGAGACACAGTCTCTTCGTCCTTTTCTGATAGATATACCTTTGCATTTCTGGTATCATCATTGCAAATCTTCTCCCCACTCCCTCCAGTGCCCCCATAACCTTTTTATAATATGGCGACCAGAACTGTATGCAGCACTCTAAGTGTGGTCTAACCAAGATCGATACAGGTTCAGCATAACTTCCCTACTTTTCACTTCTGTACTTCTGGAAATAACCCCAAGTTTGCTTTTTTATGGCCTTGCTAAACTATGTCAAAACTTTTAGTGATTTGCATATTTGTGCTCCGAGATCCATCTGTGCCACTATCCCACCCAGACTTGCATCCTCCAAGTGTTAAATGACTTCCATATTCTTCCTACCAAAATGTAATACCTCACATTTATCTGTGTTGAACTTAATTTGCCAATTATATGCCCATTCTGTTTATTAATGTTCTCCTGCAATTTGTTGTAGTCCTCCTCAGTATTGACTATTCCCCCCTCCCCCAATTTTGTGTTATCCGGAAATTTTGAAATTGTTTTTGATTCCAAAATCTAAATTGTTAATACAAATTGTGAACAGCAGTAGTCCCAGCATTGATGCTTGTGGAACACCACTACCCACTTTCTGCTGCCTTTTACCCCTACTCTGCTTCCTGTCTTGAAGCCAGCAAGCTATCCATTCTACTACTTGCCCTCTGACTAGGCATTCTCTGACCTTGTTCATTAATCTATTATTGGGTGCCTAATCAAAGGCCTTTTGGAAATCTAGATAGATTACATCTACTGCATTACTATTGTCTACTCTCTTTGTTACCTCTTCAAAAATTTTAATGAGGTTGATCAAGCAAGACTTTCCCTATTGAAATCCATGCTGACTATTCATTATTATATTTTTGGTTTCTAGATGTTCTTCTATTTACTCCTTTAGTAGGGATTCCATTATTTTTCCTACCACCGATGTTAAGCTGACTAGTCTATAATTCCCTGGACATGTTTTATCCCCGTTCTTAAATATAGCTATTTCATTAGCTATCCATCAGTCCTCTGGCACTATACCTTTTTCGAACGAATTATTAACTATGTGTAATAATACCTCTGTTATCTCTTCCCTAGATTCTTTTAAAATGCGTGGATGCAATCCACCCGGAGCAGAGGTTTTTTTATCATCTTTGAGTTTGATTCATTTATTTAATATATCCCCTCTTTTTATTTTAAATGCACTTATTTCATTACTAATCTCATCATCCAATGTCCACCTGTTCTATTCTATGCCTCAGCTCATAAAGAAAAGTATCCTGTATGGTTTGTTAACCACCTAAGACTTGAGCACAGAAATCTAGCACAGAAATTGAGGGAGTGCTGCACTGTCAGAGGTGTTTTCAGATGACATGTTGTGATAATGACCAGATAATCTGTTTTTTGGTGAGTTAATTCAAGGTTAAATATTGGCCAGAACACCAGGGATAATTCTCCTACAGCACGTACAAAAGCAAAATACTGTGGATGCTGCAATCTGAAATAAAAACAGAAAATACGGGAAATCTCAGCAGAGCAAGCAGCATCTATGGAGAGAAACTGAGTTAACATTTCAGGTCAGTGACCCATTGTCAAAACTGGAAAAGTTTGAGATGTAATAGTTTCTTAAACAAGTGTAGGGGAAGGGAAAGGGAGGAGGGGAGAAAAGAACAAAAGGCAAGGCCTGTGATTGGGTATGAAATGAATAGTGACGATGTCCCTTGCAACACATGCACTGAGTTTGCACGCACCAGGGGGTTGGAAGAACGTGATCAATCTTCTCTGAGTTCCCTCTCTCCCCCCCCCACCCCACACAAGCACTCTCTCGCTCTCTCTCCTCCCCCCTCCCCCCACCCCCAGGCTTTCTCTCTCTCTTCACCCCCCCCCCAACTCGCTCTCTCTCCGCCCCCGGTTCTCTCTCTCTCTCTCTCTCTCGCTCTCCCACCCCACCCCCAAGCTCTCTCTTTTCGCCCCCCCCCACCGCAAGCTCTCTCTCTCTCCCCCCCAAGCTCTCTCTCTCTTCTCCCAAGCTCTCTCTCTCTCCCCAGAAGCTCTCTCTCTCTTCCCCTAAGCTCTCTCAATCTCTCTCCCCCCAATTCTCTTTCTCTCCCCTCAATTCATTCTCCCTCCCCCAATTTTCTCTCTCTCCCCAATTCTCTCTCTCTCCCTCCCCCCAATTCTCTCTCTCTCCCCACAAGCTCTTTCTCTCCTCAATTCTCTCTCTCCTCCCCCCCACAATTCTCTCTCTTTCTCCCCCCAATTCTCTCTGACTCCTCCCAAGCTCTCCCTCCCCTCAATTCTCTCTCTCACCCCCCTCCCCACCGCCCCTGCCAATTCTCTTTCTCTCTCTTCCCCCAAGCTCTCTCTCTCCTCCCCCCAAAGCTCTCTCCCCGCTTCTTGCTCTCTCTGCCACCCCGCCCTCTCTTCCCCCCACCCCCCCCCACCCCAAGCAGACACTTGTGGCGCTGCATGTGGCTCGGGGCCCATGGCCCGCTCGGAGCTCAGTGTTGTGTGTGGCTTGGAGGCTCAGTGAATGCGTTTGGCCGCACGAGCCTCGCGGCTGCTGCTGGATGGATTGGAGACAATGTGGTATTGGACACATGTGCAGAAAAAGGTTAGTGGGAATTGTGCTCCGCGGTGGGGAGAGGTGGAGTCGGTGATATTTGTCCTAACTCTCGCTTCTGCAGACGCATGCGCAGAAGGTAGATTAGTACAAATAATTACTCTGTAATTTTATTCCCTTTTTTTGACAAACATCTCCCTTTTTTTCACTTTCCCATGACAGCTGGTGATGAGTCCACCATTTACACCCCATCTAGACTCAACTTTTGTTTCTTAAGTTATTCCATTATCATCTCATTTTTGCCGATTATCCCTTTTGTCTATTAATCTCTTTTGCCTTCCAACCTATCACAGACCTTCCCTTTTGTTCTTTCCTCCCCTCCCCTTTTCACTGCCACTGCACTTCCTTAAGAATCTGGAATCAGTTACATCTCAAACTTTTCCAGTTCTGACGAAGGGTCACAGACCTGAAACGCTAACTCTGTTGCTCGCCACAGCTGCTGCCTGACCCGCTGAGATTTCCAAGGATAACTTCTGTTGTGTATCTGTAAAGCATGCACTCTCATGTTCTGCCACCAGGGAGCACATCCCCTGAAGTCCCAAGGGATCCCAGCATCCCTTGAGAGCATTCGATATAAGCCGGCCCCTAAGGCCTGTTCCTCACGCTGGTGTGTCTTAATAAAGACTGAGGTCACTATTACTTTAACCTCCCTGTGTGCAGTCTCATCTGTGTTAGGAACACAATAACTTCCTTGCTCTTCTTCGAAATAGTGCCATGGGAACTTTTACATCTACCTGAGAGAGCAGACGGGGCCTTGCTTTAACGTCTCATCCGAAAGATGGCACATCCGACAGTACAGTGCTCCCTCAGCACAGCACGAGAGTGAGACTTGAACCCACAACCTTCTGACTCAGAGGCGAGAGTGTTATCTCCTGAGCCACAGCTGACATAGAGTTAACGTTGCAGATCGATAACCTTTGATCAGAACTGGAAGATTAATAAAGCACCTCTTTCTCCGCAGGTTTAATGACAATGTCATGTTTGGACCTGAGAGAACAGCCTGCTACACTTTCAGAGCGTGGTGGATCAGAGTGAGTGAGGATGAGAGCTTCCCTTGTCAGGAGGCTAATCTTCCAGTTCTGAAGAAGAGCCATTGACCTGAAATGCTAATCCGTGTCTACTCTACAGACACTGCCTGACCTGCAGTGTGTTATCAGCATTTTCCACTGCTACTTTTACTGTTGGATTTATGTGCATCCAAAAGTGTTCATTTTGTGGTCTAGTGGGTCACTGAGTAGTCAAAGGTGCTAATTTCAGTGGTGGTTGAATGGATCTACATGTCTTCCAAGGTGATAATTTTACTGAAGGCCTGGTGCATAAATGAGTGTCTAGAGATGTTAATTTTACTGTGAATGTGGGTCCAAAGGTTTAATTTCATTGACGGTAGAGTGTGTTCAAAGGTGATAATATCACTGGTGGCCTCATGGGTCTCTATGTATTCAAAGGTGATAATTCCATTGATAGTCCAATCAGTCTTTCTCTGTTTAAAGGTGGTAATTTTATTGATAGTCTAGAGGCTCATATAATAACATAAGAACATAAGAAATAGGAGCAGGAGTAGGTCATATGGCCCCTCAAGCCTGCTCTGCCATTCAATATGATCATGGCTGATCCGATCATGCACTCAGGTCCACTTCCCTGCCCGTTCTCCATAACCTCTTATTCTCTTATCATTTAAGAAACTGTCTATTTCTGTCTTAAATTTATTCAATGTCTCAGCTTCCACAGTTCTCTGGGGCAGCGAATTCCACAGATCCATAACACTCTGAGAGAAGAAATTTCTCCTTGTCTCAGTTTTAAATGGGCAGCCCCTTATTCTAAGATTATGCCCTCTAGTTCTAGTCTCCCCTATCAGTGGAAACATCCTCTGCATCCACCCGGTCATCCCCCTCATAATCTGATACGTTTTGATAAGTTCACCACTCATTCTTCTGAATTCCAATGAGTAGCAGCCCAACCTACTCAACCTTTCCACATAAGTCAACCCCCTCATCCCCGGAATCAACCTAGTGAACCTTCTCTGAACTGCCTCCAAAGCAAGTATATCCTTTTGTAAATATGGAAACCAAAACTGCACGCAGTATTCCAGGTGTGGCCTCACCAATACCCTATACAACTGTAGCAAGACTTCCCTGCTTTTAAACTCCATTCCCTTTGCAATAAAGGCCAAGATTCTATTGGCCTTTCTGATCACCTGCTGTACCTGTATACTAACCTTTTGTGTTTCATGCACAAGTACCCCAGGTGCCGCTGTACTGCAGCACTTTGCAATCTTTCTCCATTTAAAGAATAACTTGCTCTTTGATTTTTTTTCTGCCAAAGTGCATGAGCTCACACTTTCCAACATTATACTCCATCTGCCAAATTTTTGCCCACTCTCTTAGCCTGTCTATGTCCTTTTGCAGATTTTGTGTGTCCTCCTCACACATTGCTTTTCCTCCCATCTTCCATTCATCAGGAAACTTGGCTACATTACACTCGGTCCCTTCTTCCAAGTCATTAATATAGATTGTAAATAGTTGGGGTCCCAGCACCAATCCCTGCGGCACCCCACTGGTTACTGATTGCCAACCCGAGAATGAAACATTTATCCCGACCCTCTGTTTTATGTTCGTTAGCTAATCCTCTATCCATGCTAATATATTACCCCCAACCCTGTGAACTCCTGTGCAGTAACCTTTAATGTGGCAGCTTGTCAAATGCCTTCTGGAAGTCCAAATACTGAAGGGAGGGTTCTTGGATGTGTAGCATGCCCTGCTTTATGACTTGGACCGCCCATTCTGCCTGGCAATTGGAAGCCAGCTTGAACGGCGCTGTCCGGACATGCTTGATCCCATTGCTCGACGTAAGCTCCTGGAATTCATGGCTGGTAAAACACGGGCCATTGTCGCTGACCAGGATGTCCGGCAAGCCGTGGGTCATGAAAACCGTACGCAGACTCTCCACAGTGGTGGATGTCGTGCACGAGTTCAATATGATGCACTCGATCCACTTCGAGTATGCATCGACAACAATCAGGAACATTTTCCCCATGAACGGGCCCGCATAGTCTACGTGAATGGCCTGGTGGGCCAGGGCCACGGGCTGAGTGGAACCTCCCTGGGAGCATTGCCCAGCTGGGCACACGTCGTGCACCTGCGAACCCAGTGTTCCAGGTCTGAGTCAATCCCCGGCCACCATACATGTGACCGGGCAATGGCCTTAATTAACACGATGCCAGGGTGCTCGCTGTGGAGTTCCCTGATGAACGCTTCCCTTCCTTTCTGGGGCATGATGACCCGGCTGCCCCATAACAGGCAGTCGGCTTGGATGGCGAGTTCATCCATCCGTCTCTGAAACAGCCTGACTTCCTTGGGGCACGCCCTGTGTGCGGGCACCCAATTCCCAATCAGGACACATTTCTTTATCATGGATAGGAGGGGTCCCTGTTGGTCCAGAGTTTAATCTGTCGGGCTGTGATGGGGGAGCCCGCAGTGTCAAAAGCCTCAACGGCCATGACCATCTCAGCGCTCTGCTCCGACGCCCCCTCGGTGGTGGCCAGTGGGAGCCTGCTGAGTGCGTCAGCGCAATTTTCGGTGCCTGGCCGGTGCCGTATGGTGTAGTCATATGCAGCCAGCGTGAGGGCCCATCGCTGTATGCGAGCTGATGCGTTAGCGTTGACAGCCTTGCTGTCGGGCAACAGGGATGTTAATGGCTTGTGGTCCGTCTCTAGCTCGAACTGTCTTCCGAAAAGGTACTGGTGCATCTATTTCACACTGTACACACACGCCAGTGCCTCCTTCTCAACCATGCCATATCCACGCTCTGCCTCAGAGAGCGACCTGGAGGCGTAAGCCACCGGTTGGAGTCGGCCGTCATCATTACCCTGCGGCAACACACACCCAACCCCGTAGGATGACGCATCGCATGTTAAAACCAGTTTTTTACAGGGGTCATACAAAGTCAACAGTTTGTTGGAACACAGCAGGTTACTTGCCTTATTGAAAGCCCGTTCTTGACAATCCCCCCAAAACCATTCACAACCATTACGGAGGAGCATGTGTAATGGCTCCAACAATGTGCTTAAGTTCGTCAGAAAGTTCCCAAAATAGTTCAAAAGTCCCAGGAATGATCGCAACACCGACGTGTTGCCAGGCCTGGGCACCCGGCGAATCGCCTCAGTTTTTGATTCAGTGTGCCGGATCCCATCTGCGTCAATCTTCCTGCCCAGGAACTTGACCTCTGGGGCCAAAAACACGCACTTGGCCTTTTTCAGCTGCAAGCCTACCCGTATCAATCGGCACAACACCTCCTCCAGGTTGCGGAGGTGTTCCTCGGTGTCTCGACCCGTTATAAGGATGTCGTCTTGGAATACGACCGTTCCAGGATGGACTTCAGCAAGCTTTCCATGTTTCGCTGAAAGATAGCGACTGCCGAACTAATGCCAAATGGGCACCTGTTCTAGAAAATAGAGCCCAAGTTTCGGCCTCAGTTGCTCCTGATTTTTTGGAGCAACGGGTGTAGAATGGAGTATCTTAGAAATTCAAATTCTCGGCATTTAGTTTGCTCCATAGAAACATAGAAACATAGAAAATAGGTGCAGAGTAGGCCATTCGGCCCTTCTAGCCTGCACCGCCATTCAATGAGTTCATGGCTGAAAATGCAACTTCAGTACCCCATTCCTGATTTCTCGCCATACCCCTTGATCCCCCTAGTAGTAAGGACTTCATCTAACTCCTTTTTGAATATATTTAGTGAATTGGTCTCAACAACTTTCTGTGGTAGAGAATTCCACAGGTTCACCACTCTCTGGGTGAAGAAGTTTCTCCTCATCTCGGTCCTAAATGGCTTACCCCTTATCCTTAGATTGTGACCCCTGGTTCTGGACTTCTCCAACATTGGGAACATTCTTCCTGCATCTAACCTGTCTGAACCCATCAGAATTTTAAACATTTCCATGAGGTCCCCTCTCATTCTTCTGAACTCCAGTGAATACAAGCCCAGTTGATCTAGTCTTTCTTGATAGGTCAGTCCCGCCATCCCGGGAATCAGTCTGGTGAACCTTCGCTGCACTCCCTCAATAGCAAGAATGTCCTTCCTCAGGTTAGGAGACCAAAACTGTACACAATACTCCAGGTGTGGCCTCACCAAGGCCCTGTACAACTGTAGCAAAACCTCCCTGCACCTGTACTCAAATCTCCTCACTATGAAGGCCAACATGCCATTTGCTTTCTTAACCGCCTGCTGTACCTGCATGCCAACCTTCAATGACTGATGTACCATGACACCCAGGTCTCGTTGCACCTCCCCTTTTCCTAATCTGTCACCATTCAGATAATAGTCTCTCTGTTTTTACCACCAAAGTGGATAACCTCACATTTATCCACATTATACTTCATCTGCCATGCATTTGCCCACTCACCTAACCTATCCAAGTCGCTCTGCAGCCTCATAGCATCCTCCTCGTAACTCACACTGCCACCCAACTTAGTGTCATCCGCAAATTTGGAGATACTATATTTAATCCCCTCGTCTAAATCATTAATGTACAGTGTAAACAGCTGGGGCCCCAGCACAGAACCTTGCGGTACCCCACTAGTCACTGCCTGCCATTCTGAAAAGTCCCCATTTACTCCTACTCTTTGCTTCCTGTCTGACAACCAGTTCTCAATCCATGTCAGCACACTTCCCCCAATCACATGTGCTTTAACTTTGCACATTAATCTCTTGTGTGGGACCTTGTCGAAAGCCTTCTGAAAGTCCAAATATACCACATCAACTGGTTCTCCCTTGTCCACTCTACTGGAAACATCCTCAAAAAATTCCAGAAGATTTGTCAAGCATGATTTCCTTTCACAAATCCATGCTGACTTGGACCTATCATGTCACCTCTTTCCAAATGCGCTGCTATGACATCCTTAATAATTGATTCCATCATTTTACCCACTACCGATGTCAGGCTGACCGGTCTATAATTCTCTGTTTTCTCTCTCCCTCCTTTTTTAAAAAGTGGGGTTACATTGGCTACCCTCCACTCGATAGGAACTGATCCAGAGTCAATGGAATGTTGGAAAATGACTGTCAATGAATCCACTATTTCCAAGGCCACCTCCTTAAGTACTCTGGGATGCAGTCCATCAGGCCCTGGGGATTTATCGGCCTTCAATCCCATCAATTTCCCCAGCACAATTTCCCGACTAATAAGGATTTCCCTCAGTTCCTCCTCCTTACTAGACCCTCTGACCCCTTTTATATCCGGAAGGTTGTTTGTGTCCTCCTTAGTGAATACCGAACCAAAGTACTTGTTCAATTGGTCCGCCATTTCTTTGTTCCCCGTTATGACTTCCCCTGATTCTGACTGCAGGGGACCTACGTTTGTCTTTACTAACCTTTTTCTCTTTACATATCTATAGAAACTTTTGCAATCCGTCTTAATCTTCCCTGCAAGCTTCTTCTCGTACTCCATTTTTCCTGCCCTAATCAAACCCTTTGTCCTCCTCTGCTGAGTTCTAAATTTCTCCCAGTCCCCGGGTTCACTGCTATTTCTGGCCAATTTGTATGCCACTTCCTTGGCTTTAAAATATCCCTGATTTCCCTTGATGGCCACGGTTGAGCCACCTTCCCTTTTTTATTTTTACGCCAGGCAGGAATGTACAATTGTTGTAGTTCATCCATGCGGTCTCTAAATGTCTGCCATTGCCCATCCACAGTCAACCCCTTAAGTATCATTAGCCAATCTATCTTAGCCAATTCACGCCTCATACCTTCAAAGTTAGCCTTCTTTAAGTTCTGGACCATGGTCTCTGAATTAACTGTTTCATTCTCCATCCGAATGCAGAATTCCACCATATTATGGTCACTCTTCCCCAAGGGGCCTCGCACAACGAGATTGCTAATGAATCCTCTCTCATTACACAACACCCAGTCTAAGGTGGCCTCCCCGCTCGTTGGTTCCTCGACATATTGGTCTAGAAAACCATCCCTTATGTACTCCAGGAAATACTCCTCCACCGTATTGCTTCCAGTTTGGTTAGCCCAATCTATGTGCATATTAAAGTCACCCATTATAACTGCTGCACCTTTATTGCATGCACCCCTAATTTCATGTTTGATGCCCTCCCCAACATCACTACTACAGTTTGGAGGTCTGTACACAACTCCCACTAACGTTTTTTGCCCTTTGATGTTCTGCAGCTCTACCTGTATCGATTCCACATCATCCAAGCTAATGTCCTTCATAACTATTGCATTAATCTCCTCCTTAACCAGCAATGCTACCCCACCTCCTTTTCCTTTTATTCTATCCTTCCTGAATGTTGAACACCCCTGGATGTTGAGTTCCCAGCCCTGATCATCCTGGAGCCACGTCTCTGTAATCCCAATCACATCATATTTGTTAACATCTATTTGCACCGTTATTTCATCCACCTTATTACAGATACTCCTTGCATTAAGACACAAAGCCTTCAGGCTTGTTTTTTTAACACCCTTTGTCCTTTTAGAATTTTGCTGTACAGTGGCCCTTTTTGTTCTTTGCCTTCGGTTTCTCTGCCCTCCACTTTTCCTCATCTCCTTTCTGTCTGTTTCTGACTCCATATTACTTTGCCCTGTCTTTCTGCATAGGTTCCCATCCCCCTGCCATATTAGTTTAAACACACACGAACTGCATTAGCAAATGTTACCCCCAGGACATCAGTTCCAGTTCTGCCCAAGTGCAAACCGTCCCATTTGTACAGGTCCCAATTCCCCCAGAATTGGTTCCAATGTCCCAGGAATTTGAATCCCTCCCTCTTGCACCACTGCTCAAGCCACGTATTTATTCTAACTCTCCTGCTCCCTCTACTCCGATTAGCACGTGGCATTCGGAACTCCTACACGGCAAGCAAGCCCCAGGTGGGCAGAGGAAACGTTTCAAGGACACCCTCAAAGCCTCCTTGATAAAATGCAACATCCCCAC